>NC_083235.1:52716197-53341197 GCF_032191835.1 Heteronotia binoei | reverse complement strand
GATGAGTATCGACTAGATGGAGGTTGCTGATCATATCATTGATAAAGATGGCGAAAAGGGAAGGGGCCAGCACGCAGGCTTGCTTGACTCCTTTTAAAGTTGGAATAGGGTCAGTAAGGAGACCTTGCTTATTGCACCTGACCCTAATAGATGTGTTGGTATATAATACCTGGATCAGGAATAAAAGTCTCCTGTCAATTGAGGTGGCACTTAACTTCTCCCATAATTTTCCTCTGGGAATGGAGTCAAAAGCAGATTTTAAGTCAATAAAGGCTGCATAAAGAGAAACCGTTCTGCTGGTTGCGTATTTTTCTGTCAAATGTGATAGAATCAAATTATATCCCAACATGGATCGTCCTTCCCTAAACCCAGCCTACTCATCTACCAAATACCTTTCTTGAATCAGCCAGCACTGCAATTTCTCTAGAAGATGTCTAGCGTATAGTTTGCCCAGAATACTCAAGAGGCTGATTGGCCTATAATTAGCTGGATTATCCTTCTGCCCGGACTTAAAAAAAGGAATGATGATAGCTTCTCTCCAGGCCTCAGGTAAATCCCCTGTCAAGTCTATATATGTGAACAATGGAGCCAAGAGAGAGGGCCACCAGTCTATATTATCTTTCAATAGATCTGGGGGAATAAAATCAGGGCCTGGAGCTTTGCCTCTCTTGATTTTACTGATCAAAGATCTAACTTCTCCAGCCGTCACTGGAGGCCAAAGTGGCAGGTCTGAAAGGGCATCATGAATCTGGGGAACTGCAGAATGGTGGGGATCAGAGTACAGCACTTGAAAAAATGATTCCCAATTCTTGGGGGTGACAAATGAGTCAATGGGGGAGATGTCTCTGCACGAGTGGCTCAAGATCAATTTCCAAAACCCTGTCAAGATCTTCTCCTTGGATGACTGTATAATGCTATTCCACAGCACTTTCATGGCCTCACGCCAGGGCTTGGAGAACCAGGGCTTGGAGACATTTTTGAATCTACGATGTTGAACAGAAGCATCTTGAACCAGTAATGGTTTTATGAGTTGGAGGAGATAGTCGAAGGGGATCAGAGGGTTCAGGTCATGGGGAGTATCCATAATTAATTTTCTATTGGAGCAAGCATCCTCCTTCTCCAGGGCTCCCCTCACTGTTTGTGCCAACTGATCGGACCACTTGGCACGACATCTCATTTGTTGGACTGGAACCAAATGTGGGCCCATCGTAATACTATGAAAAGTCTCTGAAACTAAAGGAGCTAGAGTGAGTAATAGTGGAAGATGATCGCTTTCTAGTTCGGGTAGAACTTGTAGGTGAAGAACCTTCGAAAGTAATCTTGGGCTGGCTAGAAAATAGTCGATAGTACTGCATCTAGTGCCGGCTAGAAAGGTGATCTCTCCAGGATAATCACCTACTATGGAGCCATTCAATATGGAGAGGTCAAACCTTCTAGCCATCCTTGCTAAGCAAGCCCCTGCAAAATTTACCCTGGGGTCTTTTGAAAGGCATCGAAGGAGAGTGGGATGGCGACTCGCCTCATTGATGAAAGTAGGAAATCCAAACTTTTCAATAAGGATCTCATCATGATGGCCTAGTCGAGCATTAAAGTCCCCTCCCATTAGGATCATATCAGCTGGAGTATCATTCAGAAGATCCTCTAAATGAGATTCAAAATCATTCCAGATTGCAAGAATGTCTGATTGTCTTTGATGGGGAGGCAAGTAGACATTGATTAATAAAATAGTCTCTGTGTTAAAATGGAGAACTGCCAATGTCCATGGGTTTGCATTATTTAAATGTACGCATTTACCTTTAATTGTTGAGGAGATTAGAATTCCCAATCCCCCTTTGAGCCTTCCAGTGCCTTCACCAGGGGTAGCCTTGTTAGTAAAACCATGATAACCATCCAATAAAAGCTCCCCAGCTGTCCAGGTCTCTTGAAGAAATAAAATGTCATATGCCTTAAAAAGTGAGGAATGATCTAGGCTTCTCAGGCGGGCCCAGCCAGCTATGTTCCAGGAGATTATTTTAAGGTAGTTTGGCTTCTCTATTTTACGCTGAATTGACTGTCATACATTTGAAGCTTCTGCCAGGGAAACAGGGTCAGTGATTCCTTCGAATCCAGTAGGTTCATCTAAGATCGTATGCAAGACTGGGTTGTCTGGAGGGATAATCAGATTGGTGTTGTTGCCCCTTTTCTTGATTGTTATGATTGGTTCCAGTGGAATGCGTCTTGATGGCACTGGCACTAGAGAAACATCTATGGCAGAGGGGGATTCCATTAAGTTCATTTTTTTCTGCCAGGGGCTGTCTTAAACCCTTCAGGGTGGATACCAAGAGCTCCATACGACCAAGTATACAATCTTGTTCTTGAGTTGGTAACGTCCTAAAGGAGGTGAGAAGCCTTGGCTGTATCTCATCCTCTGCACCTGGGGAATCCACAGTCTCCATGTGGATCTGACTCCTTGAATTTAATGTTTCTGGGATCTTAGGGACAGAGATATCAGTAGGGGGCTGCTGTCCTGACACCCTCAATGGCTGTTGTAAATTGAAAAGAATAGGCAGGTCTAGGATCATCAGTGGATCCCGAGGGTTGATAGGCGCCTTTTGGGTCCCTTACAGCCCCTCCCAAGGTCTGGTGGCTTGTCTGTCATCAGGAGACATGGAACCAGGCATCTCTTGCTCAGTCTCTGGGGTGATTTGATAGGTGAGGAATTCGCCCTCCTCAGCAACAGCTTCCAAGCACTCAAACCTGTTTTGCAATGGTATTGCAGGAAAAAAAAATGATCCAATTTAGATTGTTTAAATGACGGTTGAGAAACCTCTTCTTCAAAAGGATATGCCCTTTTCAATCCCATTGTTGACTAGCAGCCAAAGCACAAACTACAAAAGGCTATGCTGGAACAGAAAACTTAAAATCCAATCCAGAGGTAGAAGGGAGACGCTTGGAATAACACAGGTGAAAATAATAGTGACTCTAAAACTTCAAACAGTCTTTTCTCAAAGGAGGAGCTAAATAATCTCACAGAATCCACAACTTGGAAAGGTTCCTCTGCCAAGAGTAAACTTCCAAAACTAGACTTAAAGAAAGACATAAAATCCTCTGGCCGAAGTTTCTTAAACTCCACTCCCGGCAGTAAATGGACGGCAGATAATTGACTCCTCGTTAGTGGAGTAAGATAAGATAAAACTTGTCCGCCCTTGCCAAGAGGAAAGAACAAAGTTATAAGCTGCAATAGATGAGTTTAAAACATCATTGAAGGTTTAAAAACTTTGATAGCTTTTTAATCAGAGACAAAGTCACCGCCGTCCTTAAGCTGGTCATGCTCTTTTCAGCGAGTTATCTACAGGGCCAGCACTTGGGAATAGATGAACTAGGTGACTGCCTAGGGTGCCAGCTCCTAGCAGGGAAGGCGGCGGGTGCCCCCTTCCCACTTGCACTGTCCCTGAGCCTCCAACTCACTTCCCCTCCCCAGTGCCCTCTGAACTGCTCAATTCCTACTTTTCTCTTCTCTTGTGAGGGAAACAGTACTCAACATGGAAAAAAGAGAACATATTATGAGGGAATGAAGTTGCAGCGTAGGATTAGCATAGGATAATGCATAAACACCTAGTTTCTTTAAATGAAACTAAGTCCTTGGGACCAGACAAACTGCATCCATGTGTACTAGAAGAACTTGCAGATTTAATTTCTGAGACACTGTCCATTATTTTTGAGAATTCTTGGAGAACAGGTGAGGTGCCAGAAAACTGGAAGAGGGCAGATGTTGTCCCCATCTTCAAGGAGGGGAAAAGGAGGATCTGGATAACTACCAACCTGTCAGCTTGATGTATATACTCAGAAAAGTTTTAAAACAAATAGTCAGTTTTGGAACATTTAGAAAAGATGGCTGTGGTTATTAAGAGCCAGCATTGGTTTCTCAGAACAAATCATGTCAGACTAAGATGATCTCTTTTTTTGAGAAAGTTACTAACTTGCTGTATCAGAGGAATGCTGTAGATGTAGCTTATCTTGATTTCAATAATGCTTTTGATAAGTTTCCACATACTGTTCTTGTTGGTAAGTTGGTAAAATGTGGTTTGGATCCCATTACTGTTAAATGGATCTGTACCTGGTTGACAATCACATCCAAAGAGTGCTTGTGAATGGTTCCTCATCCTCTTGGAGAAAAGTGACAAGCGGAGTGCCTCAAGGATCTGTCCTGGGATCTGTTTTGTTCAACTTTTTTTATATATGATTTGGATGAAGGAATAGCTGGAATGCTTATCAAATTGCAGATGATACTAAATTGGGAGGGATCGCAAATACAGTAGGAGACAGAGACAGGATACAGGATGATCTTGACAACTGGAAAACTGGTCTAAAACCAATAAAATGAAATTTAATGGGGATAAATGTAAACGTCTGCATTTAGGAAAAATCCAATGTGTATATAGGATGAGGGAGACTTGTCTTGGTTGTAGTATGTGCAAAAAGGGTCTAGGGGTCATAGTGGACCGTACACTGAACATGAGTCAGCAACCTGAAGGTGAAATGGATCTTCTTGAATAAATGCAAGTTTATCTTTTGTTCCCCAGGATGCTCCCCCAGATTTTCAGTACTATAAAACATGAGAGAGAGCCACACTTTCTTGTTCAGTCTGGGCATACATAGATAGATTGTTCCCCCCAGTATCCTTAAGTAAGGGGCTTCTCAGACGTGGCACGATGGCTGTGCACATCTCCACCTTCACTTTCTAAATGGACCTCTGCACTTCTGGACAGGTAGTATTGCCTTTATAAGAAACCCTGAAAGTCCTTATTGATCATGTCTATTTTCCTAGCCTCTTAATCGTGTGTATTGTATTCTTTGTGTGTGTGTGATTGTATTTTTACATATTTCTTCAAGTAAACATTTTAAAAAACTATTTTTAACTCTGGAGTTTTCATTCTGATACTGAACCTCTGTATTATCGGAAAAGATCAGCTCCTAAGCTTTACCAGGGTCATCCTCTGCTAATTCCCCCATAGAAAGAAGAGACCCCCCCCCCCCCAGCAATTTTGCTAACAGCATAGCATCCAGATCACATGAAGTTATGGTATTGCTTTACTTTGCTCTAATTAGACCTCACCTAGTGTATTGTGTTCAGTTTTGGGCACCACAATTTAAGAAGGTTATAGAAAAGCTGTAATGTGTCTAGAGGTGGGCAACAAAGTTGGTAAGGGGCCTGGAGACCTAGTCCTATTAAGAAAGGTTGAAGGAGCTGGGTATGTTTAGCCTGGTGAGGAGATGGTGATATGATTATCATCTCAAGTACTTGAAGGGCTGTCATATACAGGATGGTGTGGAATTCCTTTCTGTGGTGCCAGAAGATTGGATCAGAACTGATGGGTTGAAATTATATCAAAAGAGTTTCCATCTTGTTAGCCCTGGAACCCCTCTCTAACCAATATGGACTATAATGATCTGGCTCCTATGCGTGGTTCACTATGGCTATTTATTTTCTATGGACTATGCAGCAGAGTTTTCAGCCAGGCCTCAGCAAGCTTTCTGCTTGTGCCTTTTAGTATGTAAATTGCTTATGCCTGCCACGCTAAGCAGACACCAGACTGCACTTCACTGACAAGCTGCTCAGCCATACATAAAAGCAACTGCATCACTGTCACCAAGAAGACATCACCAGAAGCAGCCCTGAGAGAAGCAATGTTCTTGAGATGTTCCAGGAAGACAACAGTCTCTTTTGCAAACTGCCATGCAGAGAGGGTTTCTCCACCATGTACTACATTCCAGAAACCAGACAGCACTTTGGAAATGCAGATGTGAAGGCATCACTGGTAACAGTGAACTGCTGCAACATCTCCTCACCAAACAAAACAATCTTCCTGTTGCCCATCAAGACAAGTTTCTTATGCAACAGAGCATCGTTGAAGATTATCATTTGTTGACAGCCACATCCCCTTTCTTCTGTTTTATCAATGTTCCCCTTCAAGGTGTTACAATAGGGAAAGATCTGACACTAAATTGACCACTCTAGTTATTTTGTGTAAAAGATGGTTTGCTCTCGACAAACCATCATCACCCATCAAATTATTTTGTTCTATCTCCTGGCAGCCATCTCTGGTAGGTGTTACCCATCATGTGACCTTGCCTCAGGATATAAAATTGGCTATAAGAAGGCCAAAATTTTGGCTGTTCAGGTGTGCCTCTGACGGTACCCCTACCTTGCTCCTGATCAGTATTGGGCCTATTATTGTGAGTGACACTGGTTGTCTCTTGCTTCCCATCCCCTTTTTGTCTTTGCAGGAGGATCATCCTTCATTTGTTGTCAATAGGTATAGGATTGCCCTGTCTGTGTTACTCTTATATGTCCCTATCAGTTTCCCTACCTATTTTCTTAGGACTGTATGGTTGTTGATAATTGTGTCTCTTGTATGCTTGAGTGATTTTTCTTTTTGGATGACACTTCCGCCTTAGACCCCTACCAGTCCGGCTTTCGTCCGGGTCATGGGACGGAGACAGTGCTGGTCGCCTTGATGGATGACCTCCAGCGGCATCTGGATCGAGGCGGCGTGGCGGTGCTGATGTTGTTAGATCTGTCGGCCGCGTTCGATACGGTCGACCATCAGCTACTGGCCCGCCGGCTCACCGACACAGGGATAAGGGGGTTGGCTTTACAGTGGCTTTCCTCCTTCCTTGATGGACGGGGACAAAGGGTGGCAATTGGGGGGGAGCTGTCCCGGAGGCACCCCCTAGTGTGTGGGGTGCCACAAGGGGCAGTTATCTCTCCGATGTTATTTAACATCTACATGCGCCCCCTTGCCCAGATTGCCCGGAGGTTTGGGCTTGGGTGCCATCAATATGCAGATGACACCCAGCTCTATCTATTAATGGACGGCCGACCTGACTCCGTCCCAGAAAGCCTGGACCTAGCATTGCAAGCCGTGGCAGGTTGGCTCAGACTGAGCGGGCTGAAGTTGAATCCAACGAAGACAGAGGTCCTTTGCTTGGGTCGCGGTGCCCTGGGAAGGGAAATCCCCTTGCCGATTTTTGACGGTGTGCTGCTGAAAGCGGCACATAGGGTCAAGAGCTTGGGGGTTCTTCTGGAGCCTTCACTATCAATGGAGGCACAGATAGTGGCCGCTGCCAAGTCCGCGTTCTTTCATCTCCGACGGGCGAAGCAGTTGGCCCCCTTCCTAGAGCGCCGTGACCTAGCAACGGTGATCCATGCTACGGTCACCTCGAGACTGGATTACTGCAACGCTCTCTACATGGGGCTGCCCCTGTGCCGAACTCGGCGGCTGCAGCTGGTGCAGAACGCGGCGGCTAGGCTGTTGTTGGGACTCCCAAGATGGGAGCACATACAGCCGGGGCTGCGCGAACTGCACTGGCTGCCAGTGGGATACCGAGTTCGTTACAAGGTGCTGGTTATCACCTTTAAAGCCCTATATGGCCGAGGACCTGCCTACCTGAAGGACCGTCTCTCCCCATATGAGCCCCAAAGAGCATTGCGGTCGGCTGGAAAAAACCAGCTGACCGTCCCTGGGCCAAGGGAGGCCAGATTGAAGGCCACCCGAGATAGGGCCTTCTCTATTGCTGCTCCACTGCTGTGGAATCAACTCCCGGTAGAGGTGCGGGCCCTGCGGAGTTTGGAACAGTTCCGCAGGGCCTGTAAGACCCACCTCTATAAACTAGCCTTCAACCAATGATAAACTAGGAAATGCCTCTAAAAAATTGCTCTTGGTTACTGAATTTTATGGAATTATTGAAGATCGAATGTTTTAGCACCATTGTAATTTGTAAATTTTAACTTGTAATTTGTCTTAACTTGGATTTTATTTGCAATTTATGTAATCTGATGTATAATGTATTTTATGTTGTAAGCCGCCCTGAGCCTGCTTTGGCGGGGAGGGCGGGATAGAAATTAAAAGTTATTATTATTATTATTATTTAAAAAACTTATTTTAGTATAAAATCTCCTCACTATTTAAAGGGCCTCATTTGGAGGACTGTCTCCTGTATACACAGGTTATCAACCCTGTATTTTTGGCCATCTTTGTCCACCTAAATAATCCCCCCATACCTCTCCTGAGGGCAATTTGACTAACAGTTTAAACCAGGGGTCATTGTGTAGAAAAATAGGTGGTGGAGCTCATTAGCATATTTTTTATTTTATTTTTTTTATTTAATGGACTTATATCCCGCCCTTCTCACCGAAATATGCCCACCTCCAGCCAAAAGCAACCTTATGCAAGAAAGGAGAGCCCCGGGCAAGCATAGTCTGCTTGCCTGGGGCTCTCATGGGCCGCCGCCCCAGTCAAAAGGCTAGCAAGCCACCTGCTCCCCAAAATCACATAAGAAGTGGAGAAAGGGTGGTGCGGGCTTTTCCAGGGGTTAATGAGGGCTGCTGGTAGATGTGGCAAAGCTCCTAAGAACATAAGAGAAGCCATGTTAGATCAGGCCAATGGCCCATCCAGTCCAACACTCTGTGTCACACAGTGGCAAATTTTATATATATATATATATATATATATATATATATATATATATATATATATATATATATATATATATATATATATATATATATATATATATATATATATATATATATATACATATACATACATACACACACACACACACTGTGGCTAATAGCCACTGATGGACCTCTGCTCCATATTTTTATCTAAACCCCTCTTGAAGGTGGCCATGCTTGTGGCCGCCACCACCTCCTGTGGCAGTGAATTCCACATGTTAATCACCCTTTGGGTGAAGAAGTACTTCCTTTTATCCGTTTTAACCTGTCTGCTCAGCAATTTCATTTAATGCCCACGAGTTCTTGTATTGTGAGAAAGGGAGAAAAGTACTTCTTTCTCTACTTTCTCCATCCCATGCATTATCTTGTAAACCTCTATCATGTCACCCCGCAGGCGACGCTTCTCCAAGCTAAAGAGTCCCAAGCATTTCAACCTTTCTTCATAGGGAAAGTATTTCAGCCCTTTAATCATTCTCGTTGCCCTTTTCTGGACTTTTTCCAATGCTATAATATCCTTTTTGAGGTGCGGCAACCAGAACTGCACACAGTACTCCAAATGAGACCGCACCATCGATTTATACAGGGGCATTATGATATTGGCTGATTTGTTTTCAATTCCCTTCCTAATAATTCCCAGCATGGTGTTGGCCTTTTTTATTGCAAACACACACTGTCTTGACATTTTCAGGGAGTTATCTACCACAACCCCAAGATCTCTCTCTTGGTCAGTCTCTGCCAGTTCACACCCCATCAACTTGTATGTGTAGCTGGGATTCTTGGCCCCAATGTGCATTACTTTGCACTTGGCCACATTGAACTGCATCTGCCACATTGACGCCCACTCACCCAGCCTCAACAGATCCCTTTGGAGTTCCTCCTGGTGGCTGGCTAGCTGCCCACTCTCCTAATCCAGGGATTGTTATGCCGCTGCACCTACTATTCAATGGATAAGGTGGGAAGGAAGAGGAGGAACCATCAGAAAGGTTCAGGAGCTGTGCTCCTGTGAGCTCCTGCTAAATCTGAGGCCTGGTCTAAACATTAGGAAGAACTTCCTGACAGAACAGCTCCTCAGTGGAACAGGTTTCCTCAGGAGGTGGTGGTCTCTCCTTCCGTGGAGGTTTTAAAACAGAGGCTAGATGACCATCTGTCAGCAATGTTGATTCTGTGAATTTGGCAGATTATGAGAAGAAGGGCAGGAAGGGTTGGATCAGTGCTCAGTTCTTGTGAGCCTTTCTTATATGCCCTGGGAAATGCTGATTGACACTTTGGGGTTAGTCACCATTTTTTCCCCAGGGCAATTTGGCAAGGGATCCTGAAGGTTTTTGGCATCATCTGGACATGGAGCAGGGGTTACTGGGGATGTATGTGTGTGTGGGAGGTATTTGTGAAGTCCCTGCATTGTGCAGGCGGTTGGACTAGATTACCCTGGAGGTCCCTTCCAATGCTATGATTCTACTTAGAAGATATACTTTATAACACAGACCAGCTCGTCATTCACTATGTCAGCAATGATCTCTCAACATTTTTTCCCATTGATTACATAAGGATAAGACAAAGAGATCAGTTTTTGTTAGCAACAACAGCTGAAATGTGACATCAAAACCAGCCACACTGAAAAGCTTCAAACAACATGTTGATCTACCAGGATGTGCCGTTGCTGACTTAAATGTTACCAACAGATCAACAAAAGAAATTCAGAGGGAGACTCTGATGAGAAATTGCTGGATTAGAATTTCTCAGTAGGTTAAATTACCTAGGAGTTAAACGAATATGACTCTTTCTTTTGTTCTACAGGTGTTAAATGTAACTAAATAAACTGCTTTACCACCAATTGTCCTAGTACCCCTCCCAAAAAGATGAGACAACCAAGCACTTGGCAGCTAACTTTCTACTAACTTTTAAAGGTGGGTCGCAACCTGAGAAGCAACCAACTCCAGTGTTTTGGGCAACTCCGTCCTGGCTCCAGACTTGACCAGTGAAAGCTGCTGGCTTTATTTATCTTTGTGAGCACATGACCTATTCTGACAGGTGCAGCCCTCCTCCAGGATGCCACATAGACAACTAAGGGTTTGGTTGATGCTGCTCAGGATCAAGTGCATTCTCTCCCCTGTCCTGCCAAATCTACCTAAAGATATTGAGCAACCACACTGTTCCTGCCATCTCTAATGGTCAGATTAGTTCAATGACCAGGGTGAGTTATACTACTCCACAGAAACGACATGGGGCTGGCAAAAAAAACAAGCCTCTATTGCTTAGCTGTCAAAGCCAAAGGACTTGTTTCATGGTGCCATACAGGATGTTGGGTGCATCAGCGGCAGATGGGAATTGCCTGCATCCAGGCAGGGGCACCCCTCCTTCCCTATTTTTTTAGAAATCCATCTTGGTTAGGGGACTGGAGGTGCACAGGGAACCTGGCTAGGCACTATGCCTGCATATTTCTGAGATATGTCAGCATTTCCCTGAGATACAAGCACCCCAGTGGTGCTGCACCCTAGTTGGATGCTGATATGGCAATGTCATAAAGCAGTACTAGAGCAGCCCTTTGTACCAGCAGAAAAAATGGCATACCCAGAGGCATGGGTAACCAGCTACCTAAGCTGGCCTAGCCCATGGCCCCCCAAACCTGCAGAGAGTTATGCCATCAAAAACCACAGCATAGCCTATATGCTGGTTGGACCTGGCCCATGCGCGCACACTGCTAGCTTTTGCTGTGGGAGCCAGGCCCACCAAGCACCATGTTATGCAATGAGTCATGCTTCCAGGGATATGTACCTAGTAGCAGTGCCCATGATGGGAATGGCAGGCATGCTGGCAGCCTCATATAGGGCTGATGGCACACTCCTTTGCCAGGGTGCCCCTTCCCCCAGTGGTTTGGGATTCCTGGCAGATGCTCCACTGTGCTCTGTGGACTGGCCTGCCAAGCAGCCACATAACCAATTGCCTTGCAGGACTGAAGCCCTATGCAGTAACAGCAGAAGTAGACAAAGCAGTTGCAATTGCAGAGCACATTCTCATGGGATCCTTAAATGTCACTTGGATAGCTACAGTATATGCTTCAGAGGGGTCCCCTGGCAAATGGAGCTCTCCATAGATTTTGATTGCTTTTCACTGAGCCATGCCTGTCTCTTCAATGGTCTCTTGCCTGGCCCCATGTTGCTGGTGGTGATACCATGACTGCAGTGGAGTGCTAAATGCTTGCTGGCAGGCCTCCTTTGAACCTACCTTCTTGGCCCAGTCGTCAGGATGCTGGACTTGCATGTGAGAAATGCAGATTCATGCCTGGCCTCTGTCTTCTCTTGTCTTCCTTCCCCCCTAGCCCATGGGAGCAATGTGTGATGTTCAGAGCAAGAATGGATGCATGTGGACAGTATTTTTGCTGCCAATCAGGCCCCTGCCAGGGAAGGGATGAGCATCCTGTCTGCCACTTAGGTGCCTGTCCCCTATGGGCTGAAGGGACAATTGAGTCATATGCTTCTGTTGGGGTTTGCACCGGTAAGCAATACAAGGGAACACAGTGTATCAAATGAACAAACAATAACATAAATGCTGTGTATAAATCAACATGGTAGATATTCTGTAATCACCAAAAATTACAAAAAAGATTGAAATCAAAACTTACTTTGACAACTGGAAGGAAAAGCACTTGCATGGATAACATTTGAAAGAGAGAACAAAGTGAAAACGCCTGGAAGCAGCTCCAAAATGGACACTTGAAGAAAGAAATGGAAGGACTCATTGTAGTTGCACAAGAGCAGGCACTTGAAACAAAAAGCATGAAAGCTAAGATTCAGAAGATCAATGATAACACCAAATGTCAACTTTGCAAGACAAAGGATGAAATGACCACATGGTCTGTGCCAGCAGTAAAACTGCTCAAACTTACTATAAAGAACATTATGATACAGTTGCAGTTGTGTTGCGCTGGAAGGTTTGCAAGAAGTATGACTTACCATCAGCCAGAAATTTATGGGAGCATAAAGCAGACAAGATTGTGGAGAACGATGAAACAAAGATTCTTTGGGACTTCCAACTGCAAATAGATAAATACCTGAAGCCAGGAGCATATCACCCCTGATAAAACAATTGTAGGGGGGAAATGAAAAATAGGGTTTGGATCATTGACATTGCAATCCCAGGAGATAGCAGAACAGAAAAGAAAGATCAGGAGAAGATCACAAATACTAAGACCTATGAATAGAGTTAAAGCATCTCTGGGAGAAGAAGGTAACCACCATTGTGCCAGTTGTCATTGGAGCCCTTGAAGCCAAGAAGTCTCAAGACCCAAACCCTGGACATTCTGGGCATTGAGCAAGTAATACCAGTTTAGCTCCAATGGCAGTTGCTTAGAACAGCAAGAATCCTGTGAAGATACATCTGGATTTCCCAAGAACTTGATTAGAGATTAGAATCACAGAACACCTTCTGTCAGTCAAATATCTGACTGTGACAATTGTTGTTGTTGTTAGAGATTGGATTTATACCCCACCCTTCCCTTGGAGTCTCAGAGTGGTTTGCAATCTCCTTTCCCTTTCCCTCCCCACAACAGACACCCTGTGAGGTAGGTGGGACTGTTGTTCCTGGAAGTTAAAGAGATCTTGTATTTACTTTTTTTTTTTAATGCAGAGAAGCACATGACATATGATCCAGGTTTTCCTCTCCGAGAAAGAATATAGCCATGGCTGAGCTTCAGACTGCATGGTTATTAAACAGCGGGGATTATCAGGCAGGACAATATTAAGTGGTATTTAACAGCAAGACCAAAGTTCCTTGTCAAATGCTCGAGTTAGTGTTCTTTGATTGTTAGCATCCCAGCAATGAAACCTTTTGCACTGAACCATTTTTCATTTTGACAACAAACCACTACAGCTATCCAGACCTGCCTTGCTGGAACTGACAGCAAGTATTTTTGTGGCAGAAATATGACTGTGTGCTTAGGTTTAGGTCCGGAGGGTAGACATTTTTATTCCTCTCCTTTCAGAGCACAATGGCATTCCAAGCGGTAGGTGTCCTGAGTCACTTGCTGGTTAATGTATTCAGCATGATCTGCTGTCTAGTCATAACAATAGTTGGAGTGGGTAGTGAGTAGGAGGAATCAATTGCTTTATGTGATTATTTAAGTTAAATATGACCTTCAAAATACATCTTAATGGAGATGTGTGGTGGGAGGTGAAAGTGGCTGAATTAGCAAGTTAGGCACATATTTCTGTACCTTTTTTTTATGGGGGAGGAAGTAATGCTTTGGGAAAGACCTTCAAACCTTACTGACATTGTCTTACTAGGGCTATTTAAAACATACACATATCTGGTTATGGAGTTAGCATAATGATGGGTACAAAAGCAGGAAATAAAGAAAGATGCTTTAATGGGATTATTCTTTTCACAGTTGTAAATTAAATAATATGGTCCTCCAAAATTCTACTGTAAAAAGACAATCTTATGCCAGCAAATCTTTACACTTGCAAAAGATTGCCTGTTAAAATTGGCTGTTTATATTGATCAGAGATTGAAACTGAAGGCTGTGAAAGCTGAGGACATCCTTTGTTTCATTTTAAAAAGACTATTTCTAGGGGCAGATTTGGGGCAGCTCTACATATGCCTTTAGGAATTATTTTATTTCTGCATGTTGATTCTTGTTATGTAGAGGAGTGTGTTTGAAGGAGGCTAGGGATACCACATTTATTTTTAGTAATGTGCCTACATTTACAAAATTTGTAGAATGATCTGGAACATATAGTAGGCTTTGCAATAAAGGCCACAGTTTATGCAAGTGTTAATCATGAAGTAGGTTGCCAGGCTGACTTACCTGGCCAGTGGGGGTCTCCCATCCTTCCAGGAGACTGGAAGTGATGCTGAGCATTTTTCAGCCTAATTGCTCAAAACTTAAAGTATTTTCCCCAACCGGAAGTAGGTCTGATACTAGAAGTAGGTCCAAAGTAGACCCCAAAAAAAGACAACTGGCAGATGGCCGGTGCTGGGCAAGAGCCGGTGAAAGTAGGGATTCTCCTGCTCATATCGGGGGGCTGGAAACCCTAAGACAGGTTGATGATTGCAATGAGCAATAGGTTTATATGCACAGTGAGTGATAGGGTTGCCGAGTCTAATTCAGAAAAACCTGGGGACTTTGTGGGTGGAGCCAGGAGACTTTCTGCAGCAGCTCTGAGTCTAGCTGTTGGAGGGTGTCACAGAAGTGATGCCCCCATAGAAAAAGCCTGGAGATGCTTTTTCTTAGGCATGGGATTTTTACGGGGAGAGAGGGGCTCGGCGGCAGCTGCCTCTGTGTTCCCTGTATGTCCCAAAGCTCTGCGGCGATGAAAGCTGGTATGTCAGCAGAAAAAGAAGAACTCCCGATTGCTTTCTTGCTTTCATTTCCTCCAGTACATCTTTGAAGTAGCGTTCCTCTACTTCTAAAGCGATGATTCTACTTAACAAGTAGGTGTTTTGGATTTTTTCTTTTATTTTTGTGAATGGTTGGACATGGAACTCTGACTAAGAAGTGGTATATGATTTTAAAAGGCAACTGTGACTAAATGGGCTGCCTCAGATGTAATATGGGTACAGAAATTAAAGAAACTTAAAAGTTTTTAATCTTTGGGAAGAAGGATTCTGGAATTTGGGTTTCTTTTTTCCTTGTGGATAAATAAAGATGTAACCATTAATAATGAACATATGTTTGACTTTAAAAGAACAAGGGAGATTGTGAAGAAGTAGAGAGCTGGTAAAATTGTAATTAAATATATAGTCATCTGGGATTAATGTTAATGAGTGCAGATAACATATTTCTCTATATAATAGATGCATTTACAGTATGCCTATTTAGTGAAATTCTTTATAACGCTGTAAGAGTTAGATTAAGGGTTGAAAAGGCAGATAGCATAATTGCTGTGTAATCTGCTAGGTTTGGTAACTTGGTAGATTTGTTTTTAATATCTTATTTGGAGAATGTTATAGACTGAGAGACAAATTATTTAGTTGTATCTTATGAAATTTACTAAGGATAAAGAAATTATTCCTATGCGCTTGTTTTAATAAAGGTCTTATTAAAACAATAATCCGAGTTGTGTTAATAATAGACTTAAGGTAAACTAAATAAAATTTGGCGTTGAGAGAGATTTGAAATTTTTTGTGTGTTCTCTGTAATTTGTTATATCTATTTGTGTTTAAGAAGAAATGTTTAGATTTACATTGCTATTACTAGTTTATTAAAAGAAGTTTTTTATGTTTTTTCTTTCCTGATAATAGAAGAAAGGAAGGTAAAAGTTATGGAGATTTTTATACTTGTAGGTAGAATTATTTGAATATTTTATTAGGAAGTAGAATTATAAGTGATATATTTGTACTGGTTTCTGTTTCTGTTTTCCTCACTCTGTTAATGCCCTTCCCCCCCCCTCCCACTTTTTGCCCTCTTTTTATGTACTCTCTGCAATGCTTCTTTCTTTTGTAGTTTAAAACAAAAAAAATGTTTAAAACGGGACCTGTTTGTGGGTTTCTAAACCTGCCGGTGATCTAGAGGTACATGGTGGCTGTGGGGGTGGGGCTTTCCCCACTGGTCAGCTGGCTGGGGGCAGGGTGGAGCCTGTAAAACTGGGGGATCCCCTGCTGGGACCTGGGGATTGGGAAGCCTAGTGAGTGGACAAGGACAATCTAGAAACTTGCTGGAATCTTCCTTCTCATCCATAATTTCAAATCCAGTTTTATTTATGCAATGTACAAAACTCATCTACAACCAATCATTTCCCACCACCCCTCTTCCCCTTAGTCGTGACTGACTACTTAGCAAAACTATGCATTACATAGGCAGAGGGGGAAAGCATCTTACTCTTAATATTGCTCAAAATAAGCCTGAAGCATCACTTTGCTATACCGAGTGGTATCCCAAGGCAGTTTGCCTGGAATATATGTCAATCACACAACAAGGGCAAGGACATTATATGTCTATCAACTAGGGTTCTCAACACCAAGATGATAAATTCTTGGAAATTTGGTGGTGGAGCTTGAGGAGGGTGGGCTTTGGGGAGGGGTAGGGACTTCAGCATTATAAAATGTCATAAAATTCATGCCCGCAAAAAGCCATTTTTTTCTAGTAGATCAGTTGTAATTCTAGGAGATCTCCACACCCACTTGGAGGTTGGCAGTTTTATTTTCAAAACAAACCAAAGTTGTCTAACAGAATGTGATAGAGCCAGTTTGGTGTAGTGATTAAGAGTGGTGGACTCTAATTTGGAGAACTAGGTCTGATTCCCCACTCCTCCACAGGCAGCTGCTAGGTGACCTTGGGCCAATCACAGTTCTCTCAGAACTGTTCTCTCAACAGCAGTTCTCTCCACCCCATCTACCTCACAGGGTGTCTTTTTTGATGAGAGAAAAGGAAGGAGATTGTAAACTGCTCTGAGATTCTAAATGAAGAGTGGGGTAAAAATCCAATCTCTCCTCTTCCTCCTATATTGGGCAAGGCTTTGTATAAAAACCTAATGTGAGATGCTTGAACAATTCCCCCTCCACCATCCATTTCTAGATCATTTTTTGGTTCACAGCCACACAATTCCAAACGTCTCAAGAAAATATCTCTAAATTAACACAATCAGGGCTTTTTTTGGTGGAAAAAGCCCAACAGGGACTCATTTGCATATTAGGCCACACCCCCTGACACTAAGCCAGCTGGAACTGCATTCCTGTGTGTTCCTGCTATTTTTAAAAGCCCTGAACACAATCCTATGACAAGATACTTCTTGCTTACCCATAGGGTATCTACAAAATTGTACAGCACTTCTTGTTTTGCTCTGCCTCTGATAAAGCTCTGATTTGCACAGCTGCAGGCATTTATGACATTAAAAATTAGTTTAGACACAATTCTGGACATGAAGGTAAAGGAGCCAAATTGCTGAGTTTGTGTATCTGTACTTTATAACAGTTCTGCTCTTCAGAGCCTCAGTCAATTGCTTTTGCCTGGGAGTTCTGGATAAACAGCCTTCTTTGTATCTATGTAGCTGAAATACTGGATTAGATATGGGTGCAAGAAGAAACATTAAGCATATGTCTCATTAATGAATTTAGATAGCAGCCCAGTACATCAGATAGAGATGCACAAGCCCCTTTGCTTTAATAGTGAGAATCCAAGGAGAAGAGCTGCAACCTGATGTAAAGTTCAGGAATTAGAAACATATGAACAGCTGGAAAGGAAACAATGGTACTGGCTACCAAAACAATGGACATATTTGTACAGAATATATAATTATTTAATCAGTATATCATTGTCTACGCTTGCATTGGTTTTGCCAGTACAAAATTTCATTGCAAATTATTTTAACATGCACTTCCTTTCAGTTTATATTATGCCCAAGGACTGAATACTCATCAAAATTAGGCATTTTTATATTTTGGGTATGTGGCAGCAGTCCAATCATAGTACACAGTGCATACATGCATGTATACATGTGGGAATCCACCAACATACAGATCTCCCTTGCATACATCCATTATTTGGGAAGAGGTAATTGGAAGACATTGCCTTTCCCTCTTAAAGCAACTTGTGCTTTTAAGTCTTCAGAACTTGTGGTTGGATACAGATCACAGAAAACAGGGGGGCAGCTCAGGGTGCACCAGTGTTTGTATGCACCTGGGTCAATGTTAGCATTTACACCCCAAGTTTGTGTGCCTGGACCTTTCTGTGGCTGCTTGGGTCTCTGAGAAGGAGTATTTCCTCCACTTCAGAGAAACTGAGAAAACTGTGATGTGGATGTTCATGAATCTCTATCAATTGTCAAGCTTCAGTACACATCATAAACCCAACATAATCCTTCTTGGATCAATAGTTTCCAAATGATTAGCAATATTTAATATAAGACCAACTACCTCATTCATACTTCGCTTGTTTTCTACCTCCTCTTTCCTTTAAATGATATTTGATATTCTCTGTCAAGCAAATAGGGCTGTTTCCCTTTAAGATTCCCAGTTCTGTCATGTCTGTTGCATCCTTATCTTTTACAGGGTTCTTTGCTTTGATCACTTGGCTATTCATCCTTTTGCCAATTGGAGAGAATCCTTCAGCTGCCTTCCAGGAATCACATCATTTTCCATCAAGCCATCTCTCAACACAAAGCCTTCATCCATCGAGTCAAAAGACTTGAATTCACACAGGCCTGTTAACAGAACCTGTTAACAGCAAACTGTAGGTGTGTTGGATGGTAGAGATGTTCAACATTCCTGCCTTTGATGCTTTATGAGTCCTTAGCTGAAAGACATTACTACTTGTTCATGTGGAAATTATTTACAGTGGAGGAGGAGAAAACAAGTTATTGAACAAAATGTGGAATAAGTAAATGGAGTGAAATTCCATTTTATTTATGATAAATATGGAAAACCAGTAATTAAGGCTTAGGTTCATTGGGGTAAAGTATAGATGACTGGGTAAGGCAATGGCAAACCACCTCATAATAAGTCTGCCAAGAAAATGTGATGTGATGTCACCCCCATGGGTCGGTAATGACTCAGTGCTTGCACAGAGGACTATCTTTACTTTACTTTTTCAATATAGTTTGCACTTTTTTATTATACATTTATACAGAGCAGAAGAAAGGCACTTGCATTGAATCCTAAATAGAGTTACACCTTTCTAAGCCCATTGACTTCAATGGATTTAGAAGGCTGTAGCACTATGCAAACTTGCCCTGTTAAGCAACTATCATTAAACAAATATATACAGAAATTCACTTTATGAAAAAAGGGGATTGCTTGAGAAGGAGTAGAAAGAGGAATTAATGAGGAGTATCACCCTTCATTCATACCTTCTTAGCCAAAGCAAGCTGTTTCTGCAAACCTGAACCTATTTTATATCCCACCATTAAACAAAGTCCATTTAGCAGAAATGAAATATCAGCTGTAAGAAGAATAGTAATGAATGGTGGAGGGAGCCAGAGTTTATTGTATGGCCAGAGTTCAACCTTAGAAAGCAAATACAACCATGATTATATATTCCTCTTATTACTCTCTTCTTCAAACCTTCTGGGATAGTCTCTGTGGTGGAACAGTCCTACTCTGGTCTGCCAGCCCTGCTCCACCCTGTCTTCCTGGGTTTTCACAACACCTGGAGGGGCTATTCTCCCTCTCAGTTCAACCACTGCCACCACCAGACCTTTGTAGGAATTGCCCACTGGGAGGGTCAGGGCTCCCAGCTTCTTTTTCACATTCTGTGGCCTTGTCCCTCTGTCTTCTGCTTCCCAGAATCTGATGAGCATGAAGAATGCTTTCATACCACCAGGGGAGTAGCCACTTGACAACTGATTATCCTCCCTTTTCTCTTGGTACTCTTTTTAAAATAGCATGTCCAAGACAATAAAGATCTATGTGGTACAGAGAATCACTACCAGGAGCCAAAGTTATAAAGCATTTATTAAAAAGAAAATGTTCACAAGCATACTTTTAGCACAGCACCAGACTTAGGAAGGGATTCAAAAGAAAAGAGGAATATATATAATCACAATTCCTCTGTCCCTCCCTCTATACATGTTCTATCTGTTGCTAAATATAAGGCAGGCTCCTTAGCTTAGAAAATTAGCAGATGTTTACAGAAGTCCTGTTACCTTCAAGCCAGCAAGTGGCAATGGCCACCTCTTCCAGACCTCAGTTAAGAGTTCTGTCTGCTTCAATGGAATCAGCACCAAAAGCAACCTTGTCCTTGCTGCAAGGAGTTATCATCACATCTGTTTCTCCACCCACTGATCAGATCAGGCTGGGTCAAAGAAGCTTTTCCTGAAGTCTCCAGATGTTTCTTTATGATGTCCTAACAAACTTTAATATCTTTCAATCTCTGTTCCCTGTTGGAAGGGGGTGGGGTGGGACTGGACCATCTTAATTGCCTCTAGCTGGACCTATTAGCATTTCTTAAGAGGTAGCTGGGGTGAGGCTGGGAGGCCATTAAAAGGACTTCTCCTTCCCTGCTGTTCTCTGCCCAGAGATAAAAACTTTAAAAAATCCCCTGGTAAAGGTTTTACTCAGGTCAGACCTCTTCTCCCCCAAATGCATCTGTTCATAGTTTCATTAGATTTTTCTATTTTTTAATGCGCTGTAGTATTCCAGGATGGGGATGGTATCAGAATCCATATTCTTTGCGCTTTCAATGCCAGCACACTCACATCCACACACAATCACAGCCATACTCAGGATTCCATTTTCTTGATTCTAATTCATTCATCATCTGACCCCAGGAAGCAATAATAAGTTGCCCCCCCCCCAAAAAAATCTCATGATGTCTAACTTACTTAATGGCAATTGAAATTGTGCAAATTTATCCTGTATGTTTCCTGCTTACCTAGTATGACAGCCCTGTACACTTCTGTCCCTTAGAAGCACAGTTTTTCTTCACCTTTTGTGACTGACCTGCCCTCATTGTCTGTTTTCTTCTTTCCTGAAGAATTCTGGCTGTCTGACCTGTCATAGTCTAAAATTTTGGCTGTTTGTTGATCCCAGGAAGCTGAGGGATGGAATGGGAACCCCCTTTAACTTATGCAATTTAATGAAACTTGAAAAGTTTTTTTTATATTCCAAATTAACAAAATATTTTATTCAACATAGAGGGGAAAGGCCAGCTAAAATCAAGGGTAAATTTTCTGAGGTAAAATCAATATGTGCACAGACTTTATGTCTTATGTTTCATGCTAATGAGAGTTTCTTAAGCTATTCAAATCTTTATGTAGTGAAACCTTCCCCCCAGGGTTTTCCCAAACACTCGAGTAAACTTTTTTAAAAAAGTATTCTCTGATTCTTTCAGTTTCCAGAAGGTGGGAACACTCTTTCCAGTACCCAAACCTCTTCTCTTGAAACACCAGTACTTGTCTTGAGTTTTTAACTGACTCTTAAGGTTTCTAAAGACCTTAATCACACTGAATCAGGAATTTATGTACTATTCAGAGCTAACTCCCTGTTTGAATGGGTAGGGAATTCTTCTCTCACTAGAAAATCTACCCCCTTTCCTTGGCCCGAATGGCAGTCTTTGCCTACTTCCCAAACTTCCTTGCCAACTTTACCCCAATTCTCCTGCCTGTGTTAAAGTGCTCTCAGCTAAGGCTGAACTCTGAAACAGTCAGTACTACTCAACTCTTCTCAGCTAGGGGTGAAATCAGACTGTCAGTACTCAATTCAGTCAAGGCGGAAACCTGCCTGACTCTCTTCAGCATGCAGTTCTCAAGTCTTTCGCTGTTCAGCTGATGCTAACCAATAAGATTCCTTGGAGCAGCCTCTCACTCACTCTCTGGCTCTATGAAGAATTAACCCTTTTCACAGTATTTTATTTGTTTGTACAGCATGCCTAAGCTTCTTAAAAGTGCCATCTATCACACCCAGTCTAATTGATTGTGTTTTATTTATTCAAAGAGTTTCTAATCATGATGAGCCTTAAAAGCTTGTGATATGAGTTTTTAGGATATAAGCTACATATTAATGTAGAAAGGTACAAATTTCTCCTCCCAGAAACAAAACTGGAATAATGTGGAGTATTATTTCTCAGCCTTCAGAAAAGGAGGTAAGTAATGAATCCAGTGGGGAGACAAATGCTGTTGGACAACCCCTTGTCAGTACCTGTGGTTTAAAAATCACACATTGTGCAGTGGCTGCAAGAAAGAGCTAAGAGATGACTTGAAATTATCTTTGATCTGTTCATGTGGTTACCAGCCCTGGATAAACCATTCAGCAAAATAAGCACTTGCTTAGGGCACCAAGAGAGAGTGGGCACTGCAGAGTCCCCCCGCCCCTAGCTATCATACCCTTAACTCTTTCACTACCACACTCAACTTTAGTCTTTTTTTTTTTTTTGCAATTGTCATCTGCCATGTTTGACTTTAAACTGCACTGTCACCCCCCCCCCCCCATTTTCTGAGGCATGGCGAGCACTTATTTAATCTTTATGTTTCATCATTTAAGCAATGAAAGGGCCAAGGGGCACCATTGTTCAGCTGTGTCTAGGATATCAGTTGGCCTTTATCTGGCCCTTGCTGCCAAACATGCAAGCAAGTGGCTTTTCCCCTAGAATCCCCTTCACAGTTTCTTTTTTGTGTTTCCTTTAATAATTCAGAATGATCTATATGGGCTGTACACAAGTAAAGCTGCACGGGTACTAATGTCGCTATTGGGGATGAGCTGTCCCGTAGGCACACGCTTGATTGCGGGGTGCCTCAGGGTGCGGTTCTTTCCCCGATGTTATTTAACATCTATATGCGTCCTCTCGCCCAGATTGCCCGAAGGTATGGGCTGGGCTGTCACCAGTATGCTGATGACACCCAGCTTTATCTGCTTATGGACGACCGGCCGGTCTGCGCCTCACAAAATCTGGACCGGGCATTACAGGCTGTGGCTGGGTGGCTCAAGCAGAGCGGGCTGAGGCTAAATCCGGCAAAGACAGAGGCCCTTTGCTTGGGCCGTCGGGGTCCGGGAAGGGAAATACCCCTTCCGGTTTTTGACGGTGCGCCGCTGACTGCGACGCATAGAGTCAAGAGCCTGGGGGTACTTCTGGAGCCTTCCTTAACAATGGAGGCCCAGATAGCAGCCACTGCCAAGTCCGCATTTTTCCATCTTAGGCGGGCAAGGCAGTTGGCTCCCTTTCTGGAGCGCGACGATCTAGCAACAGTGATCCATGCTACGGTCACCTCGAGGCTGGACTACTGCAATGCTCTCTACATGGGGCTGCCCCTGTGCCGAACCCGGAAATTGCAGCTGGTGCAGAACGCCGCCGCCCGGTTGTTATTGGGGATCCCAAGGTGGGAGCACATTCAGCCGGGACTTCGGGCTCTGCACTGGCTACCAATACCTTACCGAGTTCGGTACAAGGTGCTGGTTATTACCTTTAAAGCCCTATATGGCCTAGGACCTGCCTACCTGAGGGACCGTCTCTTCCCACACGTTCCCCAGCGAGCACTGAGATCGAGAACTCAAAACCTCCTGGTTGTCCCCGGGTCAAAGGAAGCCTGTTTGAAAGCCACAAGGGACAGGGCATTCTCCGTAATGGCTCCATCTTGGTGGAACCAGCTGCCGGAAGAGGTAAGGGCCTTGCGGGACCTTACCCAATTCTGCAGGGCCTGTAAGACAGCCCTCTTCCGGCTGGCCCACAGCTAACTGGCATCGAACATCGAACACTGAACACCGAAATACTGAATCTAAAATCGAACTTGAATCAAGTGTAGCTTTAAGACCGCTGTATGATTTTAATGTTTATGTATATAATAATTGTTTAGATTTTTAACTATAAATTATGAAATGTTAATTTTAATGCTTAATTTTATATTTTATGTTAGTTTTACATGTTGTAAGCCGCCCTGAGCCACCTAGTGGGAAGGGCGGGATATAAATCTTAGATAAATAAAATAAATAAATAAAAAATGTTGACAGACCCAGAACAATTTGGTGGCAACTGTGGTGTTTTTATGGCTCTGGTCCCTTAATCCAGGCCACTGTTTTAGACTGCCTTAGTCCACTCAAGGACTTGGTGATGGCAAAAACAGAGAGAAAGATGATAGAAGAAGGAAAAGGTTCAGCACAAATAGAAATTGCACTTGCACTGTAGAAACAGTCCAATAGAACCCAACCAAAATATCTCCAAGGTGGAAGTAAATTTTCCAGTGCATAACAATTGGCCTTAAAGGCAGGACAGATAACTTGCTGCCATTGTGGTGGATCCTGTCCACTTAGGGGCACTTGCCCTGCCAAGGATGCTGTTTGTTACAATGGCAGAAAACAAAATCACTATGCAATGGTCTGCAGATCACCAAAGAATGACTCAAAGGTGCACCACTATGACCCAAACCAAGCAAACACTTTCCAAGTTGACCCTCCAGAATCCAGAACAAGACAGCTGATATGTGTTTTGGCTTCCATGCAGAAAAGTTTGCCATGTTGTCATACCTTTATACAAGGGCATGGAATTCAAGTCCTCATTGACACTGGTGTGTTAATCAATGTGATGCCTCAGAGTACCTACAGTGAAATCCTTCAGAAACCATTGCTGCAAACCACAAGCGTAAAGTGATATGCCAATTAATCTTCACAGCCATTATCAATATCCAGTATGTTCCAAGCTCACTTTACCTTTAAAGATTTCTGTGTTGCATGCCCAATGCATGTACTGGTCAGTGGCACTGATAGACTAATTAGATATAATGTGGTGAATGCCATAGAACTAATGGCAGGTGGAAAGATCTTCTAAATAATCTATAACATTTGACTTCTGAGTCCAAAGCAGTCAATCACTCTTTTACTAATATTAGGAGTGAATTTACTGTAACTGAAAATAATCAACTCCTTTGAGGTATACCGTTAGTTACCCTACATTCACTATGGAACCATGCAGTGGATCCGGCTCATGAAGAACACCAAGTAGTAGTTAAAACCAAAGCTTTGTTAAGTGAGAAAGAATGGTTTCCTGGGATTGATAACATTGAACAACATTGAACAGTGAGTAAAATCTTGCATTCTGTGATGGCAACTATTCCACAAAACTGTTCTGCACCACTGCAAATCTTCCCGCTATCTTCCTCACCATGAGTTGAAATCAGTGTAGATTTTGATGATTTTCCCAATAGTGATCATATTTCAGTTATTTATGGCTGAACAGGTGAATAGACTTCAATTTTGGGAGGTGGGGGGGGGAGAACTGAACTGAATCTGGTCCAGGTCCATATTGAGTATTGTATAGTACAATATGAGTGTGGGGGGGAATTATAACCACATGATTAATTGTTGATGGCATTTTGAAATAATTTAATATTGAAATAATGTACTATAACGGGGTGGCCAACAGTAGCTTTCCAAATGTTTTTTGCCTACAACTCCCATCAGCTCCAGCCATTGGCCATGCTGGCTGGGGTTGATGGGATTGTAGGCAAAAAAACATCTGGAGAGCTACCGTTGGCCACCCCTGTTATAGTACATTATTTCAATATTAAATTATTTCAAAATGCCATCAACAATTAATCATGTGGTTATAATTCCCCCCACACTCATAATAATCTCTGTCAAAGAAAGAGGACTCTGTAAGAGGAGAGGAAAGATGTCATGAACTCCTTCATTGAGAAAATGTGAGCAAATATTTCATTCATTATTTATTTATTTATTTATTACTTTATATTTATATCCCGCCCTCTCCGCAAGCGGACTCAGGGCGGAAAGGAAATATTTCCTCCTCCTGTCTCTTTTCCTCACAGCTTAGACTGAGTGTGTGACTGGCCCAGGGTCTCGCAGAGTGTGCTCATGTTTCGGTGAGAATTTGAACTCTGCTCTTCCCAGTCGTAGACCAACACTCTAACAACCACACCACTTGTACACTCAGTATGAATCTAGTCCAAATGCATCTCAGAATCCTCAGAAAGTACTAGCTTTCTTACCTGAAAATATGGGAGCCTTTGTTAGGTTAATGTAGGGTCCAGGACAGCAAAATCACCTCCCTTTCCATATTTTGAAAAAAAGATTTATCTCTTCCCCCCTCTCATGTACAGACACATGTAGGGGGAGGAAAGCTAAAGAGGTAAATACTCCTGTCTCTTCCATCTCTTTTTCTCTAAAGCTGCAAGTCCCAGGATAAGGGGGAGGAAAGCTAAAAAGGTAAATACTCCTGTCTCTTCCATCTCTTTTTCTCTAAAGCTGCAAGTCCCAGGATAAGGGGGAGGAAAGCTAAAAAGGTAAATACTCCTGTCTCTTCCATCTCTTTTTCTCTAAAGCTGCAAGCCCCAGGATACCAAAATCACCTGAATTTTCAGCATTTGAGCCACCTGGGAAGTTTGGGGAATATTCAGGAATCACGTGCTTCCATGGTATCACATGATGACTGGTTCAAGTTTGGCACGAAGTTTACCTCATACAACAGTTTGTGCCCATCCTTTACTTTGACTCTTGAAAGCTTATACCCCCCCCCCAACCTTGTTAGTCTCTAAGTTGCGACTGGACTCAAATCTAGCCATACTAATGTCAGAGCTTGTATGGCAGGCAGCAAGAAATATATTCATCAATCCAACCACTGAGGTCTCCTGACAGTATTATTCCTAGAAGGTTCCCTCCCCTTCTTATCCTTACAAAAACAAACAAAGCCAGTCCTATGCAGGGCTGGTGCCAGGCTTTTTGGTGCCCTAGGCAAGGCTATCTACTTGCACCCCCCAACCAATTAAAAAGAAGAAGAAGAAATATAGAAAAAATGAAAAGTACAAAAGTTGAAACTTTTTACATTTTGAATTTTTTTTAATTAATTTCAATTTGGGGAGGAGGAGGACTCAAACCCAGTGCAGCCAGGAGATGAGGGTATAATTGATTCAGTTCCCTTCTTGTTTAAGACCTTCTATGGACCCTTACAAACAGCACATTCACACTAAATAAGGAGAGGAGCAGCTTTCCCTAAGGTGAGCTTGGATTTTGCATTGCTTTACTAGTTCAATAAGCTTTCCAAATATCTCCTCATGGGTATACAAGGGGTACAGATTTTTTTTTCCAGTGGTGTGTGTTCAAATATCTGTCCTAACCTACAAACACAGTTTTAAGAATGGGGCAGGAGGAACATAGGTAGCACATATAGGCAGCCATCAATTTAATTTCACTACAAGTAAGTAGGTCCCTTTATTTTTGTAGAGATGACAAACAAGGAGGGGATTGTTATGCGAATTAGGTGTCTGGTTTGCTTCTAAAGTTAAGGTTGATTTAGCTGCAGGTTCTGCAAGCAAGTACTCATTTTTGGGCAACAAGTTGCTTTGAGAGATCAGTTGAAAACCATCTGTACAGACACAGCCAAAACTAGTTGCTTCTCAATCAGGTGTGTAGGCTGGCATCATGAAACCAAGAGCCCAGAATTACAAATCACTCATATTATCCCCCCCCCAAAAAAACCCCACCACCTAAGAAATGTTCTAATAGGACATTGCCCTCCATGTTATTTTATATAGTCAAGCATGTTATTTTACATGGGAGGAAACCCAGAAGAACATTTTGGGTGGGAGGGATTACATAGACATAGTTACTTGGAAAAGAACATTCAATACTTTTATTAGAATTAAGCATTTTTCTTCCCTTTGTTTAAAGATCAGAGTAAACATGCTGAAAAACCCCTCTAAATTTAATGAGACATATGCTCAATGAATGGATATTTTAACCATTTCTGCTTCTTCCTTGTAGCGTCAAAAAGAGAGAAGGAAAACTTTGCCTCCTTCACACAGAACAGGTTAATGCATGGTCACCCAGAATCCAGTCAAGGTTTACTCTCCAGCACATTCAGGAGAAGAGGCCCATCTTCAGCATATTTACTCAGAAGTAACTTACTCTCGGGAAAGGTGAAACACAGAAATTTTTGGGCAGGGTCGGCACTACCATATTGGTGAGGTAGGTGGCCCCCCTAGAGTGATTTATTTGTGATTTATACCCCCACCATATCCCTCTTGTGCCATCTGGTGGCAGGGGCAGCTCCTGCAGGCCTACCTTGCCCAGCCAGTGGTGCGCATATGCACCCAGCAAAAAGGGAAGCTGCAGCAATTGCCTGGCCTTCCTGCTGGGAGCAACACTGTGGCAGGTGCATTACCCCTCTCAATTGGTGCCTCAGGAGGGGCACAACAATTTTCTGGGGTTTGGAAAATGGAGAGCTGAACTGCTTCTCATCAGGGGAGCAGCCTGGGGCCTCTGTTTGGGGTAGAAAAGGCAAATCAATGCCTACTGCCTACTTTTCTCATACAGAGAAGACATGCTTGGAAAACTCTGAGGAGATTTACTTTGGCTGAAAAGAAGCTCCCAAGGGGGCTCCTTTGAAGTTTTGAAGGATACCCGGTAACGGGTTGCATTCCAACATCTACAGAAGACCTTCAGACTCATTCAATTGACTTAAACTCTCCAGAATCCAAAACTTCTTTGTTCTACTTATCATCTGAATCGAGACAAAGACAGTGCCTATCTGGATAACTACAGTAGAAGGTACAGATTGCTATCTATTATTCCAGGACTAAAATAAGAACTAAATGTGAAAAAAAATAAGGTGGCAAATGGAGTATGTTTTGTTTATATAAAGAAGAAGAGGAGGGGTGATGTTGAGAATTTTGAATGCTATAAGACAGTGTTAGAAATGAGAAAAATAATTAATGTTTTGAATACCTGCAGTTTTGGAGGAGAAACACCATCATCACAGAATTGCTGATGAAGCAGATGTCACAGGAAGTGACGTTATAAAAGTATCACGAGATCTTCTAACCATAGAGAACAGGATTTGGCGGCAAGCAAAGCAGGAAGTAACCATCGAAAGAAGGGAAAAGTGGGAGTCATCCAGCCTACTCTAGGACTAGAAAATCATAAAAAAACATCGGTGGCCATTAGAAGAAGGTCAAAGTTTAAGAAATAATTAAAAGCATTTGGGACGTTAAAAATTTGTGGAGCTGGCAAATTTGGGCATTGCAAGGCAGACAATATTGATTAATATTAATAAAAACAATTTTAGTAGCCCCTAGAAGAAAGTAGATTTTTTTTTTTTTAAAAAAGGGCAGAAAAATCGCTGGCACCAACTTGGACAAAATAAAAAACTTTTAAAATTAATATCTCATCGTAGGAAGTTCCAAGATCAGCGATTTTGGGCTTATTGAA
This sequence comes from Heteronotia binoei, assembly GCF_032191835.1. Classification (NCBI taxonomy): domain Eukaryota; kingdom Metazoa; phylum Chordata; class Lepidosauria; order Squamata; family Gekkonidae; genus Heteronotia; species Heteronotia binoei. The sequence goes on along the minus strand of NC_083235.1, from coordinate 53,312,117 downwards.
GAGAGCAAGCCTTACTCTTGAAAACCTGATACTCAGAATTTAATTTGGTGAGATCAACTTTTTTGCTATATCTTCATGTCAGATTCAAACCCAGCATGTACTAGGGCTGCCTCATTGGAAAAGATGCAGGAGCAGCTGGAAGCTATAGAAGCAAGAATAATGAAAGGGATGAAAGACTAATAACTGCCTCCAAAAAGGAAATGAAGAAGGATATTGAAACATGTACAACATTTTTGAAAAAAGAAATTGAGGATCTCAGAAATGAAACTTTGGCAACATCAAAGAAAATGCAAGAAGTGGAAGGGAAAATGAAAGAACAAGATTCCACCTCAAAAAAAGTGCAAGAAAAAGTAGTAATGCATGACTGCAAATTTATGGAAAACCAGATACGCCTGAGAGGAGTACCTGAAGAAGAACAAAATGACTTAAAGGAATATATAATAAATATTATTGCTGAATTTTTGGAAGAGGATTCAGAGGTTTCTAGAAATATATATGACTATGTATATAGAGTTAATTCATTCTATGCCAAAAAGAATAAACTATCAAGAGATGTAGTAATAAGATTCATGACACGAGATATGGTGGGAAGGATCATCAATAAAAACTTTGAAAAAACATTAATTGTTGGTGACAGCAGAGTGAGAATCATGAGAATTGCCAAGACGAGTTATAACTGACAGAAGAACATATAAAAAATTAACAGAGAAACTAAGGGAAAATGAAATAGGGTACAGATGGATACTACCAGAAGGTGTGAGTTTTGAACTTCAAGGGAGGAGGATCACAATTACAAATACACGAGAATTACGTAGATTTCTGGAAGAACATAAAGAATTTGAAGATACAGTTTAATAATTTGATGGATTGCAAATTATTATCTTGGAATGTAAATTGACTAAATTCACCATAAAAAATGAAGACAACGTTTCATTGGATTAAAAAGCAAAAGTGTAATATATGTTTGCAAGAAGTACATATTAAACAAAAGGATTACAATTTTTTTATGGAATAAACAACTGGGACTAGAATTCCATTCGTTGGCCAAACAGAAAAAGAGAGGTGTGCTTTTTTATATTAAACAAGATTTAGATGCAAAAGTGATTTTTAAGGATAACGATGGGAGATATTTGGCGGTGAAAGTAATATTGAATGCTAAAAGAACATTGTTATTGGGACTGTATGCACCAAATGGGGCAAAAGACTCTTTTTATTTTATTTTATTTTATTTTATTTTATTTTATTTTATTTTATTTTATTTTATTTTATTTTATTTTATTTTATTTTATTTTATTTTATTTTATTTTATTTTATTTCATTTCATTTTATTCGATTTATATCCTGCCCTCCCCACTGAGGCGGCTCAGGGTGGCTTTTAGAGAGATTACACAACAATTGGATCAAGTGACATATGAACAGATTATGATAATGGAAGATTTTAATGAAACAATAAAAAATGTGTTGGATAGGTCTGGAAAAAAAAAAGAATAATAAGGAAGAGAAACTACCAAAGTCATTATTTGAGTTAGTTAAACAAGAAAGTTTGGAAGACATATGGAAGAAGTCCAGTCCTGAAGTGCAGGACAATACTTTTTACTCAGCAAGACATAGTACCTTTTCAAGAATTGATATGCTGTGGAGTACAAAAAATCTGGGACTTATTACAAAAAAAATAGAGATTCTTCTTAAAGTAGGAGCAGATCATAACCCATTAATGTGGACAACTAAGTTGGCCAAAAAGACAAGGAGATGGAGGTTAAATGAGTATTTACTACGAAGCAAAGAAATAGTGACATCTCTAGAAAAAGAAACTAAAGCTTTCTTCCAAATAAACGAAAATGAAGACATTGAAATTCAAATGGTTTGGGATGCTTATAAAGCAGTGATGAGAGGTATTTTGATTACATTGAATAATAAAGACAGAAGAGCTAAAGAAAAGCAAATGTTAGACATTCAGAACGATATAAAAAAAAAGGAAGGAGAGTTGAGAAAGAGACCGGGGAAAAAGAAAATTATGAGAGAGATTACAATATTACAAACACAATTGAGACATTTGTTAAATAAAGAAGCACAGTTGAGGAGATTGAGTGACTGCAAGGCTGCATGGCAACTTGAACAACTCCCCTTTTGTGTCTGGAGGGGGGGAACAGAAGTCCCCAAAGGAGCAAGTGAGACAACACCAGAGAGAAATGGAGGGGGGGGGGAGAACAAAACGAACAGCAAGAGAAAGCACATGCCTTTGCTGCCCAAAGGCTACAAACCAGCAAAGTGCAAAGGAGTCAGCCCTCCCACAGCCACATAAAGCCCTTAGCTGTCCAGCAATGGCTTCCCGTCTCCTCCTGGCAGTCCCCCTTCTGGTGCCCCCACCCCCACACATCAGCTCCCCTGGTGCACCATCAATAGCAGGAGCAGAAGCTTCATCCTGCCTGCCATGGGGGCTCCAGAGAGGCAGTGGGAAACAGGGGTGCCAGCACCACAACACCATGTGGAACCCAGTTGGGTGAGGTGCTGCCTGTGTGGAGACTCTCACCTCTGGGCTCCTCAGCAGTGCCACCCTCTTCTCCCACCTGCCTACCAGCTGCTGAGAGAGAAATGGCAGCAGCACTCAAGAAGAGCATGAGAAGTCCCCCCCCCACCCCCACAGCAGCTCCTGCTATACAGAACTGTCAAAGCGAGATTGGGCAATAAGTTGCGGGGCTGGCTCCATAAATTATCCAGCCGACCAATAAATTCGGGCAAGGAGCCAGCTCTTTACTGTGACAGAGGGGAAAAAACTTGGTGTGTTTCTTTACAGGCACTTTGGGGAGGGTAATCTGAGGTCAGTGGGGGGGGGGGCATGGGTGGGTGGCAGGGCAGGTCCAGATCTGGCCCCTGACTTGCTCAGTGGTGGTGGAGGAAAGGGGTCCCAGCCAGCCCACCAGCCACACAGCTTCTTGCTCCCTTTGAACACTCAATAGCTGCCATTCCCATCCTGATCCCCCACATCAGGTGCCACTGCTACCACTGCCTCCTCCGGTCCTTGCAGGCAGGCAGGCTAGGAGATGGCAGTGAGGAGAGAGGCAGCAGCTGGGAGAAGCACTGCAACCCAGAGCAGCATAGCAAAGCAAAAGTAGCGGGCATGAACCTGACCAGCATGCTGCCACCCTGCAGGGTGCCCTGGCCCTGTGCCTCCTAGGAACTTGTTAAGTTGTACAGACATACATGACTGACTAATCTTGAGAACTGGAGAGCCTGAGCAGCTTCATGATGTTACCTGGCAGCCTGGGAAGGTATTGCCCCATAGGGAAATCATGGAGGGCCTGACAGCCTGAAGGGGGCATTGCCCCACCCAGAAATCCCAGGGGGCTTGGGCCCTGCTCCCCACCCACCAACATAGTGTATGCCCCTGCAGCTGGTATCAAAAGTTGAAATACAGCAAATGCTGTAATTCCCAAATTGGACAAGTCCCCCCCCCCCCCATTTTACAGTATACCAGCAGTTTTTAGAAGGAAAAATGGACCACCATTTCAGAGCATGTAGTTTTCTCAGTTCTGAAATTATTTGGGATTCAAACAGAGAAAAATCATATCACATTGGCCACAAGCAAATAGAGAGGTTGAGAGATTTATGCAGACATTCAAGAAAGTTTTACAGATTGCTGCAGCAGAGGGAGCCGATATGAAGCAAGAACTATACAGGTGTCTGCACAGTTACTGAACAACTCTGTATGGTTCCACCAGCATGGCACCAACAACTATTATGTTTATAAGACAGATATGGACAAAATCACCTTATATTGATGTTCCAGGCAAACATGTGTCCTTTCGCCAATCTGATGGGAAGGCAAAGCTTGCAGTAAAACAATATGCTGACCAACACAGGTGAGCTAGAGTAGTACTTTGCAAAGTGGGAAACATGGTTCTTGTAAAGAACATTCAGCTTGTAAACAAACTGGCTTTGCTGGGCACTCCGAACATGCACTGGTTATGCAGGGCTTTAAAAAAATCCCCCCACCTTCAGTTTCTACTGCAGAGTCTCTCTGGTCTGACATCAGTTCTTTTTATTGTTTGGCTGGATTTTCCCCCTACCATTGGAAACAATGGAGGATGAGGGCACTTTCTTTGAAGGCCCATAGAACTGGACCCCCTGGTCCAATCTTTTTGAGACTTTGGCGGGGGGTGGTCTTAGAGGTACCAGAAACTATACAGGAAATTTGGTGCCTTCCTAAAAAAAAAAAAAAAAAACCCAGCCTCCAAGACCCCTGGATACCTCCATACCTCCAGAAAGCCAGTTTGGTGTAGTGGTTAAGTGCACAGGCTCTTATCTGGGAGAACCGGATTTGATTCCCCACTCCTCCACTTGCACCTGCTGGAATGGCCTTGGGTCAGCCGTAGCTCTGGCAGAGGTTGTCCTTGAAAGGGCAGCTGCTGTGAGAGCCCTCTCAGCCCCACCCACCTCACAGGGTGTCTGTTGTGGGGGGAGAAGATACGGGAGATTGTAAGTCATTCTTAGTCTCTGATTCAGAGAGAAGGGCAGGGTATAAGTCTGCAATTCTTATTCATACAGATTCCTCATTGACTCCCATAGGGTATAATGGAGCTGGAAAAAGATCAGGATCCCCTCCCCCCCAAAAAATCTGAATTCCACCAGTATTGGAATGGGGGGGCGAGGTGAGGGGAATACTGATGTTTTCTTGGGTTCAATATATCCAAATCTGAAAAAAAAAAATCCCATTTTTTGTTCATACCTAGTTATTCCCATTGGTTCATTTGTACAATTTGTTCTCTTAAAAAAAAACTGTTGCGGGGTTTGTGCATGTGTGTGTGGTTACTAGGGCTATTAAAGGTACTGGGATGTTTTAAGTTTCTGCATTTTTTTATGAGTACAGTTTCATGTCTGGGAGAAAAGGAGGATGTGATGTTTTGATAACGCTGTTCCTTTAATCCCAGCCAGTGTTTTAGATTGCTCTAGTGCACTCCAGGACTTGGTGCAGGAAGGAACTGGGAGAAAGGAAGTTATTGTCACTGCAACTCCAGACAGAGAAACTCATTATTAAACTGTGTTGCTGTTTGAAACTGTGCTGCCTCTTTATTTTGATGACTAGCATTAAGGACACGGCAGCAACATGGCATGCAAATAGTAAATAGTTTACATATCCATAGTGTCAAAGGATTATTAGTGTTTAGAGAGAACTGCTGGAAATGTTACCTGTTTATTTATTTCAGTGCCATTTTACTTGCAGAAAGACAGAGATTGTCCTTGGCATAAAGCCTTATCATATGCTATTGTTTGCTACAGCAAAAGAATAAAAACAACGGTTAATTAGTCTTAAAATGACTCCTTTTTGAAATGCTCCTTCTTACCTTATTTTAAATAAAACCTGATGATGCAAAGTATACCTTGGCTTCTTGTGCTGTAACCAACCAGCTCTCTGTGGAAAAGGCTTTTTTATGGCTACATATTAAAAGTAAACCAGCTAGTGCCAGATTTGGATAAAAGGCTATTTATTTTTGACCAATTTGATAGCTGCAGTTTTCAGTAATTGAATTTTCTGTGGTCAGAAAAGCAGTAATCTTAGAAACCAAATAAATATTTTTCAATAAAATGGAACATTGAGAAACCCTATAATAATGTCAAAAATGTAGCCACTTAGAGATGGATAAATATTTTAAGAAATTTACATTTCATCCAATGCTTTAGGGCTATCACTTTTTTGGAAATTTAAAGCAGTGCAAATTTGGGGATGGCCTTGGGGTGCAATGGAAAAGCTGCATTTTAGTAAAATACTTGACAATGAAGCTTTGGCTAGTTGTTATCTCTACAATGGAACAGCATTTCATTCCCCCCCCCCCCACCCCTCAAGATATATTCACTGAACACTGAACAAGGAGGAGTTTATATATTATGCTTCCATTGCATTACACTTGAATCAATTTGTTTTATCAAGATGGGTAGCTGTGTTAGTCTGTCAAAAGGGCACCTTAAAGATTAACAAAAATTGTGGCAGGGTGTGCGTATTCATGAGCCACCACTCACTTCTTCAGATACCAGAATCTAAAGGAGCAGTGACTCAGAAAAACTTACATGAACACATGAAGCTGCCTTATGCTCAATCAGACCCTTGTCCATCAAAGTCAGTATTGTTTTCTTAGACTGGCAGAGGCTGTCCAGGGTCTCAGACATAGGTCTTTTACTTCACCTACTGCCAGATGATCCTTTAACTGGAGATGGCAGGGATTCAACCTGGGACTATCTGCATGTTAAGCAGATGCTCTACCACTGAGCCTTGGGCTCAAGTTGAACACAAAGAAGGGGTCATTTCAGGGAGGAGGGTTTTGTTATACCAACAACCCTGCATTTGTATTACCAGCCTCATTTTGGGCATGCACACACAGGAGCAGAGCTCTGGAACCTTTAAATTTTATTGTGCTCTTTTCTCCACCCCCCCCCCCAAAAAAAATACTTGCTTCTGGGCTCCATTGTTCAAACCCCCCTGTGAAAATTTTTGCTGAACTCTAAGATTTGACAAACTTTCTAATATTTCTCCCCCTACAAAAAAAATGAGAGAATAACCAAAACATATAAAGCAGACAGATGGAAATCTTCCTCATGCCACTGTGGCCACATAGGAGAAAGTAATTTAAAAAGTACATATGAAGCTGCCTTCTACTGAATCAGACCTTTGGTCCATCAAAGTCAGTATTGTCTTCTCAGACTGGCAGCGGCTCTCCAGGGTCTCAAGCTGAGGTTTTTCACACCTATTTGCCTGGACCCTTTTTAGTTGGAGATGCCGGGGATTGAACTTGGGACCTTCTGCTTCCCAAGCAGATGCTCTACCACTGAGCTACCGTCCCTCCTGCATATGAAGCTGCCTTATACTGAATCAGACCTTTGGTCCATCAAAGTCAGTATTGTCTACTCAGACTGGCAGCGGCTCTCCAGGGTCTCAAGCTGAGGTTTTTCACACCTATTTGCCTGGACCCTTTTTAGTTGGAGATGCCGGGGATTGAACTTGGGACCTTCTGCTTCCCAAGCAGATGCTCTACCACTGAGCTACCGTCCCTCCTGCATATGAAGCTGCCTTATACTGAATCAAACCTTTGGTCCATCAAAGTCAGTATTGTCTACTCAGACTGGCAGTGGCTCTCCAGGGTCTTAAGCTAAGGTTTTTCACACCTATTTGCCTGGACCCTTTTTTGAAGATGCCAGGGATTGAACCTGGAACCTTCTGCTTCCCAAGCAGATGCTCTACCACTGAGCCACAGTCCCTCCCCTAAGTATGATGGGAGTAAGGTTTTATTATGACAATTATAATTCAAGAAGCATTTTAAAGTAGATGCTGAGCTGATATAATTTAGTACACTTTCTGGTAATGTCAGGGGTGTGTGGCATATGCAGATGAGTTATGCAAATCAGTTGTGCTTATGAGATCTGGCATCTCTTTTTCTACAAAATGACCCCTGTGTATTACTACTTCAGGAAATCACTGTACCAACCCAACCCTGTCATTCCCATGTACATCTATAGACTGGCAACTTTGTTATGCACACCCTTACTTCCTAGCCTGATCCAGTGGGATTGAACAGTGGGATTCCTTCCTTGGAGTAGGCTTCTCAAATCCCCCGAATTGGAGCCTCCTCCCCCCGCTCGCCAAAAATCCGGAAAGCGGGGGGAGGGAGGGGGAATGGCGGCCCTTCCCACCCAGCCCCAATCCCAGCAGCTTCTCCTCACCCCTTCCCTTCCCACCGATCCCCGATGCTTCTCCTTATCCCTTCCCTTCCCTTCCCACCCCGGATCGCAGCAGCTTCTCCTTGCCCTTCCCTTCCCACCCAACCCCGATCGCAGCAGCCGTTCTTCCATTTTCCGAGGCTGCTTCCCGCCCCTAGTCAGCTGGCTGGGGGGGGAGCCCCACCCCACCCGCAAAGGACCATGTGCCTTTGCACCTCCGGAGGCTTGATTGAAAGGCTTCGATTTGGAATGGAATGTCTGTGTTGCTGTGAAGAAGCTGGCAGCAACTCATGAGTAGAGAAGCCAATCCCCTGCATCAGATTTGCCAGAAACGGGGGGGAGGGGGAGGAGATGGAAATGTCTTCATTATTCCCTATGTGGAGATCAATTTTCATAGGGTATAATGGGGAATTTATCTGGAGGTTTTGGGGGCTCTGGGGGAGCTGTTTTTTGAGGTAGAGGCACCAAATTTTCAATAGTATCTAGTGCCTCTCCCCAAAGCACCCCCCAAGTTTCAAAATGATTGGACCAGGGGGTCCAATTCTATGAGCCCCAAAAGAAGTGCCCCTATCAATTATTTCCTATGGAAGGAAGACATTTAAAAAGTTGTGCTGTCCCTTTAAATGTGATGGCCAGAACTCTCTTGGAGTTCAATTATGCTTGTCAAACCCTTGTTCCTGGCTCTGCCCCCAATGTCTCCTGGCTCCACCCCCAAATTCCCCAGATATTTCTTGAATTGGACTTGGCAACCCTACCTTGAAGGTTTTTAATGTCAAACCTCCATCTGGATGGTCATCTGACAGTGATGAAGAATTCGGGGTAGGTATTTGTGGGTTTCCTGCATTGTGCAGGGGGTTGGACTAAATGACCCTGGAGGTCCCTTCCAACTCTATGATTAGTAGTTTGAATATCCTGACTAAATCCATTTTTTTGCTGTTGATGTTACATCTTACGGGCAAAGTGCCATCCCATATCATTTTGTTTAAAATGCAGAAGCCTTGACAAAGGGCTTTTGCAATATGGTTACTTCCAGTGCCACCAATAGCAACTCCCAGGAAAAGAAGACGTTTGTGTGAACAAGTAGTCCTCATATACAACCTCTGCCAAACAGTTTCCACAAACATTACTAGAGCATGACCATATGGAAGCAGCAGCTGTACAGCTCAGGAGGATGTAAGAGCTTTCCCTTAATATTTAATAAAAGTCTACTGAGGTCAGTGACAGTTTTGCATAGTGAGGCCAATGCAGTTCATAATTAATATTAATAATTATCTGGTTTGAATTTGTTTAGTTCATAATGTTCAACTGTGTGGCTCTCTCACCTGAAAAGATGCTCTTTTGCTTAGAATGTAAATTGCAATTCTGTACAACTGCCTTTTTTATTTTATTTACTTTATCTTTATTTACTTTATTAATTTTATTTACTTAAGCTATACCCTTCCTTTCTCCCCAGTGGGGGCTCAAAACATTCTCCTCTCTGCTATATTATCCTCATGACAACCCTGTGAAGTAGGTTAGATTGGCAGTGTGTGACTGAGCCAAGGTCACACAGCCAACTTTGATGGAAGAGTGGGGATTCAAATCTGGATCTCCTTGATCCTAGTCTGACCCCCTAACCATTACACTGTGCTGGTTTTCAACAGACTAGACATTCAAAGCATTTTATGTAAATGTTTGTAGGTCTGCTGTGAAAACCCTTACTCTCTGAAAGTCTTTTGGATTTCTGTGAAGCTGGGTAAACTACAAAACAAACACCCTTGTAGGTGCATTCACATAATTTCCCAAATGGTAAGCCAATATTTGCACTTTTGTTTGCTTGTTGAAAGTCTCACTGGTTACTGTGATTCACATGACGAAATTTCCAACATATCAGTATTTTATTTGGTGAATATATATTTTTTGCAGAAACCAACCCCCCCCCAAAAAACTGTATTAATCCTTCCCCCCACCAAAGTTATAGAGAAGCCATACATGCACCAATATAGAAATTGCAGCAAATATATGCCAACCATTATTTAATGAAATCACCTAGCAAGTCAACAGAACAGGGCTGCCATCTCTAGATTGGAGATTTAGGACAGGGCCTGGGGAAGGTGGGGTTTGAAGTAGGCAAGGAAATCAGCCAGGATGTGATGCCATTGAGTCTACCCCCCCCCCAAGTTGTAATTTTCTCCAAGATAATTGGTATCTGGGCACTAGATGATGTAGTGTCCCTTGGGACAATCTGGGGATGCTGCAACCATTTTCCAAGAGTTTGGGCTTTTGAAAAATGGCACAGGGGAAGACAGGAGTGCCTCCTCCTGTGCAGTGGTCTCAAGCAGAATTTGGGCCCCCATGGCATTTTTAAAGCAAGAGAATGCCTGCTGTAAAATGGCAATGGTGCCCATGGGTTGTCCTCCATAGTCTGGAGAGCAGATGATATTCCTAGAGATCTTCAGGCCTCATCACACAACCAAACTTAAAAAAAATAAATAAAGCAGGGGGTCACCACTTTGCAGGGACACAAGGGCCTCTTATTCTGTCACTTGAAATTGATGGTGGAATGTACATGGGGATTGTTAGGTGGCTGGGGGAGTAGGACTGCTAGTCTTCAGCTACCTTCTGATTTGGGAGATAGCTGGGAAGGGGGGGTTACTATTCACTGTTCCTGTGCAAAGGGAGATATGATGCTGCGATGTAGGTGGGAGAAGGAGAAGGAGTCCTGGCCATTAGGTGGCTACTCCTCCTTCAAGTCTGCCTCCCAACCAACATCATGGCTTTTTTTGTAGAAAAAGCCCAGCAGGAGCCCGTTTACATTAGGCCATGCACCCTGGTGTTCCACCCTATTTGGACAACACGATTAGACACAGGATGCAAGACAAGAGGGTATCATAAAGGATTCTAAAGTAAAATTCATTGACATGAGTGCTAAGCAGGCACCCTGCCATCCCAGTCACAGGCTCTTGCAATGAATGCAGCAAAAATGGCAACAGGATTGTCAACTGGTAGGTTTGATGGGTCAAGATGAGATATGGGGATGCCTCACCCTCCAGTATAGAAATAACTCCTTTTAAATGTATATTTATTTACATAATTAACCTATGCAAACTGGAAAGAAGCACTCTTCCCCTTTCTGTGGTTCTTTGAAGGTGTTCCTAGTTTTCTGTGAAGTTTGATTTCCAAATCATTTCCCTTCCACTTTCCACCAGCTTCTGGCATCCTCATAGGTCTTGTAGGCAGAGCCATCACCGGAAATAAAGGAATTTGAGTCCATGGTTGCGTTTGTGCTTTCAGGTGAATTCCTGTGGATGAGATCAGAGGAAGCATGTTCGGGTGTGGGGAAGGAGACGAAGAAAAGGGGAGGACAGTGGATAAATAGGGGGTGGGGGGATTCACTCAGCAGAAGGACAATCTGGTGAAGCCCTCATTAACACTAGAAGCTAGCCGGACTTATTTGGGAATGGAATAATCATCCTCACTCTCCCCCCCCCCCCATACCTGAAGTTTTTTTCCTCCCTTTTCTTTGCAGGGTTAAAGGGGTGGAGTTGTTTTGGCTGTTAACAAGTGAGTGTGCAGGGTGAGACAAGGCAGATCCCGGTGGAGAAAGACATACAGAGTTGGCTCATGCCACAAAAAAAAGCTACTAGGGGACCCACAGAGAAGGGCAGGTGGGCATCCTTTCCTTACCTACATATGCATTGCAAAACACCTGTTGCAGATGCATTGGAGAGCAGATTCAGGTGCTGGTAGTGCACTCTGTCCTTCCCAGGAGCAAAACAGCCAGCCAGGCCCCAAGGCTGGGGAGCATAACACTAATCTTGCGGGACAGGGAGGGAGGGCAAGATTTGCTGCTCAACGCTCCAGCTGCTTCATTCAGACACATGCACACACTCGATTACTGCATCTGCAGCGACCCAGAGGGGGAGGGGGTGGAAGCTCAGGGGTTTCAGCAGGCAAAACCCTGAAAGTTTGGCTTCTTGCTTGGCAAGGGAGGAAAGGCAAGATCCAGCCATTGGGAAAGGCATTCTCAGTAGCTGCGGCTGCTCTGCTGCTTTCTATGGAGGTATTTGCTTCACCTGGCTTCTGCTAAGCCTGGCTTTTTTATAGGCTCTGGGGATTTGCTGCCCCTCCTCTCAGTGGCACAGGGTCAGAGTGTGCGGCTAACCTACTCCTGTCAGTGGTTTTGCACGGCTCTCCCTTCCTTCAACTCCACCCTGGCTAGGCTCGGTTTCTGCTGCTTTACACAGATTTTCTTCACTTGACAACTGCCTCTGTCTGGGGCAGGGTGGGCCAGCCAAAGCCCTGGCCAGCCGAGGCAGAGCTGCACTCCGATTGGCTCTGGCACAAAATAAAGCTGTGATTGAAGCAATTAAATATATTTAAATTTGAATATGTAACACTGGAGTCTGCCTCATTGACATAAGAACATAAGAGAAGCTATGTTGGATCAGGCCAATGGCCCATCAAGTCCAACACTCTGTCACACAGCGGCAAAAAATGTTATATACACACATACACTGTGGCTAATAGCCACTGATGGACCTGTGCTCCATATTTTTATCTAAACCCTTCTTGAAGGTGGCTAAACTTGTGGCCGCCACCACCTCCTGTGGCAGTGAATTCCACATGTTAATCACCCTTTGGGTGAAGAAGTACTTCCTTTTATCCGTTTTAACCTGTCTGCTCAGCAATTTCATCGAATGCCCACGAGTTCTTGTATTGTGAGAAAGGGAGAAAAGTACTTCTTTCTCTACTTTCTCCATCCCATGCATTATCTTGTAAACCTCTATCATGTCACCCTGCAGTCGACGTTTCTCCAAGCTAAAGAGCCCCAAGCGTTTCAACCTTTCTTCATAGGGAAAGTGCTCCAGCCCTTTAATCATTCTAGTTGCCCTTCTCTGGACTTTCTCCAATGCTATAATATCCTTTTTGAGGTGCGGCGACCAGAACTGCACACAGTACTCCAAATGAGACCGCACCATCGATTTATACAGGGGCATTATGATACTGGCTGATTTGTTTTCAATTCCCTTCCTAATAATTCCCAGCATGGCGTTGGCCTTTTTTATTGCAAGCGCACACTGTCTTGACATTTTCAGTGAGTTATCAACCATGACCCCAAGATCTCTCTCTTGGTCAGTCTCTGCCAGTTCACACCCCATCAACTTGTATTTGTAGCTGTAGGTGTTATCTGTAGGTGTTAAATATTCTATTTTAATGCTTGACACATTCTTCCTTTCTGGTGATCAATGTCCTGCCACCCTGGAGCTTCTAGGATCTCCAATGCAAATACAGTACGAGACACGTTGGCCTAGTTTCCCATTGAATGACTTCAGTGGTCCAGTTACATGCAGTAAAGGAAAATGGAGTTGTGGGCTTTTCATATCTGCTTTCCATGTGTGTTTGTCTCAGCTTGATTGATCCATTATTCAATTAAACCCGTCCTGGCTCAATAATAACCATCATGCTTCAGTCTGTGCCTTTTTTATGTTGATGAAAACTGAAACCCAGGTGGTTTTCAGCATTATACTCCGTGGAAATCAGGTATGAAATTACCTGTTTATTAATGATGTGTCAAGAGAATGACATGCTAACAGCTAGCTCCTACATAAGCAGTGCTCATATAGAAAGAGCAAGCACGTATTATATGGAATATATATTCCACAGATCTATAACTCCTTGTCATGTGGGACACAACTGAGATCCAGCTGTTTTATCTCAAAGTTCTGTCCCAGAACACAAATAATTTAAAATAGGTTAAATCAAGGCAGTATTTTGCCTAAGGCAATATTTTGCTTTCTTTCTTTGATGTGAAGTGAGAAAATAATTAGCAATTGAAGTGCAAAGGATGTGAGTTGCATAAATTAATTACTTTAACTGAAGTTGGTAAAGGGGAGATTACTTCCCTCTGGCTAATGGTAACACAAAAAAAGCCCTGGCTCTGATTGCCACCCACCTCACCTCTGAGCAGGGCCTGGATGGCAGGTTTTAGCTGAGAGGCTGGATGACACAAGAAGAGGCTGTCCTTCAGGTATCCTGGCCCTAAACCATTTAGGGCCTCAAAGGTTAGAACCCACACTTTGAATCATTCCTGGAAACAAATGGGCAACCAGTGCAGGTCTTCCAACATTTGGGGTGATGCAATCCCTGTCTCCCACTCCTAACCATTACCTAAGCCTGCCTGCTGCAGTAGATCCTGTCACCGCCCCCCTCCCCAGGTCAAAGTCACTTAGAACATACTGTACTTACTCATATGCTAGAATCTCCTCCCCCCACCATGCCTTTTTGAGAGAGAGTCTAATAATGAAACAAACAAGTTTGTACTTGAAGGGTACTGCTGGATTGAGGGCTGCCAAGACAAGAGGACCAAGGGGACAAAATTTGGGGGCCCAAGTCAGCTGGACGGTCCCCAACGCCAGCATCATGCTACATTCATTGAACACTTTTTTTTTCCTGATGCAGTTCTGCACTGCAGCCATTTGGGGCACAAGGAAGGCCGAGCACACTCTGCTGGCTGTGCCTTTTAGCAAAGTGTAGTGTATCAGTAAATAATATGCGACCGGGCGCAGGGGCAACTGGGCCGTCCCAGAAGCCCCAGCGCAGGGCGCGAATCTCCCCGCCCATCAACAGCTGTGGCGGGAAGTTCAACGGGTCAGGATTGGCCTGACCAACCCTGTAGGCTGTACCGGGGATTGTATATAAGTGGGACCCGGCCCGCGTGTTCTCTCTCTTGCAACGTGCTCCTAATAAACCATGTTGCCCTACTCTCGTCTCCGCTTCGAGTACGTTACACTGGCGACGAGGATGGGATCTTAGCCTCAGCGGCTACCACGGAGACCTAGGGCAACCACGAGGCCTGACCGCCGCCGCCATGGCCACACAGAACGGAACCACCGGCTACATCGAGACATTCGACCCCGCCAATCCCGAGGCCTGGGAGTCCTACGCGGAGCGGGTCGAGTTCTACCTAAGGGCCAACAAGGTCACCGACGCAGGCTCAAAGAGGGACGTTCTCCTGAGCATCTGCGGGCCAGCCACGTTCGAGATCGCCAAGGGTCTCTCGGCTCCCGCCCGCCTCACGGAGAAGTCCTACGAGGAGATCATCAGGCTCCTCACCGGCCATTTCTCGCCACAGCCTTCGCGGGTGGCCCGTCGGTTCCTGTTCCACAGAAGAGACCAGGCCGTGGGGGAATCGGCCGCCGACTACCTGGCGGCTCTCCGCAAGATCGCCGGGAACTGCAACTTCCCCCAGCTGGAAGACACCCTGGCCGACCGATTCACGTGGGGCCTCCGCGACGAGAGGCTCCAGCAGAAGCTCTTCGCCAAAGAAGAGCTCACCCTCCAGAGCGCCTTCAGCGAGGCGGTGGCATTCGAGAGGACCTCCAGGACCTTCCCCAAGGCCCGGACAGAAGCCGCCCACCACGAGGAGCTGGACCACGACTGCCCAGAGGAGGAAGAAGCCCACCAGCTGCGCCGCCCAGCCGGGCCACCCAGCAGAGCCGCCCAACGCCCCCGAGCGGCCGAACGACCCCCAGCGATGGAGAGGGTTCCGGCCACCAAGTGCGCCAGCTGCGGCGACCCCCACGACAGGCGGGACTGCCGATACCGGAACTGGGACTGCCGGAGCTGCGGAAAAACGGGCCACATTGCGAGGGCTTGCCGAGCCAAGGCCAACCGCCGGAGGCCGACCACGCATCACGAGTCGGCGGAGTTCCATTCCACGGACTCCACGTCCCTACAGGTACTGAACTTGCCCCTCGCCACCCCCGATAAAATTAAAGTGGCAGTCCTCATCGAAGGGAACCCCTGCCAAATGGAGGTGGACTCAGGTTCCTCCATTTCCCTCATAGCGGAAGAGACCCTGAGGGAACTGTGCCCCCGGCAGCGGCTGCAACTACGGCCGGCGAACTTCATACTCCGGGACTTTCAGAAGAATCCGGTGCAAATCGCGGGGTGGGCGCGGGTGCAAGTCGAGCGGGGGTCCTTCTACGGCCCGCTGGACATCCTGGTGGTAAAGCGCCAGCTTGCCACCCTGCTGGGACTGGCGTGGTTCAAACCCTTGGGAATCCGGGTGGAAGGGGTGGGGCAAACCCTAACACCCAGGGGATTCGGGGAGATATGCCAAGAGTTCCCTGACGTGTTCGATGGGTCTCTAGGGAGCTACAAAGGGCCGGCCATCTCCCTACCGCTAGACCCCACGGTCCGGCCGATTCGGCTCAAGGCGAGGAGGGTCCCGTTCGCTTTAAAGCCAAAAATAGAGGCCGAACTAGACCGCCTCGCAGCCCAGGGAGTCCTGGAGCCTGTGTACTATGCCACCTGGGAGACCCCCATCGTAACCCCCATCAAGCCAAACGGGGAGGTGCGGATCTGTGCAGACTATAAATGCACGATAAACAAGGCACTGCAGGATAACCCCTACCCAGTGCCGGTGGTAAGCCACGTTCTGGCTGCCCTAGCGGGGTCCAAGATCTTCGGGAAGCTGGACCTGGCACAGGCCTACCAACAGCTCCCGGTAGATGCTAAGACGGCGGAAGCCCAAACGATAGTGACACACAGGGGGGCCTTCAGGGTGAGGAGGCTCCAATTCGGGGTTAGCGTCGCTCCCGGGATCTTCCAGAGTATAATGGACGCTCTCCTGAAAGGGATCCCGGGAGTCCAGCCGTTTTTTGATGACGTGCTAGTCGCCGCCCCAGACCCCGAAGAATTCGGCAACCGCCTAAGAGAGGTGCTCCGCCGGTTCCAGGCTGCGGGGCTCAAAGTCAAGAGGGAGAAGTGCCTGCTGGGGGTTCCGCGGGTGGAGTTCCTGGGGTTCGCCGTGGACGCAGCGGGAATCCACCCCACGGAAGAAAAGACATGGGCCATCGTGCAAGCTCCGGCCCCCACCTGCAAAGCGGAGCTACAAAGCTTCTTGGGGGTCCTTAACTTTTATCACTCATTCCTCCCCCACAAGGCAGCCCTAGCAGAGCCCCTTCACCGCCTACTGGATAAAAAAGCCCCTTGGGTTTGGGGCAAACGACAAGCCGCCGCGTTTCAGGCGGTCAAGGACGTTCTGGTGTCCAATGCGGTGCTCCACCATTTTGACGAGGGCCTCCCCGTCATCTTGGCTTGCGATGCGTCGCCGTATGGGGTGAGAGCAGTCCTGGGGCACCAACTCCCGGACGGGAGGGAGGTGCCGGTAGCGTACTACTCCCGCACACTGACACCGGCAGAGCGCAATTACGCGCAGATAGACAAGGAGGCTCTGGCGATCGTGGCGGGGGTCCGCAAGTTCCATGAGTATCTGTACGGGCGGAGGTTCACCATAGCCACGGACCACAAGCCCCTCTTAGGTCTGCTGGCCCCAGATCGACAAACCCCCCAAATCCTGTCACAGCGCGTGTTGAGGTGGAATCAATTCCTCAACTCCTACACTTACACACTGGTATACCGGGCCGGCAAGGCTATGGGTCACGCAGACGCGCTCAGCCGTTTGCCGCTTCCGGAAATGGGTCCAGACCCCGCCCCCGCACACCAGGTCATGCTGATGGAAAGCCTCCCAGAGCCGCCCCTTCACGCAGCGGAGGTCGCCAAGGCCACCCAGAAACATAAGACACTTGCACGGGTGCTCGACTGGGTGGTGAGGGGGTGGCCAGAGGGGAACATGGGGGAAGATTTCAAACCCTATAAGGTCAGGAGGGAGGAACTAGCGGCCCACAAGGGGTGCCTACTATGGGGAAGTAGGGTGGTGATTCCGCCCCCGCTGCAAAGGCGTGTTCTAGAATCCCTCCATGAGACCCACCCCGGCATAGTTCGTATGAAGGCCCTGGCCAGAAGCTACGTCTGGTGGCCGGGAATGGACGGGGAAATAGAGAGTTGGGTCCGCAGGTGCCAGACGTGCCAGGAGTCACGGCCCGAGCCTCCCAGCGCCCCCGCCACGAGGTGGGAGTCCACCAGGAAACCATGGTCGAGACTCCACCTCGACTTCGCGGGGCCATTCCAGGGGCAGATCTTCATGATAATTGTGGACGCCTACACCAAATGGCTCGAGGTCATCCCCGTAGGGTCCACCTCGTCCGCAGCCGCAATCCGAGCATTACGCAGGGTCTTAAGCACACACGGTATCCCGGACACCATAGTCTCGGACAATGGGACCGCTTTCACGTCCGCAGACTTCCAGGCGTTCCTCCAGCGATACCTTATTAGGCACATAAGGTCGGCCCCCTTCCACCCAGCCACCAACGGTCAGGCAGAGCGGATGGTCCGCACCACCAAGGAAGCCCTGGGCCGTATTGTACAGGGAGACTGGGACCACCGATTAGCGGCATTCCTATTCGACAATAGGATCACCCCCAACCCGGTCACAGGGGTTAGCCCGGCCGAGCTCCTCATGGGACGAAAGCTCATAACCCGGCTGGACAGACTACACCCTGACCGGGCGTCAGACACCCGCGAGAGCCCCGAGGTCCGGGACGCAGTCAGGGGTTTCTTTGCGGGCGACCCGGTTTACGCCCGGAACTACGCAAGGGGGCCCAATTGGGTGGCGGGCCGAGTGCTACGAGTCACCGGGTCCCGCCACTACGACATATCAACTGAGGGGGGCCAGGTACTACGGCGGCACATAGACCAATTGAGGCGCCGCACGCTACCAGAGGAACTGGCGGACACAGAAGAGGCAAGAACCGGAGAGGGGCTCATCGGGGACCGACCGGAGGACGCGGCCCCATCACCCCTAACGCCGGCCCAGGTAGCACCGGAACCGCCAGAGCCCGAAGGTGCCGAAGAACCAGTCCGGCCGCCACAGTCCGCACCAGGGTCCCCCGCAGCATCAGATGCGGTGGCGGCGCCTCCCCCACAGGACCTCCCCAGACGGTCCACCAGAGAGCGCCGACCTCCCGCATATCTGCAAGACTATGTTCATTAACCAGGGGGGGAGGGGTGTAGTGTATCAGTAAATAATATGCGACCGGGCGCAGGGGCAACTGGGCCGTCCCAGAAGCCCCAGCGCAGGGCACGAATCTCCCCGCCCATCAACAGCTGTGGCGGGAAGTTCAACGGGTCAGGATTGGCCTGACCAACCCTGTAGGCTGTACCGGGGATTGTATATAAGTGGGACCCGGCCCGCGTGTTCTCTCTCTTGCAACGTGCTCCTAATAAACCATGTTGCCCTACTCTCGTCTCCGCTTCGAGTACGTTACACAAAGTTTATTATGAGGCTGAGGGAAACTGTTTGCTGATCAGATCTTGTTAAACCCATCACTCAAACCAGCATCAGAACAAGGCAAGACCAGCTAAGACAAACTACAGTCCTTGCCAGTGTGCAGCTTCCTAACAAGGCCATTGTCACCAGCAGTCTATAGTTCGCTTTTGTTTTTTCATTCAATCCCTCCCCCCCAACTTCTGATTAAAGGGACAGCCCTATTAGTGTGTGGCACAAAAAACAAAACAAAGTACCACACACACACACAAACCCTGTTGTTGTCTTTTTCTACATTTCTCTAAATATTTTCTGTACTTTTCTCCTCCTTTATTTTGCTCTCTTCCTTTCATGATCTGCTATTTGCCTATTTCCACTTCTAATTCCCCCCCCACACACACACACAAACACAGTGGCTTACAATCTTCTCCTCTCCTCCATTTTAGCCTCACAACAACCCTGTGGGGTCTGTTAGGTTGAGAGTGTGTGATGCAAGCATCTAAGGCAGAGTGGGGATTCAAACCTGGGGTTTCTGAGATCCTAATCCTACACTTTAACCATTACACAAATTTAGCTTCCATTACAAATAGCTTGGGGATGGGGGAAGTTTCCAAAGATAACCTGGGCTAAAATATTCCAGTTCCTTTCAATTTCAGCCCTTGAACTTCTATGATTATCCTGAAGCTGGTGGCTAATTTTGAGATCCCTAGTTTTATTCTCTGATGAGTTATTCCTGCCACAAATTGACAGACAGTTGGACATGTGGATCCTTTTATTATTATAGATGTGGGGGGAGGAGGTAGCACCCCCACTGTCCAAATAGTTGAATACAGACTCAGCTTGGGGAATGTACTGGGCAATCCCAGCACAAACAGCAGCCCTGGGAATTTCTTCAGGAGAGCAGGCCAGCTGTAGAGGAACTCCTCAACCCAGCTTCCACTGTAAGCAAGGCTGGGCAAGCCTTCCAAGAGTCAGAAAGAAAAGGGGGCTCAGAGAAAGCTGGCCACCTTCCTGAAATATCAGAAGAAGTGGGGGGGGGGGAGGGAGGGAGGTGCCAATGGAGTCACTAGGAGACCCAGTGCCATAACCAGGATTTATACATTTTTGTTGCCCCATCCTCCCTTCCCCACAATTAAAACAGCATGGGGGCAGCACCAGGAGCGGCTGCCAGTCTCTTGGGCAATTTAAAGGGCCTACCAATCAGCTGATCAGCAGGGCTTTTAAATGGCTTGGGAGGTGGCTCCCCTCTGGCATGATTTTAATTATAGAAAGGGAAGGAAGGTGGCAGTGGCTGCAGCCCTCAAGTAGGTTCTCTCCACCATTGGTGCCACCTCCACCCATGATTAAAATCATGCAGGAGGGGTGGTGGGAGCAGCCACTGACTTCCTGGGCTATTTAAAGGGCCTGCTGATCAGCTGATTGACGGGGCCTTTAAATGGCATGCGGGGGGCTGGCGGCTGCTCCTCCCCACACTCTGGTGCAATTTTAATTGTGGGGAAGAGAGGGAGGTTGCAGCAGTGGTGGCAATGGAAGGTCAGGGCCCCTGAGTCAGGGCCCCAGGGTGGAAGACAGGGGTAGGGCCCCTACAGTCCCCCCATGGCTATGGGTCTGAAGAGACCTGCTGGTTGATGAGGCAAGGTTGAAGGGGGAAGCACCACCCAGTGCTGAAGCAAAGGGTGACTAGTGTGCAATGAGGAACACATCCCAAAGAACAAGGAGAATGCCAGACAGGCAGGCTCAGCCCTTGCTGTGGGAGGACTGGTGAGTTGTGGGATGCTGCCCAGGGAGGTAGTGTTCAATGGGGCACAATGGGCAGGCCAGGGAGGAAAAGCATGGGAGCAGCACAGGGGGTGTGCGCAGGATGCCTTGACAACAGCAGGAGAGAGGAAACAAAATGCAGCTGAACCCCTTCCCCCTCCATCTGTCTGAGGCCAGCCTAAAAGCCATCATGGTAAAGTGGAACCCTGGAATGCCCCACCCTACCAGACTCACTGCCAGGAACCCCAGACTGACAGTGACTTGCCAGCCAAGTGGTTTTGGTATGATATTTTGTTTGGATCAGGGCCATGGATGGAATCTTTGTCTGGGGGGCTCATGGTGGCTCTCAGCAGCCTTGGCTAGATCCTGTCCTTTGTGGTACATAATTCCTGTTATCAGCTTTGGCAGATAAGTAAATTACAGCTATTTATTGAAAAGCATGGTGATCCATGCTGTGATTATATCCCGTTAGATGATATAACGTACTTTATGAAGCTACTTTTTAAATGTCTGGAAACTTTAGTTTGTCCGAAATGCTGCATTTTTTTTCCCTAGGCACAATTCAAAGTGATAATTCTTACCTTTAAAACCCTAAATGGCTAGGGGCCAAGCTGAAGGACCACCTCCTCCCATATGATTCAGCCTCCCAGTTAAGATCTGCCATTCAAGCCCTGCTCAGAGGTAAAGTGAGAGGCAACAACGGACCAGGCTTTTTCAGTAGTGGTGTCTCACTTGTTGAATGCTGTTCCCCTGGGGGTTCATCTGAGGAAGATGTTGTTTTCTTTTAGGTGGCAGGCCAAACATTTCACCCTGACTTTTAATTAAAGGGTTGACCTTTTAAAACTATTTTAGTCTGACAACTGTTATTTTAAGCTATCCGCGGTCTGTTTATGGTCTTTTTTTGTGTGCTGGGCTTTTAAGGTTAGATTTTAATATTATGCTTTAATTTTATTTTTATTATTGTATTTTTTTTTAAAAAATATATTATTTTGATTTTATTATTTTATTTTGTAAGCCATTTCAGGTAGGTTCCTGGAGAAGCAACATAAATAGACTTCCGGGTGGCAGCATTAAGACCAACAATTTTTTATTCAAATTTAAATATGAAGAAGTGTGACTATACAAGGAAAGCTTATACCCAGAATAAAACTTTGTAGGTCTTAAAGGTGCCACTGGACTAAAACATTGCTCTGCTGCTTCAGACCAACATGGCTACCCACCTGAATCTTGGTTTAGAAGGGGTCGTTTTTAGAGCTACCAGAACTGCTACAGTGAAAGGCCTCCTGCCAGCGGCCATATTTGCCTGCCACAACTCCAAGTGGCAGTGGGAGATTATTTTTTTTTTTAAAGTGAAGTCAGCTGTATTGCTCTGTCACTTCCAAGAAAAGCCCACAAGTGACATAGAGTAGCTTTAGGAACTGCAGGAAACTCCAGAGGTTTTTTTTGTAGACAAAACTCAGCAGGAACTCATTTGCATATTAGGCCACATCTCCTGACATCACCATTGTTTTGCGCAGGGCTTTTTCTACAAAAAGAAGCCCAGCAGAAACTCATTTGAATATTAGGCCACACCCCTGACACCATGGCAGCTGAAACTGCATTCCTGTACATTCCTGCTAAAAAAAAAAAAAGCCCTGGGAAACTCTAACAGTTCCTAGAGCTACTGTGTATCACTTCCAGGTTTTTAGAAATGCTGCTAACACTGTGTTCCCCACCACCACCGTATCCTTGCCCCAGCCACAGGACCGACTTGCCCAGTAGGCAAACTAGGCAGTTGCCTAGGGCACCGGGAGGGTGGGGGCGCTGAATTGGGGTCCCCCCTCCTAGTGCCCCAGGCAAGTGCCTAGTTTGTCTGCCTCCTCCACCCGTGCGCCTGCCTGCCGTCACCCATCTGTCACCACCACTGCCACTGCCTGCCCCTCCTTTCCCTTCCCTTCCCTTCCCATCCCTACCCCCACCGGCGTGATCACTGTGTGCCGCACCTGTGGCCTGCTGGCTGCAGTGCAGCATGCATCTTATCTTCCAATAAGATATCCCCTGGAACCAAACCTTCTCCATTGGTCCTTCGGAAGATAAAATAAACGCTGCTCCGCAGCTGGCAGGGCCCAGGCACAGCGTGCTGTGATTGCTCGTGGGGAGGCAACGGGATGGAAAGGGAAGGAGGAGGTGGGTAGGCACCATGCCCTCATGGGGGTTGCAGTGCTGTGGGGGGTGGGGGGGCTGTGAGGGGTGCCTGCCTGGGGCGCCATGCGCCCTTGGGCTGGTGCTGCCCATCCCTACCACAAGTTGCTAGGCTCTGCTTGGTAATCATAGTCTTTTTACATTTTACTAGCATCTTTCTTTTGATATGGATAAAACTAGCATGAAACATAAAAGTGGTAAATATAAACCATTTATATAACTATGCACCCCAATTTAAACTGTTTGTCAAACAAAAAGTATAACAGAGGAACCTGTAGCTGAAAACATAGCTTTGAAGCTCAACAAAATGTCCTCTGGAAGAAAATTTTCTCTTAGAGCTTCCTACAAGTCATCAGTGTCATACATACCTCTGGGTCAAGAATGATTTCACAGTTATGTGACATGGACCAGCAGCAGCCTTTGGAGAAACCAACATGTGATTTCTTACCATGAGAGGCAGTTCTCAAAATCTGCCTCTCATGGTTACTCTCAAGGGTTTTAACCAGCATCTTGCAGTCACCCCAGCATACACAGGAAATGTATGATGTTTTTGGTCAGAACAGGTGCTATATGCTCATAGCTGCATGCTACAGTTAAAAGATGAGCAGACACATTTGCACTTATCAAATTTTCCAACATATATTTAAGGATAGCCTCAAGCAGAGCACATTTTAGTCTCTAATCAAGGTTACACAAGCACAGATCACCTGAAACCGGTCAGCAAAGTCTAGAAGAGAAGATGTTTTATGTATGCATGAGCTGGATTGAAGGGGGGGGAAAGTGCTCTGGGTG
The DNA here is from genome assembly GCF_032191835.1 of Heteronotia binoei. Taxonomy (NCBI): domain Eukaryota; kingdom Metazoa; phylum Chordata; class Lepidosauria; order Squamata; family Gekkonidae; genus Heteronotia; species Heteronotia binoei. The sequence continues at coordinate 53,288,527 of NC_083235.1, read as the reverse complement.
ACTGTGCCAACTTGCTTCTCCAATAGCAAGGCTAGGCATAACATGCATGGAGAATATAAAACATATGGAGAATATTGCTCTCAACAAGAATATGGGAACACAAGAATATGAATGAGGTTAAAGATCCCTGTCAATAAATGCAAGTACTTTCAGTTCTTCGAATGGTGTTCCTCATGCTGTATCTGATGATGCCAATAAATATTGCCCCGGGGGCATGGGAGGCAGAGTTCAGAACCATGCATATATTACAGTCTTGGAACACTGTCCTATAGGTTTCACTGGGAAACAATATTTTATGAAAACCATTGATACTGAGCAAATCTTTAATGGAGTAGCCTCTCATGGTAACTCTGAAGGGTTTTAACCAGCATCTTGCAGTCACCCCAGCATACACAAACAAAACAAAAGGGGTTGAATCTGCTTTACTTATGATTTAAAATAGTGTTGTGTTGAATGTTTTTGAAGTTCAGTTTTCAGTACAGATATTGTCACTTTGGAGTGAGGGAAGAGCTGTCTTCTACTGTTTATGAATGTCTCCCCCAACATGCCTGTAGTGTTTACAGACTTTAAAAAAAAATCTGCTCAGTTTGTTTTAAACTTGAAAGGGCTTTTTCACTGCGTGGTCCCAGTTGAACTTCACCTGGTATAGATCTGTGCACACGCTTAAGTCAAACAAACAATCTCTTCTGACCATTCTTTCATCATATCCTTTACTGAGCTTTATTGTTTACTGACAACAAAAAATAAAAATTAAAAAAGAAAACTGTTAAGGAGTACACAACCAACAGGAAAAAAGATAAAAGAAGAAAAAGCAGAGATAAAAGGTGTAAAATTTTCTCTATGACAAATTTTCTCTTACTCCATGGTTATAAAAAGAAAAAAGGGCTCTTTCTCCCCCCCCTCCATCTGTTATCTATTATCCCACTTAGTCACAAAATCCAATAATCATCAGTTAATTTTTCCCATATCACGCCAAAAAAAATCTATAAACAGTTTCCAATTGTCAATAAAAGATGTTGTCTTTTCATTAATCAAAGCAATGAGTTTAGCCACCTTTATAAGCTCTAGCATCTTTATCAACTATTCCTCTATTGTAGATTTTGTCAAACACGTCCATTTTTGACCATATAATACTCTTGCTGCCATTATCATATATAAAAACAAAGTTCCATGAATGTTTTCCAACTGTGTGTCCATCAGTCCCAGAAGAAAAGTCTCTGGTTTCATTTATAAATTATTTAAAGTATATTTTTAATATTTTTTTTTTGCTTTATTACAAGTCCACAATAAGTGATAGAATGTCCCGTTTATGGTGTTCACATTTTCAACATTTTATTTGAGGTATTTTATACATTTTTGTTAATTTCTCTAGTTATATATACCAATGGTACAACATTTTGTGTAAAAAACATTTCTTTGAAACTAGTATTTAATTAATGTAAATTTAAGACTCTTCAACCACATATCTTCCCATTGTTCCATTTTTGTATTATAGAATTTTCAGCCCATTTTATCATACATTCTTTCATTCATACTATCTTTTCCTCCAATCTCAACAAAAGTTTATACATTTTAGCAATATCATGTTCATCATCTCCCCTATAATACAATTCTCCAGACAGACTGGTCATGGTTCACCTGTTATCCCATTGGCTGAACTGCCTGTCACTCAATCTCAATGGAGAGCATCCCCCACCCTCCAGACCCAGGATAAACAAGGACTGAGCCACTGCTTCACAGAGGAGAGAAAGAAAGCCTTCCCTCAATTGACTGAGAGAGGGATGAGGGAACCAGCCACAGAAAGCCTTCCCTCGACTGGACGGGCTTATCCCTCTCCTCCTCTGAAAGGGAAACAGCCAGAGAGTGGGGGTGGGGAATGGCATCTCATGGCCAACCCCTCCCCACCCAGTCCAAAACACATGCAAGGATGCGGTCTCAGCCCATGGACTGGGCTAACTCAGCAGCGTGGAGGGGCTTCTGTGGTAGAGACTCTATAAGCATCACGTGGTGAGCTGGCTCTGGATTTGGGCCCTTCAATGGCAGTGGAAGTTGGCTGAGGGCATCTGCATGGTCCATCACTTTGCCCAGGCAGTAGATAAGGTTGTATGAGTACACCTGGAGGAACTCGTTCCAACACAGTATGCACTGGGACAAGATCTGTTGCGGTGGGACAGTCCAAGGCGAGGAGGTCCAACAGCAGTTTGTGGTCAGTGGCAACCGTGAATTACCACCCATACAAGTAGTCATTGAATTTGTACACCCCTGCCATGACTGCCAACGCTTCTTTATCGAAATGCACATAATTGCGCTCCATTGGCGTAAGGGTGCAGGAATAATAAGCCACAGGAACCTCCCTCCCATCTGGCAGTTGGTGATCCAAAACTGCTCCTACACCATACGGGGAAGCATCACAGGCCAAGATCACTGGGCAGGACTCGTCAAAGTGGTGAAGGACCTCATTAGACACCAAGATGTCCTTGACCACCTAGAAGGCGTCGTGTTTTTCCCCCCAAATCCACGGGGCATGTTTGTCCAGGAGTCTATGTAGGGGTTCTGTGAGGGTGACTTTGTGAGGCAGGAAGGAATGGTAGAAGTTCAGGAGCCCCAAGAAATTTTGAAGCTCTGTCTTACACGTGGGGGGCCGGAGCTTGGATTATCATCCTGGTCTTGTCGGCCTTAGGGTGGATTCCCGTGGCGTTGACTGCAAACCCCAGGAACTCTACCTTCGGCAGCCCACGTGAGCACTTTTCCCACTTCAGCTTAACTCCCATTGTCTGAAAACGGTGTAGCACCTCTTGAAGACAGTGGCTAAATTCTTTGTCGTTGGGTGCCGCAATTAAAACATCGTCGAAAAAAGAGAGTCCATTATGCTTTGAAAAATATATGGAGCAACACTAACCCCAAATTGCAATCGCCACACCTTGAAAGCCATCGGTGTGTAACGATGGTCTGGGCCTCATTGGTATGTGCGTCCATTGGGAGCTGTTGTTAGGCTTGGGCCAAGCCCAGATTCCCAAAAATTTTAGATCCGGCCAAGGAGGCGAGCACATGGCTAACCACCAGGACAGGGTATGGATAGTCTTGGAGGGCTTTATTTATTGTGCATTTATAGTCTGCACATATGCGCACGTCCCCATTTGGTTTAACCAGAATGACTATGGGGGACTCCCAAGCAGCATGGGATATGGGCTCTAGCACCCCCTGGGCCATGAGGCAGTCCAGTTCGGCTTCAATTTTTTGTTTCAGCGCGAATGGAACCCACCGAGCCTTCTGCCTTATGGGCCTTACCATGGGGTCGAGCTGCAATGCTATAGTTGGCACTTTGTAACATCCCAGAGCCCCATCAAATACCTCTGGGAATTCCAGACACACCTGGTCAAAATTTTGGGTCTGAATTTGGTTCACTCCGACTATTTCTATTCCAAGCCGCTTGAACCAGACCAGTCCCAGCAAAGTGGTGAGTTGACTCTTTACCACGAGTATGTCTTGCACTTGCTTAAAGTGTTTGAACTCCACCCTGACTCTGGCTCACCCCTTAATCTGGATTTTTTTTTCTGAAAGTCCTGCAGAATGAACCCTGCCAGCCGCAATGGTGGCCCTCAGACTCCACTGAGGCGGCAGCCTGGTGTGCGCTTGTGGAGTTGCCGGGGTGTGCCTGTTCAAAGAGTCTCCTCCGAAATTATGGAAATGGAGGACCCCGAGTCCAGTTCCATCAGGCAGGGAGCCCCCTCAATCAGGACCGACACTTTGACCTTATCGGGGGTGTCCAGGGGCAAGTTTGTTACCTGGAGGCTGGTTGAGGCAGTCGTGTGTGTGTCAGTCAAGTTGTGGTGCATGAACTGGTGCCTCCAATTAGCCTTGGCCTGGCAAGCTTAAATGATGTGGCCCAAGTTCGCGCAGTTTCTGCAATCCACATTTTGGTAGGGGCAGTCGCGGCGCTTGTGTGGATCTCCACAGCTGGTCACCTGGCAGCAGCAGGCTTCTAGGCAGCCCTCGGTTCGGTTGCAGGACGCAGGCCTCGGCGTGGCGGTTGGCGGGTCTGGTATGCTTCTTCCCCATCCAAGCCATCAGACGCCACTGAGGCAGCAGCCTGGTGTGCGCTTGTGGAGTTGCCGGGGTGTGCCTGTTCGAAGGCCATTGCTTGTCAGAGTGCTTTAGTGAGGGTGATATCCTTGTCTTATGTGGTCAACAGTTTGCGGTGCAGCTTCTCCTCTCTGATCCCCACCATGAAACGGTTGAGTAGAATCTCCTCCAGGTCCCCTGTGAAGTCACAGCACAGGATGAGACCCCAGAGCTCTGCGAGGTACTTCGCTATGGACTCGGCCTGCCACTGCTGCCTTGTATAGAAAGCATGTCTGCATGCGAGGTGGGTTGGTTGCGGGGATAGGTGATCCGTCATCACCTTGATCAGGTTGTCGAAGGTGGCGGCGGCGAGGGTGGTCAGTGCAATGAGTTGCTTCATCAGCTGGATGGTCTCCACCCCTCACGCACTCAGGAGGAGCACCTTCTTTTCTGCTGTCTCCATCTTGTGTAGCTCAATGTAGTACTTGAGCCAGCCCACTCATGATTCTCACAGATCGGGTCAGGTAGAGTTGAATTTTGGGAGAGATTGTCCTGGAGCCAAAACCATGACCTAGACCACGTGTGTTGTGTTGCGTGGAGGAAAGCACTGAGCTTGGTGTGTGGAGCTTGCGGTGTGGCTGGGCAGAGGGCTGGCCGCTCAACAGGATCCCATATTTGTCGCCAGTGTGATTTACTGGGTTTGGACATGAGTAACAGTCAACATACTTTGTTAGCTAGTACATCACAAAGACAATATGGTGGGGCCAGGTTCCCAATTATATACATTCCCTGGAACAATCCCTTTCCTGGTCAGGTCCAATCCTGACCAGTTAAACTGCCCACCACAGATCTTCATAGGTGGATTGCATTTGTCCCTTATGTCAGGTGATCCGTGGTTCCCCGCAGGTCACCTCAGCACATTTAGTCACACTGTGTTGAAAATTCAGGGGCCAAAATGCAAGACACAACAGAGAGAGAGAGAGAGAAGTCCTGTGCTTAAGACCAAAAATGTTATCAAAGAGACAGTGTTGGTCTGAAAGGTATCACTAAAGGCCTTTGAGAGAAAAGTCATTGCGGCCAATCCTGACTAGAGATGCCAGTTTCAGGTTGATGGGAAATTCCTCAAAATTTCATGGTGGAGTATGAGGAGGGAAGGGTTTGGGGAAGGAGAGTCCTCAGCAGAATATAATGCTCATAGAGTCCACCCTCCAATGTAGTAATTTTCTTCAGGGGGAGACAGATCTGTTTTCTGGAGCTCAGTTGTGGTATCATGAGGTCTTTAGGTTCTACCTGGAGGCTGGCTACCCTAGGCCTGGCAGCACCCACTGGATGACTTAGTGTTGCCAATCCCCAGGTGGGGCAGGGAAACAAGGTTAGAAAACCTCCATGAAAACCAGCCTTTTTTTGGGGGGGGGGGCGGGGAAGTGCGTCTTATGGTCCGAAAAATATGGTAGTTATGTAGCCAACAAGAGGGCTGAGAATAGAAGACCGTTTTCACACACAGGTTACCACGTGGTCACGTTCCTGTTCTCTCTGCAGCGTCTGTCGGATTTCCCATTATCTGCGCCGGAGTTACAGGAAGTGCGGCGGCTTTTGCGTAGCAAACGTAAACTGGGTTTTAGCTGTTTACGTTTGCTACGCAAAAGCCACGACACTTCCTGTAACTTCGGCGCAGATAGTGGGAAATCCGACGGGTGCTGCGGAGAGAACAGGAATGTGACCCCATGGTAAGCTGTGTGCGAAAACAGTCGAAGTCTAAGTTGTTTCCTCATTGTTTGATGTGGGGTTTGTTGTTGTGGGGTTGCATTTTATAAATGGGCCTGATCCTGAGGGGGTGGTGAGGCTCTAACTGGGGTAGGCAGGATTTGTGCAGGTAAGGTGCTTGTTGCTTAGTTAGACTGGCAAGCGTGCTGAGGCTTCCAAGATACAAACCAGCTTCTGATTGCTGCATACTCCCAGACTGCTGGTGGGGTTAATCCCTCACTGCCGAGTATCAGTGCATGAACCTTTATGTTATACGGCATGGGTGGATAGGGTTAATAGGCAATATCTCACTGTACAAGTTTGGGGCAGCAGAGGAAGAGCAAGCATGGTCTGGGGCCATATGAAGCTTGAAGACAGGGTGGGTTGCTCAAATGCTGGCAAACCCATTGGGCCAGGGCCGGATTAAACTCTGTGGAGGCCCCTAGGCAGTCAAAATCTTGGGGGGGGGGGCTTGCAAATTATCCAAGTTTGAGCAACACCTCACTGCCTACAGCCCCTGTTGCAGCCTGCAGGCACCTTCTCAAAAGCCCCTTCAACAATGAGGCAGAGGCAAACTTGGTGACAATGCCAGCATCAGCCTCACCAGGCAAGTCAGGCAAAGAGCGGCTCAGTTGCTGGTTGTGTGTGTAGGTTGGGAGGGCTGCAAGCAGGGGGAAAACCAAGGGGGACATATTGGCCCAGGGCCCCTAAAGGCATGGGAGCCCATAGGCCAGTGCCTACTTGGCCTAACTGTTAATCTGGCCCTGCATTGGGCAGCCTCTTAGGGAGCCTGAACAATGGGATGAGTGAAGTCTAACACACAATTCACATTGTAGTTAATAAACCCTAGTTTTACACATGCATTTTTCTGGTGGCTTTATTTTAGAGTATGGGAACAATTATATTTGACTCCCTTTGCCTTCTGTCTTGGGCAAATCCAACAATGATCCAAGTTCTTCCAAGTCTCAGAATTCTCACTGCAAAATTTAAAACAACAACATCAAATATGCCTTAAAAAGAAACATGGATTATCATTATAAAAGGACTCTTCCATCCCAATAATGCATTTTATACTCTCTCTATAAAATGTATTAAGGAGTCCTATAAATACAAGGGTATCACTCATATAGTTAATTCCAAGGAACTCCCTCAGTTTCAGTAGGACTTATGGCCAGAACAGGAAAAGTCAAATAACACTTATGAATGGAGACTATACCCTGCCATTTTAAGAATGTGCATACAAATAGAAATGGATTTTTTTTCCTATTGTATGAACACTGTTAGTGTTTAGATCTTAATCTTTGGATCCCGTCAGATGCTATACTTTGAATCATTAGCTTTGATTTTTTTAAAAATTTGGTTTGGAAATGGAGGCCGCTGTATGCATTACATGTAATTGCATTATATCTCTTTATTAAATAAAGGTACAGGAAAACATTGAGGTGGCCTGTTTTTATTTTTTGATGTGGATGTTATGTAAATTTATGTACCCAATTATGCAAATTGCTCCCCTCTATTCAGGTTTTTGGCAAGCCAATATGTCTCCTTCCCTTAAAGGAGGTTTTTTTTTTTAGTCCATTGGTTCTGCTTTGAGTTGAGGACACTGTAGGCTTAAAACTGTACTCTCAACCTGAGGGCCTGATTTGCAGTCTTTGTTCCTGCATGGAATCATGTTACTGAGGTAAAATTTCAATAAATTATGATTATTTGATGTTTGTGTTACTTGTTCTTATAGTGAATTCAGTGTATAAAGTGCCTTTGCAAATTGTGTTTAGTTGTAACCCATGATTTTAAAATGCATATTCCACTGGGATGCTTGTATAATTATTCTATTCTTTCCTTTTACAAACATGTGAAGTGGGGAGCAAGATAAGAGAAAATATATTGGCTTGTATTAATGTCTACATTAATGGAATAATGCAGAGAACAAGAAGTGTGTGCCTTAAATACACATCTTTAAAACATTATAGAAATATAGTAAGAATCCAGATACATAAACCTAGTGACTCAAGCATTACTCAGCCAAGCCAAACGGCCTTTCAAAGACTCTGCCATTCGCTTGGGATTTTACTGCTCCTATTGTCATATTAAACACAGGAAAACTGTGGATATTTTTGGAGTGATCAGATGATACTGGAAAAGGGCTAAGGGGGGTCCCTAGCAGGGCATGTAGTGTTCAGCACCCAGAAACAACGAACAACAACACCCAGTTGTTGTTTACAGAACAACTTTATTGGCAAAGAAGAAACACCAGGAAGGAGGAAAGGAAAGGTCCCCTGTGCAAGCACCAGTCATTTCTGACTCTGAGGTGACGTTGCTTTCCCAGTGTTTTCATGGCAGACTTTTTATGGAGTGATTTGCCATTGCCTTCCCCAGTCATCTACACCCCCCCCCCCACAGCAAGCTGGGTACTCATTTTACCAACCTCAGAAGGTTGGAAGGCTGAGTCAACCTCAAGCCGGCTACCTGAAGACCCGGCTTCCACCGAGGATCAAACTCAGGTCGTGAGCAGAGCTTAGGACTGCAGTACTGCAGCTTTAACACAACATGTAGCTGGAGAGTTCAACAACCATCCCACTCTAAACAAGTTAAATACATAACAATGGGATGGAGACACTCCTAGGTAAAGACACATACATCACAGGGCAATTCTAAGCAAAATTCTCTCTCTCTCTTTGTCTATTGACTTCTATGGATTTAGAAGGTTGTAACTCTTTAGGATTGCAATGCCCAGGTCTTTTTTTTGTAGCAGGAATTCCTATGCATATTAGGCCACACACCCCTGATGCAGCCAATCCTCCAAGAGTTTACAGAGCTCAGTACAGGGCCTAATGTAAGCTCCAGGACGACTGGCTACATTAGTGGTGTGTGGCCTAATAATCAAAGGAGTTCCTGCTACAAAAAAAGAACATGCCCTTTCTGTTTAGGGCTGAGTCAAATATTCAAAAACAAACATTTTTGGCTCAAAGAGAAGATTTTGTAGAATGGAGGAAAATGTTCACAACACACACACACTGCTCTCCATGTCTGCAGTGGATGCCTGTGACCACAACAGAGAACAGTGATGCATGAGTAGAAGGAAAGTATAGGATCTATGTCTATGGTTCTGCTTCTTCTACCATGAACTTATTTAGATTGGCAGCTGTGAGCAGGATGTTGTGAATTTTACTCAGATACAGCAGGTAGTATGTTTTTGGTGTTTATATAAATAAAAACATTGATTGAACTACAATGATCAAACCAGGATTACAGATTTTACCAGTATACGTCAAATAAGGAGATGAGACGCATAAAAGGACAGCCCCTTGTCTCCAATAGAAGAGCTTGGGGGAAGAGAAACAACTGGTTTGATGTAGAATGTTTACAGGCCAAAAAAGAACTTGACATAATTTATCTAAATTATAGGGCAGATTCAAACATAATTGATCTCTCTCTCGGCTTGACTTCGCGAACGAAGATTTAAGAAGGGTGCAGTAGTCCACTTCAGGCTGTTCTTCTGCTGAAAGATAGTGTTGGTGATGGTGAGCTGGTGCTCCGTGCAGAATTCTAGCAGGAGGCGCCCGTTATCATTGCAGTTGCCAATGCCGTGTTTGCCAAGTACTCCTTTCCAGGCTTCCGAGTCTTTACCTACTCTGGCATTGAAGTCGCCAAGGATGATCACCTTGTCCTCTGTAGGGGTCTTCCGTACGAGGTTGCGTAGATCAGCATAGAACTTGTTCTTTTCTGCAGGATCTGCTTGAAGAGTTGGGGCATACACACTGAAGAGTGTTGCATGCTGCTTGTTTTGAAGTGGGAGGCGCATGGACATGATGCGATCTGAGTGACCTGTTGGCAGGTTTTTGAGTTTGGAGGCAATGGAGTTCCTGACCATGAAGCCAACGCCAGAAAGGCGGCTCTCAGCCTTTGACTTACCCGACCAGTAAAGGGTATAGCCAGCACCATGTTCTTGAAGACTACCTTCCTCAGGGAAACAGACCTCACTGAGAGCTGCTATGTCAATATTCAACCTTGATAAAGAACAACTAAAGATGCAAAAAATATAAAAAGCTGATAATCAGGAAAAAAAATGAGGTCAGGGATTTAGCTTGACTCCAGTTGGAACAGGCTGTAAGATTAAAAATCTTTTGGAAACTGGTATCCAATGGCCTTAATAGACCCGCCTCCCAGATCTCCAGTGCAGTGATGCCAGAGGCTTGGGAGAATTATTACAAAGAACTATATGGATCAACAGAGGATCTACCTCCTTTAATGGAGATTTCAGAGAATCTACCAGAATGGCCACCTGTTGAACCATCTGAGGTTAAATCCTTAATTATGTCTTTAAAGTCAAAAAAAGCCCCTGGCTTTGATCTAATCCCTGCAGAGTTAATTAAAGAAAATATAGACTGGTGGGAGCTTCCGGGATCGGAAAATGGCGAGCTGAGCTGTTTTCCTTAATGGGGGCAGGCTGCCACTTCTGTTCGGGTAGTAAAAGGCAAACTAATGCCTACTGCCTACTTTTCTCAACTAGAGAATTGTCCAAGATATGCACAGATACTTTGATGAGACTTACCTTGGCTAAAAGGTGGGAGTTGGAAATAATGGAAGCCTGAAAGGAGAAGAAAAGGGGCTAAATTTAAACTTTGTAAATTTAAAAGACAATGCTAAAAGGAGAAAGGAATTTAAAAGCAGGAAGTACCAGAGGAAGAAGAAGGAAGTTAGAGAAGTAACAACCTACTCTAGGATTATAATATCAGAGAGAAACATCGGCAGCCATTGCTGGGAGGACAAAGTTTTAACAACGTTTTTAAAGTGACTGGGACAATAAAAATTGGTGGAGTCAACTGAGTTGGCAATTATAAAATAAGGACTATTGGATAGTGGTGAAGAAGATTTGAATTGGTTTAAGAGAAAAGAAGAATTTTTTTTTAAAGTGAAGCAAAAGTCGCGACCACCATTTTGGGAAAAATAAAAACTTTAAACATTAATATCTGAGCCTGGGAGGCTCAGAGGATGGCGAAATTGGGTTCATTGGAAAGGGCAAGCTTCACTCTATTAAACCTGATGGTCCAAATTTAATTTGGTGAGATAAAAATTTTTGAGCTTTTTTACATGTCAGACCCAAAGCAAACTCATGCTAGGTCTGCTTCAATGGAGAAAATGCAAGCCCAATTAGATGCAATGGAAGCCAGGATAATGAAGGGGGTGAAAGAAATGATAACTGCCTCTAAAAAAGAAATAAGAAAGAATACTGAGGACTCAAAAAAAGAATTAAAAAAAAGGAATAGAGAATCTCAGAAATTAGACTGTAATAATAACAAAAAAAATACAAGAGGTGGAAGAGAGAGTGAAAACACATAATTCCACCTTATTAAAATTACAAGAAAAGGTGATAATACATGACTGCAAGTTGATGGAGACACAGATTCGTCTGAGAGGTTTACCAGAAGATGAAGAATCTGATCTGAAAGAATACATAATAAAAATAATTGCAGAATTTGGGAGGAAGATCCTGAAGGGAATAGAAATATGTATGACTATATGTATAGAGTGAATTCACTCTATACAAAAAAGAACAATCTGCCAAGTGATGTGGTCATAAGATTTATGACAAAAGAAATGGTGGGAAAAATCATAAACAAAAATTTTGAAAAGACATTGACAGTGGGAGGTAATAGAATAAGAATTATGAAAGAGTTGCCAAGACAAGTGTTAACTGACATAACTGACCATAACCCAATAATGTGGATTACAAAATTGTCTAAAAAGTCGAGAAGATGGAGATTGAATGAAGATTTACTACAAAATAAAGAAATAGTGACATCTTTAGAAAAGGAAACTAAAGCTTACTTCCAAGTCAATGATAGAGAAGATATAGAATTTCAGATGGTATGGGATGCCTACAAGGCAGTAATGAGAGAAATATTAATAACATTGAATAATAAAGATAAGAGAGCAAAAGATAAACAGATGTTGGACATTCAAAATGAAATTAAGAAAAAAGAAGGTGAATTAAGAAAAAGGCCAGGAAAAAAGAAAATTATAAGGGAGATTACAATATTACAAACACAAATGAGACGTTTGTTAAATAAGGAAATGGAATGGAATTTGAAAAAAAATTTACAACAGAAATCTTTTGAGGGAGCAAACAAACCTGGAAAGTACTTGGTCTGGCAATTGAAAAAAAAGAGAGAAAGTAAAATTATTAATAAAATTGTGGCTAATGGAAAAGAGATGGTAGATCAAGAAGGAATAAAGAGAGAATTTTTTTAAGTATTATGCTAAATTATTTAAGGGTGTTAAAGTAAAGAAAGGATCGAAGTGTATTTGCAAAAGATCAAAATAGCAACCTTAACTAAATATATGGAAAAAATTTTGAATGATCCAATTGAAAAAATAGAAATTGAAGTAGCGATTAATGTAATGAAAATTGGAAAGGCACCTGGACCAGATGGATATACGGCAATTTTTTTAAAAAAAACTTAAAGAAGAATTAGTACCGAAACTTTAAAAAATGATGAATGCGATAAGATTAAATGGGAAAATAACAAATACATGGAAAGAAGCTGTAATGTCACGAATGTAAAGAATTATAGACCAATTTCATTATTAAATAATGATTATAAGATATACACAAGAATCTTGGCAGAACGGCTTAAACAATATTTAATACATTTTATAAAGGAAGATCAAGCGGGTTTTCTCCCTAAAAGGCAAATAAGAGACAATATTAGAACTGTTGTAAATATTGTAGAATATTATGAAAGACATCCAGAGAAGGAAGTTGCATTATTTTTTGCGGATGCAGAGAAAGCTTTTGATAATTTGAACTGGGACTTTATGTTTGCAGTAATGGTTCTACACTAGCTCATTGTGTAGTCTTAGATCATCTAATATCTAAATACTCTGCTAATACTTCCTCCATCTTATATGCAGCCTTCATAGATTTCAAATCTACCTTCGACCTCATACATTGGGATCTTTTATGGGGAAAGCTGAAGGATATGGGGGTGAATGGGAGATTATTGCCCCCAATAAAAACCTTATACAGGAACACTAAGATCAGGGTGAGAACAGACCCCCAAGGCCATCTTACAGAAGCCATAAATGTAGAAAAGAGAGTCAAACAAGGCTGTATTTTGGCCCCTTCCCTATTTAACCTGTTTATTAACGATCTGTGGAATAATCTAAACTGCCCAGAGGTGCATGCTCCTACAATTGACAAGAAACATATCCCTCTTCTCTTATATGCTGATGATGCGGTGCTGATTTCTAGGACCCCTGTCGGTCTTAAATGAGCTATGAAAATCTTGGCTCAATACTGCCATTCTAATTATATGAAAATCAATTACCAGAAGTCAAAAGTTTTAGTCTTTGTTGACAAACCCAGGACATATCATTGGCGAATCAACTCAGTAGAAGTAGAACAAATTCACTGTTTCAAATATTTGGGAGTAGTTTTTCAATCCTCCAGCTCCAGAAAGGCACATGTGGATCATGTCATAATGAATGTGACTAGAAGCACGGGGGCAACAGTGAAATTCTTCTGGAACTCAGGGAGACGGAATGTAGCTGCGGCAGTTAAGATCTTTAAGGCCAAATCTCTTGCCCAACTACTATATGGAGCCCCTTTGACCATATCCCCACATAAGACACACTGGCAAGCATTAGAAAGAGTTAAGTCTAAGTTTCTAAGGCCCACCCGGTGCTTCAAACACTTCCATACGAGTGGAAACTGGCATGGTCACCTTACAGGCCCGTTTATGGATTGCTGTCTTTCTATACTGGTACAAACTAATGACTAACCCTACTAGGCTAACGAGCCTGATAATGAAAGACTCCTTGACACCTTACTGGATTAGAGAAACTGGGCTTAAATTAGTTTATTATGGACTGTCTAAACATTTTATGATGCAGTTGGAAGGTAGTGCAGTTAAACCCTTCCTTAAACAAAGGATTCTAGATATCGAAAGACAACATGATTTGTCCCAGATTAAATGTTATCCTTCAGGCACAGGAAACCTGAATCGAATAGTTCTGATGCCATACTTGCAGAATTTAGACAAAGCTGATTATAGAAGAGTATTCACACTCATGAGAGCGAATATGCTCCCTTCAGTGGTCACAGAAAGTATATACAAAAGGCGCCCCTATGAGGAAAGGTTATGTATCTGCGGAAATGGGAAAATAGGGACAAGAGAGCACATTCTCTTCGAATGTAAACTTTATCAGAACATTCATTTGACTTATATTGCTCCTATTTGTGACCACTTCCCGGGGAGAGATTTTAGCTTTTATTTAGATAAGATTTTAGCGAATAGGAACCAGGAAATTACTATGAAGGCCGCAACATTTGCTGTACAAGCCATAAGACTCCGTAAACAACTAACGGATAAAAACATTTAAATGTCTACGAAATATTTTAATTTTTGCTTTATAACTAGAGATGTTTTATAACTAGCAATGGAAACTGAAAATTTTATGTATAATATTTTGTATTGTGTCCTAGTTCAATTGTATACCTTGGTTTGATTTTTTAATGCCACTTGTTACCTATTTTATTTCTTTTTGGATAGGTCTCTGACCGTATTAAACTAAACTTGACTTAACTTGATGAGATACCAGTATGTGAGTGAACTTGTTTATTAATGGCTGTTCTGCACCAGTTAAACATTTTTGAATTACTGCAAGCTGGCGCTAACAACAGCCTAATATAGCTACTAACATTTAGGACATTTTCTTCCCCTTGAGGGAGGGCATCCCAATTCACCCCAGGAGTGTTCCTTGGTGCATGTCCAGAAAACCACTGGATAGGAACTCAGTGCTATAGCCACCCTCTGCAATGGACAGCATTACTGTGGGCAACACAGCCTCAGCACTGGGAGGACTCTCCACCATGGCCCAGGTTGCCCTGGGCCATGAGGCATGTACATACTGCTGAAGTAGCTCATAGTTGTTCCCCCACTTCAAGGCAGATATCTCTGTACAGGCAATGTGGCCAAGAGCAGAGACCAGCTCTGTCACCATGCCCCAGAAGTAGGGTTGCCAAGTCCCCCGTGGGGGACTGGTTTTGCACGTGCAAAGTGTACGCAGCGCAATGACATCACTCAATGCTGGTAATGATTAGACTAGCAAGTTCCACTGGCACCTTCTCAGCCTCAGCTGCAGTGCCTGGGCAATCCATGAGATCCTTTTGAGGATCAGGAATTCATTAAAAAAAACAGGAAAGAGAGATTAGGAGTAATTGAAAGTGTTTATAATGGAGGGAAATAAGCAATGGGATTCTGTTCGTATCAGTACAGGGACTGGTATTATTTAATGCATCCAGTTAATTATCCTTGAAGATGTAGTTTAGGCTTTGTTTGTTTGTTTACAAACATAAGAAAATAACCAGCACTAATCTACTTAATATATTTAAATTTGTTAGGTGTCCTATTATAAGTTACGTAGCAAGTCACATATTCTCTGACATGATTCCCTATCTGTAATATAAATGGCTATATTGTTATTACTATGACTATTACTAATTTTCAAAAGCAAAATTGAGTGATGCTATCAGAATTTGAAAATTTGGGCTTTACAGGGCTGGAGGTAAGGAACTTGTGTCAGAAAACAAGCAACAACCTTTATAGTGCTGGTTTGTTTGTTTATATTTATCTCTCCCCCCCCCCCCACACACACCAGCTAATACCCATTCATTGCCAATTTTGTATTTTGGTCACTGGGTGCAAACAGATGGGCTTTTTGGCCCATCACAGCCACCTCCACCTCTGGTTTTAATCAATGCAATCCCATGCACACATCTGGCCCTTGTGCCACACTCGCCGTTACCTCATGTCCTGATGCCTCCCCCTTGCATGAAAGAGACACCAGGAACTTCCCGGTGGCAAAGTTGACGTGGTGCTTCCATTATGTGTTCCTGGCCATCTGATCAGCCTAGGTGTATCATGCATGTGCAGGAGCAGTGCGAACGCTCCACTCTACATGCATGTACCCTGTGACTATGCTGCCAGGCAGGTGGGAACCGTCTGATCACTGGTACATCTCTAACTTGAGTATCTATTTTAAAAGAGACTGCAGTGGCTAATTCCTGGTCTGATCGCCTCCACTGTGTTTACATTGACTGATGTGTGAGGTCAAACACCTAGAAACAAAATAAGTCAAATGGCATCTTTGTATCAGTATGGCATTTGTGTCTTAGAACAAAAACGCTCTGCTTGGTAACATAAGAGAAGGAAGTGAAAATATGAAGAGGTGGGAGTGAGGAAAGAGAGTGAGTGAGCAAGAGAGGGTGTGTGTCAGGTTGGCACCAGAAATATAACTCAGTGTGTAAGTACTGGATTTGATAGAAAACCTGCCTTGATTTTTTTTTTAAAACGTTGGTTTCTGGCAAGGTTGTAATTCACAGAGAGGAGATCAGGCCACAGCTTGGGTTTGACGTGCCACTCCAACCTAAGCCCTGGATGGTTTTAGGTGATCCCCTAAGAGGGTAGCAAGTTGCAGCTGGCAAAAAAAATAAACAAAACTAAGCCCTGTGCTAACAGAAATATTTTAGATTTATGCCACAAGCCAAGGAAAAACACCGACATATTTATGAGCTCAAGTTTGATTTGGCCCTTTACTAACATACAGCAGTGGTTTCTTGTTGGGGGAGATAGTACAAAAATTGCAGCAGAAAGTGTGGAATGAAATGACAAGGAAAGCAAATTAATAGTAGCTGAAGGTTTAATGATGCTTAGGCATCTCCCTTTTTTCCTGCTATCCCACCTCCTGCCATAGCCGAGGTGAATTAACATTGAACTGGGCCTATCCATTGTATCTTTTGTGAATCCTGGACTATTTCTTTGTTTAACTAAATATTCCCCCCCATTAATTGGACTGTGGAGGCACGTGTTTGAAAAACTAGGGTTGCTAACCTCCAGGTGGGGCTGGCATTCTCCTTTACAATTCATCTTCAGACTTCATAGTTCCCTCTAAGGAAATAGCAGCTTCAGAGACGAGATTATATGGTGTACCACAGAGATCACATACGTGCTGAACTATTTAGAACTGTAGTAATTTGAGGTCTTTGCTGTCTATTTCAGTTGATTTTCATATTTCTAAATTTGCCTTGAGTCTCAGAGAGAAACGGGCTATAAATTAAAATAATTTTAATAATTAGCTAGGATATCATTGAACAGCTCATATTTGGTTATGTGACAAAAGCAACTGGGGGGGCAATAATTTTTCCCATTGCATTCACAGGGGAGAGGAAATGCATCCTCCTGCCAGAAAGATCATTCTTTGGTTTGATTAAACAAAGACTGCTGGATATTGAACACCAAGAGCTGACTAGTTGTGCCACAGGTATATGCGCCCTCTTGAGGGTAGGGATTCCTCCCCAAGGGTCTATAGCAGAATATTTCTCTGTTTAACTGCTCCACATTATTGAAGAGCCTTTATGTCATCAGTAGGTCCACCAGTGGGGCCAGGACACTAGAAGCCCTCCAACTGTTGACCCCTCAAGCACCAAGAATACAAAGCATAACTTGCCTCAGACAGAGTTCCATCTATATCTTGTGGCTAATAGCCACTGATAGACCTCTGCTCCATATATTTATCCAATCCCCTCTTGAAGCCGTCTATGCTTACAGCCACTAGCACCTCCTGTGGCAATGATTCCATGTATTAATCACTCTTTGGTTGAAGAAGTACTTCCTTTTATCTGTTCTATCCTGACTGCTCAGCTATTTCATTGACTGCCCATGAGTTCTTGTATTGTGAGGAAGGGAAAAAAGTACTTCTTTCTCTATCTTCTCTATCCCATGTATAATCTTGTAAACCTCTATCATGTCACCCCTGAGTTGTCATTTCTCCAAGCCAAAGAGCCCCAAGCGCTTTAACTTTTCTTTATAGGAAAAGTGTTCAAACCCTTTAATCACTCTAGTTGTTCTTTTTTTGCTGTTTTTCCAATGCTGTATCTTTTTTGAGGTGTGTTTCTAATGCTGTATCTTTTCTGAGGTGTGGTGACCAGAATTGTACAGAGCATTCCAAATGAGGCCACACCATTAGTTCTTCCTAGCCGCCCTGAGCCTGCTTCGGCGGGGGAGGGCGGGATACAAATAAAATTTTACTTACTTACTTACTTACTAATGTTTAGTTGAAAACTCTTCTGATTTAGTTTCAACGTGTTGGTTCTGGTCCAACCTTCTGAGGCAACAGAAAATAACTCAGCAGCAGCATCTATATAACAGCCTTCAAGTACTTGAAGATGGTGATCATATCACCTCTGAGTCATCTCCTCTCCAGGCTAAATATACTCATCTCATTCAGCCTTTCCTCATAGGATTTGGTTTTCAGACCTCTCACCATCTTTGTTGCGCTCTGAAGATGTTTCAGCTTGTCTATATCCTTCTTAAATTGTGGTGCCTAAAACTGAACACAATGCTCTAGGTGAGGTCTAACCAGAGCAGAAAAAAGTGATACCATCACTTCACGTGATCTGGACACTATATGTCTGTTGATACAGCCCAAAATCACATTCGCCTTTTTAGCCACCGCATCACACTGCTGACTCATGTTCCCTGTATGGTCTACTAAGACCCCTATATCCTTCTCACACTACTGCCAAGACAAATTTCCCCCATCCTATAATGATTCATTGGATTCTCCTACCTAAATGCAGAACTTTTTACTTATCCCTGTTAAAATTCATTTTATTTGTTTTAGCCCAGTTTTCCAGCCTGTCAAGATCAACCTGCATTCTGACTCTGTCTTCTGCTGTATTTGTGACCCCTCCCAATTTAATATCCTCTGCAAATTTAATAAGCATTCCCTCTATTTCTTCATCCAAATCATTTATAAAGATGTTGAACAAAACAGGCCTCAGGACAAATTCTGGAGGCACTCCACTTGTCACTCCTCTCCAAGAGGATGAGGAACCATTCACAAGCACTCTTTGGGTGCAATCTGTCAACCAGTTACAGATCCATCTATCTGTAATAGGATCCAAACCACATTTTACCAATTTGTCAGCAAGAATATTATGTGGAACCATATCAAAAGCCTTACTGGAATCAAGATAAATGATGTCTATAGCATTCCCTAGATCCAGCAGGGTAGTAACTTTCTCAAAGAGAGAGAGAGACAGATAGACAGATGACACAGAGACAGAGAAAGAGACAGAGATGGAGAGACATAAGGGCTAGTTACAGATGGGGGGTTAAAACACCCTGGGGACAACAGGTGAGTACATTAAAAAAGTATGTCTACATGTGCATATCTGCCTGCCATCCCCATCCCACCCTCAAGCTGTCCCCGGCTTACCAAGAGCCGTCTTAAGAAGGCACCACTTTGAAAGTGGTGTCTTTTCACTGGGGCACCTCTGAGGCGCCTCCCCAGCTGTCTAGACAGCCGGGAAGCACCCAGAAAGCACCCAGGGAGCTGAGGATGGGGTGCATGAGCACTCTGGATGCTCCTTGGGGTGCCTGTGGGCCATCAAGATGCCCCCTTTCCCAGGTGGCTCACTTCTGGGTTGCTTTGATGGCACCCAGAGCTGCCCGTCTGTAAGCAGCCAAGGTTAGTCTGACATGATCTGTTCTTGAGAAACCAATGCTTGCTCTTAGTAGTCACAGCCATCTTTTCTAAATGCTCAAGGACTGACTATTTGATTATTTATTCTAAAACTTTTACAAGTATAGATGTCAAGCTGATGGGTTGGTAGTTGCCCAGATCCTCCTTTTTCCCCTTCTTGAAGATGGGGACAACATTTGCCCACCTCCAGTGATCTTCTTTCACCTCACCTGTTCTCCATGAATTCTCAAAAATAATGGCCTGTGGTTCAGAAATTGCATCTGTGAGTTCTTTTAGTACCCTTGGATGCAGTTCATCTGGCCCCAAAGACTTAGTTTCATTTAAAGAAACTAGATGTTTATATACTATCCCAGTGCCAATCCTAGGCTTCAACTCCCTTCTCTCATTGTGTGTTCTAGTTTTGACATGTTTTTGTTTGTACCATGGAGAAAGATGGGTTATAAATGAAGTAAATAAATAATGTAGTGAAGATGGGAGGTAGGTAAAAAGTTGATTGGTGAGTAGCTGAAAAGCAGAGGAGAGGCAAGTAAAGGGGAGATGATATGGGGATTGCCAGGAGGAGGGAAAAGAGGAAATAGTATGGGGAGGGGGATACAGGGAGAAATGAGATGTCTTCCCAACAAGTCCTTGAGGTTCCCCTACCATACAAGTAATTATTTTTTCTCTCCTCCTTTTTATCCTCACAACTACCCTGTGAGGTAGGTTAGGCTGAAAGTATGTGACTGGCACAACATCACCTAGACTACATTCAGATGGGGAGGGGATGCAAAGGAAAATAAGGTGTTCTATGCAAGTCCTGTGGGTCCCTTACCATGCACATTTGGCACTATGCAACTGTTTATTCTGGGGACAGGCTGTCATGGGAAGGAAGGACATATCCCAAAAGATGCCCACTTAGCTTCAACTCAGGCCACGGCTTTTTCTGTCCTGGCCCCTACCTGATGGAACATGTTTCCCTTGGGGAACAGGGCCCTGCAAAGTTTGTTGCAATTCTGCAAAATGGGGTTGTTGCCATTCTGCAAAATAGAGGTGTTCCACCAGGCTTTCAGTTGTGAACCTCTGGCCTCCCTGCCAATGCTTCTCATCTAATGCTGCCCATCTGATGCTGCTTGTCTGGAACATGGACATTGTGTGACTTATTTGCTTCCATCTTACTGTTCAGCTGATGGGCTTATGTTTATGAAATCCACCGTCTTTTGTTTGTTTAACAGTTTTAAATTGTTTAATTATTTTAATATTATGTAACTGGTTTTAAATTGCTTTTAACTGTGGTATGACTCACTCTGAGCCCACCCGCAGAGAGGGTGGGATAGAAAGCCAAATAATAAAAATTAAAAATACATTAAAATGCCTTATACTGAATTAGACCTTTCATTCATTAAGTATTATCTACTCTGACTGACAGCGGCTCTTCAGAACAAAGGGAGCTTTGACTCTTGAAAGCTCATAGCCTGGAAATCTTGTTGATCTTTTTAAGGTGCTATTGGACTAGAACCTTGCTCTGTTACTGTACACCAGCATTGCTATCCACCTAAAACAGCCCCAGGAGAGTGATGTTTGCCTCATTGTGAAAAGGCAGGTGTACATGTGTGTGTATGTGCACCTGGAGGTCATGGCAACCTCTGGTAACTGACCCCTAAGGAGGGGCCTGGAGGATTTCCTGAGAGATAGCTGAATAAAGGCTGCCCCCACCTTCCAACTGCTGGTATTTCAAGGAGGTCTCCCATTCAAATACTTGTCAGATTTGACCCCGCTTAGCTTCTGAGATTGGGCTTGCCTGGGCTATCCAGGTCAGGGCACTCCCAATATGTTTTGTAGTTATGCCCTTACTTGGTGAAGTACCTAGTTCCTTTGCAAATGTGTGAGCTAGTTACCAAAGATTTCTGGATATAGGGGTCCCAGAATAGTAACAAAAATTCTAGTCACAGAAATAATTTCAACTGCTGAAGCCATAATTATGATCACCTGGTTTATATGTTACAGCTCTGCAAAGAAGTGTGTTCCTTGGTACCATCAATAGGTGCACAGGACTTCATGGGCGTTTTTGCACTCACCTTCAGCCGGCGCGACCCCCCTCTTCACCGCGCAGGATCTGCGCGGATTTCGCACGTAAAGCCGCGGAGCAGCCGAAAGAGCCGGAAACTCCCGGCTCAAAAGCCGCGCAAACGGAAACTGCTTTTTGGCGGTTTACGTTTGCGCCGCAAAAGCGCCAGGAGTTTCCGGCTCTTCCGGCTGCTCCGCGGCTTTACGTGCAAAATCCGCACAGATCCTGCGCGGTGAAGAGGGGGGTCGCGCCGGCTGAAGGTGAGTGCGAAAACGCCCCATGTGTTTAAAATAGCACATTTCCCCATCTGTTCAAATATGGCAAAGTCATCCCTACTGTGGTAGAAGTGGAAGCCTCAGTTCCAAGATGGATTGAACCCCAACATTAATTATAACACATACAGAGATGGCAATGACCAACTGCTAATTGGGGGAAATGAGAGGGACACATAGTTCCATGGTTGATTTCGAGTAAATCCCATTTACTTCCTAGTAAGCACACTTAGGGTTGAAACTGGAAACTAGCTGACTAACTGGCAACCATATAATCAAAGATAGGTATTTGCAGTCTCTAACTACAGAAACAATAAGTAAACAAAGAATAATGAGTGCCTGAAGAAAACCACAATTTTCCTTTAAAGAATGTCAGTTTAAGAACTTCCATGCAGTCCTTTGCTGATGAAATAAATAAGATGTACAAAAGGTGTTCAAAAAGTAGCCTCACTTAAGCTGCAGAATGTGTCTTAAAGCCTTTTATTCTTCCGATATTAACACATCTGCATCCATTTCAGCACTCACCCAGTGACCGTCTTGTAAGAACATGCACTTTCCTCTTCTTGCAAATTTTGCTTTTCTCTCTTGCAATTGTTTTTGAGGCTTAGTGGAGGAGGCACCGGATGACAATAGTGGCCATTCACAACTGTATATAATTTTTTTGTTGTTGTCCTTTAAAGTACTTCCTAGTAAAGAGGAGACTTTGAAGTGTCCTCTTTGTTCTTTTAGGCTGGTTATTTTCAGTCTTTAAAAGCTTTTACATGTAGGCTTCCCAAAACCCCTGCCTGAGCTGGAGACCCCCGATTTGGAGCCTCCTCCCACCGCTCCCCAAAAATCTGGAAAGTGGGGGGGAATGGCAGCCCTTCCCACCCAGCCCCGATCTCAGCAGCTTCTCCTCCCCCCTTCCCTTCCCACCAATCCCCGATGGGGATCTGAAGAGCCGGGATGGTGAGAGCTCAGGCCGCAGCCATCGTAGTGGTTGTGGGTGGCAGGAAGAGGGTCTTCCTTATCCAGCAGGAGTAACGAGCTTTCCTTTCCGGTGCCTTACGTAATGTCATCATACGCTTGGCGGTCTCGCGTCGTTGCCTAGGAGACTGGAAGTAGAGGAGTAGTAACGGTGTGCCGGGAGCTGGTGGCAAGCTCCTGGCTTCTGCCGGCCTCCAGACCAACGGCTGCGCAAGTTTAGCAGCACGTGGCTTTTCATGCCGCGAGAGCGTCGGCGACTCGAAGTGTTCGGGGCGAGGAGGAGCCGTTTCCTCAGCCTCGATGGGGGTCGTTTCCTCGCCTCCAAACAGTGAGATATCAGCATTTGTGCATCACCCCTACACGTAGAAACCAGTAAGGCGAGTTTCCCCTCGTCAGGAAGCAAGAAGCTTTATTTTGACACCCATGCCCTTGTGTGCCTTATGGAGGAAAATGGTTTCACCACTCTGCAATCTGAGATTATTGCATCTGCGTTAATTAACACCATGAATGGCAATATGGCTGTGATGTACAAGGATATGGCCACCAAAGTACAACAGGTTATATATAAAACATAATGTTTAATTTTAGCCAAGTATATAATTAATGTGTTTTGGAATAATGGGGAATTGATCTGGAGGTTTTGGGGGTCGGTGGCGTTGTCAGGCCTGAATGGTCTGACCAGCAGGGATATTGCAGCAGAGTGGTGGAATGACGGCAGCGACTTGGCGTCAAGGGATTGCGGTGGCACAACTGGTGGCCATTTTGGGGGAAAGTGGTCGGTGGTTGGGACACCCCCAGCAGCCAGCAGTAGTGGTCGCAGGCAGGGCTTGGCCTTTGAAGAGGGGGGTATTCCTCCCGGGGGGTTGTAGAGAAGCAGCTGGAGTGGGAGTTGTTCCCCCCCTTTTTCCTGCCTCGTTCTATGACAGGGGGCATATCAGGCAGCTTGGGACTTAGCTTTGCTGCCCCCCTTTTATTACTTTTCATTCCTTTGCTCCCGGGGCTGCTGGGTGCATGCTGGGGGGAGGGGTTCAGTGGAATAGGCCTTTTGGTAGCTAACTACTGGGGCACATAATGGGGCCTAAGAAAGGCTAGGGGTCCCCAAGGGCAAGCAACCAGCTAGACCTCCTAGGAAAAGAGGGCAGCTGGCCAGCCCCACAGTTGGGCAGGAGGATGAGGCCCAGGTATGCCTGGCCATTATTGGTCAGCTGGAGGCGTTAGAGCAGCTAAGAGGGGCACCATCCACCTGGGAGGGGCATCACAGGGCGCCAGGTCAGTCTGCAAAATTAACCTTTGAAAAAGAGGTACTGGCCTGCCTTTCTGCTTTGCAGAGTGTGGCGATGCAAGCGGGGGCTGTGCATGATCCACAGCAGGCGATGGCTGGGGGCAACGGCTCGGGGACAGAAGAGGAGCCAGAGGTCCCTGAGAGTGGTGGAACAGGCCAGCTAACCGGTGGCAGTAACCTCCTTGGGAGCTGAAGGTAAGTAATCAATGCCACCATACCCCCAAGCCTGGCCTTGGGGGCCATGGGCCCATACACAAGTGGCTATGCCATCTCATGGCCGGGTTGCTCACATCAATGCTGGGGCATTGGGCCATGGGTATACCCTAGCCAGCCTGGCTCTTCATGGGTGGCAGGTACTTCCTTCCACCAGCCACGGACACAAGAGTTCCCAGCTGCACCAGTGCAGCCACAGGCTCCTTCAGCAGCCATGGTATCTTCTCACAGTCCACCGAATACTCAGGCAACAGCTGGTGTTCTTCCCTGGGGGGGGCAGCCATTGGTGGCACAACAGAGCAGCTGTCCTGGCCAGCAGTGGGGAGCATGGGGCTATCCCCCAAACCCATATGGGTCGGTACCTTTTTGGGCCCTCCCTTATGGCGATGCGGCCATGCCCCAGGGGATCGTTTATCAGCGGCTACCCAGGAGAAGATTTTGCGTGGGGAGTACATTGATGTATTCAGCCTCCTGTATAGGGAGTTAGAAAAGAAAGACAAGGAGGATTTGGATGAAAAGGAAAGGAGAAGTTGAAGCGGAGGAAGGTGGAGAGAACCTGAGCCAATGGGTTGCCAGGTTTTCTGATCTATGCTGGGATAATATCTCAGGCACAACCTTTTTGGGTGGCTCAGTTATTCCAGTATTGTGATATAGTGTTCAGGGCATACACTGATTTTGTGAGGGATGCATGGCTGCAGTATGATGAGGCCTTTCGAATGAGGGTAGCGGTTAACCCTGGTCTCCCTTGTGACAAGATAAACCAGCAGCTGTGGCTGCAGTTCATGTCCCGCAAAACCCAACACTGGGGACAGGGCCGATGGTGGGCACCTTGTCCACAAGCAGCAGGTTACTGCAGGTGCCCGCGGTTCAGCGGGCCAGTTGGTTCAACCCTGACTGTTGTGTTGGGAGTTTACCTCCCAAGGCATGTGCTCTAGGAAGGCTTGTAAATTCAAGCACGAGTGCCCATTATGTGGGGGATCGCATGCCTTCTCCACCTGTAGCAAGGCTAAGCTGAAAGGCAACATCAAGCGTTCCGAGGGGGGGCAGTAAGTTGGTGGCTGGAAAAGGGACCCAGCCCCATACATCTGACAGCACTTAGGCGATGGCTACGGGGTTACCCAGTGCCGGCAGATAGGGTTTATCTATTAGAAGGGTTTACTTACGGTTTTTGGATCCCATTTCAGGGACCTCGGGTACCCTGTATGGCATCCAACCTCCAGTTAGTTATTGGAATGGAACATATTGTGAGGGAGAGAACAGCCAAGGAGTGTGCTGAAGGATGGGTCCTTGGCCCCTTCGATTCCCCTCTGGTGCCTGCTCTCCGGATATCCCCTTTGGGAGTGGTGCCCAAAAAGGAACCTGGGGAATACCGATTGATCCATCATCTCTCCTATCCGAAGGGTGGATCTGTGAATGATGCTATTCCTGGCCACCTGTGTTCGGTCAAGTATACATCATTTGACCAGGCAGTCAAGGTGGTGCAGAGCAGCGGTCGGGGGCCGAGATGGCGAAATGCGACATTAAGTCGGTATTTCGTCTGCTGCCAGTGCACCTCAGGGATTTTGAGCTCCTTGGGTTCACCTTTGAGGGGAAATACTATCTGGATAGAGTGCTGCCCATGGGATGCTCAATTTCGTGCGCAGCCTTTGAGCGGTTTAGTTCCTTTTTGGAATGGGCCCTCCAGGTTAGGGCGGGGTTAATGAACACAGTTCATTACCTTGATGACTTCCTTCTCGAGGGCCTTGTGGACCCATTCCAATGTGATAGTTTGCTTCAGGCAATGTGATAGGCTGCTTCAGGCATTTGTGGGTTTGGCCAAGAAGCTAGGGGTTCCGCTGGCGCACGAAAAGACAGAAGGGCCCACAGCAGTATTAATGTTTTTGGGCATTGAGCTGGACACGACGCAGCAAGCTTCACAGTTGTCTGAGGATAAGGTGGCGGGCCTTAGGGCCCAGCTGGCCTCACTCAAGGGGCAACACAAGGTATCCTTGCTGGAGTTGCAACAGCTTGTGGGTCATCTTAACTTTGCTTGCAAGATGGTGGCCCCAGGGAGGGCCTTTCTGCGGCATCTATGTGACACTATGGCCTCCTTTTGTCTTCCTCATCATAGGGTGAGGATGTCAGTGGGCATGTGTAGGAATTTGGAGGTCTTGGAGGAATTCCTAGAATCGTTTAATGGTGTTTCCTTCTGGAGGGAAGACCTAAAAATTGAGGCAGACCTCCAGATCTCTTCGGATGCAGTGGGCTCCATGGGCTTTGGGGTGTATTTCCGTGGACACTGGTGCACGGAACAATGGCCAGGGGAGTGGCTGACAAGATGGCTCTGCTGTGACCTCACTTTTTGGAATTTTTCCCATTGTAGTGGCGGTGTGGCTGTGGGGGGATCTGCTCGCTAACCATGTAGTACATTTCTGGTGTGATAACATGGCTGTAGTACATGTTATCAACTCCCTGTCATCAAAATCTCCCCTGGTAATGAACTTAGTTTGATCTTTTACATTCCAATGCCTCCGTTTGAACTTGCTGTTTCTGGCAAAGCACGTGCCTGGAGTGTTTAATGGGGTGGCAGACGCCCTGTCTCGCCAGCAGATCGAGTGTTTTCACCAGCTCACATCGGAAGCCGATCCCTGGCCTGCACGGATGCCCCAGGACCTGTGGCTGCTTGGAGGGCCGAAGCCGGTAGGGCAATTCATTTAGCATTAGCCCCAAGCACCTGGAAGGCATACGATAGGGCGGCCCTGCAGTTCCGTTACTTCAGGAGCATGGTGGGGTTGCTGGATGCTTGGCCTGTCCCAGTGGCCCACTCGATGCACTTTTGCATATACTAGAAGAATAGAGGGTTGAAGGTTAAGTCTATTAGGGGCCAGCTAGCGGCACTGGCCTTTATCAGCAAAGCACAGGGCATCAGTGAGGCCACTGGGGACTTCAGAATAAAAAAGATGCTCGAGGGCTGGTCATGCGAACGCGGTCTTTGGATTGATGATCGGCAGCCTATGTCCCCATCCATGCTCACTGGGTTGTGCCAGGTGTTGCCTGAGGTGTGTTTATCTGCCTACGAAAGCAAACTGTTTCACACAGCCTCCCTAACAGACTTTTTGGGGGCGTTTAGAATAAGTGAGCTGGTGGTGCAGTTGCGCAGGGACCATTCAGACCGGGCGCTGTGTGCCAGGGATATCAAATTTTCGGCCAATCAGGGATATCAAATTTTCAGCCAATCAGGTCTAGTTGACCGTTCGGCACTCCAAGACAGATCAGAAGCAGAGCGGGGTGGTTATCACACCAGCCTCCCGGATATGTGCCCAGTTACAGCCTTGTGCCAGTATTTGGCTGTTTTGGGGGACAGGGGGGAACAGGGTGGGGGGACAGGGAAGGTTCCCTATTCTGTCACTCTGATGGTTCTCCCCTTATGAATTACCAGTTCTGGATGGTAACCTCAAGGGCCTTGTCCAAGCTGGGGCTGGGGGATGTTAAGTTCGGCACTCACTATTTTAGGATCAAGGCTGCATCTATGGCTGCGACAATGGGCTATGCTCCTCCTGCAATACAACGGGTGGGACAGTGGCGTTCCATGGCCTATAAGGCATATGTGCACCCTCTGGGGCTTCCCTGAGCATTGAGGAGTGCTTTTGATGAGTTAAGTTTGCCATGTTGGCAAGTTTTGGTTTGGTTTTAACTGTTTATTGTTCTCTAGGTGCTGTCGCTCGTCAAGAGAGGTGTCGAATCCTCATCTGCGGGCACAGCATGGTATTCTCCGGCTCCCGGGAACCAGCTCCGGGAGGAAGTGCGGGCCCTGCGGAGCCTCGACCAGTTCCGCAGGGCCTACAAGACCGCCCTTTTTAGACAAGCTTATAACGATATCGACTGCTGAGCTGCTAGGAACAAAGAACCGCCATCTATAATATTATCTAAACTGGCAGAACCAGCGCCAGAACAGTTTTATTGCTGCCAGATATATATAATGTAACTTAAACTATGTATTTTAACTTAACTAACTGGTTTTTATATGTTTAACTTTAATTGTTAAATTCAATGTTTTACCTATTTATGTTAATGTTGAATTGTTGTTAGCCGCCCTGAGCCGCCTAGGCGGGGAGGGCGGGATATAAATAAAATTTATTATTATTATTATTATTATTATTATTATTATTATTATTATTATTATTATTATTATTATTATTATTATTATTATTATTATTATTATTATTATTATTATTATTCTGGCAGCCCATCAGGCCAAGAGGTCACCAGTTGGTACCCAACTGAATCTCAGCAAGTGGGCTGAGGTGGAGTGGCTTGGTCGCTGCGGCCTGTGGTGGCCTGGGCTTATGCCGCTCCTGTTCCATGGGAGGCAGGCACCCCCACCACACATCTTGGTCATTCACCTTAGTGGTAATGACCTCAGCTTAATGAAGGGCAAGGCCCTTTCTCTGTAGGCGGTGGCAGATTTGCAGGATATTAAGTGCAGGTGGCCTGGCATCCTGGTGTGGTCCGCTATTCTCCCGTGCAGAGTTTGGCGGGCTGCTTTATACCCAGCAGAGATAGAGCGCGCCAGGCGCAAGGCCAACCGGGCTTTGCAGATAGCCATGAGTGGGGGCTTGGGCATTTTTCTCCCCCATCCGGCCATACAGGCCGGTAATGTTGACCTGTATAGGCCAGATGGGGTTCACTTATCTGAAATGGGAAACAGGGCCTTTTTGAAGGGCCTTTGGCTGGGGCTGCAGTTGGCACTGGGCTGACCGGTGGGCGCTACCTGCCTAAGCACAGGCTTGGCAGTGGCGGTGACAAGAGGATGAATGGGCTGTAGAATGCATTAGGTGAGCACCCTAGACGCTGCACCAGCAGCAGATGGGCTTCACGACTTAATGCGGTGAAGGCAGACCATAATGGAGCCTGCACATGGGCAGATCTCTCTTGGCAGAGCAATGCTGCCCAGTGGTAGGTGAGTTAGGCCTGGCCGGCCTAGCACCCTGCCGGGGGCAGGGTTGCTCGCCCTGTACAGGACAAGGCGGGGTCAGGGAGTTGACCCCAGGGCTTGTCCTGTCCTGCTCTCAGTCCCTAGCCATCTTAGTTGGTTCAGTTATGTTCAATAAAGCAGCCCTGTTTTCTCCAACATGCTTGTCCGCCTCTTTATTCCGTCTAGGTGGGCAAAAAGTTTCGCTCTCCATTTTCTATTCTAGATAACTTGCAGGTGTTCTGACTGATTAAACTGATGCCAGTAGTATTTTTCAGAATAAAAGGCACTGAAAATGAACTGATGAGGTGGTATCATTTGCGCATGGACACAGAATGAAGAGAACATCACACATTATTGAATAAATAACTTTGCTTATTTATTGCTCTATTCCCTGTATAATATGGATAAATGAACTTTAGAGATGACAAAGAGTAATATCTCCTTCTGCTGCCATCTTTACTTTTGGGATGCCTCCTCCTTGGCTCAGAGTGCATGATCAATCATTTCTACTGTTCGCACTTCTCACAGTCAAAGAGTTCCTGTGTTGTAGTGGGAATTCCTATTCCAGGTCTTTAGTCCAAGCCACTGACCTGATGAAGATTTTCACTATCCAACTAATGTATCATAATGCCTTCCAAACGTTTTTTGTCACAAAACTGTGAGCAGTGAAAAGGCTCTTGATGAAGCATACTAATGTCATACTTTCTACCCACTGCTGACTTTCAATGCAGCCTGAGTGAAAAAGAAACCCCCAACCCACACACTTGTCTCACAGCTGAATTCCTATTAGCTCCAAACAGGCGGCCACAAACAGCATACCGTACATAAGTGGAGGAAATATATGCCAGAAAAGAGGTAGAGGGAGGTACAGTCCGGGTTTTAAATAGTCTGCTGAAGGCTATTTGCCATTAACCCATTAAGTAATAGGTATTAGCCTCACTTCTATTGCCAATGGATCTCTTCACCCAATAGCTTCCCTGCCGCCATCCCCATATGAAGAAAAGGCAAGAATGGGATTACTATCAAAAACTTTCATTTCTGAGGGGACATTTAATCTGCTGGTTTACTGTTGCAGCTGTTGGATGTGTCCCTGCTACAGTACAGGCTACTACCAACCAATACATTGATTTTTTTTCCAGTTCAAAGAATTTATTAAAATTAAATAAATAATTATAAAATTATCACATTTGAATTACAGATAAAACAATTAGCATCGCAAAAATGACAATTAATGAAACTCCAGAAGTGATAACACATTATTATCTAAGTGTACATCTCAACCAGATACAAACTCTTTGCTCAATGTATAATTCAAGAAAGGCAACCATTTATCTAATAGTGAAAACATTCCAGATTTTTCCACAGTAGCAATAGTATCAGCCAATTTATCTAAAACAAAATATTCCCCAAACTTAGAGTGCCAAGTTGTCAATCATGGCAGTTCAATTGACTTCCACCCTAAAGTCATGGAACATTTTGCTCCTGCTACCATCAACATAACCAAATCTTTCAATGGATCATGAATTGCAATGTCTTTCCAAATATTCAAAAGAATAACTTGTGGGTCCAGGGGCAGCACAACTCCTGTTATTTTTTTTTTATTTCAGACAAATAGAGGCCCAAAATTTCTGCACAATTGGGCATGTCCACCAAGAATGAAAATGCTGTAATTACTGTAATGCCCTCTACATGGGGCTGCCTCTGTGCCGAACCCGGATGTTGCAGCTGGTGCAGAACGCGGCGGCTAGGCTGCTATTTGGGCTTCTGAAGTGGGAGCACATACAGCCGGGGCTACGCAAGCTGCACTGGTTGCCAGTTACCTACCGAGTTCGTTACAAAGTGCTGGTTATTACCTTTAAAGCCCTATATGGTTGAGGACCTGCCTATTTCAATATATTTTTATCTGTCTCCCCTTCCCACGAGGAGCCATGGCTCCATGGACAACCCTCTGTGTGGCATGCTGTTCCAAGTTCAGAGCCAGTTGGTTTGGTGGTTAAGTGTGTCGACTCTTTTCTGGGTGAACTGGGTTTCAATCCCCACTTCTCCACATGCACCTGCTGGTGTGATCTTGGGTCAGTCATAACTCTCTCAGAGCTGTTCCTCTCAAGAACAGTTCTCTGAGAGCTCTCTCAGCCCCACCTATCTCACAGGATGTCTGTTGTGGGGAGGGGAAGGGAAAAGAGATTGTAAGCAACTCTGAGACTCCAAGTGAAGGGCAGGGTATAAATCCAATCTCCTCCTGCCCCTCCTGCTCCTCCTCCTTCTGTCCCTGGAATCACCAGTATAAAAAGGACCAGGAGATAGGTAATGTGAAAAACCTCCAGTTTTCAAGAGTCAATGCTCCCTTCATCAGATACAAGGATTGGAGATATCCCATAATTCCTTATACTCATTATTCAGAAGGTTGGAGGGCTATTGAAAAAGTGGGTGTCAGGATTCAATGGTACAATGTAAAATGATTCAAAGGGAGATTACAAGATTGCTGAATTTGAGTTCATTCACAAATTCAGAACAATGGAGCACAAGAGCAGAATAGGGGTGTAGGATGCTTGTCTCAGTTTAGAAGCTAATTTTCAGTATTTCCCACCCCTAGACCTTTCTCTAATCATGATGATTACATTTTTCATTGCTGCCTTATTTGAAATACCCTTCCCTCATTCTGACTGATATGTAAGGGCTCAGAGATCTCTTTTTTTATCTGTATCTGACAAACCGAGTTTTTTACTCTGGAAACTTTGTACCCTGGGAAATGTTGTTAGTCTGTAAGGTGCTACTGGACTTGAACTTTGCTCTTCTGGGGCTGTTTTGATTAGGAAAACAGCTATGCACCTGGCAAGAGAATTGGAAAACAACACTGGAAGCCCTTTTAATGGAAATCCCAATGTGTCATGTAGTTAGACTTCCAAACATTTGTAATCTGAAATGAAAGTCTTGTAGATTCAAATAAAGAAGTATAAAGAAGGGAGGATATTGCACTTCAGTCAAGAACTTGAGGTAACTGGCCAGCCATCTGTTTACAGGAAACTGAATTACTCTGTTTTTAATGTTTTTAACTGTTTAAATATTTAACTGTTTTATACTTGAAATTCTTTAAATTTTATGTTTGATTAATTGTTGGAAACCACCCTGAGCCATTCGTGGGAAGGGCGGGATATAAATCCCAAATAAATAAATAATAAATAAATAAATAAATAAATAAATAAAAACTCCCATGTACAGAAGCCATCAGTTAATAATGAATTGTGTTGAACAGTTTCAGCATAATATTATAGCAACAGCCAGAAGCCGGAGGCTGTAACAGGCTTCTCTAGAAGAAATACAGAGAAGGAGAACCAGTACCAAATACTTCTCATAATTTTTAAAGGCCCCATTCTGTGGCTAAAAATTCCTAAATATGGACACAATAATGGAATAAATTAGGATAATTGAGGAATCATAAAATTAATAGTTAATCTGCCTGTAATTCTTGAAGCATTTTGGCAGTATTTATTTGGTTATGACCTTCTACAGTCCTCATTTGGGTTTCCTCTGACAGCTATTATCTTTGACAAGTTTCCTTTCAACAACAACTTGCTTTTGACCCCATCACACCTGGCAAACAGGCCTAAACATTCCATCTCTGACCCTTCCCCACAGCAGATGACTTTTAGACAATCATCAGCAATTTATTGACTTTATTTTTATTATCACTGAATTATGCAAATAGTATTCTTTTTTGGGTTGCAGAGGCTAAATGAGATGGGGTAGCTTACACATGCGTGCTTGCAGACGTCCAGATGCATTTGGGACTGTGTTTTCTAATGTGACCTCACTTGGCAACATTTTGCCGTTAGCGGAGTCAAGGAATAAGTATCCATAGATTTCAAGGGTCTGAACAGACAAACCTGATGACTACACAGTAACCTCCTGCATAATAGGAGCCAGAAATCCTTATGCAAACATTTGAATATGAATTAAAATATATGTTAGAGCAGGGGTTGTTTTGTAGAAAAATAGGTGGCAGAGCTCATTAGCATAACTCATTAGCATATGCCAACCCCCCCAGCCAAAAGCAACCTGATGCAAGAAAGGAGAGCTCCGGGCGAGCAAAGCCTGCTTGGGCTGGCTAGAGATCCAGCCAGTCCAAGCAGACCTTGCTCGTCTGGGGCTCTCCTGGGCCACCCCCCCAGTCAAAAGGCCAGCAAGCCACCCACCACCAAAAATCACATAAGAAGAGGAGAAAGGGTGACATTGTAAGCCAAAATGCCCTCAAAATGAGGTTGGGGAATTGTCAGGTGGGCACCTGGCTTAGTCAGGATCTTTTACCTGTGTATACAGGATTCCACATCCAGAAAGTAATGCTTAAAAATAAAATATTAGGGACTCTAATTAAGTAAAACAATTAAAATTTATTAAGGAAAATATAGGCTTCCATACAAGATAAAATACTCATAGAAATCATACACACAGTCCTAAGAAAAATAGATAGAGAGATAGGGGAACACATGGGTAGACGAACAGGGTGATATTTACCGATCATAGTCTTCAAGGAAGGCTCCAATGGTGACGAGCGAGGAAGTGGGAGAGGGGACTCGAAACTTGGCCTTAGAATCAGGGATGGATCTAGGCAGCGGAAATTGGGATACTGCTAGATGCACACCTGTGGGTAGCTACTCCACAGGTTATAAGGACTCTCTTGAGCCCTTAGGGTAGGGGAGGTACGAGGGAGGAGGAAGATGGTCAGCTGATGCATGACCTTATGAAAAGGGGAGGCTTCGCAGTGACCATAAGGGCTGGACTACTATGATAGCCAATAGAAAGTTCATTGGTGGCACCTAATTGGGTGCCCATTCCTGACCAATGGACTTGCTTGGATCCTGGATACCTGAGTGAACTTTCAGGTTGAAATGGACCAGGGGGAGGCTCCAAAATGACAGTCGGGGAGAAGAATAGGAGAGATTACTAGGTGGGGAGATGCTTAAGACTATCAATCTTATCTAAAAGGGTGACAATAGAGAGACAAATCATTGCCTAGGTAACATTGCCTAGAGTCAAATCATTGCCTCGGAGAGCCGGTTTGGTGTAGTGGTTAAGTGTGCGGACTCTTATCTGGGAGAACTGGGTTTGATTCCCCACTCCTCCACTTGCACCTGCTAGCATGGCCTTGGGTCAGCCATAGCTCTGGCAGAGGCTGTCCTTGAAAGGGCAGCTGCTGTGAGAGCCCTCTCCAGCCCCACCCACCCACAGGGTGACTGTTGTGGGGGAGGAAGGTAAAGGAGATTGTGAGCCGCTCTGAGACTCTTTGGAGTGGAGGGCAGGATATAAATCCAATATCTTCTTCTTCTTCTTCTACACCCGGTTTACACAAAGGAACTTGGCTCAGGCTGAAGATGGTCTTCCTCTTCTTGTGTCTTCTCCTTGGCACCAGTCTTTGTCTTGAGTTCCGTTAGACAAAGGCAGTGGCAGTTGGACGATTAGCCACTCCTGGGGTGGGTAGACTGCTTGCAGGCACAGGTGACATCTGGGGAATACGTGAGCCGTCCACTTCGCTGGAATGGAGTCAGGCCTGGTAGGAAGATGGCTGTGTGTGGTGTTAGCCCTCCATGGTGGATTCCATGGTCAGTGCTTCAAAACCGTTCGCCTGGATAGCTCCTGGCGGCGCAGTTTCCTCCATCCCATGGCCAGGATGGACTTCATACAGAACGACAGGAAGCCATCCGTTCTCCTGTTGGGCACTCTTGTACCAGTCTTGAGTGCCTTCGTAGCGTAATGGCTGCTAGTACTGCATCAGTCCCTTTCACCCCTGGATAGGTTTACCCACACTCTCTGGCCAGACATGTGTGAGTCACTTCTCCAGGTGCTCTGGCAACCAAGTTGGTGATTACAATGTTCTGTAAGGGGTTTTTCCTCACAACATGGGCTTCTCCAGGGGTTAATGACGGCTACTAGGGGTGTGGCAAAGCCCCTGGTGGCTGGCTGGCTGCCCGCTCTCCTAATCCAGGGATTGTTATGTAGCTGCACCTACTATTCAGTGGACAAGGTAGGTGGGGAGGAAGAGGGGGAATCCTTAGAAAGGTTCAGGAGCTGTGCTCCTGTGAACTCCTGCTGAATCTGAGGCCTTTGTTATATGCAATATTTTGTGTTGATCTGGATGGGCCAGTCTAGTCTGATCTCATGAGATCATGGAAGCTAAGTAGGGTCAGCCTTCGTATTTGGATGAGAGACCACCAAGGAAGTCCAGGGTCATGATGTAGAGGCAGGCAATGGCAAACCACCTCTGAAGTTTCTTGGCTTGAAACAGGATTGCTGCAGGCTGGTGGTTATTTAACTATACTTTCCACCACCACCATGCACAATGTTTATATAGGAACCAGAACCACAAGAATAAGAAACAGAAACAGAATGGCAAGCATTATTAGGAAGGGACTGAAAAATATCCTAATATGTATATCAGTATAGATTCAGGTGGGTAGCCATGTTAGTCTGTAACAACAGAACAACGTTTGAGTCCAATGGCACCTTTAAGATGGACAAAGTTTAATTTTGCACATAAGTTTTTGTGTGCATACACAACTTCAGAAACATTGAAACAAGATTTCCTCAACCGTTACATATAGGTAGCGTGTGTGTGTGGGGGGGGAGGGTGTTAGTTGCCAGGAAGGCTTAATTAGAGACATAATAATAATAATAATAATAATAATAATAATAATAATAATAATAATAATAATAACAACAACAATAACAATAATAATAATAACAACAATAATAACAACATTTTATTTATATCCCGCCCTCCCCACCGAAGCAGGCTCAGGGCGGCTAACAACATATCAATCCATACAATAGGTGATACATAAATTTAAAATCAACAATCACTTAAAACATTCCAATTTAAAATTAGCATTTCTGGTGCTATTCTGTTAAATGTAAGCATGATGGCGGAAATCACTTAAGGCGAATCCATCAGTATGTATAAGTAACTGAATAATAGCTAAGGCTGGATTAAAGCCATTGGTAAGTCTTATGAATAATGACAAATTAGCGTATGAAATAATACAAGAGTTAACAAACAGTTATGAGAACAAAGTTGGAGTCCTGTGGCACCTTTAAGACCAATAAAGTTTAATTCTGGGTATAGGTCAGAACTGAGTGATTTAGCATGTGTAGATAAGAACTTGATATCTCTGTTAAATTCTGTGGGTTCCATTGTCCTGAGTGCTGTAATAACTTTTAATGCAGCAATCTCCCATTCCAATCTGTTTCTGAAATTTCTTTGCAATAAAACAGCTATTTTGAGATCTACCAGGGAAGTTGAATGTTCTTTTAAAGGTACTATGAGAATATCTGGAGAACAGAGAACTGGTCCCAGAGAACTTTGATCATCCCTGACCTGATCACTCAGAATACTGGAGCTGGAGTAGTATGCACTCATCAATACTTGATAGTACCATAATTTGAAAATTATAGTTCATATGAGGTTTGTATGGCAGAATGCCTAGTAAGGCTATTATTCATCAGATAGATGAAAGGTAGAAGGGAAGGTAGAAGGAAGCACATAATTATGTTCCCTATTCAGAAAAGGTAGGTCACTGCAATCTTTCAGAAAGATAAAAAGTGGATTTTCTTAATCACACAATCCCCTGTTTTGCTTCTAAGGAATAAAAACACCAATTAAGACTTATTTCCTTTTGCAGTATGGCTCAGCCCTTCATCCAGGTTATCCTATTAAAGGCAGATTCCACCTCCCTTTAAGAAAGAAACAAACATAAACCCTAAGAAAGGGTAGTTCCTACTGAGACTCGCCTTGAGGTAGAATGGCTGCCCTTCTTGCCAAATATCAGGTTTGCTTTTGCTAAGCCTGGCACTTCTCCATCCATGAATATACAAATTTGAATACATAATAGTTATTGCATGTCAGGCTAGTAGGCATTTGGCTCACAGAGCTTTGCATTTCCCAATCCGTAGCTATATGAAATGCAATAAGTGAGATCCCAGACACTGGGGAAAATGAAAATGGCTTGAAATGTCTGGGAATAGAACTGAAACCCCTCCCAACTCAGCACAGTATTCTTAGGAAATCAGCTAAGAAATGTTTTCCTTGCTCCATTTCAATGTTTACTGGGATACACAATATTGTTACAGTCGATTGCATCAGAAAACATGGAAACTGTTCTACAAATTGATCTGACCACAGATCTCAGAGGAATTTTGCTGTTTTATGTCCAGGGAGTTTACTAACATAAACAATCTAAAATAAATACAAGATTGTGCTTAGCAAGCTTGAACGTCTATGTACATGTGGTTGTTGAGACAGATACTGGTTTTATTTAAAATCAATTTCTGTTGTGAAATTAGTCTTGGGGACCTCCCTTACCAATAACCTTTTCTCTTTGTCCCAATATTGCTTATTGTTTACACTGCTCAACTGATCTAGATAATATTGTAATTATTGCTTTGTGTGTGTGTGAGAGAGAGAGAGAGTGAGCAGTTTTACCACATTTGTGAGCGTGAATCCACTTTTTGCAGCACGCACTCATTTTCTTCCATTCTGTCATTTGGACCAGTGACCCAGTTAATGAGAGCTGGATTTGAAAAGTCTCCAGGACATATATCACTGAGCTTGATAACTCTTCTGCTGATATCTCAAGCTGGACAATTTGGTTGTGCCCAAGTATCTTCTACTAGCAGTAATACCACATAGAAATAAAGCTGCAAATGGTTGCAGGATACCAAGGTCTTCAAATGAGGGTCTGGTAGAAGGCCTGGGTGCATTACTTTCCATACTAGAAATGATTGACCTGATCTTTGCACTATCAATGCAAATGGCCAAATATTGGGATTGTGGATTTCAGCTGGAGTAGGGATCAGATGACAAGATGTGCCTAAAAGGCCTTAGTTGCTGACTCTCTCCTAACTCCTCAGCCTGAGTTATTGTTGCACAAGTGCAGTCTGAGCTGCTCACCAACTGACTCCATGCCTGATCCCCTGCTGAACATCTTTTGTTAACTACCTAAATCATTCACACAGTTGTAAGGTGGTTAAAGCAGGGGTGTCAGACTCATTTGTTATGAGGCCATGTCTGACATAAATGAGACCTTATCAGGCCAGGCCATATATGTCATAAAATGTATTGCTAGGTAGTGGAAATAGAAACTTCATAAAGGACACAGGAAAACTCAGAATTTTTTTAAAATATAACTTCAAATAAAATATGCTTAAAAGATTAGCACTCTTGCAATATTTTGTTTATTGAACAGTTTCTGATAACTGACACCTCTTGCTCTTAATTATTGCATCAAAATCTGGAGACAATGTCTGTGTTGTAGCAATCACAGTATGATGTTCCGGTGTTGTTCAGGTATATATCTGTAACTTGCAAACCTACTTTTGATTTATTGACATCCATTACAGAAATCTCATGATCAATGCTTGGAGCCTAAGACACAGAGGATAATATGAAATGGCTGGGCATTGTGAGCTTTGTACATAAGTTGCATCATGTGCTGGTCAGCCAATGGAGAAAATAAAGGCTTTGCTCTAAAGCTCCCGTGCAATTGAGCAAGCCTGGCAAAGCAAGCTGTGATGCAGAAGGGAGCAAGATACAGAGAAGGAAACAGATGACAGTGAGTTGCTCACGGGCCTGATAGGAGCTTTTCAGGGGCTTGATCTGGTCCTCAGGCTGCATGTTTGACACCCCTGGTTTACAGTGTTGAATTGGTTTTAGAAGACCATCCCTAATTCTCATTGCTTTACCTTGGGCGAGTACTCTCTAGCATAAGTGCAAACAGCCTCCACCCAAAAGCAGATTTGATTATCAAGCTATAGTGTGTTTGCTATCTACTATGCAAGTTGCTTATTTACTATTGTTGAATAAATAACAGCCCAGCAGAGAAAGCCTGGTCACCTCCTCCTTGGTAGTGCCTGGCAACCAGCAGGATGGTTGGGGAATAGGGTTGCCAATCCCCAGGTGGGGGCAGGGGATCCCGTGGTTTGGAGGCCCTCCCCCCATTTCAGGGTCGTCAGAAAGCAGGGGGAGGGGAGGGAAATGTCTGCTGGGAACTCTATTATTCCCTATGGAGATTTATTCCCATAGAAAATAATGGAGAATTGATATGCGGGTATCTGGGGATCTGAGGGAGCTGTTTTTTGAGCTAGGGGCACCAAATTTTCAGCACAGCACCTAGTGCCTCTCCCCAAAATATCCCCCAAGTTTCAAAATGATTGGACCAGGGGTTCCAATTCTATGAGCCCCAAAAGAAGGTGCCCCTATCCTTCATTATTTCCTATGGAAGGAAGGCATTGAAAAGGTGTGCCGTCCCTGTAAATGTGATGGCCAGAACTCTCTTTGGAGTTCAATTATGCTTGTCACAGCCTTGATCTTGGCTCCACCCCTAATGTCTCCTGGCTCCACCCCCAAAGTCTCCAGATATTTCTTAAATTGGACTTGGCAACCCTATTGGGGGGATACAGTGTCACAGGAGAAAAAACAACAGCCTCAAGTACTTATTAGAAGTTAAACCATAGCATTTCAATTGATTCTTAGAACTACCCTTTGTCATTTCCAGTAAGAACTTCTAGTACATACATGCTGCACTTCTGCACTTCTGCTAGGGCCTTAGATTAAGAAAGGCTTCTAAGTACTAAAATACCATTTGTGGGTAACACTATGGGGCATCTTAAAGCTGATGTTGTTCACAGCCTTAGCATGTCTTAGTGCAGCCCTGCTGGACCATCTAAAGAGATGAACCCTTGGAATCCTCCATAACTTCTCTGTGCTCTCTCAGCTCAAACTCCTTTCATTTACAATTTGCTTAGTTTAGGCACAGATTAGATGACATGTCCAAGGTCAAGGAGGAATTCCACTCCCACACATCTGGTTATCCAGTTCATCAGTTCTTAAGTACTGGGCATTAATCCATGGCTAAGAACAACTGTTAGGGAGGAAGTTGGGGTGGCTGACTGTTTATGTGATCAGGAGTGTGGATCTAGCCAATGTTTCTCTGGGAGGATGAAGGTTCAGCAGACTGAGCAGCCTTGGGGTTTGGCAGAGGATTTCAGTTATTACTTGAGGCTGGCACAGAGGAGTAATTACAAAATGTAACATATATAAAAATTGCTTTGCTTCCACCTTGTACACAGTACTTCCACACTGTACACAATGACACAGGTTATCTAGGTAGTCAACTGAATTAACTTTTTCACCTAAACTTGAAAATAGCAGTTTCTTATTTTCATTTGTTGTTCCCCATATTATAATTTAAGAGCCCCGTGGCGCAGAGTGGTAAAGCTGCAGTACTGCAGTCCTAATCTCTGCTCACGAGTCACGACCTGAGTTTGATCTCAGCGGAAGCTGGGTTCAGGTAGCTGGCTCAAGGTTGACCCAGCCTTCCATCCTTCTGAGATCAGTAAAATGAGCTTGCTGGGGGGAAAAGTGTAGCTGACTGGGGAAGGCAATAGTAAACCACCCCGTAAAAAAGTCTGCAGTGAAAACATTGTGAAAGCAATGTCACCCCAGAGTCGGAAATGACTGGTGCTTACACAGGGGACTACTTTTGCCTTTTTTTTTTTTTTTGAATAATTTAGAAAACAGTAAGAGATCTTTAGACAATTTGTCAGTTCAGACTTGAAGCCTAACTGGCAAATTAAAAGATCCATGTCATAGTTCAGTTTTGTATCAAATAAGGAGGAAATGGAGAAGGAAGAAGAAACAAACCAGTTACCTTCTAGGCCTACTCAACACCTCCCTTTCAACCCACCTCTTTCAGGAGGAGTGTTATATAGCCAAACTGACATCAGACCAAAATGAAGTGTTCTGTAACATTTTATTTTCTGTGCTGAAGGAACTTTAAGGAAGTTGCAAGGAAAGAGGAATCACAGCATGCAAAATGCATCTTGCAATCTGATTTGTTACATTCTGTTGAAAGAGCAAAAGAGGCTTTTTGAACATTAATTCCCCCTAGGTTCTCTAGGAAATAACAATATGGTAGCCCACAATCTATCATCCAATCTCTTACCTTAATTGACTTCCTGCAATAAAAAACAATTAGGCTTTTAAAATTGCATAGCTCAGTTAGATCCTGATGCTAGTGTTAAATGCCTCCCCAATACTCGGCTTTCACTGGTCTGCTTGAAATTTATCTGGCCAGGATTAGCTATTCCTCCTAATATCAGCTAATGTCATTCTTGGCAGCTGAAAATGGGTCCTAGCACAGCTTAGTTCTAAATGTGGAATCAGTATTTCTCTTAGATATTGCTAGAGATTTATTTAAACAGCTCACTGTGGATTGAAGTGAATATATTGATGTCAAGAGGACTGGAATTCATAGGGCCGGCTTGGAGATAGAATCATAGTGGTATGCAAGAGTTTGGTGCAATGGATGAGTACATTGGATATCTACCCATTCAGAACCATTCCTACCCTCCTGGGTTTCAAGTGAGGATGCAAAACAGAGTTCTTTGGAAGAGCTTTTGGGACATCTTACGTCTGGGAGTACCTTGCTACAGGGGACATAAGGTGTTTTTAGACTGATTTTTAGTTTTTAATCTGATGCTTTCATGTTTGTTTTATCAAATTGCCTTTATACTGGTGTTACCCATCTTGGGTTGTGTGAGATGTTCAAGATAAAGATGGGCATATAAATAATTTGATAAATAAATAAGTGACCTTGTAGTATATCCCATAGTCAAACAGTAACATCTTGTAAAATGATGTTCAAGTTCAAGTTAGATTCTTTTGATACAAAATCAACTCCAGAGAGTCAGTAATAATATAAAAAG
This sequence comes from Heteronotia binoei, assembly GCF_032191835.1. Taxonomy (NCBI): domain Eukaryota; kingdom Metazoa; phylum Chordata; class Lepidosauria; order Squamata; family Gekkonidae; genus Heteronotia; species Heteronotia binoei. The sequence continues at coordinate 53,246,684 of NC_083235.1, read as the reverse complement.
AACACACATGCAGTGCAACAAGAACAAGACAATGAGCACAGCTTAAGGGGGGGAGAGATGGACAGAGAAGATAACCCCCTCCTCCAACAGACAGGCAAAATTATTGGGACTCAATCACTCACTTGCATATCCCACTTGCCCGCAGGCAGAATTTGGCAACTTTATTAGTTATCTCCCGGGAAGAATCTGCAAAAAAGACAGATATATAAAGTTGTTCAGATCTTTCCAGTAAAGTTGACAGAACTGGAGCAGTATATTAATGCTGAATGTTATAAAATGGACAATGCAGCAGAACATGTTCAGTTTCCTATATGATGTGGACAAGGCTGTTGAGGGACCAGGTATTTGCCTTCCAGGAGAGCTGAAGGTAGAGCATTAAAGAGTGTCAGGCTAAAGAGTCTTTGATATTTGGAGATCTCAAGGGATCTAAAATAATCTGCTGGTTGAAAACATTTGACATACTGCAGAATAACTGGATATTTCACTATCTGTGCCCTGTCTGTAGGGCATGATCCTAGAACTCCTGCTTAATTATTTATTTTGATTTTTGATACCCAAGATGCAGTAAAACTTGGGGGAGAGGCTTAAAGTTTCCACTCAGTTGTTCTTTGCCAGATTGAGCAGTGGCTATCAGCAGGGACCAGGGGTACCAGACCCACTGGGTTGAAAATGAGGTGGATCATGCGAGTAACCACATACATGTCTTAAAGGAGATCAGCCCAGTCTCTAATCCAAGAAGGACATTTAGAATACTTCAAAAATCATTCATAGAAACTTGGATTGCTCCACTTCCAGTAAGCACCTTTCTTTGTAAATACAGAGCAGGGAACCATATAAAAGCTGGGCAACAACTTTTCCTTGGAAAACCTTGATTGCTGCAGGAAGCTCCTATTGTGAAATAGAATCTTAGAAATAGAATTCTATGCTCTGTGGTTAGTCTCTGTAGCATGCATTGCCTGAGCTGTCCAATGTTCAGACAACTGGAAGACTAATGTCAAGATATTTAAATATTTTTGTTTGTTCAGTGTTCTGGTCCTCTTTGCCATTTATGGTTTCAATGTTTTTAGATAAGAATGAGGACTTCTGTTTTTTGGTACTTTATCACAAGTTCCTCCTCTTTACAGTATGCAGTAAAGGCACAGAGTCCTATCCTAAGGTCTACTTGCGAATCAGATAAAATCACAGTATCATCTACTTACAGTAATGCAGGAATCATGTTATCAGCAAGTCTGGAGAATGGAAGCTTGGATTTCTTAGGTGTTGCACCAAGGAGTTGATGTAGTAGTTAAAAAGTAAAGGAGCCGGGATGCAGCCCTGCTTAACTCCTTTGTCAACTGGGATCTTATTGGAGAGTCAAAAGGATGGAAGAGCTGACTGGATAGAGGGATGGGAGGAGTGTCTGATTTTACTTCCATGACCCTCAGCCCTATACCCCAATTTACATTATTGTGTGCCATTATAAATATTCAGACCAATTGGCTTCTGAGGACCTAAATCCAGATCCTTCAACAAAGATGCCATATATCTAGCAATAAAGTTGTCAGACATTGCTAATATAGGAAACTAGAAATGGTTAGATAAAATACCAAGAAGATGTAGCTACATCACATCAGTCTATATGTTATCAAGAGAATAACAAATAGAAAAGTAGAATGAATAGTTGTAAAACAGTTCAGTTTAAAACTTGAAATTTGGGGTTTAATAATTGATATTTGTTTATTTTTTAATTTTATTTTTATTGGATTTATGAATCTCCCATCCCTTTCACAGCAGAGCTCTGAGCAATGTACAATAAGAGTAAAACATCAAACATAAATAGTTAAAATAACAATTATTTACAGTTTAAAAATAGATGGCAAAATCCTATTGTTGCAGTTGCAGATTGCCAGCCAGTTCACGGGTGGGAGGAAGGGTGGGATAGAAATGGAGAACAAACAAGAGTGCCAGCCAAATTGAAGACTGTCACTGTCCTCAACCAAAAGTCTGGAGGAACATCTCTGACTTATATTCCAGTGTAGCTGGTGTTGCACTAAATGTATATGTGCCATCCATGATGTTCCCATCAGGACTCAAACCACCACATTCTGGATCAGCTGGAGTTTTCAGGTCAGTATCAAGGGTAGGTCAGCATAGAGCAAATTACAGTAGTCCATCTTGGAGGTGGCCATTATGTGGATTACTGTGGCTAGGTCATGCTGTGACAGAAAACTGGGCAATTGCCAGATCTAGCATAGATGGGGGAAAAAAGCCAGCCTGACAATATGGGTGACATAGTCAAGGAGGCATCCTAGGTCATTCCCAAACCCTTCACAGATGTTGCCAGGGTCAGTGGCACCCTGTTTACAGGGCATGTAAACTACTGGAACAGTGTAGAACAGGGGTGCCCTATCAGGCCCCCAAGCATTGACTGTAATCTGCTTCCTTCTTCCTATATCTTGCTTCCTTCTGCATATCAGCTTGCTTTGCAAGGCTTCTTCAATTGCACAGGAGCTACAGAACAAAACCTCTGTTTTCTCCATTGGCTGAGACTCCTCCTTTGGGGAGGAATAGCTTGCTTTGTCATGGTCTCTCAATCACACAGCAGAGCTACTGATCCAAGCCTCTCTTCCTTCTATTGACTTCTCCTCCCCCCAAGTCCCTGGGGAAGGAAGGAAAGAGCCAGAGCTTCCTTTATCCAGTTCCCTGGGTCCCACAGGAGAAATACAAAGAAAGCACTTTTAAGAACAATGCGTGCTAACGTTTTAAGCATGTTTTAAGTTTTTAAAAATATATATATTTGTGTTTGTCTGTTTTCTTTAGAAAATTTATATCTCTGCTACATAATCTTAAATAGGTACACACATGGCTCAGCCCAACATGGCTTGGCCCAACAAGGTCTCTTTTATGTCAGATCCGGCCCTCATAACAAATAAGTTTGACACCCCTGGCTTAGAAGGTAGTTCTGTTCCTGAATTGGCTTTTCATATTTTGGTCAGAATTTATTTAGCAATCTGGAGACCTCAGTCCCCTATCCATTTAAAGTAGCATATGGGGTAGCCCTTGGGACTGCAGTGGAAGATGAGAAATTTCCTGTGGTTCTAAGCCTCTGGATGACATTCATGCTACATTCAATCCAATTCTGTGCCCTACTATGCCTTTTTATTCATTTCTGGCAGTTGGGCCTTCATTCTAAAAATACTTGTTTGGAACCCATGCTAGAGGGGCTTCTCAAGGCCAGCTTTATACCTCTTTGTTCCTGTTTATCTGCTGGACTTGTTAAGTGTCACCATTCTATTAGCCTTTCACAGGAGCTTTAAGAGAATACAGAAAACCTCATTCAGATGAAAGGTGAATTTTGGTGCCTACCAATGGAGCCCAAAGATGCATAGAAAGGATATGAGTTTTAATTAGGTTTCTGAGCTGCCAGACAATCAGCTTTTGCATTATTTTTAGCCTGGCAAAGCAGAACATGCTTGGTTACCTGCCATTGTGTTTCATGCCAGCATCCAATCTAAAATTTTCAATGGTACAGACTTTGATACTGCATTACAGGGCAGGGAAAATATATACTTAGAAACAATAAATAGACAAAACGTTGTTCACAAGGAAAGCTATCCAAATATGCAAAGGCTTCTGTCCAATACAGTCTCGCTCTTTTTCTTTCAGACATTGTATAAATCCTCTTAGATCTGAGAAGGTGATACAAGGAAAAATGTTCACTAGCCAAAGTTAATATTTAAACAACAAATGTTGAGTCATATAAACTGTGATTTCCTCTCTGTGTCACTTATTTCCATGTCATTCACCTCTTGATCAGATGTGATAGCCCAGGTAAGGAATAGCCTTTTTCATTGTTTCTGTTGGCATTAATCTTTCCTGTACAATGGCTGACTGGTCCTTTACAGGCAAGTACAGAGTTTGGAGAAACACACAGGGAGGAAAGAACCAAAATTAGTGCTTATAAAAGATAACAATAAGTGTAAATACGAAGCTTCTCTAATTCTTCAGTTTTAACAGTGCAATCCTATGCAAAACTTACTCCACTACACCCATTGAAATCAATACATAGGATTGCAAAGAAAGTGCATCATAAAAAGTACCTCCATGCTTTCTCAATGGTGGACCTGAGGTGGTCTCCGAACAGTTAAGGCATTACTCATGCCAGGAGTAGCCATAAGGACTGACTCATCCATCTGCTTTGAGGGCCTCAGAAATGGAGGAAAAAAGCCCTTATCTGGAAAGCCCAGGCAAGCCCGATTGCATCAGATCTCAGAAGACTAAGCAGGGTTGACTGTGCTTAGTACTGTGGATGGGAGACTGTCTTTGAAATACAAAGCTGGGAGGCAGGGGCAGATTTATTCAGCTACCTCCCTGAAAATCCTCCAGGCCCACAGTAGGGGGTCAGTCACCAGAAGTCAACATGACTTCCTGGTACAAACACAAAAACAACACAAAAACACAAGAAATGGAGGGGAAGAACATTCAAATCACCTGGGTCCATTATTTTTTTGCTGGGTCGAGGCACTGCTGTTGAAGACGCAGCTGCGCTGGGCAGGGCATATTTCTAGGATGGAAAACCACCGCCTTCCCAAGATTGCCCTGTATGGCAAACTCTCCACCGGCCATCGAAATAGAGGGGCACCAAAGAAGAGGTACAAGGACTCCTTGAAGAAATCCCTTGGCACCTGTCGCATCAACCATCACCAGTGGTCTGACCTAGCCTCAGATCGCAAAGCATGGAGACACACCATCCACCAGGCTGTCTCTTCCTTTGAGAACGCACTTGAGGACAAAAGGAGACTGAGGAAGAATTGCACTGCTACAGCACCAACCCTAAATCAGACTTTTACCTGCAGCCACTGTGGCCGGACCTGCCTGTCCCGCATTGGTCTTGTCAGCCACCAGCGAGCCTGCAGCAGACGTGGACTATTGCACCCTTCTTAAATCTTCGTTCGCGAAGCCAAGCCGAGAGAGAGAGAGGGTTACCTCTAGATGTATGTATTCAGGTGTATCCAAGCTGGGAAAAAAATTAAGCTGAATACACATTAGAGAATCTCTGTTGCTCGCTGGTATTCCCAATCCCAACCTCCCCTCCCCCCCAAAAAACATATTAGAGGGATATTTTCCCCTGGAAATATTTGGGAATGCTGAATATCAACAATTAGAGGGCTTCAGAGTTGTCCTATGTCATTTCCCACTTTTTATAGCGCAACAGAAGGGAGGGTGGGATGAGGCATCTCTCAGAAACCATTGGAATAGTACATTAGGAGGAAGATATACTGTTGTTTGCCCAGTCACTGCAGTTTTTTTGCAAGGTTGTTTGGCTTGAAATGTAGAGTCCAACAACCTGCCCCCATACCAGGTTTTACAGGGAACAAGAGGTAGAAGGGGAGAAGGCAGTGGCAAATGGATTGCACATTAGGTGGAGCAGTGGTCTTTGCCTAATCACAATTGTTTCATGGCTTTCCCCCAAAAATCCTTCTGAGCATGGGCAGAGAGCATAAAAGCAGATGCTGGCTGAGCTGCACTCCATTTCCAGGAAAGTTGTAGCGACTGTGCAGTGCTGGCTTTGACTTCAGCTGCTGCTGCTGCTCTGAGCCTAGACATCTGATGCCAATGCTGCCTGCAAGACTAACTGTGCTGTGGTGCTTCAGATCCTAGTTCCTGTCTGACTGGAGAAGACAGTGGCTAGTTTAAGAGAACATCTATTTAAAGTTTTCTTAGTTACAGTTAGTTGTTATTTGTGCCTGGAAGTTGGTTGTGAAGAGGCATAAACAGGGCTGGTGCCAGGTTTTTGGTGCCCTAAGCCAGGCCAGGGCCATGCTGTTGCTGCCCCCCTATCTGCAGGATGTAACTGGCTGCTTCCCAGTTTCTTTGCCCCCACCCCCACAAGACACCCAGCCTTCTTCGGCCCAAACCATTGCCAAGTCTGATCTGCCTGCCTACCAACCCCAGCAGCAGCAGTGTGGGGCAGGTCCTCTGCCTGTGGTTGCCGGGGGGACAGCCGCCGCTGTCCATCTTCGGTCACCTTGTGCTGCTTTCAGCAAGCCCCACCCACACAGCACACCATGCCTAGCATGCTGGAGCCACCGAGCGCCATTGCAACCTCAGTGTGGCCAAGGAGGGAGGCACGCTGTCTTGGCTCCCCACATCCTTGACTTGGGCTGCAGCAGCTCTGCTGCTGTGTCAGGGAGTCTCCAAGCAGGCCCCTGGAGTAGGGCAGCAGAGAGGCTGGTGGCAGAAAGGGTAGTGCAACCACCAGGCTGGATGGCAGCGAGGTGGAGGAGGGCAGCAGAGAACTGGGCAGTGCCTCTGGTGGTGTGCCTGGGGAGGGGGAGGGGGCGCCTGCTGCCACTGGAGCCAGGTGGCACCCTAAATGATGGCCTACCTCATGTCCATCCTTCTGTTGTCTTGGTTAGTCAGAGGAAACTCCTAAGTAGGGTGACTTCTAAGGTAGCCTTTGTCACCCAGAAACTCATACAACCTTCTGTCCCAGCAACTAACCCATCTGACTCAATTCCATTCCTTCCCCCTATGTACCATAATCAGCAACCTCTGAAATCTTTTGAGCAGGGGCCATGCACACCTGCACTCCAAGCAGTGAATTCACCACTTGGAGTTCAGGCACACTCCTCCCCATTTCTTGCCAAAAGCATTTAAACGGATCCTTTAAATTCTTCTGGCAAGAAGTGGGGGCCACACACGCCTGCATTCCAAGTGGCAACTTTATAGCTGGCCTTCTCCCTCTTCTCCTTCAAGATTTAAAGGGCCTTCCAGCTGATTGGTGGGCTACATGCAGGAGGAGTGAGAGAAGGGTGACTAACAGCAAACTCAGGGGATCCCCCACCCCTGGGGACTGGCATCCCTATCCTTCTCAAGACTTCAAGGTCTTATGTAGCCCAGGAAAAATTCCCTGTGCCACCCCAATTACTTTCTTCCCTTTCCCCTTTGGCCTTGGCAATATGTCTAGGACAGGGGTGTCAAACATGCAGTTTGGGGAGTGAATCAGGCCTCCGGAGGGCTCCTATCAGCCCCCCAAGCAGCTGGCTGTCATCGGCTTCCTTCTCCCTCTCTCTTGCTTCCTTCTGCATAACAGTTTGTTTTGCAAGGCTTGCTCAATTGCACAGGAGCTACAGAGCAAAACCTCCATTTTCTCCATTAGCTGAGGCTCCTCCCTTGGAGAGGAAGGGGGGAGGAATAGCTTGCTTTGCCAGGCTCTCTCAATTGCACAGCAGAGCTACTGAGTTAAGACTCTCTTCCTTCTGTTGGCTGAAGCTGCCCCCTCCTGGTCCCCTGGGAAAGGAAGGAAAGAGCCAGAGCTTCCTTTGCCCAGTTCCTTGGATCCCATGAGAGAAATACAAAGAAAGCATCTTTAAAACCAATTACTAATATTTTAAGCATGTTTTAAGTTTTTTTTAAAAAAATATTTCTGTTTGTCTGTGTTCTTTATAAAATTTATATATCTGCTACCTAATCTTAAATAGGTACACACATGGCCTGGCCAGACATGGCTCGGCCCAATCCCACATGGCCCGGTGCAATAGGCTTCCCAATCCCCAAGTCCCAGCGGGGGATCCCCCGGTTTTACAGGCTTCCCCCCTCCCCCAGCCAGCTGGCCAGTGGGGGAAGCCCCTCCCCCACAGCCATTATGCACCTCCATGAACAATTCCCATAGGGAATGATGGGGAATTGATCTGCGAGTATCGGGGGCTCTGGGGGGGGCTGTTTTTTGAGGTAGAGGTGCCAAATGTTCAGTATAGCATCTAGTACCTCTCCCCAAAATACCCCCCAAGTTTCAAAAGGATTGGACCAGGGGGTCCAATTCTACGAGCCCCAAAAGAAGGTGCCCCTATCCATTATTTTCTATGGAAGGAAGGCATTTTAAAAGGTGTGCTGTCCCTTTAAATGTGATGGCCAGAACTCCCTTGGAGTTCAGTTCTGCTTATCACACCCTTGCTCCTGGCTCCGCCTCAATGTCTCCTGGCTCCACCCTCAAGTCTCCTGGCTCCACCCCCAAAGTCCCCAGATATTTCTTGAATTGGACTTGGCAACCCTACGGCCCAACAAGGTCTCATCTATGTCAGATCTGGCCCTCATAACAAATGAGTTTGACACCCCTGGTCTAGGATATCATGCCTTTGAAGCCTGCTGGCCCACTGCCTCTACAAGGACCGGGCAGGCTGCTTGATATTTGGCACTGCTGACCCTAGCATCTTGGATCTGGTTCCCAGTGTCTTCACGGGCTGTGCTGGTGAAAGCTGGCTGATGTGGCCATTTTTCTGGTGGTAGTGTGTTGCAGCAGGTTTCAGTGAGTAAAAGAGGGTGAATTGTGGGATGTGGGGAAAAGATGTGGGGAGAAGAAGAAAGCTGAGGGGTGGTTGGAAATCTAGCCTTTGGATTTTGAGGCCATGTGAATGCATCTCTTGTTCCAGAATGGGGCTATTTCAACCAAATCCTGCCCCCACCCCCCACACACAAGCACAGTAAGAATGCAAAAAAGGACTAGGCTTTTTGTATAAAGCCAAATAAATGTAGGTGGTCTAAAGCTAAATATTCAACTAGAGGACATGATTCATCCCTAATAAAATTCAATGTGAAAATGCTGAATCATGAAAAAAATATGTTTGACTATGTGAAATTAATATTCTGCTACTGAATTGCAGGTAATTAAAATTAAATTTTTTTCTGACACAGAATATCTGTCATTGGTATAAAACAACTCATTTGAGCTATGTTAGCTTCATTTATATTTTTATTTTGGTTTCTGTTGTTTTCATTCCCATCAATATCTTATATCTTCCCATTAATCCCATTATATCTTACTGTTAATAGCTAATATCCCATTAGTATACAGGGCAGTTTATGGATATCTCATTAATACCATTAATCCATGGGCAGTTTATGGATGCAGCACTTTCCAACACTTTCCTGTTGAATAAATGTTCTTTTTTATACCTTGTTTATTACTTAAGACAACTTTATAAGAATAGCTTTGAATTTCTGGTCTTAATATCCTGGAAAGTGCATGGGACAGCCAGAACTTTAGTTCAGTGGCAAAACAAGGGTTGCCCTTGTGTTCTGTGTGATCAGTAGACAAGTTGGTAACAGTCCTGAATTTACGAATTCATCAAAACATTCAATGCCACAATAACATTATCCTATTGAACCTGAGGGGCAACCAAGGTGGGGTATGTATTTAAATAAGTGCAAGAAATAAATAAAAAATAAACAAAGTAACAATCCACTGGTTAATATATTGCCAAGAACAAGAAAAACAACAAATACTTTTCGTGGTAACATTTACCTCATGGCAAAGCTGTGGTCAAAAACACAGTGGTGTTCCAGAGATGTCATTTGTTTATTCATGGACATTGTCCAGTTGGCCTTTTCAAATGGTGGGATAGTATTGTGGCAGATTGTCACCAATGAACATTACATCATAGGATTACAAATGGCAAATGTGGGCCTGAAGTAGCATCACATTATATTAATGATCGTGGTCAGGGATCGTCGTGGAAGAAGGGATTGGGCAAGCATCCATAAATATTTTAGGTATACCATAAGATGAAACAGCAACTAGCGGGATTTGCCAAAAATTGGATGTGATATACTGTACCTGTTTAAGAGAATCTCAATTCCTTTAAGAGAATCTCAATTCAATTCCTAGGAAGTTTGGTTGTGATGTACAGTTGTGAATTGAAGAAGAGGAGGAGATTGAATTTATACCCGGCCTTTCACTTTCTCAGAGCAGTTTACAATCTCCTTTCCCTTCCCCTCCCCACAACGGACATCCTATGAGGTAGGTGGAGCTGAGAGAGCTCCCTCTAGAACTGCCCTTGAGACAACAGCTCAGAGAGAACTTCTGACCGACCCAAGGTCACATCAGCAGGTACATGTGGAGAAATGGGGAATCAAACCTGGTTCTCCCAGAGTAGAGTTTGCGTTCTTAATGACTTGGAGTCTCGGAGCAGCTTAAAATCTCCTTTCCCTTCCCTCCCCACAACAGACATCCTATGAGGCAGGTAGAGCTGAAAGAGCTCCCTCTAGAACTGCCCTTGAGACAACAGCTCTGAGAGAACTTCTGACTGACCCAAGGTCACATCAGCAGGTACATGTGGAGGAAAGGGGAATCAAACCTGGTTTGCGTTCTTAGTGACTACACCAAACTGGCCCTCAAGTTTACCATTTTAAAAGGCCATATGGACTAGTTTAGCTTTGCTTTATGTATTCTTTTCCAAAGTTCACACAACCAAACTACTTTGGTCATTTCCTTCTCAATCTTAGAAGACTGACATGCAAAATAAAAGGAAGTCTATGATCTCCTCATTGCATTCAAATGCCTTGAATGTCTTCAGTAAAGTAGGGACAGTGATCTAATGTCTCTAAAAGCACCAGAATAAGTCTAGGATATTTTCTTGGATAGCTTTCTTGGAATTTCTTACTTGGAATCCAAAATAGGTTACATTTCTTCCCCAACTGAAATTAATCTCTTGAGGTTACTGAGAAGAAGCTTTGTTGGTCACAATTTACACAAATGGTCAGTGTCTAGATTCATGTAGGTTTTTCTCTTGCTCTTTCATCACACACACACACACACACAATGCAATAACTTCTGCAGATAGCATAGATTCAAAAAGTGCTTTCCATTTTGAATAAATATTATATTTGAAATCACAGCAAAGAGGACTCATATGGAGGAAGAAGGAAAGCGTAAGCAAGTAAGTAAATATTATATCTATATTGCTGGCTGACCATCTAAGGTATGAACGGTGTCAAATACTGGATTCGGTGGAAAGAACGAGGACTCCCAGAGCAGTTATCAGTATCTTTACTCAGTGATTTCAGAACTATGTACAAGCATGCAAACCCCAGACCATGGCCTGGCTATATACAGTGAAACTCCACCCTGCTGTAGACCCATAGGTGCATTCATACTTCACCTCTGCCCAACCAACCAGACTGCAACTGTTTCAATCCTACCTTTCCATTGTCTATAGAGTTGAAGCTCACATAGTTACAAGATAACTCAGCCCGGGCATAACAAATGGGTACAATCATCACTTTTCAGTTCTGTAAATCATACAGATTGCTTGCAGGATCTAAAGTTTCATCCACAGATCAATGGACATTGCACTACTGTATAGCAATCATTCATGTACTGAATTGTTTTGTTTATTCAAGAATTCAGTTGCAGACGCTGACAAATAAGAAAATTCTAGCAAATCAAGACAATTTTTTTGCTTACTTACAAACAGACTGAACACACACACACATATTAAAAAGATGAAGTGTATTGCATTAGGCATGACTGATGTGCATGCCAAAGATCTGGTACTTTTGTGAACCTTCTGCCAGCTTATTTTTCAAACATAGTGATAATCCCCCTCCAGGTTGTAAGAACTACATATGGAGGATTCCCCCTGTCAAGACAGAAGAAACCTTTGTTTCAAACATTCATGTAGCTGCCATGAAGATCTAAATCAGGAGTGTCAAAGCTTTTTTTGCCATCAGTAGAAGAAAAGGCTTTGTTCCTATTTTTAAAAAAGAATGGCATGTTCTTTATATAAATTATTAATTATATTTTCCTTCATGAGGACTCATTGCTTGTAATTTTGGAGAGCATTATGCCGGCTATTGAACAGAAAGTTTGGAACCTCATAAAGAAAAATGATTGGCCTGCTTCCTATATAAAAGTGAATGGCAACAATGGGTAGTTTCTTCATGAAGTCTCAGTGCTTGTACTTATGGAGAATGTTTAGCCAGCAGTGAAACAGAAGGTTTTGTACTTGCTTATATAAAGAAACTGGCTTGCTCCTTATCACAGCCCATCAAGAGGAAGATATTAAGACTTCTGATGAAGTTGAAGCATGAAATAAGTCTACAACTAGTTACTTGTAGAATGAACTTTGTTGAAAGTGCTGTGAATGATAGCTGTGAAACTGTATAAGCAGGAGTTGTTTTGTAGAAAAATAGGTGGTGGAACTCATCTAGGAATTGTTATGCAGCTCACCTACTATCCAATGGACAAGATGGGAAGGAGGAGGTGGAACTCTCAGAAAGGTTCAGGAACTGTGCTCCTGTGAGCTTCCACTGAATCTGAGTTCTGTGTATAAGCAGTTCTATTTAAAAAATATAGTAGTCCATAAAGAATGAACTCTGTTGAAAATGCTGTATTACAATAAAAGAATGGACTCTGTTGAAAATGTCATATAACATTGTGGTTGTTATTGTTAATTCTTTGTGTGAATGATAGCTGTGAAATTTATAAGTAGTTTTATTTAAGATATATAGTAGTTTTATTAAAAATAAATAGTTGTCATATCACAGCTATGTTTTTTGTATTCAGTAGGACTAATTTTTAATGGCTGGATTAAGTAGGCATGGGACAATTTTAGTAGCTTATTATTCTATATTTTAGTAGCTGTTTTCTTTCACTTTTTGGTTTATTGGACTGTTGCTTTGGAGTGCTGTTACTTGCCCCAAGCTGTTGGAAGCAATAGGTTAGAAACATAAACACATGAACTTAAAACTCATTAAGACCTCATTATTTTATGATTAAATTATTATGTTATTCTAACTCATAGCAATATCATGATAAATGGAACAACATTATCAGCCACTGTGTTCTTAGGAGGAAGGACTCTAAGGGAACAAAGCACCGCCTCTATGGGCCTAACACTGGGCAGTTCAATTAAGCCTTTGTTAAGAGCACAACTGTTTGTTCATGCCATCTCCTTATCACAACAATATCCACACTCACATTGGGTAGCATAGAATTACATTCTTTTATGGTCCAAATATTAATGAGTGTTAAGACCTTAATTGTGTGTTTACATATGCTAAACTTTCCTCTCATCGGTTTAATTATATTTTCCTGAAGTGGCCCTCATATATCATTCACTCTCAGACTCTAGGGGTGCGGTCACACCTACCATTAAAAGCGGGTGTGTAGCGCTCAAATCTGAACTGCTGAATATTGATTCGATGGAGGGCAGTTCAGACGAGCATCCAAAAATGCGATTCGTTCTGTTGTTGCGCGATCAGACATCCAATACTATCACACTCTTTTCTTGGAGCATGCGTAATCAGATGGTGATTTCTGGGAGGGGGGGTCCATTGAACATGTGCTCAACTGTTTGGAGCTGGGAATCAAACATTGCTTCAGAGGCAGGGGGAAAGGGGGAAGTTTCCAGAATTAATGTTGCCGATCCAAAACAAGGGACTGCCAGGAATTATTTCCCTAGAAATTGGCAGTGACAATGATATCTTGAAATCCTCCACATTGAAAAAAAAGATTTTTTTTCCTGTTCTGAATAGTGGGATAACGTCCCCTCCCCCCTGATCCTGTGTTGATTGGAGAAGCAGAAGCATCACCTCAGATTCCCGGATGATCTGGCAATGCGCATGTCTGCAGGGGCTTTTTTTTTTTTAAAGGTGGGAGGCAGTATCTCATATGAGCTGTCCAAACAACAAAAAGCCGATCTTGTGCCGCTGTTTTGAAAAAGGGCCGGACTTTCTGTGCTGTCAAATTAATGCGGCATACATGCGTAGCAAGCCTGGATGACCCTGGATGACGCTCGATTGCCAGATGTGGATGTCTGAATGAACACATTTAATCCATCAGCCAGACGGAGCTGTGTCATCACTAATGGTACGTGTGACCGCACCCTAGTAATTGCTTAAAAGAGAACTAACCTATATAAAAATCTTACATGTGTCTAGGGCTGCCAAGCTTCAACTGGCCATACAAAAGGGGAAGTGAGCCCCACTCTATTGAAATATATTGCAGCACAGACAAAATGCAAAATGGATTTTCCATTAAGGTCCCTGGGCCCAGATAGACTACTCTGGGACTGGAATGGCAGCTCCTAGAGTGAAATGACAGTCCCTGGGAGTAGCAGAAGTGTTATAGGATTGGAATGAGGGCCCCTAGAGTGGAATTCAATTCCCAGAAGGTTGCTGCTACTCCCAAGGACTGTCATTTCACTCTGGGGGCTGCCATTCCAGTCCCAGAACACTGTTTCTGTTGCTAGAAACAGTTCCAGAGTAGTCTATCTGAGTGCAGGAACATGAATGGAAAATCCATTCTGCATTTTCTTTGCAGTTTTGCAAGCCGAGAAGATCTTCCTGCTGAAGCAGGCAAAGACAAGACAGAAGGAGCTGAGAACTTTGGCAGCTTCCAAACTTCAAAGGGTGAGGACAGGAGAAGGAGGAGGGGGGAAGAAAAGAGTCATGGGCCTGATTAAAGCCCTGATTGGGCTGGTTCTGGCCCATAGGCTGTATGTTTGATAGCTAGACAGTTGGTGGTAAAACACCAGATCTGGCCTTTAAACTGGTATCCTTGTAAAAGCCTATAATACACTCCAACAATTTATTATCAGTGTTCAAATTAATTCATTTTCACCACAAACAATGTCTTGGGATGGAATCAAATGTGGGTTTGAGATCAATAAATGCCACATATAATTGCCTAGATCAGGCATATCCAACTTTGAACAGGTCGTCATCTATTTTTTCCTGACAAAAGTGTTGGTGATCTACCACCATGAAAATTAAGTTTCAAATTAGTTTCGAATTAGATTTTAACCCACCAAAGTTGGGTTCCACCGCCCCCCCTCCATTTACAATGCACCTTCTGTCATTTACTGGTAAGCAAAATAAGCAAAAACAAAACAAAGAGACGAAGATCCAGAAAGAACTGCGAACAGTTTTTCTTAAATTTTTATTGTTATAACTTTCTTTAATTGTCTTAATAACTTTCTTTAACTTTTATTGAGTAATTTGTGTTAAATGTAGGTCAAGTATTGAACCAGGCTGATCTTGCGCAATCTTTAAAACTTCGCTCTTACTAATTAGTGAGACGTCTGAGCCTGCATTTCATCCACCAGCTTTTTGAAGTTGGGTGAATATTGCGTGAGGGCCAGTCTCGGGGAATCCTGGAGATGTTCATCTGTCATGTTGGAACGCTGTGTACTCTTAGTCATTTTCAGATGGGAAAACGCAGATTCACACAAATAAGTTGAACTGAAACAGGCGTGTACCGCTTCACAGTTGGGAAATTTGTCTCTAGGCACTAGCTTTCAAAACAATTCTTGCTCAGCACAGGTCTTGAGAAAAATGTCATTTTTAAGGGTTACTATTTCGTTTTCAAGAGATGCCTTGTTCAATGAGTAATTTTGACTGATAGCAGCTGCAGTTTCCTTAATGTCCATATCTGCTTTGAATGGGTATGACAAGTATTCCACAACTTTTTCAATTCTTTGGAAGTCACAGAATCTTTTTTCGAATTCCTGGATAACAGAGCAGATTTCTGTCACATACTTCTGTCACAAAAGAATGGAAAGAGCTGAATATTTCCTGGCCGGTAGTGCCCCCTTTTAAAGAAATCATTCCAAGTAGTTCTTCTTTAACACTGAAGTCTTCAAAAACCATCCAGATAAAGACTAGTAACTGGGCTATGTCTCTTATGTCTGTAGATTCATCCAGTTGGAAGTGAGAAAGCAACACAAACTGAAACATCCTCCAACAATTGTAAAGTTGTGTCTCCACACATCTTTTCTATTCACCGCACCACAGTGTTTCTTGACAATTGTACATCTTGAACAGCAGCTATGATCTCTTTCTTATTCTTAAATCCTTCAAAAAGATTGTCTGCTGCTTCAAGAAAACAATATTTTACAAATTCTCCTTCACTGAAAGGTTTTCATTTCTTTGCAATCAAGTTGCTGACCTTGAAGGATGCCATGGTTGCATTGACCAAATGTGACCTTGGCTTCGCCATCAACTGTTGCCGTGCAGCCAATTTAGATTTAAGTTCTTTGAGCTTCAGTTTACGAATGTCACTTTTGGGTGGAAAATCAGCATCAAACGTATTGCTATGCGGAGCCTTATAATGATGTTCCAGATTACCCTTTTTGGGCAAGGATACAGAGGTATTACAAAGTAGACAACAACACTCGTCTTTCACCATGATGAAGAAGTAGTCCATTTCCCATTCATCATGAAAGTGGTAGGTTTTGCTCTTCTTTGGAACACTCATCTTCATTATACTGGGGTGGCTGGGGTGCTAAGTTAACACTGGCTAAATCTGGTTCAAAACAGTCACTGTCCCAAAGTGTTAAAGATCAACAGGAACTGAAGACCTCTGGATGGTGCCAAAACCACACATGCAGTTCTAAAAGTAAAAATAAGAATTCATCATACTGGCACCAATAATCAAATACCACCGCACCAAACAATCATCAAAAAAACCCCAAACACCTGTCCAGCAAACCATGAGACTAAGTATGGCTGGTGATCTACCTCTGACCCCTCTGCGATCTACTGGTAAATCGCAATCTACCTGTTGGACATACCTGGCCTAGATAATCCATTCAAGTATTTATTTAAAAGATGTAACACAGAAGGCAATGGTCCAGGGTCAAATGCCTCTATCTAAATCCAATTTGTTCTGGCGTTAAGAATTCATTTTCAGTTACTCATGCCTTCAGCTTCAGTATAAGACAATTTGAACAGATTTTTCTTATCACACCCAGCAGACTTACTGGCCTATAATTAGATGGATCAGTATGCTCCTTCTTATAAATTGGCACAATATAAGAGGTCAATTCTGGGGAGAACCTATGAGATCTATCTGTGTAAATAAACTGGGTGGCTAAAAATTAGGGTTTGTTTGTTTGTTTATATTTCTATCCCACCCTCCCATAAAGCTCAGGGCAGGTTACAGCAATTTAAAAAGTTAAAACAGTTTAAAACAAATTTAAAATACACATAAAAACCATTCAGTACATGGCATAGACAACATGGTCCCAGATTAAGACTCTGCCCCAGTAGCTAATCCAATCCCCAGACTGGGGAAGCAGGAGCGGGGAGGCCAGATGAAGACAGCCCTTGCCTCCTCAACTAAAGGCCCGGTGGAAGAGCTCTGTTTTGCAAGCCTTGCAGAACTGTAATAGATCACTCAGGGTCCTGATCTCCAAGGGGAGCTCATTCCACCAGGTGAGGGCCAGGGCTGAAAAAGCCCTGGCCCTAGTTAAGGCAAACCAGACGTCTCTGGGGCTGGGGACCACCAGAAGATGTCGTGTTGCAGATCATAGAGTCTGACGGGGCTCATATAAGGAGAGGCGGTCCCGAATGTGTAAGGCTTTGAAGATAAGTGTCAGCACCTTGAAATGGATCTGGTACTCAATAGGCAGCCAGTGCAGTTTGCAGAGCACAGGATGGAACTGCGCCCATACAGGCGATGAAGTCAACATCCATGCAGCCACATTCTGCACCAACTGGAGTTTCCGGATCAGAGCCAAGGGCAGCCCCATGTAGAGAGAGTTACAATTATCTAGCCTGGAAGTGATGGTCGCATGAGTCACTGTGGCCAGGTCATGCGGGGTGAGATACGGGACCAACTGCTTGACCCACCTTGCATGGGAAAAAAAAAAAACAGATCTGGCAACAGTAGTGACCTGGGCCTCCATAGGCAGAGGGGCATCCAGCAATACTCCCAGGCTCTTAACTTTTGATGTTGCCACTAGAGGAGCCCTGTCAAAATATGGGAACCTGATCCCCATTCCCAGTCCCCCACAGAGGACCTCTGTCTTCAGTTAATTTAGTTTCAGCCAGCTCTGTTGTAACCATCAAGCCACGGGTGGGCATGAACTGGCTCACAAGCCAAAATTCATCACAAACCTGGGCTGGTTCAGAGCTCCCAAACCAATGTTTGGGGAAGGCACCTTCCCTGGACATTTTAAGGACTTGCCCAGTTTACCTATTCCAAGCTATTTAAACCTAACAGCTGAGCAGTGTGGGGTCCACAGCTGAGGTGTTAGGTTTAAATGACTGCAGACCATTTCACCATGCAGTTTCACTTCTCAGAGTGAGGGGAAGCCTAACAGACCAGTGCTGAATTACAGCATTTAGTTACAAGCTATTATTACAGTGCATCTCTGAGTTGAACTATGTAGCTCAAGTATGTGTTGGACTTTAAAAACATAAGACATATGAAGACTATATAGACAAGAGTTGTTGAATATGGTAGTTTATTAATTTGAATTGTTATACATGGTGATGCATTGTGGTTTCTCAACCATACACCATGCGATTCCTGTGTTGATGTCACAGTCATTTAAACCTAACAGATGATGGGGGGACCCACCCTCCTGTTAGGCTGAAATGTCAGCCAGTCATTTCAACCTAACAACAGGGTGGGTCTGGTCTGTCCATCAGCTGCTAGGTTAAAATGGCTGCAAGCCATTAAACCTGTTGGGTTTGCTCCACCCCACTTCAAAGCCAGGGAAAGCAAAATGGATGGATTAAATCACTGCCAGACATTTAATCCTTCCTGGGCAATTCCCCCCCCCCCACTTCCTCCCAGCCACAGTGAGCCACAATGGGGGAAAAGGGGGAACTGAACTCACTGGTCCATCTTGGTTTGGGTGGGGGTGGGCCTTTTGACCCAGTTTGGGGATGAACTGGGGTGTTTTGTTTTGTTTTTCATTTGTGCCCATCCCTACAAAAAATGGTGCCCATCAGTCCTGAGAAGCTTTCAGAAAGTCAGGGAAAATAAAATTTCCACCTGGGACTTTACTATTCCTGATTGCAGAATTAGACATTTTATTTTACTACAAGATATAGGTGACCACTCAGGTGAATTGGTCAATGCCATATTAGTAATTTCTAAATCACTATAACTAAATTACCCTAAATTGCCACTTTTCTCTTGGCTGTATTGGGTGGCCAGAAGACAGGAACAGGAATAATCATGGGAAAGAAGTGTGAGAATGCACATGCACAAAGCACTTTGAATGCAATTATAACAGTCTTGAGCAGTCAGTTTAAAAAACAGTTTTTTGAGTGTTCACGGGGAGGTGGCTCAGTGGTAGAGCATCTGCTTGGGAAGCAGAAGGTCCCAGGTTCAATTCCCGGCATCTCCCCAAAAAAGGGTCCAGGCAAATAGGTGTGAAAAACCTCAGCTTGAGACCCCGGAGAGCCGCTGCCAGTCTGAGAAGACAATACTGACTTTGATGGACCAAGGGTCTGATTCAGTATAAGGCAGCTTCATATGTTCATATGGATGTTGCTCACCATTTTAAACAAATTGCAATTTGAGCAGAGATGTGTCTGCACACAGGGCTTTTTTTCCTAGGAAAAGCCCAGCAGGAACTCATTTGCATATTAGGCCACACCCCCTGATATTATCATAGTTTCACATAGGGCTTTTTTGTAGAAAAAGCCCAGCAAGAACTCATTTGCATATCAGGCCACAACCCCTGATGCTGAGCCAGCCAGAACTGCATGTCTGTGCTTTCTTGCTTTTACAAAAGCCCTGCTGCAGATCATTGGCAGAAGTTCAAGTTGTAGGAACAGGCCAGCTATGCACACTTTTTTTAATTCATGTGATAATGTATCTGGTGGTTTTGTGGTAGCCCCGTATACTAAAACATACTGCTATGGTTTTCTGGATAAGAACGAAGTATGAATTGCTTCCACAGAGGCTTTTCAACTCGCTACATGCCAATCCATCTGTAAGAGAAAGCCTAATGTTGCTTCCCCCCCCCTTCTTTATAAAACCATTTTCTCTCCTCAGACCATAAGAATTTTTGTCGCTTTATTTCCCACCTTCCAAAAAAGGATTACCTTTAAAGGTTGAATGAATAAAATATATGGGCTGCAAACCTAAAATAAACTCCCTTGTTAGCAAGTGTCATTGATTTTTAATAGTAATTACTCATTAGTAGTTATATTTAAGATTTTAGACCTTTGCTGATGCGTAAGTCTTGTTCCAGTCGGGCAATTTTAGCTTTAATAAATAAGATGTTATGTAGGGAGGGTGGTCAGGCCTTTTTGGAAGAAAAACACTGGACAGTCGCAACTCAGTATTCCCTGGCTTTTCAACAGCCATGAACTGCTTGATATTCTTGGCTTGATTTAGTTATTATTATTATTTTTTCCCTTTTTAAAAAAATACGAGGCAATGGGCTTCGTCCCAAGACACACTCAGGTGGGGCTGCCTCTTGCTCCTACCTTTCCCTTGGGGCACCTCATTTCATTTTGAGACGCCTCCCCAGTGACACACTCCATAAAACTCTGAGAGCTCCTCCGTCTGTTCCACCTAAACAGCAACAGACAGCACAAGCCTCTATCTGACAGAGATTTTGTTTCTGGAAATGGTGAGCAGAAGCAAGGTGGGAATAAGGGCTTTGAGAAAGGAAAGAGGGACAAAGTCCACCATTAGAGGTTGCAGTAATAGTTGAAAGTTTTACAGCACAAGGACAGCAAAGTTGTAAGTCGCCACACATGACTGAAAATGAGAGCCTGCCAACACCACAGTTCAGTACAAAACTGGTTCACTTATACTGCAATTCTAAGAACACTTTCCTGGGAGTGAACCTATTTAAGAAAATTGGACTCCTGAGTAGACCTGCTTAGCAGTGCTCCTAATGCCATCTTTGGTGAGGTGCTGGTAGTATGAAGATTTGTTCTTCCATGGCTTTCCATGACTGCAATGCTACAAAATCTAGCAGAATGACTGAAAATCAGTATCTGGCTGTGCCACATTGTACTTTGTTAATAGTGAGAATACTGGGACAGAAATGTGTGTGCCGAGCAGTCCTACCATCAGGAAGTGCTGGCAATGAAGAAGAGCAAGTTTGTGCAAATGCTGTAAGGATTTTGATATACGCATATACTTGTGGGATGATAAACAGGCAATCATTCCACTTACCCCATTTGCATCAATAATTTGAGAACGTTCCCCGTTTTGGAGCTGTTATGAGAAGCAAGGCTATTTTAGTTTTGGATTTGTAAACCCTTTTAAATAGAAAGTAGGTCTTCCTTGCATTATACTCAGTCTTTATATAAAGCAATTATTACTTTGTGCTGCTTAGCAAATACTTTGCTGATGTGAATTCAAATCAAGCCAAAGGTCAGTGCGCTCTGAGACAAGAATACCTGAGTTAAAGTAGCAATGGTTATCAGGTACTAATTCTTCTAAACTAACCTGATGCTGGTGCCTAGTAAAAACTGTATTCCTGTGTACATTTTTGTTATTCTGATAGAGATGTTGTGAAGTCACAAACACTGGGACAATCTACTGGGAGCAGGTAGGGCCCTCACACAGTTTCAGTTCTGGGGGTCTTTATTTTCCGAGCAATCAATGATTTTTATTTAAAATTATACCCGTGGTTCAAGAGTGCATTCAGTCAATTAACACAGCACTACAGAAGAGAACAATTACAACATATTCTCACCAAACAGATCAAAATTATTAAAATACAATATGGAATGAACACACCAGATTAGTGGAACAATCCTAAAGCCAAGCTGTAAGGATATCACCTAAGCCCCATGAAGGCATAACTGAGAGACATGTCAGTATAAAATAGAGAGCTGCCAACCTATCTGGAAATGGCAGCACCAGTAACATAATCAGTAAAAGGCCATGACTTTGTCAGATCTTGTTCTGTGATTGGTGTTTGTAAACAGTGTCACTATGGACTCCAGTTTAGTTGCCATTTTCTCAGTTCCTTGGAGGTTTTTTTTAAAGAATCTTTTTTCTGCCATGCCAGCAATGCATAGATATTGGGTTAGATTGATGCTAACAAGAACTTCCCCCCTATCATCCACAAAATGGTTTAATGAATATCTCAAAACCCGCTGTGATTTATTGCTTGCTTATATTCTAGATATGAATGAATATGACCATTTTTGTTTCTTGCCATTTCCATATGCTGCCATTAGGAATAAGTTCGGTCACCATTTTTTGTTGCTAGTATTATCTGTTTTACACACTGTAATGCTATTTATTGAAAGCATAATCTATATACAATGATGATTTATTGACAGATAATATTGATCGCATGGAGAAAATCTGGGGCAAGCGAACAGAAAATGGCATGAAAATAAAGATTTGAAACAGTGGTAGTCAAACATGATCCAAAGAGAAACTAGATACACAGATGAAACCATAAGACTGCAAGATTTAGTAACTCTATAATCAATACTGAGTAGATTGCATGCCACTACTGGAGGTCCTTTTCACTCCTCTTAGCTGTTTTTATTTGAAAAAGTTTTTGGTTACTTTGTTCTGAAATTGCTGACAGGGTGCTGATGACCCCAAGGCCCTCACCCCATTGGGACTTCCATTGTGTTACATTTGATCCCCATTTTGTACATGTGTTCACCTCAGCATGGGCCTACAAATGACAGATGGGGCCTGTATTAAACTGGTATCAAATGGTAATGAGTCATACTAGGAGCATAAAGGAATTCAGGGCAGTTCCTCCATCAATCCTGAAAGAGCCCATCTTAAGAAGATTTCAGTTGAGGACCATTTCTCTCAAGAACTGCAGAGCTTCCTCACAGATAATTTGATTTTAAATAACGACCCATATCTCCAAAAACAATAAGCAATGGGCCAATTCCAGTAATTTCCACCATACCTCAATAATCTGACAGGAGGGTTCCTGCCCTTCCTCAGTAATGATAAGTACCCAGCTATAGCTCTAACTTTCAAACCTCCCCAAGGAAACGGTATTGATACTTAATACAAACAAGAAAAAATCCACAATATAAATAATTTCTTTTAAAAAGTGCTAATCTCTGGACAGACTGTGTTTTTTTTATTACTCTCTCATTCTGTTACCAACACCTCTTCCCATTTTTGGCAAAAGAGTAGCCCCAGTCTATGTAACTTGTTTGGACGCATCCAATTACCCCAACTTCATGGTTGCCCTCTTACCTATTTGCTCCATGGACCCACTTTGCTGTGCTTTCTTCCACTCTCTGCTCACTTTTAGCTCCTGGCACTACTTCATCACCTCTGAGGACAGCGCTCCCCCATCTCTCTAAGATTAGGCTCCTATGTCTTGTTTTCCACTTTCAGTTTGTTTTCCCTATAGGGAAGCAGTTTATTAAGAAAAGGTTTTGGGTTGTTTCACCAGGGCATTTTTCCTTTCTGTAAACCTGAATCTGCTCTGCAAAGCACTTAACTTCATTTAATTATAGAATCATGGAATCATAGAGTTGGAAGGGACCTCCAGGGTCATCTAGTCCAACCCCCTGAACAATGCAGGAAACTCACAAACACCTCCCCCTAAATTCACAGGATCTTCATAGCTGTCAGATGGCCATCTAGCCTCTGTTTAAAAACCTCCAAGGAAGGAGAGCCCACCACCTCCCGAGAAAGCCTGTTCCACTGAGGAATTGCTCTAACGGTCAGGAAGTTCTACCTAATGTTGAGCCGGAAACTCTTTTGATTTAATTTCAACCCATTGGTTCTGGTCCTACCTTCTGAGGCCAAAGAAAACAATTCCACACCATCCTCTATATGACAGCCCTTCAAGCACTTGAAGATGGTGATCATATCACCTCTCAGCCGCCTCCTCTCCAGGCTAAACATGCCCAGCTCCTTCAACCTTTCCTCATAGGACTTGGTCTCCAGACTCCTCACCATCTTCATCGCCCTCCTCTGGACCCGTTCCGGCTTGTCTATATCCTTCTTTAAATGTGGTGCCCAAAACTGAACACAATACTCCAGGTGAGCTCTTACCAGAGCAGAGTAAAATAATACCATCACTTCATGTGATCTGGACAGTATACTTCTTTTGATACAGCCCAAAATTTGCATTTGCCTTTTTAGCCACTTCATCACACTGTTGACTCATGTTCAGCGTATGATCCACTAAGACCCCTAGATCCTTTTCGCACATAGTCTTGCTAAGACAAGTCTCCCCCATCCTATAACCATGCATTGGATTTTTCCTACCTAAATGCAGAACTTTACATTTATCCCTGTTAAAATTCATTTTATTGATTTTAGCCCAGCCTGTCAAGGTCATCCTATATCCTGTTTCTGTCTTCTTCTGTATTTGCAACCCCTCCCAATTTAGTATAATCTACAAATTTAATAAGCATTCTCTCTATTCCTTCATCCAAATCATTGATAAAGATGTTGAACAAAACAGGTCCCAGGGCAGATCCTTGAGGCACTCCACTTGTCACTCCTCTCTAAGAGGATGAGGAACCATTCACAATCACTCTTTGGGTGGGATCTGTCAACCAGTTACAGATCCACCTAACGGTAACAGGATCTAAACCACATTTTACCAACTTGTCAACAAGGATAGTATGTGGAATCTTATCAAAAGCCTTACTGAACTCAAGATAAACGATGTCTACAGCATTTCCCTGATCCAGCAAGATAGTCACTTTCTCAAAAAAAGAGATCAGGTTAGTCTGACATGACTTGTTCTTGAGGAAACCATGCTGGCTCTTAGTAATCACATCCATTCTTTCTAAATGTTCCAGGACCAACTGTTTGATGACTTGTTCTAAAACTTTTCCAGGTATAGATATCAAGCTGACAGGTCGGTAGTTATCCAGATTGTCTTTTTTCCCCCTTCTTGAAGATGGGGACAACATTCGCCCGCCTCCAATATTCCGGCACCTCTCCTGTTCTCCAAGATTTCTCAAAAATAATAGCCAGAGGCTCAGAAATTACATCTGCAAACTCTTTTAGAACCCTTGGATGCAATTCATCTGGCCCTGAAGATTTAGTTTAATTTAAAGAAACTAGGTGTTTATGTACTACCCCTACGCTGATCTTAGGTTGGAACTTCATACCCTCCTTATATCTTCTGTTTTTGCCATGTTGAGCACTGTTTCCATCAGAAGAGAAGACTGAGGAAAAGTAGGAATTGAGCAGTTCTGCCCTCTCTTCATTACCTGTTACAATTTCACTTTCTTGCCCTCGTAATGGGCCTACCATGTCCTTGCTCTTTTTCTTACTCTGAACATAAGAAAAGAACACTTTTTTTGTTGTTTTTAGCATCTTTGGCCAGCCTTAGCTTTCCTAACTTTTTCTCTACAAGCACTGGTGATTTATTTATATTCATCCTTGGTTATAAGGCCCTCCTTCCAATTCCTAAAGGAGTCTTTTTTATTTCTCAAGTCTTTAGAGAGCTGTTTATGGAGCCAACTCGGCTTCTTTAGGCTTTTTCCATTTTTTCTTCTCATAGGAATTGTCTGTGATTGTGCTTTCAGTATTTCGCTTTTAAGAAACTCCCACCCCTCCTGAACCCCCTTCTTCCTAAGTATTTCTGACCATGGGATTTTACCCAGCATAGTTCTAAATTTATTGAAGTTTGCCTTTCCGAAGTCCAACCTATAAGTCTGACTACGTATAACTTTTCCCTTTCTTAAGACTGTAAATTCCAATATCACATAGTCACTACTGCCCAGGGTGCCCACTATTTCCACTTCTTCAATCAATTCTTCCTTATTGGTGAGAGTTAATACAAAAGAAACCAAATTAAGTGGTTTACTTTTCTGCTTAAGAAAGCTTATTTCTTCCAGTGCTTTCTAGTGGTGACCTGAATCTGGGCCTTTATACACACAGTTATATACACAGTACATATAAAGGTAAAGGAAGCCCCTTGTGCAAGCACTGAGTCATTTCTGACTCATGGGGTGACATCACATCACATCACATTTTCTTGACAAACTTTTTTTATTAAGGGGTGGTTTGCCATTGTCTTCCCCAGCCATCTACACTTTACCCCCAGCAAGCTGGGTTCTCATTAAGTACATATAGGGTGATTACAGACCGGCACTTTGGGCCGATTGAGAGATGCCTTAGAAATCAACCAGAAAAATCCTTCCACACACAAACATCTGCCACCTGCCCTCATTCCGTACTCACCCCATCCTCCGGCCTCTGCAGTGCAGCTCAAAAAGCTACCACTTCTGAAGTGGTAGCAAATTTTTGAGCCAAACACCAGTCACCTCCTTACCATTTGGAAGCATGACCACTAAAAATGTATGGGGAGAAAAAAAACAGACTGATGAGGATGGTGCATGACAGCCGTCTGATTGCGCCTGAGTCGCCTCGTGGACAGAATGGGGACAGCTTGTGGGGGAGCGTGTGTAGGCTTTGGGATGGCTCTTTTGGGACTGGCCTGATTTGGGCTTTCTCATATCCAGCCCAAAATGCCCTTCTGTTATCAGCCATAAAGTACCCCAAATACATGTGTTTGTTCTGTGCTAGCATGGGGATGCCTTTGCTTGTATGACAGTTTGGGTTACGATACTTGAAGAGTTGCAGCTTTTAGCTGGATTTCTCCACCTAGAATAATAACATATGGATGGAGGTGAATAAAATGGTAGAGACCAAGAAGTGGTCAACTCCTCTTTAAGAGAGGGAGTCCTGTCTAATTCCTTAACCATATACACACCCTGCACTCAAATGATGTTTTCAGTTCTTGACCAATTGCTCGTCTCCCTTTCTTGGGCAATTGTTTATCTTCCTTTCTTCGGCACCTTCAATATGTTGACTGATTGGATCCAGATGTTTCTGGATGAAAAAAGATTGTCTAGAACAATTTCAGTCTAGTTTTCATCCGGGCCTGGAGAAAAAAAACAAACAAACTTGTTGGTCACTTTTGTGGGTATGATTCTTACTCTAATAGATCAAGGGCCCAAAACAACAGACCTCTATTCTGCCAGATATAGTTTTATAGGGCCAATTAATTAACCACCGTATCAGGTAATTTTAAAGTATACTGAATCAGACCATTGGTCCATCAAGATCAGTACTGTGTGTACCCTGGCTGGCAGCAGCATTCCAGGGTCTCCGAAAGAGGCCTTTCACTTTATCCACTACCTCATCTGTTGAACTGCAGATGCTTCTCTTTCATTCCATGGAGCTCAGAGCATA
Source organism: Heteronotia binoei (assembly GCF_032191835.1). NCBI lineage: Eukaryota > Metazoa > Chordata > Lepidosauria > Squamata > Gekkonidae > Heteronotia > Heteronotia binoei. The sequence goes on along the minus strand of NC_083235.1, from coordinate 53,219,998 downwards.
GTTCTCCCTTTCTCCATTTTTACCCTTATAACAAAACTATGAGGCAGGCCATGGCTGAGGCAGGTTTTAAAGTGAGGTCTCCCAGATCTTTGTCCAGCACTCTAAACATCACATCCTAATGGTATAGTGTGATCTTATTGATTCTGACCCTGCTCTTTTTTATTGTTGGTTCTGTCCCTATATTGAGTCAAAATTATACTCAAAATAATGGTTGAAGTTTTGTTCCACTTCAGGAAAAAGAAAGGTGTGGTCCAGATTTTAGTTCTGGTTCTGGTTAAGACTGAATTCTGGATCAAAGGACAGGCATCTAGTGCTGTATCACCATCTTCTGTTAACAGTTAATGTCTAAATTCCAGAAATGGTCTGGCATATATCTTCTTGAGCCTAGTACAGTACAAACTAGCAGAGAACATGATGCTAATGTCAACAGGCTCTTTTTCACACCAAGTACCTGGCTACCCAGTTATTCCAGGGCACATCTCTTGCAATTTGTTGCCAAACACAACCTTTTATGCCTCTTTCTCAGGAACACTTTCCCCAAATGTTCCTTGAACAGTGATTATAGAGGGTTCCCTCTTTTTTTTAACGTCCAAAACCACTTTGTCTTGTGTTGAGCAGATGGCTCTTGCTAAAGGGGAAATAATCCTTGCAAGAAATACAGGCCACTGCATTCATCTTTTGTATGCAATATACAAAACATCACATGCATTTCAGATACAACGTTTTAAAACTGATGACTCCTTTATGAAACTGGTTCTTTTGTATCTTGAGCCTGCCTTTATTGATGATATTTTTAAGAAAGAATCACTGTTATGAGAGTACTCTTTGTTGAAACTACTACTGTCCACATAGCCTGATAATGTTTCAAATAATCAAGCATCATGAAAAAATAAGCATGCCTGTCCATAGAAAATGACAAATCAGATATTCTTGTCTGAAAAGGTAAAGATTTTTCTCTTTGCAAAGCTAATATATGACTCTAAGTATGACTTCTGAGTTGGAGAAGGAAAGCTCTTTCATGTGTAGTTCTATACAGATGGTTTCACATTTAAAGTTGGCTGCCATTCAGAGCCATAACTAGCTAATGTTGTGCCCAAGGCAAGAATATAAAATTGTCCCCCTATACTTTCGTAGTAGTTATTTTGGCGAAAAGGTAAATATGTAAAGAAAAAGAAATGAAAGTAATAAGAACGTTTGATTTAATCCTGAGATCTGCATACACAATCAGCTAATGCATAAGTGAGTATTTAATGTGTGTTATATTCAGGACTTTTTTTTTTTTTAGCAGGAATGCACAGGAACACAGTTCTGACTGGGTTGGCATCAGGGGGTAGGCCCTAATATGTAAATAGTTTCCTACTGGGCTTTTTCTACAAAACCCCCTATATGAAACAATGGTGACATGAGAGGGTGTGGCCTAATATGCAAATTGAACTATCAGGCTGTCTAGAAAAATGAACTGAAAATTATCCAAATGAACCGCCAAGAAAATTAGCTGGTCTGGTCTCTATTTGGGGTGTGCTGCAAGGAAACTAATCCATTTGGAACGAACCACAAATTGGCTGATTTCATCACAACTCTGGATTCATAGTTTATTTTGTGCCCATGCCTAGATAAAATACGTCCTTGTCTGACACCTTTGCCAATTAGAAGCTTCTATATTCTGTCCTAACGGCAGCCTTTTATCCAGAGTACAGGTTGCACATCAAAATCATGAGATGTTGTGGCATGCCCATTTCTCTTAAAACTAACCATAGCTTATCATGATCCACACAGTCAAAAGCTTTGCTGTAATCTATGAAACATTGCCATTTCATAGGCCCCTCAGTCCCACTAAGAAAATGGCTGACGATTATCAGTCTGGATACACCAATACATAACATTGCTATTCAATAATTATGAAGCATGCTAAATAGGGTTGCCAGGTCCTACATGGATACCAATGGGGAAAGCATCTCCATTAGCACCCAATGTGTCCAGCATGATTATGTCACTCAGAAGGGACATCATAACACCAGGCACATAGAGTTTTACCTGATTGCTAGAGAATCCCATGTGCAATGTGTCTGGTGCAATGATATCACGTCCAGGTGACATCATCATGCCGGGCACATCAGGCACTGACAGACCTTTAGGGGGTGGGGAGCCCCCACCAGCCAGCCTCAGGCTGGTGAACTGGAGGTCTCCAAAATGGGGGAAACCCCACCACCAGTGGGAGGCTGGGAACCCAAATGCTAAATGTGCCATCATGGCATCTCTGTAGCAAGGAAGTGCATGAAGGAGCACAGGGTAACAAGTGTGGAAGCTGGCATTCATATATCATATGAAGACATAGTTAGTTACACTTAATAACCCAATTTCAAACCATGGTTTAACAAACTCTAATTATAGGTGGTCCAGGTCACTTGGACATTCAGGCTGTAAAAGCAATGCTGATTGCAGTAAACCCGCAACTCGTCCCAGGACAATGAGGGCAATGTCGGTGCAGTCCACAGCCCCCACAGTGTTGGGGAAGCCTATGAATGCAGCAAACCCAGCTCGGATGGGTGCCAGGTTGGTCTCCTGTGTGGCAAAGCACATATGCTCCTGGAGGTGGCCCAGCATGGCATCGAGGAAGCTGCAAAGGCTGTGACTCACCAGTGATTAGGACAATTCCAGAACCTTTGCCATAACCCCTTGGAAGGAAATGGTGGCTGTGAATAAGAGGGAGAGCAGGAACTTCTGCAGAACAAGGATAGTAAGGGGGATGGAAGCTTGGCACTGGAATGCTGAAGAGCCTCACACAGGGCTCATATGGCCATCCTGTCCGGGTGTAAGTGATTCAGGAAGGTGCTGTCTTAGAGCCACAATGTCCTGATGTGTGTCCAGTACTGCCTAGCATTCTGCCTTCTTCTGGTATCTCTATGCCACCTAACATACAGCACAGACAGGAGGTGGATGAGATGAGTCCCTAGCAGGAGGGGGGATAGAGGAAACCATCCCAGGGCAGCCCGGCATGTGCCTGCAGGGAGATAGAGGCAGTTAGCAACAAGCTCCAAGGGCTGTGGACAACAGTAGACCAGTCACCCTCAAGGGCCCCTTCATCTACTCTCCTCCCCAGCAGCTCTGTCTCATGCCTGTGCAGAATCTCCCTGTCCCTATGAAGGTGTCCATCATAGGTGCAGTGGGAGGTGAGGTAAGTTTCGAGGTCTGTTGGTTCCCATGGTGCCTGGCACTACCTCTTCATTTCCCTTTGTGCTGGTGATATAACTGTATTGGCATCTAGCAGAATCCAGGACCACCAGCAGCCTAACTGGATGAACAGTAAGAAAGCACTGCTGTACAGGTTGTTGTCAGAGCATGCCCATGTGGTCCCTGTCAGTACCAGAAGTAGTCTGGCTACCTCTCACCACCTGGGCACACCCACCTTGTCATCTCCCTGTGCCCATTTCTTAGTGATTGCATCCTTTGAATCATACAAGCCATTGATCAACTTGGCATCAGGAGGAAGACTGCTGGCTTGTATTTACTTTTTGTCTGCCCTGCCTATCACAGCTCTGCTGTCACACCCTGTGGCCTGTATAAGATGCAATGACATGGCTACTTGGGATGGCTGATGGAGTTGTGGTCTCTGCAACCCTGCTTCTCAGTCTTCATGCCTCTCAGTTAATTTCCAAATGAAATTTGTAGTAACTCTGCTTTTTGAACACTGCAACTTCAGTTTCACTCCTAGACAATTTATCTAAACTGCTTTGGAAATCAGAAACTGTTGGAAAATAAAACCAAACAGAACAAAGCTACAGTATGAAGATCAGTTTTCAGGGTAAGAGATCAGCCTTAAAATCAGATGTCTCCTGCTAGCAAAAGTGTGAGATTGGGAATCCTACAAGTTGTTGTTCTGAAACACAAAACACTGCTTTTCTATTTATTACATACTAATGAATGAATGACTGCAAACAGAGAAACGCAAAAGAGAAACCAAAAACGTAAGGAGAAAATGAATGGATTAGATAATATATTAATGACAAATATTTGAACAACCAAGTTAGGTCTATATTACCTTAACCTGAAAAGATAGTTGAACAATACTGCCTTGTAATTAAATATACTGGGATCTGGACAGAGAAATAAATCATTCGATGCTGCCTCTTTGTGAAACTGTATAAGCCCATCCTATTCTTCATTCTTTGCTTTACAGGAAATGGCTCCTGCTCTCATTTTACTGGGAAGAAAGTATATCACCAGCTTAATTCTTGGGGGATGCACAGAGAGAGAGACAAAACCATTATGAAATCAGGACTTCTTTTTTTCCCCTGGGGGAACACAGTGGAAAGGAGTTCTGGAACCTCTTTGTGGAAACAAAATTCTCAAAAAAAATGTTTAAAAGTTCATGAAGGGCACCCATGTGCTTCTGCTTTATTTCCCTCTTGAGAGTTCTTGCATCTCTTTCTCCAGAAAAAAAGCCTTGATGAAAATTGTTCCTTTTCATAAGATGTTAAAGTCTCCTCTTGTCAGGCCCTGATGTAATCAATATTTTTAGTGAAAAGTTTGGAATTATTTTCACTTTAGTTCTTTTCTTGTTCAGCTGGCCTGTTAATGTGGTGTTGGAAAGTTCTGTCAAGACACAGCTGATTTATGGTGACCTCATGGGGTTTTCAAGGCAAGAGACATTCAGAGGTGGTTTGCCATTGCCTGCCTCCATGCCATGACCCTGGTATTCCTTAGAGGTCTCCCATCCAAATATTTGTCAGGGCCAGCCATGCTTAGCTTCCAAGATCTGACCAGATCAGGTTAGCATGGGTTATCCTGGTCAGGGTTGCCTGTTAAAAGTCCTGGGAAATAAGCCCAAACATATCCCCAAACATGTACCCTACAAACATACAGTTCAGCAAGGACTTCTATATGGTACACTGAGATAATTTGTGCTCAGTTCAGTTTATTATTACAGTCATTGACCAGAACATTTTAGTCATCTAGAACAACCTTAAAAGTACCTTACAAAGAATCTGCATGTTAAAATTTGATGACTTGAGGGTTATAACAGTAAGAAAAGAATTTAAAAGATTATTTAACCCTTTAGACCATTTTAAAAAGTCACTTTAAAATTTGTTAAAAGATTTACAGTTTGGCCTGTTTGTCTCGCTTTTTGCGTTCTTTATAAACCTGGGAACAGAACCTAGCCACCTGTCTTGTTGCTTGGTGGTTCCTATCTGATAGAAGATAATCTAATTTGAGTTTATTTGATATGCCAGGAAACCTTTCCAACAGTGGGCTAATAATTTCCCTTTGGCTCACCGTATGAAAAGAACAATTAAAAATATATGCTCCAGATAATCTATTTCAGGCTGGGAACAGGAACAGAGCCTAAGTGCATAAGGAGTCCCTTTATACCTCCCCTCTTCTACTGCAGATAGCAGGGACATACTCCTAGCTAACGTAAAGGCCCTTCTAGTGTTGTGAGATTCAAGAAAGTATAGGTAGGCAGTTGGAGCAACTATGCATCTACTGTTTGCTGAAGAGAAATAGTCTGGGCAACTGAGAATATCTGTTTGTCTTTCTATATCTAGCACTGTCTGCTTATTATCACAAAGACATGGTGATATTAGTATGCAATTGATCACACTCGTGCCCTTCTATTTATAATAAGTGGATTTCCCATGTTTATCTCCCTCTTAGTTACCATTTATTATTTCAAAGCTAAACTTGTTGATTAATTGCCTGAATATTATTCCCTGTTTGTTAACCCAGCATTCTTTGTATTCCTCCTGCCATTATAAGTATCATAATCATAAGTATTTCCCTTAACCTTTAAACTACCATTCCCAATGTGAGCGTTAAAGTTCCCTAACAGTATTATTTGTGCCTTGGGATATTTAATCTCAAATTCATAGATGGGAATTTTCCAAGTAAGGCCAACATTTTTCATAACAAAAGGGTGAGGAAGGGGCATGATATATACATTCACAGCCAGAATAAACTGGTCCTTAAAAGACAGAATACAAGTCATTGCTAGAGATCTTAAGGGAGGGAACAATACTGCACCACACTTCAGTGATGTGGAAATCAAACATGCCAGCCTCCCCCCACCCCCACCCCAGACATACTTTAGTGGTTGGGGGATGGCGATAAATGAACAATTAATTTAATATCAATTTTGATGTTAACCAGGTCTCTTGGATAAATATCTAATCACAATAATTTAGAAACTGTAAGAAAGTAGAATCCTGGATTTTATTTGACCATCCAGTCACATTCCATTAGATATATTTTAGATGAGGGGTGGCCAATGGTAGCTCTTCAGATGTTTTTTGCCTACAACTCCCATCAGCCCCAGTCATTGGCCATGCTGGCTGGGGCTGATGGGAGTTATAGGCAAAAAAACATCTGGAGAGCTACCATTGGCCACCCCTGCTTTAGATAATGCTCACTCTTGGTTGACCCCTGAAGTATGCACTTCTTTTATTTTAACTGCAATGAGGTTTATATATAACAAAGTTTGAGTTCAGTGGCACTTTTAAGACCCACAAAGTTTAGTTCTGGGAATAAGCTTTCATGTGCATGCACACTTCATCGTTATATGTCTGGTTTGATATTCCAGTGCAAATCTTGCAAATGAAATGCTCATCTGAAAGGAAAATTGAGAAACAGAATTTCAATCAAAGATCTTCGGTCACAGGCAATGTTCCCTCTAAGCTGCAGTCTTGTGAGCAAAAATTCTACTTTATGAGCTACTGGTATCAAGGTTGTGAGCTACAGGCATTAAAGCTGTGAGCTACTGCATAAATTATTGTGCTCTGGGGTCATCCTTCCTGAGCTAAGACAAAAATGTGTGAGCTGGAGGCTAAAAATCTGTGAGTGAGCTCACTCTACTTGTCAGTGGAGAAGGGGGCATCAGCTGTCAGCCCCTCAGGCACCCCACAGTGGTGCTCTGCAGAGCACACAGGAACCCAGAGAGTGATGACAGACAAGAACATGTGTCTTGTTCTGAATCAGGCCTCTGATGTCATGATTAGGGATGGGCACAAACTGAAAAAATTCAGTTCAGCTAATGGTTCATGATGTGCCCCATTCACAAACCATGGACTTTCATGGATTTTTAGGAGCCTTACAAGCTGGTTCAGTTCAAGAGGTTCATGGCCTGCCTGAGTGTCAGAGATATCAAATTTGCAGAGGATCTCCAGATGACTCTCCTGTACCTGTCTGCCAAGTTTAGTGAGGATTGGATTTACAGGGTCTAAGTTATGGCTTTCCAAAGAAGGTGCCTCCCTGTTATTTCCCTGAAAGCACTTTCCTGAGGGCACCTTTTTTAATGGGTCATAACTTGGACCCCATGAATCAAATCATCACCAAACTTGGAGAATAAGTAGAGGAGAGTCAGATGAAGATCCCCTGTGAGTTTGCTGTCTCTAGCTTGTGTATAGATCTGTTCTATGCACTCCTGAACCTGCACCTGTCAGAATGGTCAGCTACAGGTTTAAGAGGTTCAAGTTTAAGAGTATACAGAATGGATCCGGTGAAAACGAAAAAAATCCAAGTCACAGGAGACCTTCCCCAGATGCTCCCCTACATGCCTCCAAGTTGTTTCTTTGAAATTTTGTAAACATTTTGATTTAGTAAAGACTGTCTGGGAATGTATCCACTCACAAACCTGCATGAACCTCCATGAACAGCTGGAAAGTTTTTGGAAAGTTCATGCCAGTCACACTGACAAGAACTTTATTTCACAAAACACAAACCAGCCAAAATCCATTATGGCTTTTAGTTTGTGCGCTTGTCCATACCCATCCCTAGTAAAAAGACTTTTCTCGGTTTTGCGTGTCAGCTGCAATAGTATTAAGGAAGTCACTGGGTTTGTTGAGCTCATTTAAAATTAAACAGGAAATGTAGGGATTCATAGTTATTCAATCCACCATCCTCTTAAGTGAATTAGAGCAGTTAAGACCATGAATATGCAAACTGGAAATGGTTACAGGACTGGATTTCACTTTTTAAAAAATGGAATAAAAACAGCCTGAAAGACTTACCTTGCCAGACCATGTCTCTGAGTTACAACACCCAGTACCTGTCCAGCTGTGATAATTTCACTTCATTAAATTCTAGTTATAAATAGAGGAGTATTTTCTCTGTGCACCACCTTTGCTAGGAATGGCTTTAAAACACAGGGGTTATTGATTCAACTTGCACAACTTCTACAGAGAACATAGGAGACATAACAGCAAAGTAAAGCAAAACTTGCTCCTTGTACCTGTTTGTTCAGGCAGTAAAAGACAATTCATTTCTGTCAAACATATGCCAGTTTTGTTTGTTTTATATTGCTTTTACCATTAAAAAGCCCCAATGTAAGAATGAAGGTAGTCAGAGACACAGGATGTTCCACAAAAGTAAGCAACTCCCTTCTATAATCTACACATTTAACTCATATAAATGTAAGCAAATTAAAATGTGGCCCTTTCATTATTAATGATTTTGGTATTCCCATCTTTGAAAGTTTAGCATTGCTGATATTTAAAAACTATACATGATAAGGTATATTATATATTACATTATTATTGTTATTGTTTTGTTCCCATTATTTTAAACAGCTGGCTACTAAAGGAACTATTTTTAAAATCTTATTTGTTCAATATCACAGGATACCAACCTAAATAGAAATTATCTGTGTAGTTGCTGCTTAATATTTAAACCAATTCTCATATTCATCTTTCCTGCAATAAAAGCTGTGTGCCATTAACTAAATTCCACAGATAATCAAGCTGCAGAGGGAGGAGTGAGATTGCTCTCCTGACCCATTGGTCAGGATTTCTGCATAATGTTTACTTACTTCATTTATGATCTGCTTTCTCATTGAGACCCAAGGAGAATGATGGAATTAGAGGACAACAAGCAGGAATCCACTATTTCCTCTTTCCTCAGGGCTGACACTGGGAGTCAGTGAGGTAGGTGGCCCCTGAGGTGCCACCTCACCACAGGGGTGGGGGCAGGCGCCCCGTCCCCCCTCACACCGAGGGAGCTTGCTTCAGAGGGAATTGGCTGGGCAGAGGCTGCCTGTGCGCTTCTTCCTGCGTTCTGATTCAGAATGCAGGAAAAAGCACATGGGCAGCCGCTGCCCAGCCAGCTCCCTCTGAAGAGGCAGAGGACTGGGTGAGAAGTGGCTGGGCAACAGGTACCCATGTGCTTCTTCCTGTGTTTGGAAAGCAGGAAAAAGCACGTGGCAGGCTGCTGCCCAGGCAGCTCCCTCTGAAGGGACAGAGGGCTGGGCAAGGGGCGGCTGGGCAACTGCTGCCCGTGTGCTTCTTCCTGTATTCAGAATGCAGGAAAAAGCATGCAGGCGGCTGGTGCTCAGCCAGCTCCCTCTGAAGAGGCAGAGGACTAGGCAAGGGGTGGCTGGGCAATGGCCACCTGCATGCTTCTTCTTGCATTCGGAACACAGGAAAAAGCACATGGGCAGCCGCTGCCCAGCCAGCTCCCTCTGAAGAGGCAGAGGAATGGGTGAGGGGTGACTTGGCAATGGCTGCCTGCATGCTTCTTCCTGCATTTGGAATGCAGGAAAAAGCACGTGGGCAGTTGCTGCCCAGCTAGCTCCCTCTGAAGGGGCAGAGGGCTGGGTGAGGGGTGGGCTGAGTGAGAGTGTTCAGTCCACCCCTCACCCAGCCCTCTTCCCTCCCTTCAGAAGCAGCTGGTTGGACAATGGCTGCTTGCGCAGTTCTTCCTGCATTCCAATTCAGAGAGTAGGAAAAAGCACGTGGGTGGCACTGCCCAGCCAGCTCCCTCTAAAAAGGCAGAGGGCTGGGTGAGGGGTGGCAGAGGGCTGGGCCAAGCGATGATGTCACTTTTGACATCACTCAATCTTGTTGAGATAGCATTGTCACAATGGCACTGGGTTCTATTAGGCACTGGTATGTTGCACTTCTTCTGCTGGGCCCTACTACATTGCACTGGTTCTGCTTGAGCACTACTAGTATGTTGAACTGGTTCTGTTGGGCACTACTACCTTACACTGGTTCTTCTGGGCTTGCAACCCCTCCCCCACAACTTGGAGTGTGATTTTGTGCTTCACTTCAACATCCTGTTCAACTGCCATTGCCATAATGGTATTGGGGTCCCCTGAGAGGATATACTAAAAGGAATGACAGGATTGCCCATTGGAAACAATGGGAGAGGCATGAAGGCCCATTGGAGATAATGGGAGCTAGGAATGCCTATTGTCTTGCTTGGCCACCACAGAAGAAAATACATTTCAGAACAAAATAATCACAATGAAAATGCCAAGTGGATTTTAAGTTAATGTGTCTGGGCCTAGATAAACAGCTATGAGACTGGAATTACGGGTCCCAAAGTGGGAAGACAGTCCCCAGAAATATAATTAGTGCTCTGGGACTGGAATGACACCCCCTCCCCTCAATGGAATGATAGCACCTCCCCCAATGGAATGACAACCCTGGGAGTAGCAGAAATGTTCTGGGATTCGACCACCTTTGGGGGTGGAGGCAGGGCTGTTGTAGCTTGGACTCTGTAAATCCAATCCTTGCCAAACATGGAGAGCAGCCAGAGATTCACTGCATGTTTGATGTCTCTAGCATGTTCGGGAAGGGCAGTTCTACTGCTTCTTTTGGGCCCTTAAAATTCATAGTTCACAAACCAGGTACACCATTAATCACAAATTGAAACAAATCACATTTTCTCAGTCTGTGCCTATCCCTAGTAGCACCCCCCAATGTCTAGGCATGCTGAGCCACTCACTCCAACACTTCTGCCCACCTCACTTAGGGCTGGGTGGGCACCATGTCTTCCACTTTGCACAGGGTTGGGTGGGTCCCATTCAGCTCTTCTGTCAATGGACTGGCCAGGCCAGTCGGTTCACTGGGAGGCATTTAAATGCATTTGACAGTTCATCTTGGCCCTGCCTGTGATATGAGTTAGGCTGAGAATGTGTACCTGGCCCAAGATCAGCGAATGAGTTTTCAGGACAGAATGGGAATTTGAGGCCCTATTGTAAAACTCTAACCACTGCACCACACTGGCTTTAGTGGGGTGCCTGATGTTGAAATCACCCAGATGAGCCCTCCCTTGGAGGCCAAAACAGCCCTGAAAAGGGCCCTGCCCCCTTCCTCTCCTTTTGCTGACCGATATGAAGCCTGTTGCAGTAGCCTGCACATTTCAAGGAATTTCTCAAGGCGGCATTAGGAACCCCAGTGGCATGTGAATTTAACATTTGAATCCATACTATTAATCTTTTTTCTAATACCAGCAGCATGGTTCTGAAGATTGTCTGGTGCCTTTGAAATTCTAAATTAGTATACATTTGTTCTAAATAGTTAAAATCTATAGAGGTTCCAACCCAATTTTGTAGAATTTTTCTAGATCTTCCACAATACTCATTGCTATGAGAGTTTTTCACTTCTCATCACTGATTTGCTAAATATGTTTAACTGCTATCACTGACAATTTCTGCTTGAAAGATTGTGAACATTCCATAACCGTTGAGAAATTCGGCTTCTGATGTGTGTGTGTGGGAGTTTATGGCTGCAACCTTTTTTAGGCCAAATTACATATTACCTAGAATCACCTACTTATAAAGGTGAACAGGAGAAACAGAAGCACTTGGAAACAGATTTTAAAAAGCAAGGTATAAAATTGATAATACAAACTGAAAGCAGTTGAAACCACCCTAATTTTAGGCTGAAGGTGAGAAAGCTACAAACATTCAGTCAGTCAGAGAGTCAGTCAGTCAGAAAGTTAACATTTTTATATCTTCCCTCGTCTACACAAACTCAAGGCAGCTAACAAAACAGCACTAATTGGAGGACAGACATTACAAGCAAGGATGGGTATTGTGATTCATGCATGAATTGGGCAGATTCATGGTTCATTCTGAACCAGTTTGTTTGCTTGTGTCATGCCCAAACTGGAAAACGAACCCCCTTTTATCCTTGGTGCTTCATTTGGTTCATTTTTGCAGTTCATTTTCCCAGACTGGCACTGATGCAATCTATTCCTATGCAATGTTGGTGGTGGACTTCTGGGAGCCTTAAAAACAACCATAGCAGTTGTCCATATCTTAATTGGCAGCTCTGGGAGCCAGTCATAGAGCTCCCATTCTGCTTTATGGGGAGCAGACACCCTGACTCCACTGCTTCCACTTTGCAGCACAAAGAGAGAAGAGTTAGTTCTCTGAGGCTGAGCTTTCCTGGGGGCACCTGCTTTGAGTGCTTTAACTTGGACATTCCAAATCCAAACTTCGCCAAACTTGGAAGGCAGGGAGAGGAGAGCCTGCTGAAGACCTCCAGTGCATTTTACACATCCTGAACCAAACGGAACAATGAACCATGAAGCAGTTTGGGCAATTATGAAACTAAACAAACCTCTGGTTTGGGCAATCACACAAACCATGAACCAACATGAGCCTCCATTTTCACATTCTGTGCCCATCTCTAATTACAAGTATCCAACAAGTTAAAACCAATACAGAATTAGAACACTGCATTAAGAACTAGTACACAGTGTTAAAAGACAGAACAATATTGTACTTTCTGAAGCATAGTAGGACCTTCTCAAAGAATGAATGGGAAAGCCCAAACTTATTGTTGCTACATTTTCTATACTGTTTCTACAGATTTCCAAAGCTGTAATTCAGAAGGCCAAATCCATAACATCCTTCCCCTTCCATAAATGGTGGTGGTAAATTAATTCCATATACATGTTCTTGTATGTACAGACCTGTGCAAGGGAGGTCCACACCACATAATATTTTACACGCAGAGAGAAGGGGAGTAGTGTATACCATATGAAAAGGTCACCTAGGAACCATTTTAGTTCAAATTTTAGATCTTGAACCCTCCCCTCACCTACAGGAACTCTAACAAAGCACAACTAATTCAAATAATCATCTTGGCAGGAGATGGAAGGAAGATATCATTCCACATGTTTCTTTCTGAACTGCTTTCTGGACAGTGTAATGTAGAAGCAGGGTGGCTGTGTATGTTCAGAGAACATTTTCACTTCAAACTATGTAATTTCTTCCCTCTGTCACCCCACAACAATCTGGCTTAGAAATACAATACATACAGCCTTTCTCCTTGATCACTGATAAATGGTTTCACCATTCTTTAAGGGCTGGGAAAAAGCAGCTACAAAAATAACATCTTAATATATTCCAGATTAGGCTGCATGCTATATTTGTAATAAAGAATCATGTCCAACAGAGGTTGGCAGATTGCTTTTATGAACAATCATCCAAATAGCTATTAGGATATGATTGCACTCATTTCCAGGCAATGCAGAATTGCCAGAGCCAAGTTTGGCTGGTGGCTGGATTTTGGTTTGACTTTTGGAGAAAACCACAAGAATTTGTCAGTCATCTTGGCTGTCAGGGAGGTTCCTCATCTTGATGCTATTCTTTTTCCTCTTACAGTTAAAAAGACAAAGACATTTCTGGTTTGGCTTCAATTTTTGTGTGATTTAAACAAACAAACAAAAAAAAAACCTGCCAGTTTTTTTCTTGATACTAATTCTATAGGCATGGAGGGGGGCAACATCTAAAAAGTGATTACATGAGAACAGCATTCCCAAAGAAAAATACAAAGAAGAGAAAGTTGAATAATTCATGCGTTTCCACTTGGGGCATTTGGGAGGACTGGATGACCTCATGTGCATTTCATCACTATACAGACCTGGAGATGACGTTCTACTCCTTGCCCATGCATCTGGTCCCCATGACCAAACCATATCTTACAACATTACATGGATGTAAACAGGGACACCTTTTGAATTCCTGCATTTTCAGACTAAAGAACATTGCTTGACTCTTCCCTCCAATAATGCATTGCTGAGGCCATAGACAGTTTTCTGTAGCTGCATTCATTACACTTTATATTAATTTAAAAGTCAAGATGGTGGCTCTTCATTTCTTTAAGTATAAATTAGAAAATCCTGATTACCTCACAATATATCATGTATGCCAATATCTGCAGTATGCAAAATGGCAGGCTCAGTCCAACATGCTACATTCACCAGTCCAGAATCCAGATGAATGAAAATGTAAGCAACTCACAATAACAAGTGTTTAACTAAAGGGAAAAGGTAGGGGCAAAAGAGCCTGCAAAGTAGTATAGGTTAAAAAATAGGGTCTGTCCTTATGCCAACACATTGTATTCCCCTGTGACACATTGCAGGTTTTTTTAACATACCATCTCTCAGATATCCATTGGATTCATGCGATAGAAACCATAGTGAAATATTTCTGAAAATTAAAACTTTATTTAAAAATCTAGTTTTCATAGTTGAGTTGGCATGAATTTTGATAACTCAAAGATTTTAGTTCTCTAAAATCTTGGTACATTGCCCCTCTAGTGTCCCACTGACTCTGATTACACAGATGCTGTCAATATTCCCCAGGCCAGCTGGATAAAATAAGCCTGAAATTGATGGTACATTTTTAAAAAATAATTATGTAACTATATATATATATATATATATATATATATATATATATATATATATATATATATATATATATATATATATATATATATATATATATATATATATATATATATATATATATATATATATATATATCAGGGGTGGCCAACGGTAGCTCTCCAGATGTTTTTTGCCTACAACTCCCATCAGCCCCAGCCATTGGCCATGCTGGCTGGGGCTGATGGGAGTTGTAGGCAAAAAACATCTGGAGAGCTACCGTTGACCACTCCTGATATATATCACCAGAATTTTCCTCATGTAGGCAAACATCATGACATAGGGATCAAGATATTACATCTTATATAGTTTTGTCAAGGAGATATTGGTAACAAATGACTATTTTGGTTATTCGAATGGAAAAAAAATACTAAGGTATTCTCTCTCTTTCTGAATGCTTTTTTAGTAAAATTCTAGCTGGGCCCACCTTGGAGGACTTTTCCAGGGGAGTGAATAATGTTCTGTGTGGAAATTAACTTCATGGCCATGTTCCAAAACAATGACTGCACCAAGAATGGCTGAGGCATATCCTACCAGTGGAGCATAAAATTGCTTCAAGGCTAATAGTGGTAACACCTTGCTGAGGAAAACCCTGTAATTAGTAATAAAGCAGCATTTGTGCCCACTGGACGTCTTGTATACTCCAGTTAGATCTCTTGTTCAGTCAGTCACATATTAACAGAACCCATGCATGAGTGTCTGCTTGGGGGGGAGGGGAGCTGAATGTGTGCCATGATTATCCCCATATAGCATGTTAATGATGAATGTGCTATAATTGGCATAAAGTACAACATGCAGGAGTCCCCAGCTTATCTACCTGCCTACGTCCCAAAAACCGCATTTATATTTTTAGCATTTTTATTTTCTTGGAAAAATATATAAACTCTGCTGCTAGAAAGTTTGTTTTAACAAATCAAATGGAGCTAGCAGGTGTACAAAAAGCCCTAAAACACTTGCAGTGGACAGTCCTTAAAACACACACACATGTAAATTTAAATTGTACAATTGTTGGAAAAAATAACTACCACTTACCTCACAGCTGGGTACATTTGAGCTCCTCAGATACTTCAAGTGTCAAGGTACATCATCAGCTTGTTCCTGGTTTTGGCAATTCTATTCCTCCTAGTTTCATGAGTTAACTCTCCTGAGAATGCAAGGCAAAACCATCAGTAAGCAAGGGACACCATCAGTATTAGACTTAGCTGATATCCTCTGCACAGAGCCAGTGTAGTGTAGTGGTTAAGAGTGTTGAACTAGTGGGTCACCTTGGGTCAGTCACAATCTCCTAACCTACCTCACAGGGTTGTTGTGAGGATGAAATGGAGGAGAGAATGCTATAAGTCACTTTAGGCCCCCACTGGGCAGAAATGTGGGGTACAAATGAATTAAATATCCTCTGGAAGGGAAACAGACAGATAAAGGGGGAGGAATGGTGTCCTGTACCAGCAAGCCAGAAACAGAAGGAAAGCTAGAGAGAGGGTGAGATTGAACTCCTATGCTTAAAACCAACAACATTATCAGAGAGAGAGAGTTGGTCTGAAAGGTATCACTATTCTTTCTTCAATAAAAGATATAAAAGAAATTCTTCCTTCAATAAAAGATATTTTAAAAATGAAAGGTATCACTAAAGGCCTCTGAGAGAGAACTCATTGGGGCCAGTCCTAACTATGGTTGCCAGTTCCAGGTTAGTGGGAAATTCCTGGAGATTCTGTGGTAGAGTTTGAGGAGGGGATAAGAGTTAGGGCTTCAAAGCGGGGTCTGCAAGGCCCAAATTCTTGCTGTGGAAGCTGACTGGGTGATTTCAAGCCAGTCACAGACTTTCAGCCTAACCTGCCTCACAGGGCTGATGTTCAGATCAAAAGGGGGAGAGGAGAATGGTGTAAACTGCTTTGGTCCCCACCACTGTGGATAGAGACAGTCCTTTTCCTTGGTGGAGTCTGTAGGGAGGGGGGAGGTGATGGAAAACTGAAGTCAGAGGGGCAGATAAAGGGAAGGAGATAGGGTTGCCAACTCTAGATTATGAGATTCCTGGAGATTTAAAGGGTAGAGCTTGGAGAGGGGGGGGTTTAAGGATAGGGGGACCTGAACAGGTACACTGCAACCTCCAAACCATCTGTTTCCTCCTGGGGAATGCTGTTGCCAATCACTAGGTGACAGCTAGAGATCACTTAGAATTGCAACTGCTCTCCAGATGGCAGAGATCAGCTCCCCTTGAGGTGGGAGGAGAATGAATGCCTTCACATGGGTGTGTGAGAAGACAGCACAGTGGAGGGGCACTTGCCCAGAGCCGCTTTCTAGAGCCTGTTGTATTTTTCTTTTCAGCGGGCCTTACTCCTGGTAAATAAATAAATATTGTATTCACTGTGAACCTCCAATAGCACCAGTACAGTCTCAGACGTAGGCGGCTTCAAGCGTGAAAATTCATTAGCAGAGCTGTTGGAATGCATCGATCTTTGTCAACAGCAGAGAAAGGTCATTTTATATGGTTGCCTGAGTTCTTCGGGAGTAAGCTCTTTTTAACACAGTTGGTCTTACTTCTGAAAAAATATGCAGAGAATTACATAATACATCTTAGTTAAAACAGTGAGATCTAAGTAGGGGAAAGAAACTTTTCCCCATTTATTTAACGGGACTTAGTCACAATGGGTGTTTTTACATTCAGTTTTGATCCAAAGTTATTGAGTATTCAAATCGCCTGCCACTGTTCCACTTTAATTATCTCCTTTTTTACATTTGTGGATTTGCTGCACTCATTTTGCGGAGCTAAGCTTCTGTACTGCAGCTCATGCACAGACAACTGATGTCAGTTACCAGAACTGCAGATACAGTATATGGTTCTGAGACATCACATTTTATCCTGAAGCCTGATTGCTACATTCTGCAGATCTTTCCAATGTTCACAGTTTCCTTATTACTTAAAAACTAATAAGTCACCAGGTCCAGATGGCATACATCCAAGAGGGTTCCAAAGGAGATCCGGGAAAGTACAGGCCAGTCAGTCTGACTTCAATACTGGGAAAGTTGGTAGAAACCATTATCAAGGACAGAATGAGTAGGCACATTGATGAACACAGGTTATTGAGGAAGACTCAGCATGGGTTCTGTAAGGGAAGATCTTGCCTCACTAACCTGTTACATTTCTTTGAGGGGGTGAACATGTGGACAAAGGAGACCCAATAGATGTTGTTTACTTTGACTTCCAGAAAGCTTTTGATAAAATTCCCATCAAAGGCTCCTTAGAAAGCTTGAGAGTCATGGAGTAAAAGGACAGGTCCTCTTGTGGATCAAAAACAGGCTGAGTAATAGGAAGCAGAGAGTGAGTATAAATGGGCAGTCTTCGCAGTGGAGGACGGTAAGCAGTGGGGTGCCGCAGGGCTCGGTACTGGGTCCCATGCTCTTTAACTTGTTCATAAATGATTTAGAGCTGGAAGTGAGCAGCGAAGTGGCCAAGTTTGCGGATGACACTAAATTGTTCAGGGTGGTGAGAACCAGAGAGGATTGTGAAGAACTCCAAAGGGATCTGTTGAGGCTGGGTGAGTGGGTGTCAACGTGGCAGATGTGGTTCAATGTGGCCATTGGGGCCAAGAATCCCAGCTACAAATAAAGGTTGATGGGGTGTGAACTGGCAGAGACTGACCAAGAGAGAGATCTTGGGGTCATGGTAGATAACTCACTGAAAATGTCAAGACAGTGTGCGTTTGCAATAAAAAAGGCCAACGCCATGCTGGGAATTATTAGGAAGGGAATTGAAAACAAATCAGCCAGTATCATAATGCCCCTGTATAAATCGATGGTGCGGTCTCATTTGGAGTACTGTGTGCAGTTCTGGTCTCCCACCTCAAAAAGGATATTATAGCATTGGAGAAAGTCCAGAAAAGGGCAACTAGAATGATTAAAGGGCTGAAGCACTTTCCCTATGAAGAAAGGTTAAAACGCTTGGGACTCTTTAGCTTGGAGAAACGTCGACTGCGGGGTGACATGATAGAGGTTTACAAGATAATGCATGGGATGGAGAAAGTAGAGAAAGAAGTACTTTTCTCCCTTTCTCACAATACAAGAACTCGTGGGCATTCGATTAAATTGCTGAGCAGTCAGGTTAAAACAGATAAAAAGAAGTACTTCTTCACCCAAAGGGTGAGTAACATGTGGAATTCACCATCACAGGAGGTGGTGACGGCTACAAGCATAGACAGCTTCAAGAAGGGATTGGATAGAAACCCCGTTTGGTCAGTATATATTAACGTAGTTAAAATTCTTTTTAACCTATTAGAAAGAATAAGCGAGTATATTTTATAGTCTACGTTTAGCAAAGATATTGGGCGGTAAGATCTAATATCATCCGGATCTGCACCAGCTTTCGGGATAAGGCTAATATTACTATATCTCCAGGAGTATGGTAAGGTAGCAGATTGCCAGACTTCTTCAACTAAACTTTTAAAGTGGTTAATCAGATTATCCTTAAAAGTAATATAGTATTCTGCCGGAATACCATCAGGGCCCGCCGCTTTATTTTTCTTTAGTTTTACCCAAGCTTCTTCAATCTCATACATTGAAATTGGGTCATTTAATATCTTTTTCCTATCTTCTGTTAATTTTGTCCACACTTTGTCGGCTAGGTATCCCTCTTGTACCTCTTTTGATATCTGCCCCTTCTTATACAGATTTAAATAAAAATCTTTAATTATAATTTTTAAGTCTTCCGTTCTTGACTTATAATTTCCATCTTTATCTTTCAATGTTTTAATAATTTTTTTTTCTTTTCTTTCCTTATTTTGTACGCTAGCCATTTCCCTGATTTATTTGCGTGCTCAAAATAATATTGCTTGGAATAAGCTATTTTCTTATCCATCTCCTCTAATGCAAGCAGATGTAACTTATGTTGTGCATTCCTAATCTCTTCCTTAATTCCTTTTTGATGAGGGTTGCTTTTTAGTTGATCTTCGGATACTTACTAACGCTATGGAATATTATGAAAATAACCGGGATAAGTCAGTAGCCTTTTTATTTATAGATGCAGAAAAGGCATTTGACAACTTAGATTGGGATTTTATGTTTGGGGTTCTTGAAAAAATGGATTTTGGAAGGGAATTTGTCGCAAATATTCGAGCAATTTATGATAAGCAAATCGCTAAAATAATTGTCAATGGAGAACAAACTGAAGATATAATTTTGGCAAAAGGTACCAGACAGGGCTGCCCACTCTCACCCTTATTATTTATCCTATCGCTAGAACTCCTGAATAACGCAATACGCAAAAATAAAAAAATAACTGGTTTGAGGACAAAAGGAGAAGATTATAAAATTCTATCCTATGCGGACGATATGGTATTAATACTACAGGAGCCGTTGGAAGCAATAGAAATGGTATTAAAGGAGTTAAAGGATTATGGTGAATCAGCAGGCCTAAGGGTGAATAGACAGAAGACAAAAATCTTGACAAAAAATATGACCCAACAAGAAATTCAGAATCTAGAAAGTAAATCAGGTTTTAGAGTTGAGAAAAAAGTAAAATACCTAGGTATAATAATGACTAACAGATGTAGTACCATTTATAAAAATAATTATATACCATTACTTAAGGAGACGGAGCAGATGATAAAAAAATGGAATAACTTAGGTTTGTCTTTTATGGGGAGAGCAGCACTAATTAAAATGGGTTTACTGCCGAAAGTTTTATTTTTGTTGCAAATGATTACTTTTGCGGTAACAAAACCTTTTTTTGTTAAACTTAATCAACAATATAGAAGGTTTATTTGGCAGGGGAAAAAACCCAGAATTAAATGGAGACTGTTAACTGATTCAAAGCAAAATGGTGGTCTAGCCTTACCTGATTTAGAAATTTACCATTTAGCGTGTCAAACTTTATGGTTGAAGGATTGGGTGGCTTTAGAAGATAAGAGGATATTAGCATTAGAGGGATATGATTTGCAAACAGGATGGCACTCTAATCTTTGGTATACAAAAAAACCACAAGACTTATTTTAAAAATCATCTGATTAGGAAATCTCTATACGAAGCCTGGATTAAGATTAAGATTAAGATATATGGAGACAAAACCCCAAGATGGATCTCACCTCATGAAGCGGCGGTTTTACCACAACTCTGGGAAGCACCAATAGTGATTAGGTACAATGACCTACTGGACGAAAAAGATAATTTGAGGAAAAAAGAGTATTTAGAATCTCAGGGAGTCAAGATAGATTGGTGGAGTATGTCGCAGATTATATCAAAGTACAATAAGGATAAACTTATGGGTTTCACGAAACAAAATTTTGACTTTGATAAAATATTACTGGTGGAAAAACAAAAGATAATTAAGAAGGTTTATAATTATTTTTTGCAAATTAATTTGGAGGATGAAGTAATTAAAGAAACAATGTTGAAATGGGCAAATAATTTGAAAAAATCTATTACGTTAGACCAATGGGCTCAATTTTGGAAAAATAATTATAAGGTGATTAAACCGATTAATTTTAGAGAGAATGCTTTTAAACTTTTCCACAGGTGGTATGTTACCCCTGTGCAACTGAATAAAATAAATTCAAAGTTCTCCCCCAACTGTTGGAAGTGTAAGACTCGGATAGGATCGTTTTTTCATTTATGGTGGAGTTGTGAGCAGGCCAGAAGGTATTGGATAATGGTACATAAACTAATAACTGAGGTACTAAGAGTTAATTTTATTTTGAAACCAGAAGTAATGTTACTCTCGATGGTTCGAGATGAGCTCCCACGGGAAGATGAGTATATAACGATATATATTGTGACGGCGGCTAGAATCCTTTATGCCTCGGTCTGGAGACAGGACAATGTGCCACAAAGGGAAGATTTAATCCAAAAAATAAGGAGCGTAGCAGAAATGGACATTCTTTCAAATATGGTGAAAGGCTTATCGAAATGTGATGCTGCAAAAAAATGGGAGAAATTTTATTTTTGGGTTGAAAATAATTGTTTATCTAAGTGAGGTGTGATAATTATTGGTTTTGTATAAATAAAATATATTGATAGATTAATATAAGTTAATATTCAATTTATTATTTGAATGTAACTTTAATGTGCTCAATCACTCTCTATTGGATATGTTTTTCTATTTTATGTCTCTTGTAGTGGTGGTGGTTTGTTGATGTTCTTATTTTGTTTGTTAAAAGAGATTTTTTTTTCTATGTGCTGAAATAATAAAAACAATTAAAATGTAAAAAAAAAAAAAAAAGAAGGGATTGGATAAAAATATGGAGCAGAGGTCCATCAGTGGCTATTAGCCACAGTGTGTGTGTGTGTGTGTGTGTGTATAATTTTTTTTTGGGCCACTGTGTGACACAGAGTATTGGACTGGATGGGCCATTGGCCTGATCCAACATGACTTCTCTTATGTACTCTATGATGTGGATTATTGTGAGCAAAAATTAAACTTTGTGAGATGAGCTGTGAACAGGGCAGCCAGAATACCATTGCTTAGTACAGGGATTGCTTAGAAACCATCCCATACAAATGTAGATTGAGGGAAGCAATGAGATATAAAAATTTCAAGTGCTGTCAATTCTCATGCAAATTGGTGGCACTTTGTGGCTTTCAAAGGGACAGGGAGTGGGGTCTGAAAATACAGAGGAAAACTTCTACAACCGTTCATTTGATACGCCTCTTGAGAAATGTCCAGATCAAAACTAGTTTCAAGGAAAACGAGGCAACAGCAGAGTCAGCACCCATTTCGCCTAAACAAATGTAGATGTTTCGGGAAGCAACGATGCAAGACAGCTGTGAGCACGTTCTGTAGTGTAAAAGGTGAGTTTCCAATGCGGAGATAGAGAGCAACAAACTGTCAGTGTAAAAACACCCAATGACTGGTATGTGAACTGGAGCCCAAATGATGACAGGGCTTTTTTTTTTTTTCTGGAAAAAAGAGGTGCCGGAACTCTCAAGAGGGAAATGAAGGAGAAACACGCACATAGAATGCCCCTTATGAATTTTAAAACATTTTTTGAGAATTTAATTTCCACAAAAAGGTTCCAAAACTCCATTTTGCCATGTTCCCCCAGGAAAAAAGAAAGCCCTGGATGTCCATCTTTATAATACATACTTGAAGTACAGTTTTGTCTCCCTGATGAGTGTATCTAAATGCAATACTTTTGTTCCATTTGCCACATTCTTACTGTTTATTTTAAATTACAATCTGATGAGTAGGCCCATAATCACAGTGGTGCAAAGGGGGCTGGGCCTCATCAGTCATTTGTCATGTCCCTCCAATCAGCGCTACTGTTGGTGTGAAATCTGTCAAAAGTCTTTATTCTACCAATGAGGAAGGCTTTGGCAATGAGGGAGGCAGTCCTCCTCCCTCCTCCCAGCTCCCTCCGAGGCTTTCCCTTAGCACTTTGCTCATTGCACAAAGCAGTTGCTCCTGTGTGCTCTGAAGCTTTTTTCACCTTAGCTTGCTAGCTCATGACAGCCATGGATTCCCCTCATCAGCAACATATAAAGTAGGAGCTTTTTTTTGGCTTTATTTTTGCCATCCCTGTTGGTGGCTAGAAACAGAGAAGTGGGCAGCAGTTGCTGCCTCTGTCTTTCACAAGTGGACTCATGACCCTTTTATAGCGCGTGTGGGTATCCACACAGCTGTTTTGGTTCTTGAAAATACTTGGGGTGGGGGTGAAAGAGCTCTGTACCACAAGCCCACAGTGGATCAGGACTCTATGGCATTTTCAAATCACTGTAAAATTGTGAGGATAATTTGATGCTGGTGACAGTTTTGCCTTTAAAAAAAAAAAAAGCTGGGCTCAACAAGGGGAGGGAGTTACTGTCTTTATCTGTAGGGAGAGTTCCCCAGCTTCCCTTTACATCTGTGTGAAGCAATAAAGCCACCCTTCCCCCATATGCCAGAAGGGATGTGGCTGGCTGTACTCACTTGCTAGGGTTACCAAATCCATGTTGGGAAATTCCTGGAGATTTTGGGATGGAACCTGGCGAAGGGGGAGATGTTAACTGGCTAAAATGTCATAAAATCTATCCTCTAAAGCAGTGGTCCCCAACCTTTTTGGCACTAGGGACCAGCCCCAGGGCTGGCCAGCCCACTGTGGTCCCAGGGCCAGTACCGGTCCACAGCCCGGGGGTTGAGGACCCCTGCTCTGAAGTAGCCATTTTCTTTGGGGGAAGTGATCTCTGCAGTCTGGTAATAACTTGTAATTCTGGGAGCTCTCCAGGCCCCACCTGGGTGTTGACAATCCTATTGCATTCCAGCTTGTGTGCCTTTAGTTACCCTAGATGTGTTCCTATAGCAAGTTATGTGGAGCCAAACCAGAGCAGGGCTTTGATCTCTCTTTTTTTTGGGGGGGGGGGTAAGTTCAATGGAAGATAGTATTGTGAATCAAGGGAGCTATTCATCCAAGAAAGTACACACTTTTCTGTGACCTCTGTGATCAAAGACTGATTGCATGCTCAGAAGAAACAACACACTTTATAAGGTGAAAACATTGTGGGAGGATTCCCATTTGGCACACCAAAACCCAGGAAAGTGGAAGTGGGACAAATAATATGAAGAAGCTGAATTAAGTTAAGAACTATCTCAGGTCACAAATCTCCCAAAATCAACTAAATGCTTTCGCAGTCCTGTCAACTGAATCACATAAAGCACAATATATAGATTTTGATACAGTGATTCACCATTTTACTGCTGAAAAATAAGGCAAAAAAAAAACCATGCATCTAAAGATGTAACTTTATAGAAAATTTCCAGCCTTCACATCTCTACATGCATCACTGCCTGTGCACTCAGAGGATCTGGCTTCAGTTAGTTAGTCCAAACATCATATGCAATTCATGTTTAAAGGAATACTGTTATGGAAAAAGACATATACTTGTTACACCAATGTTACAACTGATTTACATTGTTTTACACAAAGTAATAAAAAGTAATCAAGAAAGCAAAAATTTGTATTTCTCTACACCAGAATAAGCAAATTGAAGTGTTAAAGAAGACAAAGTAGAACCAAAGGGGAGATGCCAATCGGAAGGGGTGTGGCTAGAGAAAATAGGTGCTATTCCAAAGGAAAAAAAGGAGACCTGGTTATAGTTGTTGTTGTTTTGCCCAGGGCTCACCAAAATCTATAACTAGCCCTGCTTTCAAGTGTAAATTATCTATATAAAAAAGAAAGGAGCTAAGGTAAAAAAGTGTGAGTCCTGGCATAAGTTTTCCAAGGGTGAATTCTCTATGCAATTGACTAGAACAGAATTAGCAGTTAGCAGGACTGAAGAGTCCTGATTTTAAAAGCCTGCAGGGGCGGTAGCATCATGTTGGAGTAAAGCAGAGAGAAAGATTAAGGAATGAAGAGGTAAAAAATGGTGTTGCGGCAGACTTAGAACTGCTTACAACATCGTTTTCCTTTCCCAGATTCCATTTTCAGCATTTCTTGACATAGCACTTTTGAAAATTCCTTTTTGTTTTTTTTTAACAATGCATAACCCTTACTTATGAACAATGTTGCACTCATTAATTTTATAGTTTTCTATGACTTAATGTTATTGTAATATGTAATGAAAATTGCTCCTTCTCAGAGCAGGAAGAGACACAGAACATGTTAAATGTGTTCTACCTTCCAACATACATCTAAAATATGTAAATTATTAGCATAATTCACTAAACCTGCCCTCAGGTAGCAAACCTGTTTGTAAATGTTATGAATCCCCTGCTCTAAAAACTACACCCCCTCCTGTGATAACTTACATTTGACTATCTTAAATGACTGAACAAATTCACCTGTCTCATTCTTTGAAGTGATTTTTTTTAAGAAGAACAAATTATCTAATGGATAAGAAAGCAGTCTCAAGAATACCAAGCAAATAATATAATTTGTTTGGATTCCACATTCCCACTAGAAGATAAAAAGGGGACACTAAGGTTTTTTTTTTTGTTTTTTTTGAGGGGAGGGGAATATAAGATACCCAACACACCCTTCTGTGTAACATTTTGTAACGATTTGTAGGGGAAATATTTATAGCACAGCAGAGTAATATATTAAAAGATTGCTGACATGCTCAGACAAATTGAAAGCACTTTAAAACAAACTGGATGAAAATGCTTGGCTTCAAGCCAGAGTCATTTCTTCAAGTCTCGTCTTATTTCCAGGAGAATGTGGTTTGGGAGTCCCAGTCGGCTGCTGGCATTCCAGTTCAGCGTTTGCTTGCCACAGCTAGATTGAGTTTGCTGTTTCTGGATCTGAGACTTGAACAGGATGCTGGTACCTCAGGTAGGAGATGTTTTAACAGAAAGGAAGCAAACCCCCCCCCCCCAACTCTAAAACCTCTTTCCTTTACAGAATAAGAATTTCATAGCCAAGACTTGGCAAATCTGCAGCTTTGGCAGCTTTGTCAAATGGGCATGAAGCAGGCTTGAATAATGTCTTTACAGCTCAGATACTTAGATGGTGGGAAAACCAAGGAATCCAGACAGCCAAAGTTTAATGGTGACTGATACCTGAGAAGTACAAGCTGAAGATTCTAGGTAACAAACCAATAAGGAGATTTCCTTGCACAGAGAGGCAAAACAATAGTGTCACTTGACAGTTTTCCATTTGGACGTTAGCAATAAATTTCTCAATAACCTAAGAATATAAATTCAAGATACAAAACAGTAGGTGTGAATGGCTGGAATGGCGAACTTGGTTCTGGAACAACTGGGTTTGAATCCTCACTCTGCCATTGGAAGCTTGCCATTTCCAGGTGACCTGGGCCTTTCACAATTCCTCAGGCTGACTTAGCCCAAAGTGTTGCCATAATGAGGACAAAGTGTGGGAGAGATGAATGATATAAGCCACATTGATTCTTCCTAAGGGAAAAGAAATAAGATATACATTGATAAATAAAAAAAAAATAAGCAAGCACTGATGGTTCTTACCAAGGATCTCTCTAGTTATGCATCCTGTTTCCAACTGCAGTCAGGAGATGCTTTAGGGAATTCCCCCAAGCAGTACATAAAGGCAACAGCCCTGCCTCTGTTGTTATCAGAGGTATACAGATTTCCCAGGTGTTTCCTGTTTGTTATGATGTTTGTGCTCACACAGAAGTGCAGTCTGGTCTTGGCATGGAATCTTTTGAAGCTATGCATATACAAGCATATATGGCAGTAATACCTTCTAAAAGATGAGGAAAATTTAAAGTTAAAGGTCCCATTTGTATTGGCTTAATGAGATAGACAAAAATTATACAAGAGTCTATTTTAAATTTTATGCAAGAAAAAAGTCCATATAAGCAGCAGTCAGTTTGGTGTAGTAGTTAAGTGTACATACTCTTGTCTGGGAGAACTGGATTTGATTCCCCACTCCTCACATACAACTGCTGAAGTAACCTTGGGTCAGTCATAACTCTGTCAGAGCTGTTCTGCTCAAGAGAAGTTCTTGGAAAGCTGTCTTAGCTTCTTAGCAGCAGGAACTCATTTGCATACTAGGCCACACCCCCTGATGTCACCATTGTTTCACATAAAGCTTTTTGTAGGAAAAGCCCAGCAGGAATTCATTTGCATAGTAGGCCACACACCCTGACACCAAACCAGCCGGAACTGTGTTCCTGTGCGTTCCTGCTCAAAAAAAGCCCTGCTTAGCCCCATCTACCTCACAGGGTGTCTATTAAGGGGAAGAGAAGGGAAAAGAGATTGTAAGCCACACTGAGACTCCTTTGGGTAGTGAAGGACAATGCATAAATCCAATCTCCTCCACCTCCTCCTCCTTCTAAACAAATCTCAAAAACCTAAACAGATCCAGTTCAACAGATGCTTGCTGTTATGGAAAAGAACTTGAGTGTGCCCTCTGTGGGGTACATGCAAAGTATACCCCAAATATAGGAAAGTATACAGATTAGGAGGGGAAAGGTGGCTGCTAAATCAGATTGTTTTGATAGGAGTGACTTGGCCAAGGAAAAATGAGGTTAGAAGAGAGGCCAGGCTGAAAGCAAGAGAAATGATAGGGTAGAGAAGAAGAAAGGGTAGAGAAGATGAGTAGGTGAGAGAGTAGAATAAACATTGGAAGGAGATTCACCAAACTGTAGGTTTTAGTGGGGAATGATAATGGTGATGGAAACAGATCCAGGTGGAAAGCAGTAGAGAAAGAAGAGAGGCAGGCAAATCTAGGTGCCTTCTGAAAGGAAAGAGAAGAATGGGAGTTCCTTGAAGAAAAGAGTCCTAGAAGGCTTTGGCTTAGATGGAAGCAAGTTTGAATGTCTCTCAGCAGTCACTCAGGCTGGAAAGAGACTTGGGATTGCTTGGGAGCAGAGTTTATATTAAAAGTGGAGGGAGAGAAGGTGGGGAGGTCAAAAGGTTAAAGAAGTAATACTATGCCTAATCTTGAATTGGGCCAGGGGGCCTACACTGAAGACAAACAGGGAAGGGGGGGGGACTGCAGATATGGGGTATGGAGAAATGCTATGTGGGGGTCCTGATTAGAGACCCTGGGTGATATCAATTCATCTTTTGCTTCTAAGTTGGGAGATGGGATGTTTATTTGACCAATGAATGTAATCAAAATGTCAAAAGCAGGGACAGTGTAGCTATCTGTAAATTGGCCTTTGTTATGAGGAAGGCATAAAATGTTATGACTATGTTGAATGATTTTGAAGGAGAACGAAGGAGGGGCTGAAGGGTTTGTTTTCCTTCCCACATTAATGTCAAAACAATAAAGATCTGCCCATTCATCTCTTTCTGCACCTCTGTTGTTGAGTCTTTTGTTTGGAAAAGGAGACTCAGCATAGATACAAGTGGGCAGTCAGTCAGCCACCAGGAGCTTTTCCACAACCCCAGCAGCCCTCATTAACCCCTGGAGAAGCCCGTGCCACCCTTTCTCCACTTCTTATGTGATTTTGGGTGGTGGATGGTTTGCTGTCCTTTTGACTGGGGGGGGGGCAGCCCAGGAGACCCCCAGACTCCCTAGCCAGCCCAAGCAGGCCTTACTTGCCTAGGGCTCTCCTTCTTTCATCAAATTGCTTTTGACTGGGGTGGTGGTGGCATATGCTAACGAGTTATGCTAATAATAATAATAATAATAATGAGCTCTGCCACCTATTTTTCTATAAAATGACCCCTAATAAAGACCAACAGTTTTTAAAAGATCAGAATAAAGTAACAATACATACAAATCCAGGAAGGCAGCATTATACAGACCAATCTTGTCAGATCTTATCAACTAAGCAAGATCAGCACTTGGAAGGAAAACCATCAAAGGAGTTTCTAAGAGGAAGGCAATTGCAAACCACCTCTGCTTCTCACTTGCCTTAAAAACCCCTTACTGGGGTTCAATTTGACATAACTTTAGACAAACACATAGAAATATAGACAACTTAATTACTAAACAGTGTTCTAAAGCAGAAATGGGTATTATCTTTGATTAAGACAAGATGAATAAATATAATTATAGTGTCTGTTCCATAAAGCTTAATGCATGTGTCCAAATAAGTTCATCATTAGTAAAATCCTCAATTTTGTAATACTGCTAACTTTTTATGCAAATAAAATTCTTTCATCAAAAAAAGCTTTGTGTGTTGTAATTTTCTGTTTCCAAAATTTAGAAAATGCCAACCTTGCAGCTGTTATAACATAGAGAGAAAATGTTCTAAATTTCTTCATGATACAAATGACATAACTCAATAGAAGGAATTAAGGAGAACCAGTAATATTATAATATAGGCCATTTGCCAGCATAATTGTCATCATTTTCCAAAAGTTTGTAGCACTAACACAGCCCCAGCACATGTGGAAGATGTCTGTCCAAGGTAACACAGAAACAACAGTGGTTGTTTGCACTTTTCTACATTTTACCTAGTGTGTTGGTTAAAGATGCCACTGATGTAGCATTTCATTACATTTTCTCTCATGTCCAAGCTGACTGAGAAAGTGAATCCTATTGTGAATAAAAACTTCCAATCATGGATATCAATTTCGTAATCTAGAAAGCAATGCCATTTTTGATAAAAGTTTGACCAGATCCCCACAGATGGAGATAATTGCAGAGAAAGGTTGCTGCCAAATTTATTCCGTATTTCAATAATACAATTGGTGTAGCTATTACTATTTCCACAGTAATACTTCTCAAGGTTTTCTGTAGTATGAACCAACTGCTTAATGGTATTTTTACAAATGATTATTTAATTATTCTATTATTCCATGAATTTATCCAATTTAGCCTAGAAGCATGGTAATACGAAGAAATAGGAAGGATGTGACTTTTTTATTGTTGTCATAAACCCAAGCAATCCTTGGTTTTCTCTTTGCCTCAGGCACTCATCGATGAAGATACAATACAACAGCATGGATTTAACTAATTTATTTAATTAACTAAGCCAATATATCAGAATATTAAATATGCTAACATATTTAAATGAGAGAGCTGTGCTAGGCAGCCTGCCCATTGCTGCCTTTGTTGGGCAGACCCACTCTGACTCCCAACACAGGCAGCATCTTTTGCCAAAAGGTGCCTAGCCCCAGCCCTCTACTCCTTTCCGGACCCCTCACTGCCAATAGTAAGTTCAGAAAGATGTTGCTTAGAACCATGGGCACTCCTTCCCAGTTGTACCCCACTGCACAGCCAGTGATTTGTTGTCCTGGACACAGTCTCCACCATTTCAACTGGCTCAGGGTGCTTGCTGATCATCCCACCTGTCCTGATCAGCCCACCCAATCCCTGCCTAACAAAACTCTGCTTTGCCTCTTGACTATAACATTCCGCTGGCCCTGACATAGATCAGCAAGATAAGCATTGCTTCCCTCAGGGTAGAGACGCACACTATCTTCCCTATACATGTGAGGCATATTGTATCATATGGAATGGTGTGGTGTACAAACATACTGCTGTACAAAACTGCCCTATGAATTACTCTATTTACCTTGGCCCTAGCTTGCTCTATGCAAACTGGTTTCCATGCACCCCTCCAGGGAGCCCCAGCTTTGCAGCAATAGGGGCTTTGCCAATTCTGAAAGTTCCAAATTCAAGCACTGGTGACTGTTATTTGCTGTATAACTACCCAGAGTCAGCATGGTGTACTGAGCTTGCTAGTGGTGCATAATGCTAAAAGAGTTAGATCTTAAAGACTGCTAGACAGTCTTAGGATCTCTTGGCTATACTACACTCAATACCATACAATAATTAATTAGTTAATGCCAGGGATTTGTTTTGTAGCAGGAACTCCTTTGCATATTAGGTTTCACCTCCCTGATGTAGCCAATCCTCCAAGAGTTTACAGGGTTCAGTTTACAGGGCCTACTGTAAGCTCTTGGAGGATTAGCTACATCAGGGCGGGTGTAGCCTAATATACAAAGGAGTTCCTGCTACAAAAAAAAAAGCCCTGGTTAATGCCAGGAATTCCACTTTGCCAGATATATTTATTGAGTATCTTCTGCCAGTTGGCTAGTATTTTATCTGGTATACACAGAGGGGTATTTAACAAGGAAATAAATTTTGGCAACCAAATCACTTTTAAAGTATCAATCCAACTAAAAAGAATATTAACTTTATATCTGAAGGCCCCAGACTATGCCTCCAAAAGAGGTTCTGTGCCATTGCAGGAAGAAGTAATATTTGTTACAAACAGGACAATATCATCCATGAATAAAGGCAGCTTAAATACCCCTGAACCAACCATTATTCATAAGAACATAAGAGAAGTCATGTTGGTTCAGGCCAATGGCCCATCCAGTTCAACACTCTGTATCACACAGTGGCAAAAAAACAAAGGCAAAACAAAAAACCAAATGCCATCAGGAGGTCCACCAGTGGGACCAGTACACTAGAAGCCCTCCCACTGTGCCCCCCCCCAAGCACCTAGAATACAGAAATCACTGCCCCAGACAGACAGTTCCAACAATAAGCTGTGGCTAATAGCCACTCATGGACCTCTGCTGCATATGCGTATCCAATCCCCTCTTGAAGCTGTCTATGCTTGTAGCCACCACCACCTCCTGTGGCAGTGAATTCCATGTATTAATCACCCTTTGGGTGAAGAGGTACTTCCTTTCATCAGTTCTAACCCAACTGCTCAACAATTTCATTGAATGTCCTTTCATATCAGAAATATTCCATATTTAAATAGTTGAAGATTCAAAGGCAAAGATGAAAAATGGAACAGATAATAGATACTCTTGTCTTAACCCTCTGCCAATTTTAAATATAGGTGAAAGCATATTATCTAAACTTAATCGTGTCTCATTTTACCTTATTGCAAAACAACGTTGAATTCAAATCCCCTAACACTATCAAGAATTGATGCTTCAATCTATCAAATGCTTTTTTTCCTCCATTGAAAAAGGTAAGAGTAGATGGGATGTTGTAGGTTTTGCTATAGTCCAGGAGACTGAAAATTTTATATTATGTTGGCTGATAAGTTACACCCAGATGTAAAGCTTGTTTGATGCAAATGTATATATCATGGGGCCAACAGATTAACTCCTGAAGCTCATATTGAGGTGATCACTTTATAATCATAATTTCAAAGAGATATAGGTCAGTATGAACCTACCTCAGAGTGATCTTTATTCTCTTACAAGATAATGCATGGGATGGAGAAAGTAGAGAAAGAAGTACTTTTCTCCCTTTCTCACAAAACAAGAACTTGTGGGCATTCGATGAAATTGCTGAGCAGACAGGTTAAAACGGATAAAAGGAAGTACTTCTTCGCCCAAAGGGTGATTAACATGTGGAATTTACTGCCATAGGAGGTGGTGGCGGCCACAAGTATAGCCACCTTCAAGAGGGGTTTAGATAAAAATATGGAACATAGGACCATCAGTGGCTATTAGCCACAGTGTGTGTGTATATATAAATTTTTTTTTGCCACTGTGTGACACAGAGTGTTGGACTGGATGGGCCGTTGGCCTGATCCAACATGGCTTCTCTTATGTTCTTATGTTCTCTTTATATATTATAATCATTTAGCTATTGGACCACACTTGCAAAAGGTTCTTAACGCTACAAATGCTGTTTATAGAGTGAATGTGTGGCAGAAACAATTCAGCTGAAAATTTCTTATAGTATTCTGGTGTCAAACCATCAAGTCTAGGATCCTTGTTATTTTTCAATTGTGTAATTCCTCAAGAACTTCCTGGGGCTCTTTGGCTTTTGCCAAGCTTAGTTTATCTTCTTTTGTTAATTTTGGTGGTTTTTTAAAAGATTGATTTTATCAATATCAACTTTCTCAGAAATACAGGTTTCTTTATAGAAGTGAACACATTCATCCATAATTTATTTATAGGGTTTGCAAAGTCCACTTTCTTATTTTTAACCTGATAAATCAATTTTTTAGACTTTTTTGAAATTGATGCCGATAGAGAGAAATTTTCTGACTTTCTCACCAAATTTTTAAAAATCAATTTTGTATATGTTTTGTGAACTCTAACCAAGTCCAGTACTTCTAGTTTCTGCCTAGCATCTTTTATTTTTAGTAGTAAGTTCTGAAAAGTTATTGCATACATCTTTTTCTAGTTTCTTAACATTAGCCTTAAGATTGTTTCTTAATTGGTGATGTTGGAGTTTTTGACTTTTTCTTTGTTTTCCAGAAAGCAGATTGGCTAATAAATACCCTCCTTCAAAATCTTTAGTAGCTTCCAATACATAGGGATTTAAATGTTATTAGTATAATTTCTAATAAAGAATTCTTCCAATTCCATCTACATTTTCAACACATTTCTTATAATCTAGCACAGGGGTTTTTTGTAGCAGGAACTCCTTTGCATACTACACCACACTACCCTGATGTAGCCAATCCTCCAAGAGTTTACCAGGCTCTCAGTACGGGGCTTACTGTAAACTCCAGGAGGATTGGCTACATCAGGAGAGTGTGGCCTAAAATGCAAAGGAGTTCCTGCCACAAAAAAAGCCCTGATCTAGCATATTGTTATCTAGGCACCATGTGATCAAATAAAGTATTTAAAGAGTTTCTTATCTTTTCCTTGCATGTTTTATCTGCTCCATATTTTCATCTAATCCCTCCCTCTTGAAGCTGTCTATGCTTGTAGCCTCCACCACTTCCTGTGGCAGTGAATTCCACATGTTAATTTCTAATAAAGAATTCTTCCAATTCCATCTACATTTTCAACACATTTCTTATAATCTAGCACAGGGTACTTCCTTTTATTTGTTTTAACCTAACTGATCAGCAATTTCATTGAATGCCCATGAGTTCTTGTATTGTGAGAAATGGAGAAAAGTACCTCTTTCTCTGCTTTCTCCATCCCATGCATAATCTTGTAAACTTCTATTGTGTCACCCTGCAGTCGACATTTCTCCGAGCTAAAGAGCTCCAAGCGTTTTAACCTTTCTTCATAGGGAAAGTGTTCCAAACCTTTAATCGTTCTAGTTGCCCTTTTCTACACTTTTTTCCAATGCCATAATACCCTTTTTGAGGTGCGGTGACCAGAACTGTACACAGTATTCCAAAAGAGTCCGCACCATCGATTTATACAGGGGGGCATTATGATACCGGCTGCTTTGTTTTCAATCCCCTTCCTAATAATTCCCAGCATGGCGTTGGCCTTTTTTATTGCAATCGCACACTGTCTTGACATTTTTTCAGTGAGTTATCTACCACGACCCCCAAGATCTCTCTCTTGGTCAGTCTCTACCGGTTCACACCCCCATCAACTTGTATTTGTAGCTGGGATTCTTGGCCCCAATGTGCATTACTTTTCACTTGGCCACATTGAACCTCATCTGCCACATTGTTGCCCACTCACCCTGTCTCAACAGACACCTTTGGAGGGCCTCGCAATTCTCTCTGGTTCTCACCACCCTGAACAATTTAGTGTCATCTGCAAACTTGGCCATTTCACTGCTTACTCCCGACTCTGGTTCATTAATGAACAAGTTAAAGAGCATGAGTTGTATCAACATGTAACCTGATGCAACCTGATGTTAAAGGGACGTGTTACACGTATAAGGTTAGCCGTGCTCAGTTTTAAGGCTCAGTTTTAAGGCCATCATTTTATCGGTTGGGTATGTCTCCTCTCCAAGCTATGTCCGCTTAGAACCGTTGCATCTCCACCATTCTCTAAATAACATCTGTGTTGCAAAACATGCTTTCCCCAAACAATATGAAGCCTGCTACACCTGTGGCTGACCCTCCTTTCCCCCCTTAGGAAACATCCGGCATTCCTTGGGGTGGGTGGATCCCTAGCCACCATTGGAGACTGTTGCGCCACTCCCCCATAAGGAAACATACAGCGTTCGTTTGTTGTGTGTGCGCGCATGTGTGGGTGGGGCAGCTGTCACTTTGATGATGATAGGGGTCCCCTATCTACTACTAACATGCAGCTTGATGAAACAGAAGTATATGTAATTGCACCCCAAGAGATGGTTCCTGGAAAATCCCAAAGAAAGTTGTTTACCGAGGCAGAAAGCTGCAGTTTAGCTTGTGTTATGACTGCAAATAATGCTGCCATGTAATGCCATATATGGAAAGTATCAAAAAGACCCAAGTGTGTCCTGCCTGTGTCGTGACATGTTTCCAGTTTGTGATGTGTTTCAGTTTGCTTGATTTTGCTGATGTATAACTTTAAGCAGTATAAAACCCTGTGTTCTGTCTGTAATCCAGGTCAGACCCACAGCTTTTGGCATGAGCCACATGGACCTGATCCATGTGCATGTTATTTCAATAAAAAGAAAGCTGTTTTCCTGATCCTGCCTCAGGTCTCATCTGTCACTGAACCAACCATCAATTGCCTCCTGCAGGGTTTTTCCTGCTACAGGAGATATTCCTAAAATAAATTGCTACTCTTTTATTTTGTTTTTAATTGTCAGAAACATAATAAAAGATTCCAAACGTTGGACAGTCAAGAAGTCTGGCATAAGAAATTTTAATATAGTTTCTTGTAACAAAACAATATAGTTGTATTCTTTAATTTATAGAAAATCTTACATCTTTTATGGGGTTCATTTAACCAATTAACATCAAATAGACTATATTCAGATCTTCTGCCTTTAATGATTTATTATACATATTACTGAATAAAGTTGTACACCTAATTCATTAAATATACTAGCAAGGGAAAAGT
The DNA here is from genome assembly GCF_032191835.1 of Heteronotia binoei. Taxonomy (NCBI): domain Eukaryota; kingdom Metazoa; phylum Chordata; class Lepidosauria; order Squamata; family Gekkonidae; genus Heteronotia; species Heteronotia binoei. The sequence goes on along the minus strand of NC_083235.1, from coordinate 53,184,534 downwards.
TTCCTATCCGTTTAGCCTAAACAACAAAAATGTATTATCTAAATCCTTGTAATAGCTGTATTATTCAATTATAAATAAACATTATTTCCCAGCTTCAGAGCATGATCCAAAAAGTAATTGTATAAGTTCTTCACCTTCTTCAACCATCTTCAATGAACACTCCTTTTTAATGAAATAACAATCTGTCTATCGGGAATATCCTAGCTCTAATCTTTCTGTAAAGAATTTTAAATCTCTTCTCCTCTGTAAGGTTAGAAAAGAGATACCAGGAAACATTCGAATATTTTCACCTTCAGTAATTAACGGGCCTTTACACAAACAATTAAGATGTTTATGCCTAAAGTTGTAAGTAGTTGCATTTTAATTAATTGTCGGTTTGTTTTATGTTTCTTTATTGGTGGATTGCTGGTTGTATAGTGGTGTAGTGTGCTGCAGGACCAGGTCCCATTCTGTCAGCAAAACAGCCTGTCGAGAAGCTGGCTTTATGCTCATGACTTTCAAGCATGACATGGGTTGAGCCAGGGAAGTATGACCATTCCTAACCACATCTGAAATAACTTACAAATATTGCTATTGAGAGGTTGCTATGCATGTCATCTAAGCTTCCCAGTGTTAAAAAGACCAACAATACAGATATGCCCATCCTATATAATGGACAATTGGGAAAGGGTAGATTTAAAAAATGCATTCTGGCTCACTAGATTTCATATGAATCAGGCACAATTGCATTAAGAAGAGTAACCAGTTATTTTTCGTTTAACATATTTTTTAAAATGCAAAGAGCTCTGCTGTGATTTTCAATGTAAAATTGGTCAATGTAAAATTTTCATTAGCTGGGTCCCAAATTAGGGATAGCACTGCACATGAAACCTGCTCCTTCCACCAATAGTATGATGTTTTTTTCTATCTGAGCTGTCAGTGGAATATTAGATTTTTGGTGGTTATTTAATAAGGCAATGAAGACAAGGAGCTCTTTAAGGCAAAAGTAAAACAATCTCTATTTTCTCTTCAGGAGGTTTTTCTGGCAGTTAGTAAAAGATGGGAGAGAGGGGATCTAAAAACTGCATGAGAAACAAAAGGCAGAACAGTCTGTCAAACCAAATAGGTATAATTAGGTTTTGGTTTTAGCTGTTTAGGAACCCTGAGAAAGTCTATGGCATCCCAGTTTGCATGTATCTTAAGTAGGTGATCATGTAACTAGAAAGCAACTGTGAAAAAAGTGTATCCATGTCATTGTAAAAGGTTACCTGGGCATATTTTAGTCTCATTTACACTATCAACCTTGAGTAGATTCAAGAACCTAAATAATCCCATGTTCTGGTAAACAATTATGAATGGAAAAGCAATGTGTCCCGAAGAGACTTTTAAAAAGGCAATTTATGTCGACAAATCTTCCAGATTAATGTCAGACTACTAATCCCCACAAAGTCTATTCTGTCAACAGCACTGACAAGAAAGAAAGAAAGAAAGAAAGAAAGAAAGAAAGAAAGAAAGAAAGAAAGAAAGAAAGAAAGAAAGAAAGAAAGAAAGAAAGAAAGAAAGAAAGAAAGAAAGAAAGAAAGAAAGAAAGAAAGAAATTGCATAACTGGGGTGAGGGGGAGATATATGTGAATGTCCTGAATTGTGCAGGGAGTTAGACTAGATGCTCTTGGAGGTCCCTTCCAACTCTATGATTTATGCCTTTGATTGCCACCTGCCAATCCACTGGATTGCTCCTTGTGGCATACTGAACCTTTGTATTGAAACAGATGACCCATGCCATGTTTCTAATGCTGCCACCCTAGCAAACAACTAAGAAGAAACTCAGGGAATCTATCTTGTTTTGAACTAGACAACAGTCTAGGCTGAGATTATTAAAGCAGGGAGGGTAGTCTCTTAGTGGAATCCTTTTGAGTTTCTGCTATTTGGTCACATTCCGTAGCACTTCGGTATAACTCTTCAGGAAAGCTTCATGCCCACATTTAGCTCAGTGCTTATTGCATTTATCTTAGACAAGGTAAGAAGAAGGCTCTACATGTTTGCAGATTAGTGGGTGGGAAATAATTTGGGGTTTGGGATGAAATTTCTCTCCACTTGTGTTTGACAAAACTCAATACTCTGCATCCAGAATTCCTATGAATTTTGTGTGGCCCAAGAGCCTGCCCAATCGAAATTCTTTGCTGTTGATTGACTCCCTCCCAAGCCACAACCCTGGCAATCAACACAGCAACATTGGAATCATCTTCTTCATCAGATGATGCCTGCTCAGGTGGCCACTTTGGAGGTGGGCATTTTGTCAGACTGTCCTTCATTTGTTTGGCTTTCTTTGGTGCCATAACTCTAAAAGAACAGTCAGACAAAAAAACCTTAGGCAAATTTAATCAACAGGTTCCAAGAGCATAAGCAATTACTACTGAAAACAATTATAACATCAAAAGTATTTTTTCATAGAAAAAAAAAGAGAATTAATATACCTCCCCATTAGTTGTTAATTAGGGATGGGCATGAACCTTGAAACAAACTGAATTTTTACTCAAATTGGGCCGGTTCATGCTTCATTTTGACCTGGTTCAATTGATGCACAGTTCCCAAACCAACCATGAACCATCATTTTTCCCATGGAGGTTTGGGTGGTTCTTGTTGTGGTTTGTTGGCCAGCCAGCCTGGTGCCAATTGAATGAATTCCTAGGCAATTCTAGGGGTGGACTTGTGGAGACCCCTAGAAACACCCATAGTAGTTGTCCATAGATTGATTGGCCACTCCCATTTTGCTCCTCTCACACACAAAGACACATCTCACATGTTGACTCAGCTGTTTCACTTTTCAGCAGGAAGAGAGAGGAGTTTGTCATTGAGTGTGAGAGAGAGTTAGGAGAAGAAGAATTGCTTGCTGCAGGTCAAATCCAATCTTTGTTAAATGGGTAGATGGGTGGAGGAAAGCCTGCTGATGACTTCCTGCGCGTTTGGCATCTCTAACTCATGAGGGGGCCATTCAACTACCTCCCTAACTCCCGAACTGCAGAAACCACGAATCGGTTTGGCAAATGGAAAAGTTCATGAAAGTTTATGGTTCGTTCTCATCCCTATTGCTAATGCATTTTAGTCATGCCTTCATTGAATTTCAGTGGGCCAGGGCAAACTGCTCTCCAGGAACAATGCCAAGAATCCTACTTACTGTCAGTTGCAGCTACAAGAATGGAAATGGATACTTGGTGAAATTTGCTGGAATTTCTGTTGTCCTATCTGCAGGCATCACATGATCAGGATACATTTCCAGAAAATCAGATGTGGTTTTTTACACTGCAACTATGAATAACTGAATAACAACATGTATATTGTTTTCTTCTTCTTCATACTAATATGCTTAATTACTCATCAAATTACCTATTCTAACAATCAGAATTTCTATGTATGGTGCAGCTCTGAAACATTTGTTATCATTGTATAATGGTTTGCTTTGTATTACATACACATCCACTTGCCTCATCATTTCCATGGTTCTAATTCTCAAATATGCTGCCTATTTAATGCACGAACCTACAACATTGGGAGCAGATTTCATGTGGATATTTGGGCATTCTTATCCAATTTCTTCCCCATTCTATGCTAGATAGATAATATAATGCAGAACTTTAATTCAGAAAAGGGGACTTTGATGGGAGTTTTATGAGCAAATCCATTATAGCTCTGTCTAGAGCACAATACAGAACTTTCTATTCCCCATGGCCATTCAGTGCTAGGATGTTATGCATAGAAATGTTTGCTCAACAGAAATTCTGGTGGGTGAAGGCAATACCTAACAGAAATACTATTAACACTTGCTGCAGTGAGGCAGCTGCAAAAGGTGTGATTTGTTTATATAATTATTTGAAATAGCTACTGGTTTTGCACAGCAAAACAACCAAAATCAGAGTAAATCTCTTTTGACAAAGGCAGTGTTTCCCAACAAATGTGTCTGGCACATAAATGTATGGTTTTCACTTCTTGGTCTAATCTTAATGTGTGTTAAGTGCCATCGAGTTGCTTCTGACTTATGGAGACCCTAGGAATTAATGACCTCTGAAATGTTCTATCGTTAACAGCTTTGTTCAGGTCTTACAAATTGAAGACCGTGGTTTCCTTTATTGAATCAATCCATCTCCTGTTGGATCTTCCTCTTATCCTACAGCATTCAAGTATTCATAGCAGTAGTGTCTTTTCCAGTGAGTCTTTTCCATCTTCTCATAATGTGACCAAAGTACAGAAGCTTTAATTTGGTCATTTTAGCTTCTAGGAAGAGTTCAGACTTGATACGATCAAGACCCCACACACACCTTTTTGTAGTCTGTGATATCCATAAAATTCTCCTCCAACACCACATTTTAGATGAAACAACTTTCTTCTTGTCATCTTTCTCCATTATCCAACTTTCACACACATATGTGTAGTAAAAGGGGGTATGAATTATCTTCATCTTGGTTGCCAAGACATAAGAACGTTTCCTAGCTCCTTCATGGCTGCCGATCCAATTTGTAATCTCCTTCTGATTTCTTAATTTTAATCTTTCTTTTGGTTGAGCCAATTTCTTCATCATCAGCCTTAAAGTTGTGTAATTCCCCAGTAGTTCTTACTTTTGTCTTCTTAATGTTCAGCTGTAATCTTGCTTTGCCACTTTCTGCTGTAACCTTCATCAGTAGTCTTCAAATTTTCATTATTTTCTGCCAGTAATGTGGTGTTTTCTGTAATGATATGTTCTTTATATCAATTGTCAATCTACCTACATCAAAATCTAATCCAGTTTTCCTTATGATATGTTCTGCACATAGACTGAACAGACAGGGAGATAAAATACATCCTTTGCCAACTGAGAACCATTCTGTTTCTCCATATTCAGCCTCTTGTCCAGAGTAAATGTTATGTATCAAAACAATCAGAAATTGTGGCACACCCATGTCTTTTAAAACTAACCATAGCCTTTCATGATTCACACAATCAAAAACTTTGCTGTAATCTGCGAAACACAAGCTGATTTTCTTCTGAAATTTTCTCATATGTTTCAGTAACAGAGTTAAATTTAAGGGTTCCTCTTGGGTCAGATCTGAGTTCAGGACCATCTCAACCTTCAGCGTTGCTTTAGTTGGGTAAGTGTCTCAGGATAGAGCCTCAGAATACAGCAAGAGGAGGGAGATTCTCTTCATCCAGTTTCTACACTCTGATCTGCCAATTACATACCCCATTCTTCCCTGACTGCTCCTGGGCACACCTTTTAAATCCTTCTCCAGGGGAGGTTCAATCTTGTGCTCAGCCAATCCACCCTCCCTATCCCAGTCCTGGGGAGTGACAGGCCTCTAGGCCAGTGGATCCTTGCCTTGGATTGGTGAGCTCACTGACCCTTTCCTCTAGACTTCTTTAGAGAGCTAACTGCCCCTCCTGACTGCTTCTAAGAAGGTCAGCAAAAAAAGTGAACCCACACTAATACAGAAAGAAACAAAGTTTGTTTTTTAGGAAACTCCGTATCTATAAGCAAGTCTGAAAGCTGCAGAACGCTGAACATTTCTGCTCTTGAGAAAGCCATGCTTTGTGGAACACTGTCTTCAAGCCAGTGGGAGCATAGAGAGAAAGTCTCAAGTCCAGAAGTGTTACAACCCAGAGGAACATTCACTTAAGTTACCATCATCATTAGATATAAATCCACCTTCAACTATTTACAAGTGAATTCTTTGTTTGGAGATGAAAATACATGATGGAGTGGTTCTACATTTGAACAGCTTTTGGAGGTCTTGTGTATGATCCCAGTAGAAACTGATGGACTTTTATTGTTATTTATTAGACTCATTTATTGATTTTCATGGAGTAATTTATTAGCAATACAAAATATGCATATAACTTTGTTTGTTTGCACACAGTTGCTTTGTTTCTTTCTAAGAAGGTCAGAGATGCCTGTTGTCCCTACCCCTTTGTCAGAGGTCCCCTGGGTCTCGGTGGCAGAGTCATCTTGGTATGAATTCATATGAATTGACTTCTGCTGCTGAGCATACTGCTGAGAGGTGGCTGCACTCCTTCAAGTTGGCTAACTCCAGAGTAGGCTCTATCAAGTCCACAACCTGCTGTGACCTGACTTTCCTAGCCTCAGGACTTGTTGGTGTACCTTTGATGAGGCTAGGGTTGCCAAGTCCAATTCAAGAAATATCTGGGGACTTTGAGGGAGGAGCCAAGAGACTTTGAGGGTGGAGCCAGGAGACATTGGGGGTGGAGCCAGGAACAAGGGTGTGACAAGCATAATTGAACTCCAAGGGAGTTCTGGCCATCACATTTAAAGGGGCAGTACACCTTTTCAAATGCCTTTCTTCCATAGGAAATAATGAAGGATAGGGGCACCATATTTTGGGGCTCATAGAATTGGACCCCCTGGTCCAATCATTTTGAAACTTGGGGGGTATTTTGGGGAGAGGCACTAGATGCTATACAAAAAATTTGGTGCCTCTACCTAAAAAAATACCCCCCAGAGCCCCCAATACCTGCTGATCAATTCCCCATTATTCCCTATGGGAATTGTTCATAGGGAATAATAGAGTGCCCAGTAGACATTTCCCTCCCCCCTCACACTTTCTAAAGCGGGGGAGGGCCTCCAAACCAGGGAATCCCCTGCCCCCTCCCTCTCTTACACACACAAATACTTACTGCGTCTTGTTCCTGAAGAACTTTTCTCGCTCTGGAAACGAAAGCAAAAGAAAGGGAGGGGCCGTTCTCTGAGGAAACTGTTTCTGATCCTTTCCCATGAAGCCCTTCCTGTTTCCTACTTCCTGCTCAGCCTTCAAGGAACACATTTTAAAAACTGTTTGCAGGTTGCTAAACCAGCAGGAGCTCTACAACTACAGGATGACTGTGGGGGTGGGGCTTCCCCCGCCAGCCAGCTGGCTGTTTTTTGAAAACCTCCGGATCCACTCCGCGGAGTTTGCTGTGGGAAATCCATCCACGCCAGATCGACTGCTTTGTGGGCGTCACCCTCTCCCTTTCCATCCTCCCACCCTATCCACCCCCTTGGCCAATCATCAGCCGTTCGCGGCACTTCCCAAAAGTGCCCGCACGGCCATTTTTTTAAAAAAAACCTTCATATTTCTTGCGTAATTTTTTTTTTTATTATTGACTTTAGTTGCGTTATTTCGCTGAAGCGGCGGGTATGTGAGGTTACTTTTCTGTTGTTGCGTTATTTCGCAACTACGGAATTGCATTATACATTATACATTGTTGGGGGGGGAATCTAGTGCCGGCGCGGGCCAAAGCGTTCATGTGTGTGTGTTTTAAAAAGGCAATGCCTCCCTCAGCTGTGCCACCAGCATTTCTGGACCTGCACAAAATCGCCATGTATAAAATGGGAAGTTGGAGTCCTTCATTCTCCTCCCTGGCTACATTCCGCTCGGTTAGAAAATAGATGCGAGCTCGCTCTTCACACGCGCCACAGAAGAAGAAGGAGAGAATGGGGCGGGGGGGGAGCTCTGGCAGCAGGAGTCAGTCAGGTCCCCGTTGCAGCTGCAAGCGCCAGCCGGGGAGGGGGAAGAGCGCAGAGGAAATCCCAGCTTCGCCACCCGGGAGGGAGCGAGGCTGGGAAAGGAAGAAGCTGCCACACACACACACACAAACCCCTCGATTTCTCTCTCTTCGTTATTGCGATATTTTGCAACTCCGGAATTTGTGTTGGGGGGGGGGGGGAATCTAGTGCTGGGATTCTCCACTGTGAATGCTTCTGTTAATACATAAAGGGCTGTGGAGGATACTACAGCTGCAGCCAATCCATAAGCAGAAGCGGCACACGTGATGCGGTTTGTCCACGAAAAGAAGGGGAAAGAACAGCTGTGACTGCTCGTTGTTACGTAGTTATGCAACCAGACTTGCGCTTAAGAAAAAAATGATTGACAGGGCATCGAACTCAAGTTGATGCTAGTGCGAAAACGATTTGAGCCGGGGCTTCATGGAAAGCGACTCCACTAAAGAGGCAATGTGCGAAAACGAGGAAAATGATCCGGACGTAATTGCGCCGCGGAATAAGGGGAGCAAACGCTAAGTGCAAAAATGACCCTAGTGTTTCATTTGTAGCCATTCTTTCTTGAGTGACTCTGCCAGGGCTTTTTTTGTAGCAGGAACTCCTTCGCATATTAGGCCACAGTCCTCCTGGAGCCCCCAATCCTCCTGGAGCTTACAGTAGGCCCTGTCCTAAGAGCTCTATAAACTCTTGAAGGACTGGCTACATCAGGGGTATGTGGCCTAATATGCAAAGGAATTCCTGCAACAACAACAACAAAAGCCCTGGACTCCATTAAAAGTTCAGCCTCTTGTCACATTCTAAACAGTATTGCTTTCAGCTTTGCTGACACAAACAAATCACCTCATCATATTAAGGTGTGTGTCCTTAATACCAATTCTTCTTAAGCCTTCTTTAGCTTGAGTTGTTTGTGACACAGAATGCATGCACACCCACATCTTGCTTTTACGAACAGATTTAAAAGTATCCACTTAGACTAAAATTACTGCTTCAAGTTTAACATCAAGTGGTCTGGTACACAGGGGCCCTGTTCAGATGGACAGTATAATGAGATGTCGCTGCTGTTTCCTTCCGGATTTAAAGTGTCTGATCAGACAGCAACATCCGCTTCCTGGTATTAACTCATGGTAGCCCCCGCCAATCCTTCTCGGAACCGGATTATTTTGTTACCCGCTCCTTTGCGGTGTTTTTTGAGTTTTTTGGTTTCACCTCGTAGTTTTCTCCGTCTGGATAGTTCTGCTGAGATATTAACCAACTTTCGGATGTCTGAAGGCTGTCCCAGAGCAAAAGGAGCCTCAGACATCTGGTTTACAGTAGAATTTTTTTTTCACTACTTAGCGATACGTGCATAACCACATAATGTTTTAACCTATGCATATGCACATATCCTCATAATGTGCGCATGTGCATAATGTGTGCATGCACATAATAGTGGAAGGAAAAAAGAACTGCATGGTGCCATCGTGTGGATGGCGGAAGACAGTTCTACCGCGGAGTGATTTGAATTGCAGTATGGCAGTCTGATTGATAATATCTGGAACAAAGATATTCAGAACAGAACCGGGTCAGTTTAACGAGGACTCAACATGCTGTATGAACAGGGCCAGGTAGTACATACATTTATGACAATTCACATTAGTTTAGGATTTGGGCCTTTCACTTAGGCCCACCACTATCAATTATCCCTATTGCTTGGAGTTCTTAGCAAATTTCTGAGAAATTTGGAAGGTATAGAGCTGATCCTCAGCATCAACTGTCAGAACCAAGTCCTCCAGAGTCACTCAAGGCCTGGCCTTCAGTGCTTTTGATTGCTGATGTTTGCATGCTGGGACCACCTTGCATTTGGCCTGATAGCCTATGTTTAGCCTTTCCAGCTGCAAGTTGATTGCTTCCCTACCAATAGGTTTGGCAGGAGAGGAGTCTCTCTCTCTCCCCTTCTTCTTCATGAGTGGTGGGTACAGTATAAACTAGCCTGTGCCCTGTTTCCTTCAAGTCTGCAAATCAAACCTACTACTTTAGGATTCAGAAGCCTGAACTTCTTTCTCAATCCTCCTCCTAGTTGCAAAGTACTGCAAGCTGGCACAAAGCAAAAACAAAGCTCCACCTCTGGCAGCCTAACAGGGAAGCACAGCACCAGTGTGTGTGTGTGTGTGTGTGTGTGTGTGTGGAGGGGTCAAACGAAGCTCTCCCAAAGTTTAGGACAGTGCAGTGAAAAGCTCCATGCAGAAACACCAGATGGGACAACCATGTTTGGTAGAAACAAATAGTTTTGAGTGGATGACAGCCACATACTGGCTGTGTTACTTATTCTCTCTCTCCTCTCTCCCCCCCCCCCATCCACTGATCCTCCTACTATCAGCTGTCTGGGAAATTGAAATTGTAATGTTTGGGAGTCCATCCCAGCAAGGTGAGGAAAAGACTGCATAAGCCCCCACCTTCCCTAGCATGCCCAGTCTGATTGTTCAACAAAGCCATCTGCCACTTGGCCACTAGGAGGCAATTTACAGGAATATATATATATATTATGAAAACCACATGATGAAGCACCAGAATAAGTGCCAAGTCAGAAAGGTATGCAAAGTAAATGAGTTGGAGTGGATGTATGCAGGGGCATCTTGCTGCAATGGTGCAATATCACTTCCAGGGAAAACTCAGAAATGATGTCATGACTCTCTAGGATTTGCTGGAAACTCTACAGTTACGGCATAGTGTAAAATCATCTTACAAAGTGACATAATATGTTGCCAAAGGCTTCCACAGCTGGAGTCCATTAGTTGTTGTAGATTTTCTGGGCTGTGTGGCCATGGTCTTGGCATTGTGAGTCCTGATGTTTTGCCAGCAACTGTGACTGGCATCCTCAGAGGTGTAACCATGACCATGGCCACGCAGCCTGGAAAATCTACAGCAACCAAAGTGACATAACATAACATCATCATACCAATTTAATTTTTTAATTCCCCCCCCCCCCCAACTAGCTACTGGAGTGGGGAAAGACAATGGGAGCTGGGGGTGAGAGATCTCCTGCTCCCAGCAGGTAATTGACAATCCCTAGTTTGTAAACGTTCATAAATGTCAGCAACAATTCTATTTAGATTTGGAGCATTTATGATATTAAAGAATGGACCTGATTCATGGCTGATCTTGCTGAGCAAAATTCTAACTGCACATCCCTACCTGCAGGCATAGTTTCATAACCTGGCCCTAAGCCATGGATGTTAGCAGACAGAGTGTCTTAAGTTTGGCCAGTCCAATATGTGCCACAATTACTTTAGTAAGCACAAATGGAGGCCTTTGACCAATGTTTTGCTTTAGTATGTACATGCACGAGAGGGCTACTGACTGATTTTAGGTCCAGAAGTAAATCACAGTAAAACAAAAGTGAACAAAAGAATGTACAACATCATATTTAAAAGAGTCTATACAATATAAAAGATATACAAAATAAAAGAGCCTATACACACATAGGCTCTGTCCTCGTGACTATAATACCTGAAAATGCAGGGCTCCTGAGCGAAGGACTATGCACATATAATTTGCATGCATTGGCTGTGTTATTATACTAAAGCAAATACGGAAGGCAGAGAGGTAGGGCTATTCGTCTATGGACTAAATAAAATAATAAAATATTACTATCTTATTAATTTGAATAATTTCTCCAACCTGAATATTTGACAAAGGAAATAATAATTTATTAAAATGCCATTTGGTTATTTAACCAGTTTGAAGTGCTGTGGAGTGAAGGATGAATTCTTCTTTTATGCATCTCTCTATCTCCAATTTAGGAATAAGTGCTTGTTAAATTTGTCAGTGTGTGAAACCACAATATAATTCCCAGTTCTGCCATTCAAATCTACTCACAACTTAAGTGGGAAGAAGAGGAGGAATGTATGGAGAACCAGCCATGCATTTTCTTCCTAGAAAGTATTAGTTAATCTTTTTTTAAAAAAGACAAAGACTTATTTTCATTTTACTGTTATGGGAAAATTGAAGAGGCATCAAATGTTACTGCGTCTTTAATTCCTATATAATTTCAGCGTAATTTATATTAACAAAAAGAGTCCATAACTGGAGAGAACCACAGTAGTTGTCACAACTTTAATGAAGTGAGTATGAGGCGCTGAGGGGTGGGATACATGCTGGGCACAGCACTGAGGAAAACTGCCTTGGCAGTCCCTGAATTGAATGAAAGTACAGGGACTGGGAGGAGAGTTGTTTTAACATCTCTTGGTTAAGCCAGTTGGCTTGACACCAAGATTTGAACTATACTGAGCTGTTCATCAGAGTTTGAAATGCAATGACTTACACTGCATGTATTAGCACATAAATGAACTTGCAGGCTTCCATTTTATATGCTCATAGATGAACTAGTTCTATGCACCCTTGGTTTTAAGATGTTCAGTCTTTGCTCCTCAGCAGTTTGTAGCAAACAAAATGGGTGTGTATTAATATAATCCAAAGAGATAATTCTTAGCATATATTAGGGCCAAACAATCCATGAGGCTTTGGTCTGCAAGGAACACTGGCAAGCCACATGCTGGGTACTGCTGTCCTTTTTGAAGTTATGTAAGGTAAGAGAGGAACAGTATTTATTTTTCAGAGAAGAAGAGATATGCTGTTGTGTCCTAGGCTCAAATGGGAGAACTGTTACTTTTGGAGGGAACTGTTACTTTTGGAGGGAAGCCGAACAAGCCAGAGCTTGAACTCCACACCAGGGTTCCGGAGAAGGCCTAAGCGTGCCCAATCAGGGGATGGATTGAAACATAAGTAGCCAGGCTCATACTGTACCCTGATAGGCCCTTAGGGCCCTGTAAATAGCCAATCCGTGTAGATAGTTAAGGACCAATCAGAAGGGGGCAAGAATTGTATAAAGGAGCGGGAAGTTTGAACAGAACTCAGTGTCTGTCTGTGTGTTCCTGAAGTAAAGCTTGCTGAAATCACTCTCCGACTCTGGTCTCTTACTGCGCCGACCCCAGTACTTTACATATGCCATGGGTTCTGTCTGTCTGGAAACAATCATGCTCCGGTCTGAAATCCAATCTCTGACTTGTCAGAAAACTAGTAATGGATGATCAGTCCTTAATCTCAGTTTGTCAGCAGCATTTGAAACACATGGCTAAAAAGAGTTTGCATTTAATTGAGCATTCTAAATTGGATCGCAAACATTTTGTGTATACATGGTCTTGCATTGCAGCTTGGGAACTATGGCTTGTATCCAGCAATGTGGAAATATAAACAAATTAATATTATTTTTATTTAAAATTTACTGCAGTTTCACTTGCACACAATGGTGTGCAACACCTAGTGCCTCCCTCCTATTTATATTACAGTGTCCAGACACTGAATTCACATCTTGCAAAAGTGGAAACACAAGTGGGGATGCAATAAATTTGACTTAGCACAAGTGGCTAGCAGTCTTTTTATTGCATTTCTTCTTGTGCAAAAGTTCTAGCACATATGGAAATTTTGCACTGGATTCAATCTTATGACTGGGGGAAGGCACAAATCCAAAATATAGCTGCATAGTTTACCCTTCTTCCCTACTCATCCAATCCACACATTAAAAAAAGAGAGATATCTGTAGAAGCACTTTGCACATTTGCAGTGGTTGCTTGGCTTCCCTATTTTACCTGCTTAAATTCTGGACCTCATAGCATCTGGTGCTACGAGGATCCCCAAGCCCTCACAGGCGAGATTTGGCGTGTATGAGTTAAAAAAAGACACAAGAACACTGGTTGTGCATTGAAGACCTGAATGTAAAGAGAGTCTGTTGATAATGATGCTGTGCACCCTTTTCTTTGTTGCTTATAGACCTGGTTTTATTTAAACACTTCCAGGGTTCATTGTAGCACCAGTGCGGATGTGTGCAATCTGAACCACCATTCATTGTGGTGGCAGTAAAACAGGAAGATGACATATGGATTTGGCTTAACATATCATAGTTGCAAGTCCTCAAACCTTTAAATGAAAACTAGCTTAAATTGACTGCAGAATAAGTGGATTTCCAGACTGCAGCCAATTTACTGTGCCTTTAATAATGGGCATGGTGGGAATCAATAGTCCTTCAAAGTTATGTTTAGCTGACTGAAGACTGCAAAGCCTGCCACGATAAAATTACTAACACCCTGTTCTAATGGTGAATTCTCCCAACCATTATAAAACTAATAGCAACATCAATATTTCAGTTAACCTCCATCTTGTCTTTACTGTGTTGTGGTGTAACATTGGAATCACCATGAATCATAAGGTTCAAATCATGACACTTCCTTTCTAAAACATCAGGAGAAAAGGAAACCTGAACTGGCAAAGTCTCAAAATGTTTTGTTTCCATTAGCATGTTTCAATTGGAAACGTGACTTCAGATGTTTGGGATTATCATTTGATTTTTGATGAACACTATATGTATTTTTTCTGACAAGCTATTTCTACTGGGGATTCACAGCTGTGACACATTATATTTAAGAAAAACCTCAGGTACTACTTTTTTTTCATCTGCAGAAGTAAAGTCCTATGGCAGATATCAAATGTGGTGAGGAAAATAATTTTCTCTTACAAATGATAATGATTATGAAACTGGTTCAACATATCTTTACCAACCTACAACCTATGGACAATGATAATCCCTTCTCACAAGCACTGTGAGGAAAAAACATTTCTTTTCCAGACAGCCTCCTAACTTTAAACAAATTCTCCTAACTTCCTAACATGAAAATAGACTCTTGGACCAGAACCTGCAACAAACCAAGATGTCAACTCTGTCACCATAGCCACTCTGACAACACAATAACCAGGCCTAAGAACCCCAGTCACACCATCTCAGATACATTCACTTGTCCATCTTCCAACATTATATATGCCATCAAATGTCAGCAAGGCCTTCCACTCTCTGCATTGGACAAACAGGTCAGTCCTTATGCAAAATAATAAATGGATATAAATCTAACATTAAAAACCCAAACACTGAAAAATCAGTGGAAGCAGATTACTGATCTAAGAGTGGGGCTACCCGGCCCCCGCCACAGGCTTACTTAATGCCTACCACTGGCACTTAATACCTGCCACTGGGTTGCTCAACCTCTCTTGCTGCTGTGGATATTGATTGGGCAATTTTAGCTCCTCACCTCTTCAGCTTGCTGCCTTTTCAGGGAATGCAGCCCCTTCCCGCCCGCGCCGCTGTACGGCGGCATAGGGCAGGGGCCGTTCTTTGCCTCCCCGGATGGTGTAGAGGCAAACAGTCTCCGCCCATCCGGGGATTTGGGGGGGTGTGGTTCGGGGCTTTATAAGCCCGGACATGCCTCCTGTGGCGCAGTTTATCTGGGCTTTTGTCAGCCCACCCTCTCTCCCAGCAATAGTACAGGCTTCTCTGGTCGCTGTGTTATTCAGGGCCAGGTAGGAATTTTTTCATCTCAACTGATTGGCACTGGTTGGGATGTGTTTCGCCTACCTTGTACTGTTTGCAGTGGTTAAAAATTTTTATTTGGTAACTTTTGTTGGCAGGAGTTTTATTGGCTAGTTAGGTAACCGGTGAGCACCCTCGGTTTATTCCCTGTTGCAGGGAATGTGGTGGGATGGTACGGCAGATGGGCTGTATGGCTCTCTGCTGAGATGCCCGCTATAGGGTTTCCTCCTCTGGAAGGATGCTCTGGAATGCGGCGCCTAGCCGGTCGAGGGTATACCTGGCCTTTGCCGGCCTGGCATTAGCCGGTACTAATTGGCTACTGCCGGGGGCTGGGTGGCTCGCCCTGCTGGACTGGGAAGGGTCAGGGGTTTCCCTTGGCCTGTCCGGCAGTTTAGGTTGCCCCATGCCATGTTTTGTTCAATAAAGTTGCCCTGTTTGGGGATTATTGGGTTAGTGCCTGTGTTCCTGGACTACCTTTGTGAGGTATTAGGAGGAGGGAGAGGGAGGCCAATGGCCTGGCAGTTGTCTGGGAATCCACTCAGCCCTCAGGGGCCTCACCAAAGTGGGGCACATTTAATGACTGGTATTCACTTGCCATGCAAAGAGGACCCACCTGGTATTCACTTGCCATGCAAAGTGAGGGAGAATATACTGGATGGATATGTGTTGACGTATTTACTCTTCTCAAGCCAGAGGCCGAGGAAGGCTTGCTTGGCCCACACTCAGAGAAGAAGCAAGAAATAGGCTGTTGAGCATACATTGTAAAACTAAATCATGGGGTTTAATGTTTTCACAGGTGTAGCTTTATTCGTTTATCCAGAGTGGGGATAGCACCTTTCTAAGCACCTGGACAATGTTTTACATACTCAGACTTTATCTGGGGACACCATTGCTATTAACTATGATGGAGACTTTTGTAAAAGGGCTTCTCACAATGATTTTGCCAGGTGGGATTTAATTAATGATAAACTGTAGCTTACAAAGACCGGCCCTCATGTGAAAGGCATGACCACTGCCTCCCATATCTCTAGAATGGGTTACAGATGGGATTCCAGCTGCAGTGTTTGCTGGAGTTAAATCAGGGGAAGTGCCAGTGCACTCATTGTAAGTTCAGTTATAATTGCAACAATTTTTTTGAGCCTCATGCCTATCCAGCTTGCCCATGGGGTGGGAGTGAGCAACAGTCCATTTGTGCCAGGAACGTGGAGGCTCAGCTGCTGCCTCCAGCTCCAAATCCAAGTAATTCACATGTAGTAGAGTCAGGATTAGGTCAGCTTTCACCACATTTGCCCAGGTCCTCTTTGCTTACTCCTTGAGTGTTATCTAGGGTGACCATAATGTCTGAAGGCCAGCCAGGGACACCTTGGGGGGGGGGGGAGGTAGGGGTGTGCGCGCGCACACTAATAACACAGGTCGAGATGCAGGACAGGAACCCGGAAGTGACCGACAGGCTGCTTCAGCAGGCCGCTGCGCTGGCCCCCTGGGCCCTACAACGATGGGACCGATGCCACAGGGACGGGCTCGAAACACTCTATAACCCCTCAAAAGAACAGCAGTCTAGCTCGCTTCCCCCGAGCCCTGCCGCCATAAGCCTCAAGGGGGCTCATTTTGCGGCATCTCCCGGCGGGAGGGTGGCACCCGCACGGGACACATATCAAATGAAAGAGGGGGCGCAGGGCTATCAGAAACAGCCAGCGGAGGGAATCGGGAGACCACCCCACTGGGGGATCCGCACCCCGAAAGTGATGAAGGTGGCGCAGATAGAGCCAACAGAGCAAACAGGACAAAATAAATAGGATGCATTATGCAGCACAGTTGAGAAAGTGCCTTATCCCATATACTGATGAAGTAAATACAGGATCTGAGAACAAAATTGCACCAGAAGACACAAACACAAAGCTCCCTTACACTGAATCAGTGCTTGGGTCCACCAAAGTCAGTATTGTCCACTCCAGTCACAAACACAAAGCTCCCTTACACTGAATCAGTGCTTGGGTCCACCAAAGTCAGTATTGTCACATAAGAACATAAGAGAAGCCATGTTGGATCAGGCCAATGGCCCATCCAGTCCAACACTCTGCGTCACATAAGAACATAACGGAAGCCCTGTTGGATCAGGCCCGTGGCCCCTCCAGTCCAACACTCTGTGTCACATAAGAACATAAGGAGGGAAGGAAGGGAGGAGGGAGGGAAGGGAAAGGAGGAAATAAGGGAAGGAAGGAAGGAAGGAAGGAAGGAAGGAAGGAAGGAAGGAAGGAAGGAAGGAAGGGGGAGGGAGGGAGAGAAGGAAGGGGGGAGGGAGGGAGGGAAGGAAGGAAAAAAGAAAGGAAGGAAGGGAGGAGGGAGGGAAGGAAGGAAGGGAAGGGAGTGAGGGAACGAAGGGAAGGAAGGAAGGAAGGAAGGAAGGAAGGAAGGAAGGAAGGAAGGAAGGAAGGGAGGAGGGAGGGAAGGAAGGAAGGAAGGAAGGAAGGAAGGAAGGAAGGAAGGAAGGAAGGAAGGAAGGAAGGAAGGCCGCCCCCCGCCCCCCCCCACTTTCGGCCCCCTTACCTGCTTCCAGGGCGGCGGAGAGTCCAGCGGTGGCGGCGGCGAGTCCTGCAGCGGCGGCCTCTCCTACGCTTCCCTGGCCTCCGCCGGGCCCCGCGCGCGGGCGGGGAAGGCGGCGAGGGAGGGAGGGAGCTGCCGGCGCTGGCCTCTGGAGGCCTCCAGGGACCAGCGCCGGCTGCTCCGCGGCCTCCGCTGGTCGCTGGGGCCCCTCCAGAGACTCTGGAAGGCCCCCAGCGACCAGCGGAGGCCGCGGAGAGGCCTTCGCTGGTCGGCGCTGGTCCCGGAAGGCCCTCCAGAGTGTCTGGAAGGCCTTCCGGGACCAGCACCGGCTGCTCCGTGGCCTCTCCGCGGCCTCCGCTGGTCCCTGGAGGCCCTCCAGAGACTCTGGAGGGCCTCCAGGGACCAGCGGAGGCCGTGGAGAGGCCTTCGCTGGTCGGCGCTGGTCCCGGAAGGCCCTCCAGAGTCTCTGGAAGGCCTTCCGGGACCAGCGCCGGCTGCTCCGCGGCCTCTCCGCGGCCTCTGCTGGTCCCTGGAGGCCCTCCAGAGACTCTGGAGGGCCTCCAGGGACCAGCGGAGGCCGCAGAGAGGCCTTCGCTGGTTGGCGGTGGTCCCAGAAGGCCTTCCAGAGGCTCTGGAAGGCCTTCCGGGACCAGCGCCGGCTGCTCCGTGGCCTCTCCGCGGCCTCCGCTGGTCCCTGGAGGCCCTCCAGAGACTCTGGAGGGCCTCCAGGGACCAGCGGAGGCCGCGGAGAGGCCTTCGCTGGTCAGCGGTGGTCCCGGAAGGCTTTCCAGAGGCTCTGGAAGGCCTTCCGGGACCAGCGCCGGCTGCTTCGCGGCCTCTCCACGGCCTCCGCTGGTCCCTGGAGGCCTTCCAGAGACTCTGGAGGGCTTCCAGCGACCAGCGGAGGCCGCGGAGAGGCCTCCGCCACCGCTGCCGGCCCCGCGCGCGGGCGGGGAAGGCGACGAGTGAGGAAGGGAGCGTCCCTGCGCGTGCGCAGGGGCCCTGCGCAGGCGCAGGGACGCTCCCTCCCTCACTCGCCGCCTTCCCCGCCCGCGCCCGCGGCCCACCGCCTCTGGGGCTGGCTAAACCGGGACCTCTAAATGGTCCCGGTATAGCCAGCCCGGGAGGCGGGAATAGGGGGCCAGAACCGGGACATTCCCGGGCTCCCGGGATGGTCTGGCCACCCTAAGTGTTATCCCAACCACAAGGCCACAACTTTTCTTTGGGATGGTTTCATATATGGCATCCCTTTCATAGGTCCTCATGTGCCTTTTGACTCTGGTAATTTGAAGTCTGCCCATGATTTTCTGAGTATTGTAGCAGCTAAAGTGAAATGTGCCAGTGGATGGGTGGCGGGCCCCTTCAGTTCTCCTCCTTTACCAAATTTGAGAGTCTCTCTACTAGAGGTGGTTCCTAAAAATGTCCCTGGGTGAGTATCAGGTAATTCACTACCATTCCTACCTGAAAGGTTCACCTGTCAATGAGGCCATCCCCCAGGAATACTGTTCCATTCATTATACATCATTTGATCAGGCTGTCACCTTAATCAGGGCATGTGACCCAGGTGCCCTTATGGGGACATCTGACATACAATCTGCTTTTCAGCTTGGAATCCTAGGAATCAGCACCTGCATGCCTGCCTCCAAGTGTGGGGACTCCTTTATGGGGTCTTGGGGGTTGAATCATTTAGTGGCCTACCCAGCTTGAGGACAGTTGCCTGTCTCCACTCCCAGGTGGCAAAGGTTCCAAGCAGGCGCTTGTGTCTTTGTCACTTCAGACTTTTTCCCAGCAGTGGGCTGGGATGTGGTTCATTAGCTGACAAGTGGGTTGCTTGATGCCTGGATCTTGCCCTGTGCTGTGGCAAAATGCACTGAATGCTGTAATCAATAAAGTTGAGGCCTTTTTTGCTCCAACCATTTCTTGAGGCATTTTTTGTTGCTTCCTTGCTTGAGGCCTACGGTGTCCTTAGGAACACAAAGATAATGTAGAGGACTGGCACCTTGTAGCTTGTTTACAATGTGTTTCTAGATCAAATCAGTTACATTTGCTTCAGCTTCACAAATTATTATTATTATTATTATTATTAAATTTTATTTGTATCCCGCCCTCCCCGCCTGGGCAGGCTCAGGGTGGCTAATTAATCAGGATAATCTGTCTGGATGAATTTCAGTGCCACTGTCCTGATGTTACCATAGTACTTTCATCTAGGTGTGTGTAAACTGAGCAGTCTTCTGCATTTGCAGATGAGCAAAAGAACTGAAGATTTTAGTGGCAAAGGCTGTCAACTACACAGGAGCAATATCTCATTTATGGTATCACAGAAACCTCAGGGCACACAAATCAGGGAGAACAGATGACCTTGAACAGCTCAGACAAACATCTGACTCTAGGTTACAGCTGACTGGAATTCTGAGGTCTCGCTGGCATGAGTCCAGTACAAAAACAGCTTCAACCACCCCATATTTTATAACATTGTGAAGCCCATATTGTTTGAAACATGTCAAAGTATTTTTTAACATACAAGCTGGCAGTTTCCCAAAACCATCTCAAATGGTCCAAAACTATCAGCAGCCACCCACCTTCCTGTTCATTACCATCTGATTAATGACATTCCACCATTGGGGTCTACCATTAAGAATATCTATGCTGTGGGACTTCTACCTAAATAAGAACATTGAGACTTGTAAATTGTCTGTATGACTTGCAGCTGTGTTTTATATAAGTTGTCTCTTTTTTAAATGCAGCAGTGAGCCTGCTGGAAGGTGTTTGTATGTGTGTATGTTGTTCGTGAAAGAGGGGACATCAGCATCCATTTAAAATAATTAGATGCTATGACTCATCAGAAGGAATATGTGAGTGTGTGAAATATATGGATTTATTTACATAACTGATTTAGGAACAGCAGCAACAACAGCCCATGCACTTTCAATAAGCTTCATCTTCTATATTGTTTGCACAATTTGGCTGATGATTTATTTTTCTGAATACATTTTCAGTTCTTGTTTTGGAATTCCCCCCCCCCCAAAAGCACTTTTTTATGGAGAAACAGCAATGCATGTTTTAAATACATATCTGCTAATGAAATGCATTGGTGTTGTAAATGGAATCCGCAATCTACAGTATACCTGATTTAAAGGATCGTATGAAGGCTTTGTTAACATTTTTTTTTTAAAAAAAAGCCGCACCATGAGTGAACTCCAAAGCAGCAGGAAGGTATTTAAAGGGAAGGCAGTCCTTTTAAAAACCAGCTATCCAGCAGTCCCAAAAATCCTGAATATTTTTGGAGGGATTTTTCAGGGCAGCTATTTCCAGATAGCTAAATCAGGAGCCCACGTGGTAACTGGCTGAGCAAATGCACAATAAATATTGGGGGGGGGGGGGGGGAGGGGGATTACCTTGGTTTATAATGAATGCACACTCCAAGTTTCCAGTCAGCAATGAACATACTTACTGTCCTTTCTCTATAAATGAAGTAAGTTTAGCCATCTCCACAAATTCCAACATCTTCACCCACCATTTCTCAATTGTAAGCAATATCAGACTTCATTACTTTTGCATGTATAATCTCCTGCCAATGTCATATATAAGAACAAAGTTCCATGACTTCTTTCCAGCTGAGTGTCAATCCCAAAAGAAAATTCTCTGGTTTCAGTTGTATATTAATCAGGGGTGGAATTCTAGCAGGAGCTCCTTTACATATTATACCATACCCCCTGATGTAGCCAATCCTCCAAGAGCTTACAAGGCTCTTTTTTGTAAACTCTTGGATGATTGGCTACATCAAGGGTGTGTGGCCTATTATGCAAAGGAGCTCCTACTAGAATTCCACCCCTGATACTGATCTTTTAAAATCTTCTGAATTAATAAATGTATTTGTATCCACATTTTTCTGTGGCTTTCTTACATATTCACCACATATGCTACAATGTTCCTTCATGTTGTTCACATTTCCAACATAGACTCCCAGTATCTCCAAAAACATATGCAAATGATACATCATCTTATAAAGATCTCTTTAAGGCTAGAATTTAGTATACATTTCAACCCTTTTAACTACATTGTTCCATTTGTTCCATGCCATATCCAATTTTTTTAGCCCATTTTATCATAGATTCTTTCACTTGTTCTTTCTCTGTCTCGAATTCCAACAAGAATTTATACATTTTGGCCATAACATGTTCACCCAGTCTTAGTTTGCTCAAAATCATAAAGCTGTATCTATTTTAAACCTTTCTAAGATTTGTAAATAAGAAAACCATTAGCAAGTATATTCTTTCATTATCAAACCTTCTCTTGATTTTATTTTATATTCACTTTGCAACAATTGTAGCATATCACAATATGTTAACTATTTATGCAGACATCATTTCTCTTTAGTGAGCTTCTTGTAATGAAAGCAACAAAAGTATTTTCAATCAGATCTGAGATTTATCCCATATTCTCAAAATGGCATGTCTAATATAGTGTTATTAAAATTATACTTTAACCTTGGCTTTGTTATTCCACAGGTATCTATTCCACCCAAATCTCATATCATATTCTTCTGACGCCAATGATCTATTTTTCCAGCACTCATTCCTTCAACTTAACTACATAACAAGCAGCAAAATACAATTTTAAACAAAAATAACTTTCTAGGTAAAAATATTTATCTTAATCACAGATATTTTCTTCAAAAGTGACAGTTTAACTTTATCCCATCTTAACAAATCTTTTAAAATTTCATTCCAAGTCTTAACACAATTATTTTGAAATAAAATACAATTCATATTTGTCAGGGTTATACTCAAGTATTTACCTACTTTTCAATTTTTGAAACCTGTTTTGCATATCAATTTTGTTTAGTCTTGTATTTTCATATTTTTGTTAATATCTTTGTCTTCTGTTTATTGACCTTAAAGCCAATTATTGCACCATAGTCTTTCAATATGGACATTAAAGTTTCAATTCTCTTTAGAGGATCTTCCAAGAACAGCACCAAAACTATCTGAAAGGATTCTTAACCTGTAAGACTCTTTTAATCGTCACATCTCCAATTCTTTTATCTTGCCGTATATATTTCTAGTCAATATTTTAAGGACAAGAATAAACAAAAGAGGTGACAGTGGACAACCATATCTTTTTCCTCCTTGTATATCATATACTTTAGTCAAGTCTCCATTGTTAATTATTTGTGCTGTCTGAGAGGTATAAATTAAGCTTACCCATTTTATAAAATTTTATCAGAAATCCATATTCTCCAAGACTTTAAAAGCACCTTAAACTTTTCTAGTTACATTTCCTTCTGTATTTGAGGAGTGATCATTGCTTCCCACTAAATAAAAGCTGACAGTTCTGTGGCAGGAGATTGAAGAGGGAATAAAACCAAGGTAAAATCTAGATAATGGGGGAAGTCCTAGTCCCCCCCTCACCTTATTTTGAAGTGATTCAGTAAGATGGAGGGATTGTGGTTGCCCCTCTGTTGTCCTAAACTAGCATTTTTAGTGCAATTTTCTAATAAAATGCTTCCATCCATTCATCTAATCTCCCTCCAATGTTCAGTAGTCTCTTCTTCCTTCATATTTATAATAAAGATATTACATCTCCAGGGGCTTCTTTTAATAGCCCTAAAGAAGACTGATAAATAAAACAACTGCATTCAAGCTGAGATAAATTAATTGTACCATTTTATTTGACCAAGAGGACTAAATACAGAACTCAGATGGAATGCAAGTCTGGCTCTACTTCATGGTTCATGTTTTAAAAAGACAGTAAGAGAGGAAGAAAAAAGTCAAACAGAACAGAGAAAACAGAATGATTCTGGAAGGTGTTACGGACAGGATTCAGAACACACTTTTCTTTAAACACTATGCTTAATTGACACTAGCATCTTTTACCATCTGGATTAAACCTCAAAGTTGCCTTTTATGTTAAAACTTTAGAGATGTAATAGGCTTGGTTCATTTGACAGCGTGTCACTGACAAAACTTAATAAACAGTATCTTGTCAATGACTTGTTTTTCATAAATGCTTGAATGTATACATGCTGTGTTCTGATCATATTTAAGGATGGAGCAGATATTTGGAATTGGAGGTTTTAGAAAATTAACTGCTAATTTTGAAATTGCATACCATTCTACTTTCTTCAGATGTTATCTTGGCTTTCAATAGGTCTGTACTAACCCTCTGGTTCTCTTCTGCTTTCCCTCCTCTTTTTCCAAGACTTTCACATATGAATGAAAGTAATGAAGGAGGAGTAAGGGAAAACACTAACCAAAGTTAATCCCAATGGTCTTCCTTTCTTAAACTGTTCCCCATTCTAAAGCATTTCTGATGATATGAACTCTGGGAAGTGCAGCTTTTTAAAACAAGAAAAAAATAGTTTCTTCATATTCCTTGACAATATTTTTTGTTCTAAAACTTGTATTCCAAAGACGAGCCCAGAGGTGCTCCTTCACTCTTCTATGAAGACATACAAGCACTCTGGGAGACTGCATTGGTCAGTGTAAGAAGTGCTCTTACCCTCTTCTTCTACATATGGTATGAAAATTGGGTATGTATTGTCCCTAATAATTCAAATCAATTTGAATAGTTTTTAAAATATATATCTCACTTTTATTAGCATACAGTAATTTAGAGGAACTTTTAATATTGTGAAGAATTTTTTTTAGTGATTTTTCTTATTCAATTTGGATAAAGTAATTTAGTGGAGTTTGTATTCTCTCTTCCTTGGGTAGTAAACAAGCCTATACGGCAGATTAGGATTTCTTGCTCTTTCTTCCCTTTCTATAAGTACTATGGTATTTGGGTATATGTTGTCTCCAAGAAGGTTTAATCAATTTTGAATAAAAGCTTCCAATTGTAATGTTAACCAGGAGAGTTTTAAAAGAACAATAACTCAATAAAAACTTGAAATAGAAAAAAAAGCATGTGTACAGAACGGAGTGGGTGCAGAACAGAGCAACAAAGATGATCAGGGGCCTGGAGGCCAAGCCCTAGGAGGAAATGCTAAGGGACTTGGGAATATTCAATCTTGAGAAAAGGAGGCTGAGGGGAGACTCGGGAATGTTCAATCTGGAAAAGACAAGGATGAGGGAAACATGATAGGTCTCCTTAAGTATTTGCCCCCTGAATTTTTAAGCCCTGAATACCCCCAAATCTGAATTTCCTGATTTTTTTTCCTTTTGCACACCCCTTGTGATGAGTTCCCCTTCACTGGACATCTTTAAGTAGCAGCTGGACAAACATTTGTCAGGGATGCTTTACAGGAGGTTTGACTGGATAGGCTATATGGACACTTCCAACTCTACGATTCCCTGGTCTCTTGTGACTAAAAGAGAAACACATTTTGCGTGACCTTATGATGGAGAGGGAGAGAAAGACAAATAAAAAAGTAAGCTTAATGGCAACTAACCTTACTTTGTTTACATCAGGATTATGGAGAGGTACTCCTAGCCTAATTTGTTGAGATACCAATACTTGTGCTAAACTATCCCAAATGATGAAATGTTAGGATGAGATTATTATTCTTAACATCAGGCCTTGAGTTCAGCAGGATCTCACAGGAGCACAGCTCCTGAATAGGGTTCCCAATCCCCCCGCTTTAGCGGGAGACTTCTGGGTTCCCAGCTTAATCTCCCGGTCTTCAAAAATTGAGAAGCGGGGGTGGGGGGGTGGGGGTGGAGGGGGGGAGAACATACCTATAGAGCTCCTGTTGTAGAGCTCCTGAGCAGTTTGTAAAATCCCTGTCCCTTTAAGGCTGGGCAGGAAGGAGGAAACAGGAAGGGCTTCGGAGAACGGCCCCTCCCTTCTTTGCTTTCGTTTTCTCAGCAGGCACAGTTCTCCGGAAGAAGACCAAGTAAGTATTTGTGTGTGTGTGTGTGAGAGAGGGAGGGGGATTCCCTGGTATGGAGGCCCTCCCTCCCTTTAGAAAGTGTGTGGGGGGGAGGGAAATGTCTACTGGGCACTCTATTATTCCCTATGGAGAATGATTCCCATAGGGAATAATAGGGAATTGATCCGTGGGTATTGGGGGCCCTGGGGGGGCTATTTTTTGAGGTAGAGGCACCAGATTTTTAGTATAGCATCTAGTGCCTCTCCCCAAAATACCCCCCAAGTTTCAAAACGATTGGACCAGAGGGTCCAATTCTATGAGCCCCAAAAGATGGTGCCCCTATCCTTAATTATTTCCTATGGAAGAAAGGCATTTGAAAAGGTGTGCTGCCCCTTTAAATGTGATGGCCAGAACTCCCTTGGAGTTCAATTATGCTTGTCACACCCTTGTTCCTGGCTCCACCCCCAGTGTCTCCTGGCTCCACCCCCAAAGTCTCCTGGCTCCGCCCCCAAAGTCCCCAGATTTTTCTTTAATTGGACTTGGCAACCCTACTCCTGAACCTTTCTGAGGGTTCACCCTCCTCCCCACCTACCTTGTCCATTGAATAGTAGGTGCAGCTGCATAACAATCACTGGATTAGGAGAGCAGCCAGCCAGCCAGTCCCCAATAATTTTGCCATGCCCACAGCAGCCCTAATTAACCCCTTGAGAAGCCCGCACTACCCTTTCTCCACTTCTTATATGATTTTGTGTCGTGGGTGGCTTGCTGGCCTTTTGACTGGGGGGGGGGCAAGGAGAACCCCAAGTGAGTAAAGCCTGCTTGGGCTTGCTGGATCTCTAGCCAGTCTAAGCAGGCCTTGCTCCCCTGGGGCTCTCTTTTCTTGTGTTGAGTTGCTTTTGGCTGCTGGGGGGTGGCATATGCTAATGAGTTATACTAATGAGCTCCACCACCTATTTTTCTACAAAAACAACCCCTGCTTAGCATTAGTACTTTTAACTTGATATTATTTTAGTATGCATGTTGTTTTACACATTTTTATGTGCGGGATATGTAATCCATGTATTTTAAAGATTCATTCAAAAACGAATTTATTGTACTCGTTTCTACAAAATCCTGAAACACAGTTTCTGTAGCTTGAGGGGAAAAACCAGGCACTTGGCTTAGTGCAAATTACAGATCACAGTAGGAGTTAATTTGGGACGCTAGTATTGAAATTGGGTTTGTGTTCTGGTCAAATCCATAGAAGCAATCTGCAGAATCTCTGCTTTGAAAAAAAATATATAGGGCATACAATTATATAAGCATTCAAGTATGAGCAAATTCATTACCATTCTTGTCCATACAACTAAAATGATTTGCTGTCAATATTCACATCAGGAAATGATTTCCCCCCTCTTGCCATAGTCTAAGTAGAGAATATTAAAGGGACAAGTACCAGTCCATTTATATTTACTATGTTCTGTCATGCTTCCTGCTCCCTTTCACCCCTAATGAAGATAATGGTACATTCTAGGAGTGCCAGTGCAGAGGACATAGTCTTTTCAAGTGCTGCGGGCTTGTTTGACAATGCAGAGTTTGTTTGCCAGGGAACAAGTCTGACTTGTCTGAGGCAATTAAGCCCATAAAGAGAAAGACACAGGAAGAACCACAGCTTTCCTGGACGATCCGTCACTAGACAGAAGAATGAAATCAATGTGTACAGTATGCTGCATTACTAGCAATAATTTTTAAAACACTTGTTTTGTTCTTTTAATTGTAGTAACATTGGAATGCAGGCTCATTAAAGGATTTGGCACATTTTCATAAACTTCTGACTTTTTTCTAAAAGTTATTTTATTTTGCTTTGATGAGCATGGCCTCCTCCTTCTGCTGTTGTTGCTGCTTTCCCTGTGCATCATCAGAGTCTTCAAGTGAGGTAAGAGATCGAGTGTTGTACAGAAAAGGGGGAAATAAAACCCCAAAAAGTTTACTACTTGTCAGCAAATTCAACTATAGGCAGGGCAGTCTGTTGTGTTGCACAAAGTTCAAGATGGCAGCTGTCTATCATATGGTAGAATTCTGAGAAATGGAGAATTGAGAGGGACACCATGCACCTCATAAACATTCCACTAGGATGAGGCAGGGAGAACTCTAGATTCAGATGTTTATTCATGAGGCACATGACAGGCCCAGGTTGTGTCAGACTCTTTGGACCCTTTTCTTTTGTAAGAGATCCACACACTCATAACAGTAGCAGCAGTGATGATAGTAGTCATTTAGAAGTTTCAGCGTCAGAATAACTTACCACAAAAATGGTTAAAATAAATAATAAAACTAAATGACTATCAGGGGTCATCAATTAATACAAACGTTCTATATGGTAATATCATATGCTACAGGATGTTGTGCTATGCTGCTAGTTATGGCAAAACTTTCAGCAACTGGATAAATGGCCCTGATATCAGAGGGGAGCAGGACACAGAGAAGAATTAATGTCTGCTGAAGATGGGTGTGCTGTTTTTGGCTGCCAGTTAGAAACAAGCAGAGGAAAAGAGGGACTCAGTATCT
Organism: Heteronotia binoei; assembly: GCF_032191835.1. Lineage (NCBI taxonomy): Eukaryota > Metazoa > Chordata > Lepidosauria > Squamata > Gekkonidae > Heteronotia > Heteronotia binoei. The sequence goes on along the minus strand of NC_083235.1, from coordinate 53,156,736 downwards.
CAATGATCTGTTGACCATCAACCACGGTATTATTCTGTGTCATCCGGTTGCCATGGGTCAGGACTATAGTTGTTGTCCCTGTGGAGAGTTGAATTTTAGAGGATGTCATGTTATCTGTGATGCTCAACACAATCCCTCCTCCATTTTTCTCTCACTTCTCAAATTGTCATGGACAAGGGACTTAGTGCAGGGGAGTGGGGATTTGCCCAATGTTAGCAGGTAAATGGCAAAGTCAGGAAATATTGTTGCATATTGCTTTAAATCTTTTTTTTCTCTCAACATATCTAGCCAACTTTTCTTCCTGTGGGATTCAAGGCAGAATACAGAGTATTAAAACAATAACAAAGAGCAATGAAATCAAAGTAACAGACAGCCTTCAGCTAGCCAGTGCAGAAAACTACAGGAAAGCAGATTGTAGAAGATGGATTTTTTTCATCCCATTGGACATTGGCTTATAGGGCCCCTACAGATGCCATCTTACTCCTATCTCTGTCTTTCTTTTCTGTCTAAATCAAAGAGGTAGTGGCAATACTAAACCAATGTCTGAACCTATTCTGGATAGGGTTATATACCATGTGACAAAAAAACCCCTCACCTCATCATTCAGGCCCTTTTATGCCTTGCTTTCCAAGGCATATGGATTCCAGTGCCCATTGAAGGTATCTGCCTGGCATGTGCTTCCCATCTGGCTTTCCAACATGCAGAAAGGATTTTCTCTCCCTCTCTTAGTTCTTTTTTTTTTTTTTTTGAAAATTTATCATTTATTGAGGTTCAAAAAAAAATAATACAAACAAACAAGAAAACCAAAAAAAAACACCAACAAAAAATACAAGAAAGGGAAACAGAAGAACATATATCCCATACCCACCCATCTTCCACCACCACCTGTGAAAGGAGCTTTAGGAGCATATAAGGATATTAAGTCTACTGTCTCATATCATATCCCATACTTTTCGCCCATATATACACTGGTTCCCAAGTTTTTATACATTCTTGCCAGTTTCCATCTCTCAACCTTATAGTTAAAACATCCATTTCGGCAGACTCCAGTAATTTAAACAAAAATTCTTCTTTACACGGGGTTTGGGGGGATTTCCAATATTTTGCAAAGAGGATTCTGGCTGTTGTAATCATATATATTACCAGTTTTTTCTCACCCTGTGTTAAGTTTTCTCTACATACACTTAACAAATACAGTTCGGGTGAGTGTTTCAACCTTTTCTTTAAAATCTTTTGGATCCATATACTTATTTGTATCCAAAATTTTCTAGCAATCTCACAGTTCCACCAAATGTGGTAAAGTGTCCCTCTAGCTTTTTTACATTTCCAACATTTGTCGTTATAGGTTGGGTTCATTCTGGCTAATCTCGCTGGAGTCAGGTACCACCTATACATCATTTTATATAGGTTTTCTTTGAAAACTACTGATTTGGTCAATTTAATATTATATTTCCAAATCTTTTCCCATTCTTCTAATTCGATCGAATAGCCAAAGTCCTGTAACCACTTTATCCAGCTCTCTTTAACCGTTTCCGACTGCATTTCCATCTCCAATAACCAACTATAGATTTTTGAAATAAGATTTTTGGGTTCATGTATCATTGTGTCAAATTCATTTACTTTGGCATCTTTAGGAAAGCCCACGCTTTTGTCAGATTGATATCTTGACTTAATTTGGCATCTGACCCACCAGTCCGGGATTATGTTTGTTTCCAGATCTAAATTGTTTTTACTGTCTAATAGGATTGAATAGTTTTGAGGATTTTCCCAGTCATATAAATTAGGGTGGGTAGTTGCTTCCACTGGTGAGACCCACAATGGAGTATATGTATAAATTTTCTTTTTAATCTCAAACCAAGTCTTGTAAAGTGCTTTTCGAACTTCATGTGCCTGGAAATTGTTGTTTTTTGGGGAGGTCTGATACCAAATGTATGCATGCCAGCCTTTAGTTAATCCTGCTCCCTCTAAAACTAGTAACCTTTTGTTTTCTAACAGACACCAATCTCTGACCCAGGCTAAACAAGAGGCTTTATAATATAAATACCAGTTTGGTAAGGCCATGCCCCCTCTTAATTTGCTCTCTTGGAGAATTTTTAACTTAATCCTTGGCTTCTTGTTTTGCCATATAAAAGTCAAGATCATTTTATTGAGTTTTTGAAAGAACGAGTTGGGTAGTTGGACAGGGATCATCTGGAATAGGAATAGGATTCTGGGCAGAATGTTCATTTTTATTGTGGCTATTCTTCCCAAAAGGGAAATTTGCAAGTCTCGCCATTTCTCCAGCTCTGTTTCAATTTCCTTTAAAATCTTTTCGTAATTGTCACAATAAAGAGATTTCACATCATTTGTTAAATAAATTCCCAAATATCTAATTTTCTTCTCTTTTTTAAAGCCCGATTTATCTTCTAATTGTTTAATTTGTTCTTTAGTCATGTTTTTAGTTAGAAATTTGGTTTTCTGTGTATTCACCTTGAATCCAGAAACTTCTCCAAAGTGTTGCAAATTCATTTTTAGTTTATCAATCGAAGAGATAGGGTCCTCCAGAAAAAACAGCAGGTCGTCTGCAAATGCTTGAATCTTAAATTCTTCGTTCTTTACTTTCAGGCCTCTAATTTCAGTATCCTCTCTTATTTTTTGAATCAAAAATTCTATTGTAGTTACAAAAAGGAGAGGGGAGAGAGGACACCCTTGTCTGGTCCCCTGTTCTATTTCCACAAATCCAGAATTGTTTCCGTTTATGTTAATTCTTGCATTTTGCTTAGTGTATATAGCCTCAATCAGCTTCTTAAAATTTTTGCCACAACCAACAGCTTCCAATACCTTGCTCATGAAATTCCAGTTCACGTTATCGAACGCTTTTTCGGCATCCAATGAAATTCCTGCAAATTGTTTGTCCGGATGATCTTTATAGTATTCTAAGATGTTCAAAAAATATCTTAAGTTCTGCCGCATCATTCTTCCGGGTATGAAACCCGTTTGATCTTCTTGCACTATGTTGGTTACTGCTTTCTTGAATCTATTTGTCAATATCGTAGCGAAAATTTTATAGTCTGCATTTAGGAGAGAAATTGGCCTATAATTCTTGATTTCCTTAGACTCTGTTCCTTCTTTATGAATTAATGTAATCAACGCCTCTCTCCAGGATGTTGGAATTATTGCTGACTCCTGAATTTTCTCCAGCAATTTTTTGTAGGGAATTAAGAGTATATCTTCAAAGGTTTTGTATACTTCCACCGGAAGACCATCCAGACCGGGCGTTTTATTGGATTTCTGCTGCTTAATTGCTTCAATTATCTCGTGGATTGTGATAGAACTATCCAATGCATTCTGTTGTTCTTTCGTAATTTGTTTCACATTAATACTTTGAATATATTCATCTTGCCGTTGTTCTTCAATTTCCTGTTTTTTGTATAGATTTTGGTAAAAACTTTTGACTATTTGTTCCATTTGATCTTCCTTTGTAGTTTCTTCACCTTCTTGGTTTATAAGTGATCTTATAATTTTTTTTTCCTTTTCCTTTTTAAGTTTGTAAGCTAGCCATCTGCTTGTTTTATTTGCATTTTCAAAAAGGTTTTGCTTGGTCCATTTCATTTTTCTTTCCAGTTCTTCTGTTAGCCATAAATTAATTCTGTGTTGCGTAGCTTGTATTTTTGCTTTTATCTCTTTCGTATTCTTAATTTTCTGTTGTCTCTCTTGGTCTTTTAAGTCTTTCACTAACTCATTAAATAATTTCATCCGTTCCCGATTTCTTTTTGCCGTGAAGCTAATAGCCATCCCCCTAAAGAAGGCCTTGAAAGTATCCCAAATATTTTGGATGCTGGTATCTTCTTCCACATTACGCTGAAAAAATTCTTTTATTTCTTTTTTCGCCTCTTCCAAGAAAGTTGTCTCTTTTAAAATTTGGGTGTTCAAAGTCCAGCGACTATTCCTTGATGGGCAATGTATCATCACTTGCAATGGATTATGGTCGGCAAATGTTTTCGGGAGAATGTTGGCTTGCGTGACTTGCGGAATCAGGCCTATCATCATCCAGCACATGTCGATTCTGGACCAGCACCTGTGAGCTTGTGAAAAGTGTGTAAAATCTTCTGCTTGTGGGTTCTTAACCCTCCAGATATCAATAAGACTTAACTCCTCAACCATCTTGAAAAAAGCCTTTGGCAAGACACTACGTGATGGATTTTTCTTTAGCTTTTCAAATTTTTTATCTTTATGAGCGTCAAATACAGCATTAAAATCTCCTATAATGCAACAGGCTTCCGTTTGTAATTCCACTAGTTTCTCATGCACATTTTTACAGAAATTTTCTTGCTTGTCGTTCGGTGCATATATGTTTACAAGCAATATCTTTTTTTTGTTAATTGTTGTTTCTATTATCAGGATCCTTCCCATTTCATCTTTATAAATCAGTTTGGAATCTATATTTTGATGAACATATATGGCTACTCCTCTCCTCTTTCCTTCATCACACGAATAATATAACTGTCCCAATCTTTTATTTTGTAGAAACTTCTTATCACTTTCTTTTATATGCGTTTCCTGAAGGCAAATTATTTGGGCTTTGGTTTTCTGAAGTTGTAAAAAGGTTTTCCTTCTCTTCTTTGGTTCATTTAAGCCGTTCACATTTACCGATACGATCTGTAGTCCCGCCTTTTTATTCATCCTAATATCGTTTTACTTCCTTCTGTTGCTCTTTGGTCTCTTTTAGTAAATTGTCTTGTTCTGACTCCTTCTCTTCTAAACTTGCAGCTATCTTCTGCTTCCTTTCCACACAGATCTGTTTCTTCTTCTTGATCTTCCCCTATATCAGAACTCTGGTTACTTGAAGCTACAAAACTGCTCCAGAAGTCTTCCATTTTTTCCAGAGTAGTAATGTTATGTCTCTTGGCCTGGTACGTAAAAAAGATTCCTTCTGGTACCAGCCATCTAAATTGAATTGCCTGCTTCAATAGCCAGCTGGTCAACTTCTTATATCCTTGTCTTCTTTGGCGAATTGTCCATGGAACATCTTTCAAAGCTTTGATATTAATATTTTGCCAGGATAAGCCTTCGTCTCTTGCCTTTTTTTGGATCTTTTCACAGGTCGCTCTTCGAACAAACCTTACTAAAACTTCTCTTGGTAAGTTATGTCTTCTGGAATAGGAGGAAGATATTCTCCTTACCCAGTCAATCTCACTCTTTCCTCCCTCCAATAATTTCTCTTCCTCTGTATTTAGTATCTCCAGAATTTTGTCCTCCAAGTTCTCTCCCCTAGCTTCTGGGATATTCTGGAATCTTAGTACATATGCCGCCTTCTCCATTTCTAATTTCGCTACTTTGTCTTCCAACTCTACTAATTCATTTTGATTCTCTCGCACCGTCACTGTAGTGGCTTTATTTTGATCTTCCAGTCTTTCCACTTTAGCAACCAAGCTATGCACTTGCTGTGTGTTAGCTAATAGCTGTTTTTGAAAATCATCCATTTTGTCATTTGTTTTTTTGATCTCCCCCATCAGATCCATTTTCATCGCTTCCAGAGCTTCTTGGCTTTGCTTAAAGCTTGCCACCATTATTGCTTGCAGCTTCTCTATAGCTTCCTGATTATCTGTTGATGGTAAAGTTCTTTGACCTCCTGGTGAGGTACCCTGGCCCACTTTTTTAATTTTGGCCTCCATCTGTCTTTCTTTTTTTTCTTTATCTCCCATATCCTTAGTCTTTCTGGTCACTTAAACAACGTAGAGTAACTTTCTCCTGTCTTTATATTGCTTCTGTTCAATTGTTATTATTCACCGCACAAAGCACCAATCTTCTGTTACAATTATTGATCACAGCCCAAAGCAATTACTTCAGGATATTAGCATATATTGGCCATTCAGAAATTATGTGCCATTTTGACTGCTACTAATAATTACTTAAATCAAACCCCCACCATTTCATTTTGTTGTGTCTCCCCCAAAATCAATAAATCAATTTCATTGGTAAATCAATTCCACCCTTCATCAATACCTAAACAAGTAATAAATTGTAAATCAGTATCTCTTCCCCCAGCCTTTCTTCACTTTAACAATTCATTATTTGGCATTAATATAATATTCAAAATTCATCAAACACAACTCACAATTCAGCAGCTAAGCAGTATGAACATTACAGCTAAGAACCACTGTTAATTTAAGGTCCAGTCTTATTAGTTTTACTTTATTTTCTTTCTTCTTTCTTCTTATTGTCTTCTTATCTTCCTCTTCCTTTCTTCTGTCTTCTTTCTCCCCTTTTATTCAACCGCTTACAGTCTACTTCAGGAGAGTTATTATATATAGTCTTAGTCTTAGTCTCTGTCTCAGTTTCTCCGGTTCTTATATCCTTTTATTTCTCACCCTTTCTTCAAGGGAGGGACAGCCGCAGAGTTCCCTGCTAAAAACTGTCTCTCCCTCACTTGATTAGTCCTTGATTCTATCTCTCCTTCTCTTTCTCTCTTTCTCTCCTTCTCTTTCTCTTTCGGTCTTATTAGCCGTTCTTCACTTTCCAGACACCTTCTATATTCTCATCACTAGTCTTTAACTCTTAGCCCGCTCTCAGCCACCGCTCTCTCTTTCACTCACCACTCTGCGCCATCTTCCACCATGCCGCCTCGCTCCACACCATACACCAGGCTGTTACTCCCCGACTCTCCGTTCACCACATCTGTTCAACAAACCCGTTGCTGTTCCTCCGCTTCACCGCTTCATCATTTCGCCGCCCGCTTTCGTATCTCCTCCCGTCCACTCGCCCCGACGCCCCGGCACCTTCTCCAAACTCTGCTCCGCCGTCTCCGCCTGCGTCAGGCCGCCGATGCCTCGGACTCTAGTAAATATCTGATCCGCTCAGCCAGAGCTATTCAGCCGCCACCGCCACCGCCGCTCTCGCCCGGTCAGACCTCTCGTACGGCCCCTTCCGCCTCTCCGTTGCCGCACCGCGCCGCCAGCCGCTTCCGATCCGTCTTTCGCTTCCCCACTTCTCCGCCGGACGGTACTTTTTATATTCTTCAGTAGACTCTCTTTTGATGTTTCGTTTGTGTTAATAATTAACAATTTTCCAATTTAGTCTTAGCTTAGGGCAGTTCGTCTGAGTTCGGTCGCCCCCTCCGCTCCTGTTCCGGAGGCCTGGTTGTTGCGCAACGCGTTAGAGAGCTCCAGGCGAGGGACAGGCTGGGGTAAAAGGGACGCCTCCGCGTTCCTCCTAAGCCCCCAACCAGCTCCCCCAAGCTTCGATGCGTCTTTCAGACGCTTCTTAAGAGACCCCCTGCGAAGAGGGACCTCTCTGGAGCGCTCCAAATCACAGTGCACGCCGGAGCTCAGCGATGCCCTGTGTCTCACCACGCCATCTTTCCGGAAGTCCCCTCCCTCTCTTAGTTCAACCACCGCTGCCACCTGGCTTGTGTAAGAATTACCTACTGAGAGGACTGGGTCTCCTAGCTTCCCTTCCTAGCCTCATTTTTGATTGTGTATCCCACTACCCAATGTCTGGCTACCAATGGGACAGCTTACTGCCTTGTGCACCATTGGGGGAGTAGCCACTTGCCAACTGACTGCCCTTCCCATTCTTCATGGTACTCCTTTTAAAATAGTTTGCCCAGAATTATGGAGGTCTATGTGGTACAGAGAACCTCTACCAGCATTAAAAAGAAGATGTCCACATGCACATCCGCAGATTTAGCAAGGGATCCAAAGGAAAATGCAGTTTCTCTGTCCTTCCCTCTATTCATGCCCTAGTAGATGTTAACCCAAGGCACGCTCTTTAGCTTAAAAGTTACAGTGGTCTAAAGAGTCCCGTTACCTTGGAGCCACTTCTCAGGCTTGTAGTCCTGAAGGCTGCCTCCAGCAGACCATAGGTGAGTGCTCTGTGTGTGTCACTGGAATCAGTCCCAAAGATACCCTTCTCTTCATGCCAATGAGTTTTATCATCTCTGTTTCTTAGGGTTGTCAAGTCTAAATCAAGAAATATCTGGGAACTTTGGGGATGGAGCCAGGAGCAAGGTTGTGACAAGCATAACTGAACTCCACAGGGAGTTCTGGCCATCACATTTAAAGGGACCACACACCTTTTAAATGCCTTCCTTCCATTGAAAATAATGAATGATAGGGCACCTTCTTTTGGGGCTTATAGAATTGGACCCTCGAGTCCAATCTTTTTGAAACTTGGAGGGTATTTTTAGGAGAAAATTTGAATGCTATGCTGCAAATTTGGTGCATCTACCTAAAAAAAAAAAAGCCCCAGTGCCCCCCAAATACTCACAGATCAATTTTCCATTATACCATTTCCATAGAGAATAATGGAGTGCCCAGCAGACATCTCTCTCTCCCCCGCCCCCTGCTTTCTGGCAGCCCTGAAGCGTGGGGAGAGCTTCCAAACCAGGGAATCCCCTGCCAACACCTGGGGACTGGCAACCCTACTGGAAGGGCAAGTCAGGTTGCTCAAAGAGGATTTTGCTGAAGTTCCCAGGAAGTTTTTCCTGAAATCTTTCTAGTACTTTTTGTCTTCTAGTTTTCTGTTCTTTGCTGGTTTTAACCTTTCTAGCTGTAGGGGTGTGTGTGTGTGTGTGTGTGTGTGTGTGTGATTTGTGCATCTCACTGTGTCTAACCAGGCCTACCATTTACATTCCTAAAGCCTGGATAATTGAGGCTGGAGAGTAATTGACTTCTCCCTACCCAAACCTGTACTCTGTCAAAAAAGAAAGAAAGAGGGAAACTTTTTAAAACTCAAAGTGAAAGTTTTGCTCAATTCAAAACTCAAAAGGAAAAAGCATTCCTTCACACACACCACAGAAGAAGCAAGTTTGTGATTGGATACTTACTCCCAGGTACCTCATTTTTTCATTAAGAGACTAGTGGTAGATGTATGCCTTTGTCCAGCTTAGCTAGATTGGCCAACAGTGACAAGTCCCGCAGAAAGATGATCTAGCCTCGTCACATATCAGTATGCTTTATTACTATCCAGATCAGACTACTGGAACATGCTCTACATAGGGCTGCCCTTAAAGATTGTTTGGCAGCTTCGCCCAGTACAGAGTGCAACATAAAAGGTCTTGATGGGAACTCATTTCAATGAACATCTAACACCAAATCTGAATCAAATGGCCTTGCTTCCAGTCTAGTACTGAACCCAATTTTAGGTCAAAACTAGTACCTTGGAGTCAAAACACCTGAAAAACCCTGGCTTCTTAGGGTTGCCAACCTCCAAGTGGGGCTTAGAGATCATACCTGATATCCAGACTACAGAGATCAGTTCCCCTGGAGAAATGGCAACTTTGGACAGTGATCTCTTTTGCATTATATTCCTGCTAAACTTTCTCCTCAAACTCAGCCCTCCCCAGGGTCCCTCCCCCTTAGGGTTGCCAAGTCCAATTCAAGAAATATCTGTGGACCTTGGTGGTGGAGCCAGGAGACTTTGGTGGTGGAGCCAGGAGCAAAGTTGCAACGAGCATAATTGAACTCCAAAGAGAGTTCTGGCCATCACATTTTAAGGGGCTGCACACAATGTCAAGTCACAATTCTGAAAAGAAAAAAATATTCAGGCTCCAGATCTGTAACTACCTGTTATGTAACAATTCCAAATCACAATCAAGCTTCCATGATTTCTGATAAGACAAAGATTTTTATTTTCTATTTAAATAAAAATTGAATTAATTTTAGAAATCAAGTTACAGCTACTATTCATGAAGTGCTGAAGAATGTGTTCAAATTCTGTTAATGGAGTAGACACAATGTTACCAATATTTAAACTATCATAAAGGTTATGTAGCTGTAGATAGAGGAACAATTTGTCTTCAAGCTTAGCTTTGTTGAGAATACCATATTTAGAAACAACATCAGCTAGTCTGATGAAATTGTATTTTCTCCATTATTCAATCTATTTTGTCCCAGTAATTCAGAAATGAAATGAAATGCGATATAGGTGGCAGCATTTTCTTCCTCCTAGAATCCCAAATAAATAAAATAGAGGAGATAAATGTATTATTGTTAAACAGTTCAGGCTTAGATTACCGCTTGTTCAAAATTGTGTCTGATAATTCTGGGAGAGGTGTATAGAGATTGAATTGTGACCAGTCTAGGGGATTCTCTGTTTTGACACACTAGTTTGACACACTAAAATCCAGTTGAAAAGTGGATTGAAAGTGGATTGAAACTGCATTTTTTATCATGTGTGATCATGGCCCAATAACATAATGGATTCATAGTAAATATTCAAATTAGGAAAAGCCAGTTCTCCCTGTTTAGTAGGTCTATACACGGTGTTGATATCATTATGTAACTTTTTTTTATTCCACATGAATTTGTTTAAGAGGTTTAAGTTTTAGAGGGGATTTCTACAGGAATTGCCTGGAAGTAAAAAAAATAAAACTGGGAAGCAAAAAGGACTTAATAAGATTGTATCTATCAATCCAGGAAAGCCTTTATTGCAGGGGTGGCCAATGGTAGCTCTCCAGATGTTTGTTTTTTGCCTACAACTCCCATCAGCCCCAGCCAGCATAGCCAATGGCTGGGGCTGATGGGAGTTATAGGCAAAAAACATCTGAAGAGCTACTGTTGGCCACCCCTGCTTTATTGTATGCAAATATATATATATTTTTAAAAGGGATTAAAATGTAAAAAACCTGCACTAGGCACTCAAGAACTAATCCCATAGGTAATCTCACACACACCAACAAGAGGGCACACATAAAAGGTAGGATGAAGGAAACTGGTAAATTTTAGGGAAGGGGACATAAGACCTTAAATCCTAGGCTTGAGGTCTCCCTTGTGGTGACATCATGCTTTTTACAGTGCAACTGGTTATTGATATGCTGTGCCCTGTCCGCCGATGGGGTGTTTTATTTATTGTTTTTACTGTTAATTTTAAATTGGTGCTTTAACTTCGACATGTAGGTTTTTATTGCTATTTTTTATATGTTGTAATCTGCCTTGAGCCAATTACGGGAAAAGGCAGAATATAAACCCATTAAATAAATAAATAAGTCCAGGGTAGATGCAGCAGAGGTCCAAGGAGCAGAGATTCCGAGGAAGACAGGGGGAGAAAAAGCCTGCAGAATGTAGCAGAGGTTCTCAGAAGGAAATCAGTGTTCTAACCAGCAAAGATCTAGACTGAGAATCTGTGGAACAATTTGTTATTACACAGGGACTTTCTTTTAGGGACAAAAGATCCCCAGGGTTGGTGGGGTTTTGGCCATCTGGTCTCTGGACTGAGTCAAGATAAAACGTTTGAGTCTCACTGGCCAGTTCAAAGTTAACGGCCATCAAACTTCAGCAGGAAAAAGTTGGGAAAATATCTTAATTAGGCTATTGTGTGCCAAATCCACATGGGCTCAAAGACCCTCAGTGAGGCAACTTAATTAACATACTTTAATTAGGCTAAAGTGAGCTGGATCGGCATTGATACAAAAGTTTGGATGAGTCAAGATAGCTCCTGAAACAGAATACAGGGCAAATTAATGACTTGAATGCACAGTTTTTTTAAAAAAAGAAAACGAGGAACCAGGCATTGGTTAATAAAATAGCAACTTCCTTGGGCTGGGAAGACACTTCTGGGGTATGCCAGGATACTGAATGATCTCTCCAGTATTTAAAAGTTTGTTATTGAGAACAATATGCCATTAAACAGGGGGAAATTGCACTTAATCAGTTTCTAATTCCAGCACATCCTTCCTTTCCTAGGATTTTTCCATGTGATGGTTGTGCCCAGGTGCCTTTACAAGATACCTCAAGTTTCAGATCCCCTTAGCACTTGAGCTGTAAAAGGGGATGCTTATTTAAAACAACAAAGTCCAAAATAAGAATGGAACCCTACTGCCTAAGAGGAGGGGGAAGGGTCCTGACAACATAATGACAACTTTTCTTAAAATTAAAGTGCTGTTGCATTTTTAAAACAGAAAAATTGAATATGGGTGTCTATATTGTTGTGCATGTGAAACACTTAGGGTGTTTTCACACTGACCTTAATCGGGAGCGACGTCCCTCTTCACCGCGCAGCATCTGCGCGGATTTTGCACTAATTGCTCCGCAGAACCCGGAAGAGCCGCAAAGTCCCGTGGCTTTTGCGTCGCAAATGTAAACTGGCCAAAAAGCAGTTTACATTTGCGACGCAAAAGCTGCGGGACTTAGTGCGAAATCCGCGCAGACGCTGCGCGGTGAAGAGGGACGTCGCTCCCGATTAAGGTCAATGCGAAAATGCTCTTACATTCTATCCTAATGGCAGAAATGAAATTCCTTCCTCAGTTTTTTAGCTTACTGAAGATTACAATTAGTCTTTTTTCCTGCTGTGATTCCACTGTAGTAATAGGAAGAAAGCATTCTGCATGTACTCAGAGGCCTCAGGTTTTCTTATTGGTTTATAAGGCTGATATTTGGCATTGCAAAAATTAGGTTCTGAACAAGAATCTTAAAACGTTTTTGAATGGTCATGGTTATTGTTCAAGGATTGCTCTGATATCTCCAAATGTGAGGATCAACTTTACAATTATATTTAGAAAATCAGAATTCAGTCTTGTATAACAGGCAGCTACCAATACAAGCCAAAAATATCTTGTACTGTTTACAGAGGGAGGCCCTGAATACACAGCACTCAAGACAATGTTATGAGGACACCAGAAAAGGTAAGAATCTGAATAGTCTATTTCATTTCTCTTTGTTTTATAAATGATCTAGAGCAGGTGTGTTGAACTCATTTGTTATGAGGGCCGGATCTGACCCTTGTTGAGCGAGGCCATGTGTGTCATAAAATGTAATGTCAAGTAGCGGAGTTACAAACTTTATGAAGGACACAAACACAATTAAAGATTAAAAAAACCCTTAAAATAAAACATGCTTAAAACACTAGCACTCTTGCGATATTTTGTTTATTTAACAGTCTGATAACATACACCTCTTGTCTGAATTATTGTATCAAAATCTGGAGACAATGACTGTGCTGTAGCAATCTTGAGCATGCTGTTCAGGTATGTATCTATAAGTTGAAAACCTACATTTGATTTATTGACATTCATTACAGAAATATCATGGTCAATGCTTTGAGCCTAAGACCCAAAGAAAAACATGAAATGGCTGGGCATTGTGTGCTTTTGTATATAATTTGTTTCATGTGCTGGTCAGCCAATGGAGAAAATAGAGGCTTTGCTCTGTAGATTAATTGAGCAAGCCTGGCAAAGTAAACTGTGATGTAGAAGGAAGCAAGAGAGGGAGAAGGAAGCAGTGAGTTGCTCATGGGCCTGATAGGAACCCCCTGGGGGGCTGATTTGGCCCACGGGCTGCACCTTATCTAGAGGATAATAATTCAGCTCAGCCAAAAGCTTTGTGTCTGTAAAGTAAAGCTGAGGGGGAGCAGGAGTGGACTAGGAGCCCTGGAAAAAGTCCTTCCCAGTCACCACCCATCCCCACTGTAATGTCTTTGATGGGGGAGGACTCACTGGGGCAGGCCCAGGGTGACTACCAGATACTCACTGTCCATACAACTTGCCCTGGTCTGGGAGTCACACACACACACAATTCAGCCCAGTCTGGCACAGCTTGGTGGTAGAATACCAAATGAGCAACATAGTATGCGATGGAAATACAGGGGAACAAAACCGTGGAAACAATTTCTAGACTACTCCAAATAATTGTATATATTGTGAAGCATAAGAATCATAAATTGGGAAGTTCCACTGTTCTGCTTTGAAACTGATGAATTTGTCCACAAATGTGAGTTTGTTTGCTTTTGTTGTTCCAGCCTACTATAGTCTGTGCTTCTGTGTAGTTAATATTTATTCCTGGGAAAAACTCCAGGCTCTTGAGAAAGAGAAATGAAATCAAAAGAAGTTGTTGGGTTTGGACTTATTTGACCTCACACCTGTCTACAACAGAAAACTCCATTTGGACTTGGATTTATTGACTTTATACTTATCTACATAGGAAAAGTTTGCTTGGAGCAGTCGTCCATCCTTTATTAAGAGAGGTGGTTTAAGACATCTGATATATTTGTAATGGTTAATTATGTATTTAAATTTATGATTCTTATTCACAAATTATGCAATTATTTGGAACTAGAAATAAGGCTCTAGAAAGAGGCTTTGGGTGAGTGCCCCCCCACCCTTGCTGTCTTCCCATCCACTCAAGTGAAGGCATTCACTCCCCTCCCACAACACACACACACCTCAAGGGAAGCTGATCTCTGCAATCTGGAGAGTAGTCGTAATTCTGAGTGATCTCAAGCCCTCACCTGGAGATTGGCAAAAGTGGTTCCCCAGGAGGAAATGGCTGGTTTGGAGGGTGGACTCTGTGGCATTGTACCTATCTGAGGTCTCACCCCTCCTCAAACCCTACCATCTCCAGGCTCCAGTCCTCAAATCTCCAGGAATTTCCCAACCTGGAGTTGGCAACTGGTGAGTCATATTGGTCATCATAGGGGGGCTGCTACTGAACAGGACCAAGCAGCCAGACCTAGTTAAGTCATGCCAGCCAAGTAGCATCAAGACACCAAGAGCTTGCTCCCAGGCTGAAGATCTCCTGGGATCACAACTGAACTCCAGACAACAGATCTCTCTCCCCATCCTGGAGAAAACAACTGCTTTGGAGGTAGGGTCTCCAGGTGGGGTCTGGAGATCTCCTGCTTTTACAACTGGTCTCCAGCTGGTAGACATCAGCTCCCCTGAAGGTATGTCATTATACCGTGCTGAGGCCTCTCCCCTCTCCTGGATCCACACCCAAAGTCTCCAGGTATTTTCTAACACAGACTTGGTAACCCTATTTGGAGGGTGAACTGTAAGCCATTCTATTCACCTGAGACATCTCCCTTTACTGGAAGAAGCAGCCTTGTTTGCCTAGCAGCAGCCTCTGGCTAGGGGTGAGACTGATGAGAGGAGCGAGAGAGGGAGTGACAGGAAAGACATGGTAGCCATGGCCTCTGAGAAAATGCTCCCAGTGGAGCCAGGCCTTGCCACGTAGCCAGCCACATTACAATGGGAGTAGCTCCCTGGCTATATCTGTGGCCTTTAGAGGCTGCTTGTGCTGAGAGGCTGTGGGCCATTGATGGGGCGGCAGAGATCTGCAGCTGGTGACACCTTTCATGAGACTGATTGATAGAGAGGATGCAAAGAGGAGTTAGAGATGTGGCTGTTTCTGAGGTAAGGCTTTTTTGGTGCTTTGTTCAACATTCCTAGGCCTGCAGTAGGTGGCATCAGGGGAGTCAGCCAATGGGTGGCCGGAGATGCTAAGTGAGTCATAATGGGCCAATTCTTTGTTGAGTGCATGGAATGCACCCTTAAGTCGATGATAGATAGATAGATAGATAGATAGATAGATAGATAGATAGATAGATAGATAGATAGATAGATAGATAGATAGATAGATAGATAGAGAGTGAGAGAGAGAGAGAGAGAGAGAAAGAGAAAGGCAGGCAGGCAGGCAGACAGACAGACAGAACTTTTTAAAAAGCAGATATGCACAGGAATGCAATTCCAGCTGTCTTAGCATCGGGGTGTGTGGCCTAATATACAATGAGTTCCTGCTGGGATTTTTCTAAAAAATATATGGAGAGAGAGAGAGAGAGAGAGAGACAGAGAGTCTAGAAGTTGTTTCCACAGTTTTGTTTCCCTGTATTTTGCCAGCTTGGTGGCAGCCACTATGCAAGGAGGCCTAGCCACTGCACACTCCAGCGAGACTTTTATTAGAGAGAAGCCACTGGGGCTAGGGAAGGAATGAAAGCTGAAGACAGATAAATCAGCAGATAAAGTTGCATTGGCTGGTGGGTTGGAAGGAGAGAAGGAAGGAAGCAGGCCTGGCAGCAGCATCCTCATGGTGCTGCTGTGCCTGTTGCCTGGCCTGTGGCAACAGGCCAGCACACAACAGAGACTCACCCAGCACAACTTGGACTGGCCCCATGCTGAAGGTCACTGTACCACTCAGCCAGGTTTTTTTCCAATGGAGAGGATGCCAGGGATCGGAAGGAAGGAAGGAAAGCTAAAGACCAGGGGGCAGATAAAGTTAAGTTGGTTAGTGGGTGGGAAGAGGAAAAGGAAAAGGTCAATGGTCAAGGTCTTTCACATGGTGGCTGCCAGGGAAGGAAAAGAGGAAATAATGGGGGAGGGTAATCCAAGGAAAATGAGATGCCCCCTGCCACAAGTCTATATGGGTTCCCCATTCATTTAGATATATATTATGTCAGAAAACAGGATCACAATTTTTATCTTACTCCAAAATAGAGTAGAATTAAAAGTTGCTCCACCTTTGTCAAAGAAGAAAAAACTGAAAGTGCCCCCGGAAACAAGATACTTCTGAATGTTCTCAGAATAAATTTGGCAGAAGACATGTATACTGGGACCATGCTTTGTACAGGAAAAAATCTGAATAGACTTTTCCTTCATTTGCTCTTATTTTTCTTTCTTTTCCTTCTGTCTTTTTTTTTTCTTTTTAAGACAAATAAAAGCCCTCTCTGACATCTTCTGGAAATACTACCAGCAAATAGGTCAAAAATTCCATTGCTTGGAAAGAATCAATTCAATTCTGTAACTTTGAAAAATATACTGTAGTCCCAGACTCTGTTGTCATGGAACCACTAGTCTAATCTTTCAGCTGGATAATACTAAGTAGGGCTTCCATGCTTTCCAGATATGATAGCTGTGATTGTTCAAATCTGACTTAAGGGATTTCTAGTGCTTTCATTAAAGTCAATAGACATTGAAGTTTCTGGGGATGTACTTGAAAACCTCAGCCTACATAGCCATTCCATCGCCCAAATAAAGACATGAGAAACTTATTTTTATTAAATGAATGATCTGCATCAGACTATTCACTCAACTTTTAAGTGTGTGTTGCAACTAAGGCACCATACTGGCTACCGTTTCGGCAATACCTACCTGGCTCTAAACTTGGTCAGTGTTACTGCTGTGTGTGTTTTTCATTGCTTATGTATCAAGCATGCCAAGTGCTGCCAAGCTTTAACCCTTTCTCACAATGTGCTGCACAAGTAGCTAAAGGTTTGGTTGATGCTGCAGAGCACTATGGGTGATTTCTCCACAATTCACTTTGCCCGTCATTGTTAGATGCCCTCAGGATGCTTGTTAATTAATCTGTCCTGTAGCAACCTGTACTCTTTATGCCATCCCTAGTTATCACCTAACCAATCACAAGACAAAGGCTATCTATAACACCATACCCCAAGAATAACATGAAGCAGGCAAAAATGACCCCCACCTGAATCAATTATATGTCCCTAATAGCAATCAGTAAATCCCATTTTACTGCTAATAGAAGGCAGGATAGCTCAGCTGCACACACTGGGATTATCTACATGGAAAATGTCTCTCTCTCGGCTTGGCTTCGCGAACGAAGATTTAAGAAGGGTGCAATAGTCCACGTCTGCTGCAGGCTCGCTGGTGGCTGACAAGACCAATGCGGGACAGGCAGGTCCGGCCACAGTGGCTGCAGGGAAAAGTCTGATTTAGGGTTGGTGCTGTAGCAGTATGATTCTTCCTCAATCTCCTTTTGTCCTCAAGACCAGCTATGCGTGCGTTCTCAAAGGAAGAGACAGCCTGGTGGATGGTGTGTCTCCATGCTTTGCGATCTGAGGCTAGGTCAGACCACTGGTGATGGTTGATGCGACAGGTGCCAAGGGATTTCTTCAAGGAGTCCTTGTACCTCTTCTTTGGTGCCCCTCTATTTCGATGGCCGGTGGAGAGTTCGCCATGCAGGGCAATCTTGGGAAGGCGGTGGTTTTCCATCCTAGAAATATGCCCTGCCCAGCGCAGCTGCGTCTTCAGCAGCAGCTAAATATGTCCCTAATAGCAATCAGTAAATCCCATTTTACTGCTAATAGAAGGCAGGATAGCTCAGCTGCACACACTGGGATTATCTACATGGAAAATGTAGAGGCTGACTATAAGCTTCACAGACTGGCATTCTGAGCTGGTAGATGGCCGGGGCATGGGCAGACCACAACAGTGTGACCAAACACATGCATTCACCTCCTGTCCTACTCTGGCCCCCAGCCCATCCCACTCATGCCGTAAAAAGCTACCAATTCTGGTGATAGCTTTTTGCACTGTGAGTGGGATGGCCCTTGGATAGGTTGGGGTGGGAGTGAGACAGGAAGCAGACCCATGCGTTTGGTTGCACTTTTTTGGTCCACCTGTGTCCTATCCATCTACTGTCTCATAATGATGGCCTGGACCCAGCCTTTGAATCCCCAGCTCTCTGTTTTATGCTGCACTGGAGTTAGGGGTCTAGCACAATGGCATCCATTGCTCAAACCAAACCTGGAATGAATTTTTCAGTGCATAATGGCATCCATTGCTCAAACCAAACCTGGAATGAATTTTTCAGTGCAGAAGCCAGTAGTCAGTAGGAGAACATCTGCTTGTCATGCAGAAAGTCACATATTCAGTCACTGGCATCTCCAGTTAAAGGTATGAAGTAGTAGGTGATGTGAAAGACCTTGACCTATGATTCAGGAGAGCTGATCCCAGTCTGTGTAGATAGTACTGACCTTAATAAACTAATGGTCTGATTCCTTATAAGGAAGCTACATGTGTTCATGTCCACAGAAAATTAAGCAGGTTTGAGCCCATGCCATACTTACTAGTGAGTGTACAGCTTTAACAAAATATTATTAAAAATGATAGAACATGAGACTTTCAAAGTTTTTTTTTTAACAAATATTATTTTAGTGAGACAATCAAGGCCCATTTTTTGTGTGGAAGAAGTATTAGCCTCATCCTCAAGATGCCCTTATTTACGTATTTCTGATACTTTCAGATGTTGACTTACTTCCCTTGTGATTTCTGTATGTCTCTTTTCCTATTTTTTACTAACAGGCAGGTTGTTGTGAGCCAACATGATGTATTGTTCAAGAGCTGTGAATTCTAAACTGGAGAACCGGGTTTGATTTTCCACTCCTCCATATGAGGTCTCTGCTAAGTTACCTTCGGCCAGTCATAGTTCTTGCAGAACTCTCTCAGCCCCTCCTACCTCACAAGGAGCCTGTTGTGGGGAGAGGAAGGCAATTGTAAGCATAGAGAAAAGTGGAATATAAAAACCTCTTCTTCTTTTCATCTTTCTAGATCTCACCAGCAAAGGGGAGGCCCTCTCATTTAAACGGGTCAACATGCCTGAGGTTGATACAATATTTGCTGACATTGCCAAGACTTTCAACAAGAGTCAGGCAGATTATTGGGCTATCCAGGAAGCTATCCTGGGCCTGAAAGAGAATTATTCCTGTTCACCGGCATGTAGTCTCTCTGTATGTGTAGAGAAGATACAGCAGGAAAACGGTAAGTTGTCTTGGGGGGGGGGGGAGTTATACCAGATCTAGTGTTGTAATAGACAAGTTTTAAATCATCAGTTCAGCCTTAGGACTCTATGTATGCACGTAGCTGCAAAAATCAATGTGGCCTTGTCATTCCTGGATTGCTAAGAAAGTTTAGACCTCATTCAATCAATTTATTTGGCCAATGACCAGTACAAATCAAAAGCAAGAACTATCCAGTAAAACATTTAAGAATGAAATTATCTAAATATAGCAAAAATATCTCTACAATTTAAAATCCATACATAAGATCTACACTGATTAGATGTTGCTAAAATTTAGAATCTATCTCAGTACTATCAAAGTTTGAAAATACTCTGGGATCTTCAATGGGGAGTATATTCCAATAGAGTTATACAAATCACTTGTACATGTGCAGCCCCTGTAGCTTGTAAAATCATCCGTTCATATATATTGTGGGATTTTAATTGCTAAAATCTTAACTCTGTATATGCTGGCATTGAGATTTAGACCAAAATTCAAAAGAAGTGAAAGGGAATAAGCTTCTTAAATAGAAAAATAAAGTTATTGAATTAACAGAAAGAGAAAAGTTAAATCAGGTAAATCTAGTGTAATAGACAAGTTTTAAAACATCAGTTCAGCCTTAGCTGCACTACAAAAAGGAAATGTGCATTCATAAAGTACAAACACAGTATAAATCCCTTCCCTAACAATCCCTTTACCTGTCAAAGTACAAATCCCTTTACCTACCACTAAAAAAGGAAATAAAAGGGAAGAATCAAAGACATAGGAGCCTGCTTCCTAAAGATGTGGGGGGAGGGCAACTCTGAAGAGTGAAATTGACCAGGCTGGAGTAGGTCAAAAAAGCAGAGGAGCCAGTTGAGGTAACAGGCTGGGATCCAAAACCGGCTATAAATTGAATGGATTGAGCTGTAACTTTTTTCATTTTTGCTAAGATTGAGAAGGGCAAAGGGTGTTAGCACTGGAATGTGGGAGTGATAAAAAGCCCATCTCTATGAAGATAACATTATTTGAAAAGGGTTTGTGTGGGTGATAACAGACAGGCATTTTGGAGCAGATGGGAGGCATCCCAAATCAGGATGACTCAAAAAGAGCCATCCTGAAGTCTCCACATGCTCCCTCACAAGCCGTCCCCATCCCATCCATGGGGTGACATGGGCATCTTCAGACAATTGTTGTGCACCAGTCCCCTTGGGTTTTTTCCTCATACATTTTCAGCAGTCATGTGCATGTTTGTGCATATGTGCACATGTGCATGCATGTACACTCATGCACACATGTGCTCTGAATAGTTTTGTTTTTTTAAAAAAAATCAGATGTAACTTGGGGCAGCTTGGCGGTTTCACACCACCAAGGCGCCTTGCTTGCACCCTTCCACTTCCAGATGCCAAGGAGACAACTAGCATGTGGCTCAGATATTTGCTACCATTTTGGAAGTGGTAGCTTTTAGAGTCACACTGCAGAGGCTGGAGGACAGGGTGAAGATGTGATGAGGACAGGCAGTAGATGTTTGTGTGTGGAAGGATTTTTTGGGTCAATTTCAGAGTCATCTGAGTTGGCCCAAAGTGCCAGTCTGTAATCACCCTCTGTGTATGTGTTTCTGTGTATGCATAGTGGGGTAGTATTCTTCTTTTGCATTAAAAAAAATCAAGAAGTAGCACTCCTCTAGGGAGATTGAGAGGTTAAATAGGTAAGTATCAATGACTGAGTATTTTACATGATAGAGTGGGGGAAGAAATCTTTCTGAACATCACTTAAGATAAAGAGAAAATAGCTGAGGCTGGCCCATTTCTCATTGTCTTGATTATTTGGGTCATTAATTAAGACCAAATTATCAAGGAGGGGACCCCTTAGGTTCTTGGGAGAAAAGGTCTGTTGGTTGACTCTCATCATCAGCTCCTACCACTGAAGACAGTCATGTGTATAATGAATGGAGAAATTGTCTTCACATTCCTTTTGAGCCCTCAATATGACTCATTGTTATTTTGATATCATTTTGTTCCAGATTATCATTGCTACACCCATGCTAATATGTACATGTATACAGGGATCCAAAATGGGGGTCCCCTGCAAGGGGAAATCATGAGGCATCAATAGCAAGAGATGCACAAAACTATGAGATCTTGTAATAGTACTGTATAATCTATCTCTTTCAAACACCTTTTGATCAAGCCATGTAAGTCCCAACTCCTATAGTGTTTAACAAATCAGCAGTAACATTTAGACATAGTAACTTATCTTCCAGTAGCCTGTTTCAGCCTGCTGTAAAACTATTAATTCTAACTAAATTTAGAAGTGCCAGCAACAAATCAGACCTTGAGATATTTAGGTATTTTTAATTTAAAAGCTCTTCAGCCAGGCTCACCTCTCCAATAACTCCTCTCCTATTTTAGCATGCAATGCTATGCCAGTTATACATTTTGGTGCACCCAGAGTACTATGAAGAAAATATAAAACTGGGTCATCTATACTATCCATGACCACACTAATCCAAACCTCCACTGCATGTAATAGATGGGCATCTGCTTTTGCATTGAACACCCAAATTGCCACTGGAATCTTATTGACCCCAATGAATTTTTTTTAAAAAATTTTTTTTAAAAAAAGAGATGGCTTTGACTGAGCTAACTGCAGACTTCACAGCAGAGTTTAGATGAAATTCCCATGAAACATTTTGGCCTGAAACACAACTCCAAGGTATATAAATCAATTACCCTGTTCAATACTATGCCCAGCAAGTGACCACTTACATTTCTTACAAGCTTGCTTTTATTTGTTTGTTTATTAGTTCAGTTTCTATCCCACCCTTCCTGCCGAGGTGGGCTCAGGCTGGGTTGCAATACAAAGTTCATACAATAAACCATGTATAAATACAGTAAGCCATGTCTAAAAATCTAAAATTACATTAGTTAATACCATTAAACAGCATTAAGATGCTTAAATGACAATAGTTCAGACATTATAATTGATGGCCAAACCTTCTCTGGAACAATGTTCTCCAAATCACTTTAGAAGCCACTGCAAACCAGGTACTGAACATACCAGTAAGGCTGTATTATCCACATATAAAAGATTTGGAAGGTACCGAGATGACAAATATGATGGATGAAACTCACTGCAGGCAATAAAGGATGTCATATCATTAATATAAATATTAAACAACAGTTGTGCTAATATACAGCCCTGTTTCACTTCTTTATTAAGCAAGATCTCCACCAGACAGTTGACCAAGAGGACTACATCTCACCTGGGCTGTTGGTGACTTATATACAGCTGCTTGATCAGAAATAAAAGATGCTTATCAACTGAAAGTGTATCCAGTTTATCCTCTAACCATTGCCTCAAGGTAGTATCAAAAGCAGGTCTGAGAACCATAAAAGCTGTTGCTCATATCCCATCCTCAGATCTCGTATACTTGAAGGCTATATAATAATGATTAACTGTGCTCAAGCCTCTCCAGAAACCTGTCTGTTCACATCCCTGTATTGATTCTTCTTCCAGCCAATTTACTAATTCATTATAAAGAAAAAGAAGCAAATTTGTTTTCCAACTGTGGAGAGAAATTTTATTGGTCTTTTAATATATTGATACAATGATTGCATGCCTCCAAATGCTAGGCCACCCTTGTTCTCCTTTTCCCTCCATTTCAGTGACACTGAACTGTTCCTCAGACTCCATGCTTTCTAGAACATGCCAGTTCTTATCAGGCTAGAGGTGGGTCAGTGAAGGGGAGAGTGCATGCCTAGTTTGCCAAGTAGTACCTTCCTGCATATCGTGGAAGCCGTACTGCAAACACAAGAAAATATTGATCCTAACCATTGGTGCTCTTTTGTGAACTTTTCAACTTTACTGTGTGTACATGACTCACTGCCATTCATGTTACAGTAGAGTTCATATCTGTACACTGGTCCTTAAAAAAGGATAATGGGTCTGAACTTGCTGGGACGGAGAGGAGAAAAGACCTTAGGGTCAATGGAAGTATCACCCCAAGGTGCTGCTACAGTGAAAAAAGCAAACTCTAAATTAGGGATTATTAGGAAAGGGATTGAACATAAAAGGGCCAATATTATAATGCCCTGGATAGATCTATGTTTTTGGTCTCATTTGGAATATTTTGTACAGTTCTGATCACTGTATCTAAAAAAGGATATCACAGAGCTGGAAAAGGCACACAAGAGGGCAACCATGATGATTAGGGGGTTGGAGCACCTTCCCTATGCGGAAAGGCATAGGGACAACTAAGAGGAACATGAGAGTCATAAAATAATGCATGGGATGGAGAAGGTTGACAAACAGATTTTTTTTCTCCTTCTCCCAAAATCCTGGAACTTGAGGGCATCCAATGAAGCTGATGGGCAGTAGGTTCAGAACAGACAAAAGAAAATGCTACTTTACACAGAAAGTGATTAAAATGTGGAATTCACTGCCAGAGGTTCTAGTGATAGCCATAGGAACATACATCCAGGTGGGCAGCCGTGTTGGTCTGAAGCAGTAGAACAAAGCAGGAGTCAAGTATCACCTTTAAGACCAACAAAGTTTTATTCAGAATGCTACTTGACTCCTGCTTTGGCCATAGGAACAAACAGTTTTAAAAGGGGATTATTTCGATTCATGGAGGATAAGTCTATCAATGCCTACTAGCCATGGTGACTGAGAGGAACTTCCACATTTAGAGGCACTGATCTAGCCAGGAGACAACATCAAGGGAATGCCTTGAAAACATCAAGGGAATGTTTCTATGCCCTGTTGTTGGCTGTACACAAGAACTGGTCATCCACTGTGTTGGATAGGATGCTGGACTATTGGTCTGAGCAAACAGGGCCCTCCTTATGTTCTTATGACCATATCCTACAAACGTGGAACCCACTAAGGAGAATGTAGCTCAGGGCACAGCACAATATACTTGCTATGTGAAGACATGCACGCACCAGGCATATTAAAACTATTGGTATTTTCTCAACAAAATAAGCAGGATATTACTATTAATTATTTTATTTCTGTCAAATTGCAGTTAGTTAAATTCTGGATCTCCAACCCCCGGTAGATTGAAGTCAGACAGAGATAAATTGCTGTCCCTTGCATAATTCATTGGTTGACATCACTAGCTACTATATTTGGAATGCTACTTAAAAGTAATTTGCTCACATTGTGCTGTTTTCTGGTAGCAATGAAAGCTGGGGAGTCAAGATAATAAATGTGATTTCTAACTTACAACACAAGCTTTAGGCAGCTGACTGCTTAGTTCTTTAAATGGTTTGGCCCAATGACAGTAGTGTAAATTTACAAAATCTGCAATTGTGCTGCTGTTACATTGTGTTGTGTTAGCCTTTTCTACCGTGTGCCACTGCTAAAGTAAAAAGCTGGGGGATCTCCATACGTGGAAATTCAGAGGCTTCCTTTCATGACTGGATTAATTTAACGTCCTGATTTTCTGCCTCAGTAAGTCATCATGATGCTAACGTTTTAGATTTTCTTTTTCCGTAGGATAACTTCCTGATTGGGTTGCACACTACAGTGGAAAGCACTATCCTGTAGACCCTTGTATTCTTTTCCCACTCCTTAGATTTTGCTTTCCTGTGTATTACTTCTTCACATGCCTTTAAATCCAATCCTTCCTATGTAATGCCAGCCTTCCAAACTCATGCCAGAAAGCTCAACAAAGTGCTCTTCAGAAAGAAGAGCCAAGCATTTGTGAACCCAACAATAAGACAGACAAGAGGGCAATGTGAAAGGAGATTAGATCAGAATTCATTAGAGAGACTTATCCAATACCTGATAGTTTTGTGCTGAATGAGTAACAGGAAAAAGCCATGGGATTATGAGTCAAATTTACCCGAGTGGCTTCCCTGAAGAGCATGCCAGTGGGACTGTACCAGGGATTTATTTCTTACAAGCAAGTGGCATGGATAATCTTGGCTTAATATTGTCAAATGACTCTATTACATCACATAGGGCACACATATATGTATGCATACAACTCTGTCACTGATAAGCAAAGGGGAAATAATCAGATTTCATGGCACTGTGATAGCTCTGACAGCTAGCTTCTCTAAGAAGCTTTGTTGCTTCAAGGGTTTGGCTTTGTTAAGATGAAAACAATTAGCCCCCTCTCTCCGATTCACACCAGTGGGAACACATCATTGCTTTGTCTTACAGGTGATTGTGGTGTACAGGTGCACATGGAGGGGTACAGGTTTTGGCTGACTGCAAAGAAGAAAGAGGTGCCTAAGAAACTGAAACTGGCTCTGCAGCAGGTGGGGGAGCTGAACCGTGCCACCATAGGAGTCATGAGTACAAAAACACAACTCCAGGAAATGATCTGCTCAGTGCTCCAAAGCCAGGATAAGATGGCAGAGAGAGCAAGAGATGCAAACTTCGAGTACCTTGACTGGATCCGGCTACAAGGAAACCTGAGAGAAAATATTGAGAAAATAAATCTGGTCAAAAAGCACTCAAAGAAGTATGTGGAAGAAGCCAATAATGTGCTGAGTGAAATGTCCAAATCAGCAAACTTGACCATGTAAAAATAGTTGAAAATGAACTTGTCCTTTCACAGACAACAATGAATTAAGGGGCCTGTGCTGGAAAATATCTTTAACTAATTTTGATATACTGGTTGCATAAAAATTAAAACTGACATAAAAGGTTTTTGGGGGGGGCAGACAACAAGTTAATATAAGCACATCAGCAAATTGGTCAAAAGAAAAGAAAATCCTGAAGTGCTTTCACATCTTGATTACTCAGTAAACCAGAACCATCTAAACTTGATAGCTTTTAGTGTTTATTAAGTAGCAAGAATTATCATCCATTCTAGACAGGTGACAATGACCATTTTGGATCACATCTGTCTTCAACAATTAATATACCTACTTGGAAGGCAGCTTTCAAATCTGTTTTCTAATTGGCTGATCTGAATTTACAAGAGACAACCAGTCTAATCCATCCTATTTTATTGGGCCGATGTGAAAATTCCACCTTTTAGTTATTTTAGGAGAAGATGCTTTTCCCAGGTGCAAGGGCTGTCATTACTCATTCAAGGACTACTGATGAACAGACTTCCCCTCTAACATTTCTTCATTGTTCCAGAAATCTGCTGTGTGCTGTGCTTCACTCCTCATTTCCATTTTAACTAGGAGAATGTCTAGGATTCATTGCAGAATTGCACTACTGCGCTTCATTATAGCTTCCAATTTGCATCACTTCCCCTTCTGCAAATGTTCACATTGATAAAGTATTGCAACAAAAAGCAATCCTGATGTGCTGATATGTGTCACCACAGCACAGGGGTTTTTTTGTGTATGTGTTTCAGTGGTGCAGATTCATCAAGGGAGGGAATTGCTTTTGCTTTTTCCTGGGTTTTTTAAAGTTGTTAGTTATGCCCTCACTTTGGCTGCATTCTTTCATGTGAGGGATTACAATGTTCTTTATTGTAAACTGAAAATCTGTTAATAAACTTTTTTTAAAAAAAATGTGAAAAAGGGAGGAAAGGTAGCATGGTATAAGCCACTTCCTGACAGAGTGGTTCCTCTGTGGAACAGGCTTCTTTGTAAGGTGTTGGACTCTGCTTCTCTGGAGGTTTTTAAATAGAGGCTAGATGGCCATCTGACAGCAATGATGATTCTTTGAACTAAGTCAGATCATGTGAAGGACTGTAAGGGGAGGTACTTGTGATTTTTCTGCATTGTGCAGGGGGTTGGACTAGATGACCCTGGATACACTTCCAGCTCTAAGGTTCTATGACTATGATCTTGTCAGACCTTGAAAGCTAAGCGGCATCAGTATTTGGAAGAGAGAGCACTAAGAAAGACCCTGAAGAGGCAGGCAATGGCAAACCACCTCTGCATCTCACTTGCCTTGGAAGCCCTTTGCCGGGGTCACCATAAGTTGATTGTGACTTGATGGCACTTACATACAACAATATACTACAAACCACAAACGTTAACCAAAGATACAACACCTTCTAGAAATATATAAGAAAGGTAATTATAATCCAAGTTGTATGGTGATTTTGTAATTAAGGTGATATACAAACAGAAATAACAACACATATTCAAGTTAGAAATGATTCTCCCCGAGCAATTCTTCACATTTGTGATTCTTCCCAAGTGATTCTTCACAGTTGTTGGCTTTTGTATTTTCTCAAGTGATTCTTCACTCTCTCCTGAGTTCACCTAACACCCAAACCCCAGCAGGAAAGAGTTCACAGTCAGGAGGGAAAAAATGAATGTGTTGTGCTAGTTGATTTTTTAAGAAGTTTCCTGCCTCTCTATGTAAATGCAATGCAAACAGCTGACCCCGCTCCCCCCCCCCAAAAAAGTGTGTGTGTGTGTGGAGCTGAGCATAGCTTTCTGATCCCATAGAGCAGAATGGGAATCCTGTTATTGGCAGCCAGCAGTGCCTGTTAAGCTTTGGAGGGCTCCTATTAGTGTTTCCAAGGCTGGAGAATCCTGCCCCTCCCCATTGCCTTGGAGTTTTGTAAACAATTTAATTGAGTGGAGGCAGTCTGTCTGGAGATGTATCCATACAAATCACACCAAAGTTTATGAAATGTTTGTGCTGGGTGCCCTTACACAAACATCACTTTGTGAACCACAAACGGGCCAAAATTCATGATGAACTTTTGTTGGTGAGTCAGTTTGTGCCCATCCTTATTCATGCTCTTACAGCCTACCGTAAGTAGGGTTGCCAGGTCTCTCCTAGTAATGAGTGGGAGGAGGTCTGGCCAGTGACACAGTGGCATCATTTCTAGCATGCACCAAAAGTGAAATTGCTGCATTGCTGGTGATGCCACTGCATTACCAATTTAGGCCTTTCCCCCAATAGTAATCCCACCTTAGGGTCTAACGGCATCAACCACAGCAAATATTCAGCGGCAGAGAACAGCCATACACTGAAGGCTGGTTGATTTAATATCCAACTGCCACATAGAGGCTTTCAAGCAGCCTCAACATAATTTTTTTTAAAAAAAAACCTTTATTTTTGAAAATTTTACAAAAGAAAACAAATACAAGTAGAAACCAGTTTAGCATAAAAACCAGAAAAAGTTATGTTGGATTTACAATCAAGAATAATTTTTCTAGAAAAGAAACACATGAAATATAGTGGAAAGAAAACATTTCATAAATTAGTCTTACAGAGGTCTCTAAATTAGTCTTTTTGAGATCTCTAAAATATAGAAAAAGATATTGTTCTTAAATCAAAAGTACTGGGGAAAGAATCCGGCCCCTTCCCGCCCGCGCCGACTTCAGGCGGCTTTAGGGCGGGGGCCGATTTTGCCTCCCCAGATGGAGCGAGGCAACGGCCCCTTCATTCGGGGATGCGGTGGGCGTGGTCGCCAGGGGCTTTATTAGCCCGACCACGCCTCCGGCCATGCAGTTCTGCTAGCCGTTTTGGCCCACCCTCCCACCCGGCAATAGTACAGGCTCCTCCGGTCGCCGTTTTATCGGGGCCAGGTAGGAATTTTTTCATCTCAACTGATTGGCTCGAGTTGGGATGTTTTTCGCCTACCTTGTACTGTTGCTTTGAGGTTGGGTTTTTGTGTTAGGTAACTTTATGGGGCGGGACTTGATGTCAGGTTTGTTTCGGTGGGCACCCATGGTTTTCCCGGTTAAGGGAAGTAGCGGGGGACGGACGGCAGCTGGGTTCGACAGCCCTCTGCTGTCTTGCCCGCTACAGGGTCACCCCCTTTTGGCGAGCCACCCTGGGCGGGCAGCGACGCCATTTGGAGAGGATACCCGACTGCGGCCGGCCTGGCAGCAGCTAGTTTTACCCGGCTGCTGCCAGGGGCTGGGTGGCTCGCCCCATCCGGACTGGGAAGGGTTTTGGGATTCCCTTCGCCTGTCCGGTTAGTTGTTAGGTTGCCCCAGGCTGTTGGTTCAATAAAGTTGCCCTGTTTTAAACCCACACATTGTGTTGTCTCGTTCTTCCGACTGGGGGGGCAATTAGAAATCCTTGCAATGGCTTTCATGGAGGGTCTCCCAGAATATCTCATCCAAATCAATACATACCATTAGAAATGCATGTACAGGCATCTGTAGACCATTTTAAAACTCTTTATAAGTCAAATGAATCTCAAGATGAATCTATAGCCAATTATTTAAATTCTTTAAATATAAAAACTAAACTAAACTAAACATCCAGCTACCTAGATTTCCATCAGAAGTCTTAAGTATTATGAAAAGGAAAGGAAAGGAAAGGTCCCCTGTGCAAGCACCAGTTTCTGACTCTGGGGTGACATTGTTTTCACAACGTTTTCATGGCAGACTTTTTACGGGGTGGTTCGCCATTGCCTTCCCCAATCACCTACACTTTCCCCACAGCAAGCTGGTTACTCATTTTACTGACCTCAGAAGAATGGAAGGCTGAGCCAACCTCGAGCTGGCTACCTGAAAACCCAGCTTCCACCAGGGATAAAACTCAGATCGTGAGCAGAGCTTAGGACTGCAGAACTGCAGCTTTAATACTCTGCACCATGGGGCTCTTTCTTAAGTATTATGCAGAACCTAAAAATGAATACAACACCTGGCAGGGATGGCTTAGTGGCTGAATTTTTTATAAGGCATTTAAACAACAATTAATTGAGTCCTTAACCACAATTTGCAACCTATTGTTAAGTGATGGGGAAATGTCCAAACTGTGGTAAAAGTAATCCCTATGAACGGCAAAGACAAAACCCGAATCCTATAGACCTATATATCTGTTAAATCAGGATTTGAAAATCTTTACCTCTATACTTGCAAACAGATAAAACAAATTTATATCTCACTATATACATTCTGATCAATCTGGATTTATTCCAAACATCCAAAAATCTTTAAATATAATTCACTTCTGTTCACTGGATAAAATTGACTCTGCTATTATTGCCCTTGATATAGAAAATGTTTTTGATCCTTTAGATATTTCTTTTCTAAAATCAGTCAACACACTTGGGGTTTGGTAACACCTTTTTATGAGCCACTGAAACTCTTTATAGGAAACCTACTGCTCATGTCAGAATTAACGGTTTCCGTTCTGATAATACTTGAATTAAACCCTCCAAATATGCATATGAAGCCCAGTGTTTGTACATTAATGGAATACATTTAATGGAACACCTGATAAGAGCCAATTCACATGAACACATGGAATTTATTTCTTACATGTGTTAATGTTCTGAAGTACAAAAGACTATAGAAATATATTAATGTGAAAGGGCAGCTTAAACAAGGTGAGATGCAGTTATTTAGTGGCTACCCTCCTGTGTTTAAAAGCCACGTAGGCAGCTATGTAGGTGGGTAGGGATGCACAACAGTATTTCCACATGAATATATTTAAGGTCTTTATGAGCTTATTAATCTTCCATGTCAAAGAGTTTTCACATAGCCAAATAAGGTCATAATTGTACACAGATGCACCACAAACCTCATAATCATTATGTGTTTGACTCAGTCCAGTGCACTTGGACATTTTTAAATGAACAGTATATATATCAGAGAATGCATTGACATTCCCATTCTATTTTTTTAGGGCACAGAATAGTCCCATACACCAAATGAACAGTATTGTTCTGAAGGCTGCTTCTTGTGTTCATACTATAACAGCGCAGGACAAGAAGTAGCTGTACCTTTGATGAATCTAGGTATCTGTTCAGAGAATGACCCTGATATAAACACAGCCTTTGATCACATTTTTTTTCTTGCAATCCAGACATTTCCCTGTGATTCAGTGCATGTGATGCTTGCCATGCTCATGCTGTATGTTTCATGGATTTAAGTGGAGGGGACTGTGCAAAAGGCTTTGGCCATGAATCTCAAATTTTCAGTGTTAAGCAAGTCTTAGATGATTTTAAAGGAATCCAATAAATATTATAAGAAGAAATACTTATGAGCTTCTATTAACATATGAAGCTGCTTTATACTGAATCAGACCCTCGGTCCACCAAAGTCAGTATTGTCTTCTCAGACTGACAGCGGCTCTTTGGGGTCTCAAGCTGAGGTTTTTCACACCTATTTGCCTGGACCCTTTTTTTGGAGATGCCAGGGATTGAACCTGGGACCTTCTGTTTCCCAAGCAGATGCTCTACCACTGAGCCACCATCCCTCCCACAAGTTCTGTTGTGCTGAACTTCTCCCTGAATTTTGAGGTTTCATATTACTGGAAAGCTACAGGTTTTTCCAGAGCTGTATTTCTGAAATCCACATGCAAAAAGAAACTGAAACAAAAAGTAGTTCCTTAAATTGTTTTGCGTGCATAAAGGGATTGTTTATTCTCTTCAGCAAGATTTAAAAAAAAAAAAGCACCTCCAAAACAACCTTGTAATTGCTTTGAAATAAAAGGGTGTGGCTCACCTGGGGTTGATTTGCACTCGCATTTTTGTGTTACTTAAGAGTGCTGTTGCTCTGCTACAGAATGGTGAATAATAATTTAAAATTTCTGAGGGAAATCTTCCAAAATGTAGATGTTTATCTTTTTAAAGAACACTTTTTTTTCAGACAGGAAATCCATGTTCAGCTTCCTGATTCTCCATTCTTGCTGGAAGACAGCTTTAGTTTAGTTGTCTAGTCTAGTTGCCAGACATGGCAATCAGTGGGAGACCGGAGAGGTCATGGGGGGCTGGCTGCTGGTGACAGTGTGATGTCAGTTCTATCTAGAAATTGCTAGAAACTTTATGATTTCTGGTGATTCTTTGAGAGGACTGACACATCTTTGGGGCTTTCCCTGAAGGGACATCATGCTATAGGTCCAATGGCCACTTTTTTTTCAAACAAAGTTTCTCTTGCCACTGCTTGGACTGGAATGCTCCCATGAAACTTAGCCTCCAATTACAAAATGAATGCTAGAATAAATACAAATATATAATATATTCAAGTTTCATCAATATGATAAATTCAGTCTCTTATGCAGTCCAAGGAACTCAAACATCAGAATGCCAGTCCCATTGTTTTTCAGCAAATTAATGCCCAGATTCTCTTGTTTGGTTACACAATACTGCTTGGACTGGAAGCAGGAAACAAGCTTAGGAGGGCGCTTCCCACCCCGCAATGGGTGGGGGGGGGGGGGCTGGCAACCCTGCAACTAGAACAAGACCCACATACTATGGTGCTATGAAAAACTGAGGAAATCCGCTCAGCCCTGGTTTTCGGACCCAAGAAGACCACTGGAGGATCTGAAAATACAACATTCAACCTGTAGAGGGGTCATGGCTCAATGGCAAAGCATCTGCTTTGTATGCAAAAGTTACCAGGTCAATTCCCTGGTATCTTCAGGCAAAAGGATCAAGTAGAAAGCAGGGCCAGCCCTGCCACTAGCCAAACTAGGCAATTGCCTATGGTGCCGGTTTTCTGGGGGTGCAGAACTGGATGTCTCCCATGTGACTCAGTGACGTTGTTAGTGTGTGTGGGGGGGCAGAAATTAGCCTTGTCTAGGGTGCCAGACAGTCTATGGGTGGTCCTGGTAGTAAGTTATGTGAGAGACTTCCACCTGAGACCCTGGAGAGCCTCTGCTATTCTGGATACAAATTACCAACACAACTGCCCCAGGGCTGCAACTAGCTTTTTTCGCACGGCAAACAAAAACCTCTTAAAAAACCAGTTTCTGTTTGCTGCGTGAAAAAGCTGAAGCTAGTTGCAGCCCTGGGGCAGATAGTGTGAAATCGGACAGAAGCCCCACTGAGAAGAGGAACGTGAGAGCGGCATAAGGCGAGCGGGAAATCAGTCTGAATTAGAAGAATTGAAGATCCCAGAGCTGCCCAGACCTTCTAGAAAATTAATATTTGGAATTCTAATTGGCATAGTTAAAGACCACCTGCTCGCTAGATCCTTTCTGACTTAAGTAGCCATCCACCAGGCAATTTTTTCTGCCATTTAAAAGTTAGTAAGAACTATCACTTTACCTTCTCAGCTCTCCTTAATGATCATAAACATTTCTGGCCTAACCCCTTTACTTACTTACCATGCTGTATTCCTGCATAACAGCTGTCCACCCAGAAGCTCACAGGCCAGCAGCTTATTACTTGGTGGGTTTGCTGAGCCAAAGCCCATAAACCAGAGCAGTCTGGTACAGTTTCCCATAGCCATAGCCAACAGACAAGTTGCATGTGATATACCCCACCCATTCATTGTGACTGTGGTATTAAGTCTTCCAGAAAAGAAAGGGTTTGTAAGACTGGTAAAATAAAGAAAGAATAATTTGAAAAGGTATTTTGTATAGTTTAGGTTTTTTTTTCTTAGAAAGCTTAGAAAGTTTTAGACCTATCCTTCAAAGCCTCTGCATTCTTAGTGAAAAAGGCTGCCACATGAATCTCACTCTCTTGCAGGTACAGAACTCTGAGCAGCTACTGCTGCAGATGATGGCTCATTAGCAGATGGCAAGCACCTTAACCCAGGACAGGTGTGTCATGGTAGGCTTGTTTCAGCCTTTGTGTCAAGTCAGGATTGGGCCAGATTTCACCTCCATGTGCCACAGATTAAAGTTCCTTGTGGTTTATGATGGACATGGCTGTACCCAGCAAGGCACTCGAGGCAGGTCTGTAGTGCCCCATTGGGCCCCAAAGGCCCAGTCTCCTTGTGGGTTTTAGGGGCCCCTCCCCAA
This sequence comes from Heteronotia binoei, assembly GCF_032191835.1. Classification (NCBI taxonomy): domain Eukaryota; kingdom Metazoa; phylum Chordata; class Lepidosauria; order Squamata; family Gekkonidae; genus Heteronotia; species Heteronotia binoei. The sequence continues at coordinate 53,122,899 of NC_083235.1, read as the reverse complement.
GCCTTGGCTTTCCCCTCCCCTTGGGACCCCTCACCCCAATTGCCTCAGCGCATGGAGCAGGTAGCAGCATTGGCAAGCTCTCCCCTGAAGCAATCTGAGCAGAGGTGGGTCGGTGGGCAGATTCCAAAAGTTGTGTAGGTAGGTGAGCAACCAGCCCCATCCGCTGTTCCTTAGTCTGGTCATGAAGAGCTGGGAGCTCCATGTGCTGCCTTGTTTTCCACCGCCATAAACCTGATCAGTAAGTTCTTGGGTGGGTGGGAGGAGAGGCCCCTAGATTGCACAGGATGCAAGGGCAGCTAGAGTCCTTTCAGGGTGGGGAGGGAGGAGGGCAGCCAGGACATGTCTCCCCCAGCCAGCATGTACAAGCAGTGCACATTCCCTGCTGCTCCCAGTTGGGGGAGGGCATAGGAAAGCAGGGAAATGGGGAGGGAGCGCAGAGCCTTCTTTTGAACTTTGGAATTGGAAATTGATTACTGCAGGCTGAGCTCCAGGAAAGGTAGAAGGGGAATTGGAGCTTACATGCAATTTAAATCACACTGGAGGGGGGCAGAGGGGTGGCCCCCAGCCTCTCCTGCTTCTTTCTTTCATCCCCATGGTCCTCCTTCTATGCCCCCCCTGTGGCCCCCTACCCCTGTGGCTCTTAGCTACAGAGCTGACTTGAGGCCACAGCCATTGCCACACATGTCTTTGTTTTGCTTTCCTACAGGTGTCCATCCATTGGAGTGATTCTGGGGCCTGGTTGGTACTTCCCTGCATGTGTGGTCTACTGTGGCAATGCAAGAGTGTCCTAGCCCACCTGCAGGAGTGAAGTGGTTTCCATTCTGTTGCACTTCATGTGGCTTCACTGCATGTGGGCTCTTGCTGCCCTAGGAGAATGCCAGTTCATCTTCCCTTGGCCCCTTGGGGGTGGACATTTGGATCTTCAGCCCCTTCCTCCATTAGATACTTAATAATGTTTTTATTTCTCCCACAACTGTGTCTCTGTATGTGTAAGAGATGTGTGCCTGATACTTAGCACTCCAGCATTGTCTCAGAGACACATCATGGAGACACCATTAGCTATTTGCAAGTCACTTGATTTTTCTGGGCACATGCATGGAGCATGCTTCCTGGAGAAAGTCAGAGAAATCAGGGTTCAGCAGACATTCTGGGGAGGCACTGTTCCTACTGCTGGTCAGCCTTCCTCTGTGTTCCTCCATATTCTGTGACTGAGGCTGATGATATATGCTTCTGCAGTTGTATCTGGCTGTATGTCAATTCAAAACTCACGGCTTCTTTCCATCTCCACACCTTTTCTTCGGCACCTGCAGCCTGGCTGAGCAGTTGCCAAGCTGAGGAATTAACTGGGGAGGAACCCAAAAGGCAGCCCTCCCTGTATCTGGGGTCTCTGCCCCATTATCATGCATGCCACATAGGGTTCTGATGTACAAACAGGCAATAGGGAATGGGAACAGGACACTGAGTCAGTGAAGCACCCCTAAAATGAATGTCCCATGCATAACCATGTGCATTTTTTGGCCTCAAGTTGTGGGGTTTGCAGCAAGGTCATGGGAGCACTCAGGTCTTGGCAGCAGGCAAGATAGTCCAGTCTTCTCTGGCATGACATTCAGAGTTCCTCATCAGAACTCTACTGATAACATTCAGGCAGGCACCACACATAATTATAGATTGTTGCCTTGCTGGATGGGGGTGCCTAGGCAAACTGCAATCTCTGTATCTGGGAGGAATGGCCTGGCCACCCATTCCTCATCAGGGATGAACAGGTATGCATTGAGAGCCGTTGTTGCTGCTATAGGTCGTAAGAACATAAGAGAAACCATGTTAGATCAGGCCAATGGCCCATCCAGTCCAACACTCTGTGTCACACAGTGGCCAAAAAAACCCAGTTGCCATCAGGAGGTCCACCTGTGGGACCAGGACATTAGAAGCCCTTCCACTGTGCCCCCCAAGCATCAAGAATACAGAGCATCACCGCCCCAGACAGAAAGTTACAATGATAAGCTGTGGCTGATGGACCTCTGCTCCTTATGCTTATTCAATCCTTTCTTGAAGCTGTCTATGCTTGTAGTTGCCATCACCTCCTGTGGCAGTGAATTCCATGTGTTAATGACCCTTTGGGTGAAGAAATACTTCCTTTTATCAGTTCTAACCCGACTGCTCAGCAATTTCATTCAATGTCCACAAGTTCTCATATTGTAAGAAAGGAAGAAGAGTACTTCTTTCTCTACATTCTCTGTTCCATGCATAATCCTGTAAACCTCTTGTAATCTTGTAAACTTGTGCAAGGATCCTTGCACAATGTTGCAGTCCCACAGTCACCTCCTTCTCTACCACCATCAGTGATGGCTCAGGGGTTGGCCTAGAGGCACCTTGGCAGCATGGGCAGACTGCTGGGAGGCATGGCCTCTGGTGAGCAAAGGATACACACAACTGCATGAACTCTCCATTCTCCTGATGTGACAACACTCTTTGTTGCATGTGGGCTGAGGGTAGGGTTGCCAAGTCTCCAGCTATTGTACCATAGAGTTTTCCCTCCCAAATGGCTAGAGTGTCAGGGAACTGAAGTGGTAGAGAGAGGAGTTCTGCAGGAAGTTCAGAGCTTAAGAGACAGTAAAGGAGAGTAGTTGGGATCTGTTAAAAGAACAGGAAACCACAGGTAACTGAAAGTAGTCTGACTGGTGAAAGTCACTGACACCAGGAAATAAAAGCACAAGAATTGGGCAAGGTCACTATTCTCTCTGCAAGACTGGAATGATGCCTCTTTCCCTGTCCACGCATACTTGAATATCTCCACCACCAGTTATACAGTATCAGGGATTATTTGTCAAGGCTGCTTCGAAGAAATTTTTAGATGCATATTTTGAAGCCTCATGCAGAGAGCCACCCAGATCTAAGAAATTTTAGAAGATTGGTTACAAATGGCTACATCCCACTTCCTGTTTTTCATGAGAAAGGAAATATTATGTGCCTGAAGTAACACCATTGCAATTTATCTGATCGTTTTATTGTTTTAATATTGCTTATTGTTTATTGCGTATTTTATGTTGTTAGCGCCTTGAGTCTGCATAGAATAGGTGGGATATAGATATAATGTAAATAAATAAATAATGTTTTCTCAGGCTTCAGAGTGACTTCAGCCATCACAAAAGTAGTCTGTTTATTTATTTATTTAATTCGATTTATATCCCGCCCTACCCCACCGAGGCGGGCTCAGGGCGGCTAGGCGGGCTCAGGGCGGCTTCCCCGAATAAGACTGTAAGGGTCTCCGGGCTCTCTTGGTTAGCAGCTAGCCAGCCATAGCCAGGATTTCCCCCTAGTACTGGAAGTGGCATGAAAAACAGTAAGTGGGATGTAGCCATTTGAGTGGTTCCTTTTGCTAGGGGGAAGCAAAAGGGACCACTCAAATAGCTGCCAGCCATTTCATAGCCAGTTTCATTCCCCCCAGCTTCTAATTGGTATATGTGTGTGTGTGTGTGTGTGTGTGTGTGTGTGTGTGTGTGTGAACCGATTGGTAAACAGGCTTGCAGCCATTTTAGGCTGCTAGCCTAAGTTTGCTGCAATCCTTCTGGGTGATCAGGGTTGCTGTAGAAAAAGCCCAGAAGGAACTCATTTGCATATTAAGCCACACCCCTGATGCCAAGCCAGCTGGAACTGTGTTCCTGTGCATTCATGCTAAAAAAAAAAAACCAAGAAAAAGCCCTGCATCATGTATCATTTATTGTGTCCACAGAATAAAGATTCAAGACACCAGCATGCAGAATGTATTACTGGTGGCTGCTCTGCATATTACTTTCCCATTTCAGTAAATATTGCATACTTGTGGTAGCTTTCTAGACCTACCAGGATTGGGGCAACCTACCTTGGCTATACAAGCTCAGCTTTGTTGCACTTTGTTTGTCCTTAAGAGGTACCAAGCCTCATCCCTGTCCCCCAAGATCTTAAAATAGTGGCAGACTATTCTTAATCCTAGGAGCCCTGTGGCACAGAGTGGTAAACTGCAGTACTGCAGTCCAAGCTCTGCTCACGGCCTGAGTTCGATCCCGGCAGAAGCTGGGTTCAGGTTGCTGGCTCATGGTTGACTCAGCCTTCCATTCTTCTGAGGTCAGTAAAATGAGTATCCAGCTTGCTGGGGGTAAAGTGTAGATGACTAGGGAAGGCAGTGGCAAACCACCCTGTAAAAAGTCTGCCATGAAAACGTCGTGAAAGCAACTTCACCCCAGAGTTGGAAATGACTGGTGCTTGCACAGGGGATTATCTTTACCTTTTTTATTCCTAATCTGCATACTGCCGCTGTTAAGCCCCTAACAGAAACACCACTGCATAGTAATTTGTTTCTAATCACAGGTAAGAACAATCTACCATTTCTCTTTTTATCCATTCCATTTATCCTGCCCTTTCTCCAAGAAGATAAAGGTGGTTTCTCTCTCTTCCTTTTTATTGGGACAACAACCTTGTAAAGGACGGTAGGCCGATACAATGTGACTGAACCAATGAACTTCATGGCAGAGACTTGAACTTGAACCTTCCAAGGCTTCCAAAGCCTCATTTGACATTATAAACAATGTGCCTCATTGACAAAATGCAGTCAAGGGATGTCTATTTGGTTCAAAAACCAAATGCGATTCTGAGGGTGTGGGTTGCTAAGTCTCTGAGAAACAATAATACAAAAACTTTTGATAGCTCCAAAAGTAGAGAAAATGCCACAGCCAAGTAATATATTTCAGACCAGCAACTCAAGTACAGTGTAAGTTACTCTCACCACTGCTGACTGTTTATTATGTTTGTCTGGTTGCCCTGGAAACCAGCTCATGCCGTTTCACTCATTTTATAATGTTCCTGTAAATGTTAGGTAGGGCCGGGATTTATTATGCACTGTCAACACCTCAAATGGAACGTGCTGCTGAGCTCCACTTACTTGGCATGGTGCCATTACCCAGACCCTTTTTCTTAAAAAAATTCCCTTTCCCATCAAGATTTCTCTATATTTCTGTTTGCCTGTGTACATTTTGCCAACAACAAATATACCCAGTGAGCTTCTCAGAGGAATCTTTTGCATGAGGGGAATTGATGTAGACTATTTGTGTCAAAGGAACAAATGAGTTAGCCAGAAACTCAGCTGAGTGTTGTGGAGAGGAATTTCTGACTCACGTTATTTGTGAGATGTAAAATTTTAGGGGACAGAGGTGGGGACATGTTCAGAGAGCGTGTTTCTCATCCCTTAACAGTACGACCCCATAATCATCAACTCAAGGCCTCTATTGCTTCAGAAGATGAGTAATAAAAAATTAAGGCTGGAGTGTGCTGGTTTTCCTTTTCTTCATCTGTCCCAAGCATGACAGAGCATATTTGACTGCAAATTAGCTAACCTAAGGTATAACGGGGCTTCTTTGGAACAATTGAGCTGGTATAAATAAAACTGCTGGCATAAATAAATGGTAACATGGATGAGATCCCTGCCAAAATTAATTCATATGCAGATTTGCCAAAAGCAGACCCATAAGCTGCCTTTTTGCACTTTTTGAAGACTGTAACTTTGACACTGTATGGCATCATACCAAATAGAACATGGGTGTCAAACATATGGCCCGCGGAATAGAAGCAGCCCACAGAGGTCTTTAATCCAGAACGTGGGTAGAGCATCCTCCTCATAATCCCCCTCACAATTTACTGCCAATTACTGTTGGGAACAGCAGCACTATTGGTAGCTCCACAAGACCAACTTTTTCCAGCGACTATGATCAGCTACTTCCTCTTTTCCCATGCAAATCCCACCCCTTCATTGCTTGACTCTGCCTCCCTCTCACTTTGCTATTGTGTATCAGTGTGTATGCAGAGCAAAGTTTGAGTCCAGTGGCATCTAAAGACCAACAAAGTTTTCTTCAAGGTATGAGCTTTCCTATGGCTTGCTACTCTCTCTCTCTGTGTATCTGTTGAGCTTGTTATGTTGCAGTTCTCCAGGGTGCAGCTCGATCTGCCTCCTCCTCCCCTCTCTCCTTCCCTCACCTTGCTACCATGTGTCTCTGTGTGTGCAAACTGCAAAGCAAAGTTTGAACGCTGTGGCATCTTAAGACCAACAAAGTTTTCTTCAATATATGCGCTTTATTGTGCCTTGCTATTCTCTCTCTCTCTCTATTTTCTTAGGCTCATTATGTTGCTCCTGGGTGCAAAGGAGTCTGTCTCCTCCTCCCCTCACCTTGCTACTTTGTGTCTCTGTGTGTGCAAAGCAAGCCAGTGAGGTGGATTAGGCTGAGTTTGTATGTCACCCAGCACATTTCCTTTTATAGACTGGGGATTTTGAGCCTCAGCCTCCAAAATAGTGCACTCATACTGATCACTAGACATTGCTGTCTCTCTATTATTGCACTACCTCATAGGAGCTGTAGTTATTTTTCGAAGACTATAGTTTTTGTAGACAAACACTCCAGTTTAGTTTTGTAGACTCCGGACTCCAGGCAGCATGGGGGCATCAGCAACAAAATATTGCAAGAGTGCTAATGTTTTAAGCAGGTTTGTATTTTTAAGTAAAATATAATATATTTAATTGTGTTTGTCTGTGTCCTTTATAAAGTTTAAATCTCTGCTACTTGGCATTAAACTTTATGAGACACATGGCTTGGTCTGACAAGGTCTCATTTATGTCAGATCCGGCCCTCATTACAAATGAGTTTGACACCCCTGAAATAGAAAGGGGGAAGGGGGGGAGACAGAAAGATTCTATCAGTGCAATCATATGTAGACGTATTCCAGTACAGACCCACTGGAATCATTGTAAATATGCCCATGTCACTTCTCTTTTAAAATAACATTAAAATGTATAGTGAAAACTTTTTGACATACTTTTAGGGATGTTTGTTAATTGTTGGGCTGAGACAGGTAGTCTATAATTTCTGTATCACTTGTACACACTGGGAATACCCATTCAGGATAAATGATCCATTCTTGAACAGCCAAGCCCTCACTCAAGATGGGGAAATTCCCACTCCATTTCCTATTGCCCACTGGTGTTTTGAGCTGCAAATGGAGAATTAACAAAAAAATTCAGCAATGCCTGCTGCAGCATCATGTTACTTCCTGTAAAGAATTGCTGAAAACTCTATGGTGAAACCCTGCAATGTCTTCTGGTAAAAAATGCTGGAAACTCTATGATGAAACCTATCTATTTCATTTTCATTTTTTAAACCAGAAGTAATGACATCACAGCCAGGATCATGCTCCCCCCCCCTTATATAACTATCCACAGCCGTCCTACCAGTCACTGGGCATTGTCTGACAAACCTAATTAATGATGATGACTATATTTATACTATGGCTATAGACTCCCATACTGTCAGGATGTTATTCATGAAAAAAAAAAAAACCTTAACTGAAAAGTTGTTGTAGAAGCATCATGTGCTTCATAAGTCATCTATGTCAAAATGTTTTCATATAGTTAAAAAGAAATAACAAATCAACAGATATCCAGGGAGGATGCACTAAAATTTTTAATGGAAACTCAAAACTTCAAGACAGGATAAATCTTACACTGCCTGGGAAAAAATTGTTGGATTTCAAACTATACTGTCTTAAGATCTTTTCAGGTATCATCTGCCTGGAACTTCAAAGAACTTTTCAATACATTCAATACAGAATGCATTGATAAAGTAAAGTATACTTCCGAATCCAATCTGTAGCCATAATATGGGAGCCTTATACGTATACAAATAGATATTCGGAAGTATACGGAACTCCATGGAAAAGGCGGGAAAGAAGCTTCTGCAGCCTCAGGAGAGCTGCTTGCCTCCTTTCCCACCTTTGGAAGCCTTTTCCCACCTCTCCCATAGCCTCCCTGGGATCAGCAGCCAATCCAAAGCATGCATTTGCAAAATGGATTGCAAATGCATGCTTTGCAGGGCTGTTGTGTAGCTGATGGCTGTGCTAATCCCCCAGCCATCAGCAACATTGTTGTTCTTTTGTTTACTTGGCTATCCAAGTAAACAGTGTTCTCTGGCCAATCACAGAGAAGTGGTATTTTTGGAAACTGCTCTGTATGGGGCCAGAGAACCTTTTTAAGGAGTCTGCTTGGCCGGACTCCATTCCATTGCTGCTGTGTTGGTGTGTGAGAGAGATTGTGGTGCGCGCTGGCCCTTGGCCTCAGCTGCTGCTGCTCTCTCTCAGTCTTGCCTGATCTGCCTGGAGAAGAGAAGACATCTAAGGTAAGACAGTCTTGGGGTTCTTGTTTTTATTTTAGTTAGTAAAAGGACTTTTTAAGACTCAGAAATCTAAGGATGCACCAGCTTTTAGTGGCTGAAAGCAAGATGCACTGCAACCCTAGTCTCTTTAAAAGGGAGCCTGATGTGGCCTAGTAGTCACGCTGCCTTTTATGAGAAATCTAAGACCCTCCCAGTGATCTTCCTCATTTGGGGTGCAATTCTGGCTCGCCTCCTCGTGGTGCACCATGGGTAATGCAGAAGAGCCTGGGCCAGCCAACCATCTATCACTCAAGGTAAGTCTAAATGCTTCTTGCTTTGTGTCAGATACAGAATGATGTGGAGCTAGGTGTGGTCCACCGCTTCTCTTGTTTGAGAGTTGTGTTGTTTGGGGCAGGGCTGGAGAGCTGGCATCTGTAGATTGCTTGTTCTGTGGCAGGGAAGCTGGCATCTGGGTGAGAGACCCAGAACCAGCATGCTTGTTGTGCTTGGCCAGTTCTCCCAATGTTGTTTGGGGCAGGGCTGGAGAGCTGGCATCTGGGTTTGCTGCAGCCAGGTCTGTAGAGCAGACCTTGAGCAGATTGCATTTTGTGTGGCAGTGACATTGGCAACTGGGTTTATATTAGTTCCAGCCCAGCAGGGTTCATAGAGTAAACAGATGGATGTAGTGCATTTGGGTACTATAGAGATTCTCTGGTGTGAAGTTAGGTTTGGCTTTGGGTGCCCCAGGAACTGGACCTCCTAGTTCAATTTTCTTTTGGCCTTGTGGGTTTTGTGTGGGACAGTGCCCTGAAGCTGCACAGCAGTTTGGGGGGCTCTCCTCAAAACCCCCTGCTCCCCAGAGCCACTTTTCCCGCGACAATTACAGTGGGGGAAGTGGCTCTAATTGGTTTTTTCTCACCATTGGGAACAGTGTTCCTTTTGGGGTGCCTACAGATGGATACAGTCTTATGGGGCCAGGGGGGTTGCAAGAGGGGGAGTCCCCTGAAGCTTCCCTGCAGTTTTGGGGCCTCTCCCTCAAACCCTCCTCTGGCCAGAGCCACTTTCCTCACAGCAATTACAATGGAGGAAGTGGCTAATTGGGCTTTCCGCAGCTTTGGTGGCAATGGGCCTTTTGGGGAGCCCAAAGACAGGGCTCCCCTGGCCCAATCTTTTTGGGACTCGGGGGTTTTGTAGGGGAGAGTCCCCTGTGGGTTTCCTGCAGTTTTGGGGGCCCTCCCTCAAACCCCCTGCCCCCCAGTAGCCTCTAATTATGCCCTATGTTGCCATTGATTTCAATGGCCCATAGGGTATAATGGTGGGACCACCTGACCCAATATTTATGGAACTTGGGGAGTTTTTAGGGGAGATTCTCCTGCAGGTCCCCTGCAAATTTGGGGGCTCTCCTTCAAACCCCATCCCCTCCATGTGGCTGCCAATATACCCTATTTTGCCATTGATTTCAAGTGCCATATGGTATAATGGGGCCATATATTCAGAAATAGCCACACATCTACCATATATGTGGCTATTCCGAGTACCAGTATTCGGAAATATATGGTATTCTGAATTTTTTGGTCCTGTATATTTCCGAATGAATTTTTCTGAATTTTTTTTTGCACACCCCTAGTCCAGACGTACCCGTTCCTCAGCTACAGTTGGAATTCTACCTCCCAAAAAATGCCTGATTACATGAAAAATTTAAATGTTTGGTAATATAGAAGAACTATTATGCTTAGATATCTAAATGTATTATCCTCAGTTGTTGCCAGCAGGCATCATATAAAGCAACCAGATTCAGAAAGATGACACCCATGTGGCAATGGGAAAATAGAGACTACGGGGTGGCCAAACCTGCTTAACATAAAGAAAAGATGTCAGATATTGAGAGCCACAAGGAAGGAAGGAAGGAAGGAAGGAAGGAAGGAAGGAAGGAAGGAAGGAAGGAAGGAAGGAAGGAAGGAAGGAAGGAAGGAAGGAGGGAAGGAGGGAAGGAGGGAAGGAGGGAAGGAGGGAAGGAGGGAAGGAGGGAAGGAGGGAGGGAAGGAAGGAAGGAAGGAAGGAAGGAAGGAAGGAAGGAAGGAAGGAAGGAAGGAAGGAAGGAAGGAAGGAAGGAAGGAAGGAAGGAAGGAAGGAAGGAAGGAAGGAAGGAAGGGCCTTTAAATGCATTCTCCAAGCCACCAATTGGCTTGGCTTGGAGAAATGATATAAAGACACAGATGCATTCTCCAAGCCAGCTGATGGGTTGGTGGAGGTTTTGAGAGCCACACAATATGTATGAAAGAGCCACACGTGGCTCCTGAGCCACAATTTGGCCACCCTGCTATACATTCTATTTGATTGCTTTATCCATTCAGAATACAGAAATGAGTTAATTATCCCACCTGAAGGTTTGTCCTCTAGGGTGATGTGGTTTCTGAGAAATAAACAAAAGTCACTTTGGCAATAGCCAAACTCTTGTCAGTTATTGTGGCACATCATACAGCTGTTAAGAACTGGCAGGTTGATGGAACAATAATTTTATCATTGTCATCATCACCTTCAGATATTGGGAAGGGGAGCTGAAATGAGAAAAAATTTACAGAGCAAAAAAACACAAGAACATATTCCAAATAACACATTCAGTGAGAGAAAAGAAATATCTTTCACATACAAAATATCACACCCTGGGGTGCAGGCAGGGAGTCAGACCAAGTCCCAGACAGGGTATGAGTTGAAGAGCAGAGGGAGAACCACCAGTGCAAGTCTAAAGCACAGAGACTGAAGCCAGTCGAAGATCAGAGCCAACAGAGAAGAACAGAATAGGAACCAATACAGAAGAATGTCCAAAACACACCAACCGATAGCCAACTCATTCGTAACCGGGAGCTGAGGACCCTAACCCTAACCCTATGGGCCAAGGGTTAAGTTACCCTTCAGGGTTAACCCTTAAAACGCCGGATTATTGGAGACCGTTTTATTGCTTCGGTCCTTCGGAACACAGGAGGCACTCCATCCCCGTAGCCGTGGGCTGCCTTTCACTGTAATGATTCCCAAAGGTTATAATGGAGAATGGAAAAACATCCAAATTTTTTCCCCATGAAAAGTATACCATTCAGTGTGCTATGAAAAATACATCTTTCCCGACCCTAAACCAAACCCCAATTTTAACCCAAACATAAGTGTGTCCTGAACTCTAACCCTAACCCTATGGGCCCATTCACTGTAATGAGCACCATACGCTATAATAGAGAATGGGAAAAAATCCCAAAAATTCTCCCCCTCAAGATTATACCTTTCAGTATGATATGAAAGGTACTTCTCACACAAACCTAAACCTACCCCAATCTTTAACCAGAACCTATCTATGACTCAAACCCTAACAGTAACCCTATGGGCCTTTTCACTCTCATGAGTCTCATAGACTATAATAGAGAATGGAGAGACTTTCAAAATTTTTCCCTATCGACAGTACCCCTTTCAGTACGAAACGTTCAGGATTACTCAACACAGAAAATGACAGCATTTTGCAGACCGTCACATTCTTTCGATCGTGGGCGTCGCAGAAGGGCCCTCATGACCTCAGGGGTGGGCTGCCTTTCCTGGGTATGCCAAAAACGCTCAAAGCAGTGGATTCCAAGTGTGTCCTGAACTCTAACCCTAACCCTAACCGTATGGGCCCATTCATTGTAATGAGCACCATACGCTATAATAGAGAATGGGAAAAAATCCCAAAAATTTTCCCCCTCAAGATTGTACCATTCAGTATGATATGAAAGGTACTTCTTGTTAGAGTATTTTGCACGCAGCAGAAGAGCTGAAGGAGAGGGACAGGCAAAACACAGGAATTAATAGACAAGAGAAACAGCTGTATGCAATGGTAGATATATTTACCAGGAAAGTATCCAATATTCAGAGTCGTTGCCAGGCCAAGGTCATACACAGTAATCAGCACACACTTCAGTAGATAACAGTATACAGCAGTAAGTATACACAGCACGATCCAAGCACAGTAGCCTAGGATCCAACACCAGCAGTGATCGCTGCCACCCAGATAGTGGGCCTCACAGTACCCACAATCCTTACAGGCAGACTGAGCAGGCTCACTGAGCTTCCCTAAGTACACGTACCAATCATCAGGGTTGCATCAGCTCTGTGAGTCAGCACAAAGCCTAATTACAGGTGAGGTCATCCCACCTTACCTCAGTAACAGGTAACAGCTGGATCATGATGCAGCATGACTCAGCATGACATTGCAGAAACAACATTACTATTACTAAGATGGAGTCAGTCAGCCATTTTAGGACTGAGTTCCAACATTCTCCTCTTAATCCCTTCTCAATCCGAGCTTTTTACAGTGCTCATTATGTTTTTCCATAGTCTGGGGTTTCGTAAACATATCTGCTGTATTGTGGCCAGTATCACAATACCTTATGTTTATCAACCCTTCCATGATACATGATCTGACATTTTGGTACCGTATGTCAGTGTACCTATTCCTTGTCTTTACTCCTTCTGCTTTTGCAATCTCAATCACAGCTTGATTGTCTTCCAGAATTTCAACAGGCTTCTCTGCCTCTATATGCAGGTCCTTTAGTAGCTGTCTAAACCATTCTACCTCAGTACAAGCGGTAGAAAGGGCGCAGAACTCTGCTTCTGTGGTGGACAAGGCAACCACACGCTGCTTTTGTGTCTTCCAGCATACTAACACCTCTCCCAAATATATGGAAAGACCTGTTGTTGACTTTCTGGTTTCACAGTCACTTGCAAAACTTGCATCTGTATAGACTTTCAGTGCTAGCTCCCCCCTAGGTTCGATATAAAGACACCAGTCAGCAGTGTTCTTTAAATATCTCAACACTCGCTTAGCAGCAATCCAGTGATTCTGCTTAGGGTTCTGGGTAGCTCTTGCCAACAGATTACAGGCTACTGATATGTCTGGCCGTGTCCAATTACTGATATAGCTCAGACTACCAGTTAACGACCTGTACATTTCAACATTACATGGTGGGCTATCTGTAACATCATTTACAAAGCCAGTCACCATAGGGGTTGAAACAGTTTTGCAATCAGTCATCTTGTACTTGTCCAACAAATCTATGATTTTAGGTTTTTGTGACAGTTTAAAACCTTGTGTAGTTTTTGCAATATCTACACCCACATAGGTCTGTACAGTACCAAGATTTCTCAGTTTAAACTTCTTACTTAAGGCTGAAACAATATCATCTGTTTGTTTCTTTGTCTTGGTTAGAATCCCCAAGTCATCCACAAAAGTAAGAACAATACATCTTGTTTCACCACTTCCCTTGGTAAACACACATGGATCAGCAATGCTCTGGGTAAACCCTAGCTGTTTAAGTGTACCCACTAGGCATTTTGACCATTGATGACCACTTTGCTTTAGACCATACAAGCTCTTATTTAGCAACCAGTATCCCTTTCCAGTACCAGGAATACCTTCTGGTCTCTTTAAATAAATTTGGTGCTCCAAATTAGCATTTAGGTATGCCACACAGACATCCAAATGGGTAAAATGGAGTTTTTCTCTGGCTGCCACAGTTAACGCAGTCAGAAGTGAACTGCTCTTTAACGTTGGAGCAAACACTTCATCATAAGTCTCATTAGTCTGTCTGCAACCTTGTGCTACAAGCCTTGCCTTATGCTTTTTTCCCCCAGACTGGTCTGTTTTCACCTTGTATACCCATCTACTGCCTATGGGTTTTACACCAGCAGGTACAGTATCAGTCTCAACATAAACATAGCAGCCTTCCAGTTACACTGCTCTTCCTTGGACAAAGAGAAAATGTCAGTATATTTCTCAGGCTCATGTATAGCAGACATTACAGGACTAAATCTCTCAGGAGCTCTTCTTTCACGTGTAGATCTCCTCAATGCAGGCTCATCAGTTGGCACATTCCTCCTGGATGATTCCTCACGAGTAGGCATCATATCCGTCTCCTCCTCGTCAGGCATCTCTTCTTTTGGGGTTAACTCAGCCGCCTCTCCCTCCTCTGGGTTGCTAGGCATTGAGCTGACTTGTAACCGGATTCCTTGGTCATCCTCAAGACAGAACGCTGGCGATTGGGTGCAGCGATCCCAGCCCTCTGATCTCTCCAGAAACGTGGCTGAAGCACTAATCACCACCTCACGACTGTCGAGCGTGCCAAAACGATAACAGCTCCCGTTTCTCTCATACCCGAGAAACCTCATACGTCTAGCCTTCAGTTGGCCTTTACGTCTGAGCTGTTGAGGAATATGAACAAAAGCTGTAACTCCAAATACATGCAAATTTGCCAAGTTAGTTACCTTGTCATGCCATAGGCTTGCTGGTATTTTGCCAGTAGATGAACACCAAACTCTATTCAGGTTGTAGTTGGCACAGCACATAGCCTCTGCCCAAAATCTCCAGGGCATATCTGCATCACGTAACATACACTGGCACATGTCTTGCAATGTACGGCCTCTTCTCTCACAAAAAGCATTATGGGTAGGTCTGTATGGAGCAGTCAATCTGTGCTCAATCCCAAGCTCTGCAAACAAACTTTGAAAACGTTTATTAACAAACTCAGAGCCTCGGTCAGAAATAATGCATGCAGGCACATTTCCAGTTTTTCTCTTAACAAACCTTAGCCAATTCTGCATATTTTGAAAGGTTTCAGTTTTAGCTTTCAACAGGTAAACAAAACCATACCTTGAATAGTGATCTTCTATACTTAAGACATATTTGGCCCCGCCCACTGACTCCTTAAAGGGCCCTATCAGGTCTAAGAACACTAGGTCAAGAGGTTTCTTACTAGTAAATTTACTTGGAGTATGCACAGGAGCTTTTGTAGACTTTACCAGCTTGCAGATTTCACAGTCAAGAAATTCCTTGCAAGGTTTAAGACTAAGGCCTTCTGCCTGTTCCACAGTCTTCTTTAGAGCAGGAAAACCAGCATGGCCTAATTTCCTGTGTAAAAGATGACAGCAATTATCATGCACTGGTTTATTCACACAGACGTTATTACACGTTTGTACCTTGGTATGCAAGAAGTATAAATCTTCCTTCAGCATAGCTTTTACACACAAGCCGTCCTTGGTCCTCAGCTCACAGCACAAGGTGTCAAATTGCAGTTTGAAACCATCCCTGCACAGAGCAGACACAGACAGCAGATTCATCTTAAGTGAAGGAACAAAACCCATTGGCAGCTCCTTCCTTAGGCTTGGCAGGAACACTTTCCCTCTGCCAACAACAGTTGCCTTAACTCCATCTGCCAAAACAACAGACTGGTTATCAACAGGTGTGTAAGTAGTAAACAAACTCCTCTCTCTACAGAGGTTTTCCGACGCTCCGCTGTCAATTAGGAAAGATTGAGTGTGGTTAGTTGACTTACCAGTAGTAACGAGATGCACATTACCACTCTTATCAGCAGACCTCATTTCAGACCGTCTCTCTTTCCCTTTCTGGCCTTGACAATTCCTAAACAAATGTCTAGATGAGCCACACCGGAAGCATTTCTTCCTTACAGCCATTACATTACCTGTTTGACAGTCAGGATCCTCCTTAACAGTAAATCCACTGCCCCTCTCTGGCTTACAGACAGGCTTTCTCTCCGCACGTAGAGAGGAACTGGACTGTCTCTTGCCATATTCATCAAGAAGCCGTCCAGTTACGACGTTCATGGTTAACCCTGTCTCAGGCAAACCCTCCAGGCTCGTTATCACAGCGTCATATGATGCATCTAAGGAACTTAAAAGTATGCACACCTCCTGTGATTCAGAAAACATTTGGTTATGCTCTCTTAGTTCTAGAAACATCCTACGCATAGACTCTATATGAGATAACATATCAGCATTAGCTGCCAGCCTGGTATGCAGAAGCCTCCTCACCAAACGAATCTGAGAACCGACAGTTCCTCGGACGTAAATTTCCTTCAAAGCATTCCAACAGTCATGAGCCTTCTCCAGTCCTGCTATATGCACCAGCTGGGAGTCGTCTAGAGAAAGACCTATTAAAGACAAAGCCTTAACATCCTTTTTACGCAAAAGGTCTGCAGCTTTTCTGTCTTCAGCAGCTGCCAACAACCCCCGTAAAGGAGCAGCCACCACCTCCCACAGCTCTTGGTGCTTTAATAACAGACTGACCTTCTGGGACCACGTGGCATAGTTAGTCCCGTTCAGCTTAGTAATGCTGAGCCCAGAGAAGGAAACAACATTTGCAGCTTCCATCTCTGCTACTTATCACTGGACACCTGGGCAACTTGGCAGTCTGCCTCCGTCTCTTCCAAAACACTGTGTTGCCTCCTCTGTCTTCAGAACAGCAGCACCTCTAGAAACACTGGGAGCACTGGGAGCTCTGGGCCCAGAACCAATGTTAGAGTATTTTGCACGCAGCAGAAGAGCTGAAGGAGAGGGACAGGCAAAACACAGGAATTAATAGACAAGAGAAACAGCTGTATTCAATGGTAGATATATTTACCAGGAAAGTATCCAATATTCAGAGTCGTTGCCAGGCCAAGGTCATACACAGTAATCAGCACACACTTCAGTAGATAACAGTATACAGCAGTAAGTATACACAGCACGATCCAAGCACAGTAGCCTAGGATCCAACACCAGTAGTGATCGCTGCCACCCAGATAGTGGGCCTCACAGTACCCACAATCCTTACAGGCAGACTGAGCAGGCTCACTGAGCTTCCCTAAGTACACGTACCAATCATCAGGGTTGCATCAGCTCTGTGAGTCAGCACAAAGCCTAATTACAGGTGAGGTCATCCCACCTTACCTCAGTAACAGGTAACAGCTGGATCATGATGCAGCATGACTCAGCATGACATTGCAGAAACAACATTACTATTACTAAGATGGAGTCAGTCAGCCATTTTAGGACTGAGTTCCAACACTTCTCACCCAAACCTAAACCTACCCCAATCTTTAACCAGAATCAATCTATGACTCAAACCCTAACAGTAACCCTATGGGCCTTTTCTCTCTCATGAATCTCATAGGCTATAATGGAGAATGGAGAGACTTTCAAAATTTTTCCCTATCGACAGTATAGCTTTCAGTACGAAACTTTCAGGATTACTCAACACAGAAAATGACAGCATTTTGCAGACCGTCACATTCTTTCGATCGTGGGCGTCGCAGAAGGGCCCTCATGACCTCAGGGCTGGGCTGCCTTTCCCGAGTGTGCCAAAAATGCTCAAAGCAGTGGATTCCAATTTTCTCCTGAAATCCAACGTTTTAAGAGTTAAGTTACCCTTCAGGGTTACTTAACCCTTAAAACGCCGGATTATTGGAGACTGTTTTATTGCTTCGGTCCTTCGGAGCACAGGAGGCACTCCATCCCCGTAGCCGTGGGCTGCCTTTCACTGTAATTATTCCCATAGGTTATAATGGAGAATGGAAAAATTTCCAAATTTTTTTCCCCATGAATAGTATACTATTCAGTGTGATATGAAAAATACATCTTTCCCAACCCTAAACCAAGCCCCAATTTTAACCCGAACATAAGTGTGTCCTGAACTCTAATCCTAACCCTAACCCTATGGTCCCATTCACTGTAATGAGCACCATACGCTATAATAGAGAATGGGAAAAAATCCCAAAAATTCTCCCCCTCAAGATTATACCTTTCAGTATGATATGAAAGGTACTTCTCCCCCAAACCTAAACCTACCCCAATCTTTAACCAGAACCTATCTATGACTCAAACCCTAACAGTAACCCTATGGGCCTTTTCTCTCTCATGAATCTCATAGGCTATAATGGAGAATGGAGAGACTTTCAAAATTTTTCCCTATTGACAGTATAGCTTTCAGTACGAAACTTTCAGGATTGCTCAACACAGAAAATGACAGCATTTTGCAGACTGTCACATTCTTTCGATCGTGGGCATCGCAGAAGGGCCCTCATGACCTCAGGGGTGGGCTGCCTTTTCTCGGGTGTGCCAAAAACGCTCAAAGCAGTGGATTCCAATTTTCTCCTGAAATCCAACGTTTTAAGGGTTAAGTTACCCTTCAGGGTTACTTAACCCTTAAAACGCCGGATCATTGGAGACTGTTTTATTGCTTCGGTCCTTCGGAGCACAGGAGGCACTCCATCCCCGTAGCCGTGGGCTGCCTTTCACTGTAATGATTCCCTTAGGTTATAATGGAGAACGGAAAAACATCCAAATTTTTTCCCCATGAAAAGTATACTATTCAGTGTGATATGAAAAATACATCTTTCCCAACTCTAAACCAAACCCCAATTTTAACCCGAACATAATTGCGTCATGAACTCTAACCCTAACCCTAACTAGGGATGTGCAAAAAAAAAAAATCGGCATTACACGGATTCGGAAGTATACAGGGAAACAAAATTTGGAATCCCCGTATACTGCTGAATACCGCATTCTGAATAGCCACATATACAGTAGATGCGCGGCTATTTCCGAATATACGGCCCTATTATACCATACCATACCAAACCTTTAATGGCATAATAGATTCAGATAAAAATACACAGAATATAAAAATTTAAACATTGGAGATAAAATCAAAATAAAACCGAGCTTACAGATACATTCAAACATGGTCAGAATTAAATTTAAGGATGTCAGCCAGAAATTTTGCCACAGCCTCACTAACCACCCCCTCAGTATCACTCAATAAATAATAACAGGGTGGCAGAATAGACAAATCTGGAGAAAAAGAAAGCTTGCCAAATAAATCTTTACGGAGGTTATGGTAAAAAGAACAATCAAGCAATATATGCTGGATTGAGTCAGGGGTATTCGCTCCACAGGAGCAAAGTCTGTCGGCTAAAGGGACTCGCTGATATCTCCCTTGTAAAACTTTGGAGGGAAACGCGTTTAGTCTGGCCAACATAAATGCCCTGCGATGACTTGGAGTGGTTAGGTCTGATAGATAATTGGGCATTTTGCCACAAAAAGCATAAAGACCTAAGGAAGCTGGAGAGCAAGTATAAGGGAGAGTTGGCCGTAATTTCGTTTCCTCCAATTCCCACAGTCTCAGTTTAATACATCTGAAGATATTTGACTCTTCAGAGGTAGAAAAATCATCTACCTCTAACCCCAATTGATTGAGTTTAGACAGAAGCAGTGCTGTCCAGGACGAAATATATGGGTCTCTTTTCATACAATCAAGAAGGCTGTTGGGATCTGTTCTAAAATGAATTTTGAGCCAGAATTTAAACACTGCAATCCAGGCTTTTGTCTCCACCAAAGACTGACCCACTTCAGAGCAGAGAGCAAAGTAGGACACACATTTTGGCAAACCAAGAATTTGTCTAAAGAATGAGGCTTGAATGCCCTCCACTTTCCTGGTAAAAGCTGAGATCCATATAGGGATACCATAGAGGATTTGGGCAAGCGTTTTGGCTTTGAATACTTTAATAGCTGCTGGAACTAATTGGTTGCCCCTTGCAAAGAAAAACTGTTTAATTTGAGCAGCTGAACACTTAGCCAAGTTGATGGTGTTGTTACGATGTGAAACCCAGCTTAACTTGTGGTTAAAAGTGATCCCCAAGTATTTAAAATTTTTTGTTTGCTCGATTGTTGAATTGCCAATAAACCATCTCTGTGGGCGCCAGCAATTTGAAAAGACAACTACTTTAGATTTGGCATAATTGATAGAGAGTGAATTACAATTACAGTAGTCATAAAAGGCGTTCAAATACCTTTGCAGGCCCACTCTTGTACAAGAGAGGATGGTAGTGTCATCGGCATAAAGTAATAAGGGGACCGCTCGGCCTGCAAGTTTAGGCGGATGACCATTGATAGGGGTCAAAAATTGTGCCAGGTCAGTTAAAAATAAATTAAAAAGATGTGGGGCCAGCACACAACCTTGTTTTACCCCCTTTAACACTGGGATTTTACTAGTCAAGTCACCGCTAGAAGAAAATTTCACTTGGCAAAAGGTATTAGAATGAAGTTTCCTCAAGAGAAACAGCAAACGAGGGTCCATTCCCAGGTAACCTAGCTTGATCCATAGTTGGGCTCTATCTATTGAATCAAAAGCACCCTTCAAATCGATGAAGGCAGCATATAATTTTTTTGACCCGGTATGCATATATTTTTCAGCAAGGAAGGCCAGAGTGCAGCAGTGATCCATAGCAGATTTGCCTTTGGAGAAGCCAATCTGTTCAGGACCTATGATGTTGCCTAGGCGCATCCAGTCAGTTAATCGGAGTTCTAAATGTTTTGCATACAATTTGCCCACTATAGATAATAAACTAATGGGGCGGAAGTTTTCTGGTAACTCCAACCCCCCCCTTTTGTATATTGGGATAATTATAGAGTCAAGCCAAGAGTCAGGTATGGAGCCATGCAGATCGATAAAAGAGAACAATTTTGCAAGGGGCAAGAGCCACCAATCGGCAAACTTTGTGAATACCTCAGCGGGAAGGCCATCAGGGCCAGGTGCTTTACCTGCTTTTAAATCCTTCAATAACTCACTGATTTCCTCTAGAGTTACTGGAGGCCAGACCGGCATATCAGTAACTGAGGGGTTTGCTAAGATGGGAGGGGATACACATGGGCCTTTGAAATCAATGGCAAGTAGGGTATACTTGAAGCTGCCTTGAGGGGAGGGGGTTTGAGGGAGAGCCCCCAAATTTGCAGGGGACCTGCAGGGGACTTTCCCCTCCAACCCCCCCAAGTCCCAAAAAGATTGGGCCAGGGGATCCCATTCCAGCGGCATGCAAAAGGGTGCCCCTATTCCATCATTATACCCTATGGGCCATTGAAATCAATGGCAACATAGGGTATAATTAGAGGGTACTGGGGGGCAGGGGGTTTGAGGGAGAGCCCCCAAAACTGCAGGGCAGCTTCATGGGACTCCCCAGCATGCAACCCCCCTGGCTCCAAATGACGGCACCCTAAAAGGAACACTGCTCCCAATGGTCAGAAAAAAACCCAATTAGAGCCACTGCCTCACTGTAATTGTCGTTGGAAAAGTGGCTCTGGGGAGCAGGATGTTTTGAGGAGAGCCCCGCCAAAATGCTGTGCAGTTTCAGGGCAGTGTCCCACACAAAACCCAGAAGGCCAAAAAAAAATTGGACCAGGGGGTCCAATTCCTGGGGCACCCAAAGCCAAACCTAACTTCACACCAGAGAATCTCTATAGGACCCAAATGCACTACATCCCTTTATCTACTCTTTGAACCCCGCAGGCCTGGAACCAATGTAAACCCAGTTGCCAACGTCACTGCCACACAAAACCAATCTGCTCAAGGTCTGCTCTGCAGACCTGGCTGCAGCAAACCCAGATTCCAGCTCTCCAGCCCTGCCCCAAACAACACGGGGAGAGCTGGCCAACGACAACGAGCCTGCTGGTTCTGGGTCTCTCACCCAGGTGCCAGCTTCCCTGCCACGGAACACACAATCTACAGATGCAAGCTCTCCATCCCTGCCCCGAACAACATGGGGAGAGCTGGCCAACCACAACAAGCCTGCTGGTTTTGGGTCTCTCACCCAGGTGCCAGCTTCCCTGCCACAGAACACACAATCTACAGATGCCAGCTCTCCAGCCCTGCCCCAAACAACATGGGGAGAGCTGGCCAACCACAACAAGCCGGCTGGCTCTGGGTCTCTCACCCAGGTGCCAGCTTCCCTGCCACAGAACACACATCTACAGATGCCAGCTCTCCAGCCCTGCACCAAACAACACGGGGAGAGCTGGCCAACCACAACAAGCCTGCTCGCTCTGGGTCTCTCACCCAGGTGCCAGCTTCCCTGCCCCAAACAACACAACTCTAGTCTTAAACAAGAGAAGTGGTGGACAACTACACCTAGCTCCACATCATTCTGTATCTGACACAAAGCAAGAAGCATTTTGACTTACCTTGAGTGATGGATGGTTGGCTGGTCCCGGCTCTTTCGCGTTACCCAGGGTGCACCACGAGGAGGCGAGCCAGAATTGCACCCCAAATGAGGAAGATCACTGGGAGGGCCTCAGATTATGTGAGAGGAAGGCAACCATTCCTTCTCTCTCAGCTCAGCAGTAACACACCAGCATCACTGTTCCATTAGAGGGACCTCAGCATTGGTATGGCTGCTGGCTGCCTGTCATCATCACTGGCACCTCCCTCTTTATTCCTCCTGCCCCTGAAAAAAAAAACTGGATGGGTTATCCTGGCTGGGCCTGTGGGTGCTGTCGGTTACAGTTGGAGGCTGCAATGGCCCTTTCAGTATTATTAGGCATGTGTGGATGGAGGACTGGAGAAATTTGGATCGCTTTGCAGTTTTTAAACCAGCATTCACTTTTGGTTTGGGGAGGGATAAGGGGGGGCGGAATGCACTGTCAATCAATTTGTGAGTGAATTTTTGGGCTGTCTTTGGACTCTAGACAATTTTTATTGGAGGAGCGTTTTACAACCACCTTCCAAGCACGGGCCAAGAGAGGATGCAGGCACAAGTAGGTGCTCACTTCATTCACTCTCAAAGTCCATGTCTGGGGAGCCGAACCTTGGCAAGTTGACCTTCAGGAAGACCAACTGCTCAACTGTCCAGGGTTGCAGGCAATTGCGATGTGGGCAGACAATGTCGCCCATATGTGAAAAGACGCGCTCGCTCTGCACGCTCGTCGGAGGGCAGGAGAGGAATGCCTTGGCCATGGAGGAGAGGGCCGGCCAGACCCCCTCCTTCGTGACCCAGTAGTCCAAAGGAGACGCTTCCTGTGGCTCGAGGGGCTCAAAAAGATAGTCTCTCACCATCGCAGCACCCGTCTCCGCTCTCGGTGCCCTACCGCTCCTAGAGGGACCAACGACCCGCCCGATGAATGTCACCTCAGCACTCCTCATGGCGTGAGTCTGGTGGGAAACACTGCCTAGCTGGGGAGGCTGGGGATGAACAACAGCAGCGGAAGTCGCCGATGAGCTGCTTCCACCCCCCTCCTCCTCAACTACCGACACTGGGCCCCCCTGACTCTGGAACGCTCGACCTTCTTGGAGAGCTCGTCTTGCCAGCGATCGAGCTCGTTGGCACGCTCGGCAACTGTGCCCTTAAGGCGCGGGTCTAACATGTTCGCCATCATGTAGACCTTATCCTGGGTGAAAGTCTGAAAGCGGGCCTCAAGCTCTTCCTGCAGCCTAACAACCAGGGCGCGCACCACTGGATGAACGTCTGCACGGCCTTGAGCTGGCACTAGAAACGAGACCAGGTCCTCACGGGCCATCTGGACCATGGGGACAACCAGTGCGATGCTCGCCGTGTCAGACGAGAGCATTTCTGTGTAGGTCTTGAAGGGCCCAATAACCTCCACAGTCTGAGAAATGACCACCCAATCCTCTTGGGTGAGACGGTTCTCATCCCGAAAGACCCTTGTCTCAGAGACAAAGGCATCTAGGGCTGCTCTTTGCTCCACCATGCGCTCCAGCATGGCGCAGGTGGAGTTCCAGCGTGTGCTGATGTCACCGATTAGGTGGTGCCCTGGCACGCCTGTCAGTGTCTGTTTCTCATGCAGCCGATACGAGTCTGTATTGCTGTGTGAGAAGTGACCCGTGATGTACCGACACTTCTGGAGCAGAAGTCGGTACGCATGGGTCGCGGCTAGATACAGACGATCCTGGCTTTTCGTCCGTCCCAATGCGTCCTTAACCACGAGGTGGAGAAGGTGGGCCATGCAAGGAAGGCGTTTTAGGCCCTGACGTTGGACAGCCGCCTTGATGTTTGAGCCATCATCAGTCACCATGAAGCCCATGGCAACGGGGACGCTGCCTACCCAGCCCTCTAACTGCCATGAGAGGATGGCTCTGAGAGTGTCCACCATGTGCGGCGCGTCGACTGCTTCGGCGTGCAACAAGGCCCAGCGATAGCCGGCCTGGCGGCCCTGACCCTGCCTGTTGCTACTGCCACCCCCACCCACCTCTCTGGGTTGCCACCAATACGCAGTCAGGGAGAGATACCCCTCGAACGCATGTTTGGAGGTCCAGATATCTGAGGTGAAATGAACAGTCTCCCCGGCAGCACGGGACAAATGCTCCTTCACCATAGATCTGGTCGCCCTGAAAACAGCTGGCACAATGGTCCTGCTAAGGGTGGTTCTACCAGGAATTTTGTAATAATAATAATATAATAATAATAGATTTTATTTGTATCCCGCCCTCCCCGCCTAGGCGGCTCAGGGCGGCTGACAACATTTTATACATTTACAATAATGAATAAAAACTTTAAATTTAACAATAAAAGATTAAACATTATAAAAACCAGTTAGTATATTTAAAATACATAATTTAAGTTGATTTAAATTAATCTGGCAGCGATAGTGATATTCTGACGCTGGTTCTGCCAGTTTAAATAGTTCCATAGTAATGTAGGTCCCTAAAGCAGGACCATGCTGGCGGATCTTTTATTCACAACAATTCAGCAGTCGATGTCGATGTATGCTCGTTTAAAAAGGACGGTCTTGCAGGCCCTGCGGAACTGGTCAAGGTTCCGCAGGGCCCGCACTTCCTCTGGAAGCTGATTCCACAGAGCGGGGGCTGCAGGGCGCCTGTACCAGGGCGCTAGGTACTCCAGCAACCCCCGCACCCCAGGATTCTCGACCACTGAAAATGGAAGCCCATGGGCGACCGACCTGGCAAGGTTCCAGGCGATCACCCTCCTGCCGTGCCTGATTCCCCCTCTTGGCACAGAGGTGCCCCTACGAAACATCTCAGGCAGAGATGCCTGGCGTCCCTGTTCTCCCACAGAACGCTCCTGGAGAGCGGAGGTAGTCGCAATGGGACGGACCTCCTGGCTGGGTGGTGTTGTTGTCCACTTGGACAACACAGCACCAGCCTGCTTCTCCCCCTTAAGAAGCACCCCCAGGTGGTGCTTCCACAGGTGATTCCGCATCCCCCCCGGAGTCAGGTGGGCAGGGTCCCGCCCACGACTGATCCGGGCCCTGCACAGCTTGCACTGCGCATAACGTGGATCCTCCATAAGTTGGAAATGCTTCCATACTTCAGAGGTGAATGGATGCCCAAACTGACTGGCAGGTTGGGTGTCCGGAGCCACCTCCTTTGAGGTGCTCGGGGGAGACACATCGTGTCTCGGGGTGGCAGGAGGGGCTGGCTGCTGGGGGGAAGTGGGCGGAGATGGAGGCACCTCGTGTGTCTCCATCTCTTCCCCCTCCACCCCATGTGGCCTCCCCTCCTGGCCATCCCCTGAAGGACTGCTGGTGCCCGAAGGAACCAAAGAAGGGGGCTGGTCCTCCTCAACCAGCTTCTACTCCAGCTCCTGCACGACACTTTGCACCCTCCTTGGGGTGATCATTTTGGACAGAAAACTGTCCCCAAAGCTCATCTCCAAGGAGGGCTGCTCTTGCTGCCCCTCCTCTGGCTGCTGAGGTCGAGCGACATCAGCTGGAGGAGAGACTGCCCGAGCAGCAGACCCCAGCACCTACCTCGATGAAGGGCCCAAGGCGGGCCTTCTTCTTCATCACACTCCGGCCAGAGGTCGGAGTGCTGGAAAGCGGCTGTGGAGTGGCCCCACGCACAGGTGGGGGGGAGACCTGGGTCCTCCCCCTCCCCCCCCACCCCTCTAGTCTTCTCCTTGGCCTTGCTCCCAGGGCCCCTCTTCTGCTGCCTGTCACTCATGTCACCCTTGGCCAGTCTCACAGAACCTGAACTGAGAGTGGGGTTTTTTACAAACCTAACTCACTGCACTGTACCCTGAACCAACAGGTGCCCTGACTTCTTTTAAAAAACCCTTCCACCAAAGCTTGTTTATTTGTTTTTTTGGTCCCTAACCTGTCCTTCTTTGGGTTGGGGTAGTAGTCTGGTAAAGTTTAGGAGACTAGGTGATCCTGCCTCTACCTGGCTGCAGTTTTTAAAAGGCTACCTTGAGATGAAGGCAATCCTTGTTATATCCTCCTATTTAAACTTCTCCTAACTAGATCCTGGGACAAACCTGATTTCCTTGCAAACTAGAAATCAGGTGTCCCCTATAACATGAGAGAAGCTGTGGTTTACCCTATGGAAATCTAAGGATGCACCGGCTTTCAGTGGCTGAAAGCCAGATGCACCGCTGCTGCAACCCTAGTCTCTTTAAAAGGGAGCCTGATGTGGCCTAGTAGTCACGCTGCCTTTTATGAGAAACCTAAAATCTTTTTAAAGCACCCCTATCTGGCCTACTTGAATTGTGAAAGGAGATAAAGCCCTAAACTGGATTAATTTTGTTTTAAATTTCAAAAAAAACCACAATCCCTAAAAACACCCTTATTAGTGGAGCAGCCTATTTAGTGGCCCTAGCCAAACCGAGAGCACACTCAGATTCCAAAAATCACTCTATAACAATTAACAACAAGAAAGTGACCCAGCCCACACAAACCCTAGCCAACCCCCACACCAACCAGAGGTAATTAAAAAAAAAACCAAAACAAAACCAGCAGAATCACAAAAGGCCAAGCAACTCAAGTGTTTAAAAAGTGGCCCTTCACCAATAAGAAAACTCAGGCCAAATCAGTCAACAACACCCCCACCCCCAGTCCCCCACCCCCAAACCAGGAAAAGTAACAACAGGGAAAAAAGCCAAGCAACTCAAGTGTTTAAAAAGTGGCCTTTCACCAATAAGAAAACTCAGGCCAAATCAGTCAACAACACCCCCACCCCTAAAACCAGAACCAGGAAAAGGGGGACAAAAGTGGCCTTTTAAACAATGAAAATTAGGCCAAACAGCACCACCACCACCCAATAACCTGAAGAGAAAAGTAACACAGCAGCAGCACAACACAGCAGCAACAAATCAAACACTGAATACTTTTAAAACAGTAAAAAACCTCAACTTTTAACAATTCAGGAACTCCCCCCCCAAAAAAAAAAACCCCCTTCACCCTAACCCCAAGAAATCCAAGCCACCCAAATCAGGAGAAGTAAAAGGACACTGCACTTTTAAAAGTCCTCTCACTAAATTAAGATATGGGCAAATTAGCAAACCCCCCACCCAGGCCCCCACCCCCAGCAGAACCTAACCCCAACCCCAAATAGGCTACCCACCCAGTACTCACCCACCCAAATCTGGACAAGTAAAGGGACTCTAGTCCTTTTACCAACAAAAACTAAAACAAGAACCCCAAAACTGTCTTACCTTGTCTTCTCTACTCCAGGGAAGTCTGGTAAGGCTGAGTGAGAGAGCAGCAGGCAGCAGCTGAAGCCAAGGGCCAGCCAGCAGCAGCACAATCTCTCACACCAACCCACATACACCAACACAGCAATGGAGGAGTCCAGCCAGGAAGACTCCTTAAAAAGGTTCTCTGGCCCCACAGAGAGCAATTTCAAAAAATAGCACTGCTCTCTGATTAGCCAGACAACAGTGCTTACTTGGATACCCAAGTAAGCAAAAGATCAAAATAACAACAATGTAGCTGATGGCTGGGCCATCAGCTACACAACAGCCCTGCAAAGCATGCATTTGCAATGCATTTTGCAAATGCATGCTTTGGATTGGCTGCTGGGGCTCCTCTTCCCCTCCCCCCCTCCCTGATCCCAGGGAGGCTATGGGAGAGGCGGGAAGAGGCCACTAAAGGCGGCAAAGTAGGCAACCAGCTCCACTGAGGCTGCAGAAGCTACTTTCCCGCCTTTTCCATTGACAGCCGTATACTTCCGAATAGCTATTCGGCAGTATACGGCGAGCCGTATTTGGCTGCTGCATAATAGGCGGCAATGGGAATCGGCTACGGACAATTCCGTATACAGCTGAATCAGTGTTGATTCGGCTGTATATACAGTTCGGCCGAACCGAATGCACACCCCTATTCAGGAGCCGAAGGATCAGGTTTCAAAGCCAGCCAGGGTGGATGCACATCACAAGATTAGATGCGTTGCTTCCACTGGGAGATCAGCCCAGAGCAGGGGGCTAAATGGCTTGCTGCCACTGTTTCCAATTAACAAGCGGCCAGGCTTCTGTTAGAACTCTGGGCTGAGGGAGCACTGCGCTTCTCAGCATCTGGTGGCCCAATCCTGCCGAAGTCAGCCCTTCTTAAGGTTTTTAGCTTGTTAGACATTATGACTTGCTTGATGTACATAACATTTCCTCTAATATGCCCTTCTCTGTCATTCCTATAGAGTTTGTATACATGGATGACAGTATGTCACTAGTCATCTCCCTTCACCAGGTTTCTGTTATGCTCACTATATCTATATTTTCCCTTAAAACCAAGCACTCCAACTCCCCTGTTTTGGATTAGAGGTTTCTGGAATTTCCACAGTGTGGAAACACCTCCACACTGTGTTTCTCTCTAGACATCTCTGGTGTGTGACTTTCCCTCTGGCCTCTGGGCTGGCTATTCTGCTTAACTTCATCCTCACTTTCCTTATCCACCCAATCACCATTTGTGGAACCGGAGGCATTTTCCTCTTCATCCGCTTCATCTGCCTGAACAAGGTGATTCTCTGCTCCTGTAAGCTCCCCCCTCCCCTGCTTCAGTTTAAAAGCTGTTCTGCCATTTCTTTTATGTTATGCACCTGCAGTTTGGTTCCATTCTGCTTTAAGTAAGCCCATCCCCCTTTTTTTTACAGGCCTGGCTTGTCCCAAAATGTTCCTCCAGTGACTAATAAACCTAAAGCCCTTCTTAAGACGTGCAAACAATAATGCCATGATGCACAAGCCATGCAACAAACTGACAGGACCCTAGCCATAGAAGAGAGGAAAAAATGCTGAACAAAGGGCTACAGATCATATACCAGGGCACAACTTAGAGAACAGATTGCCAAATAATGCATGCTGGTGAAAGCACTGTGTGGCCAAATGCCTATAAAGCCATAGCTTTATATCTATCTTAATTAGCTGCACAGAAGAGGAAACTTCAACAGATGACACTTTTCCAGCCCTGGATAAGTTTTTGTTTTGTTTCACCTGTTGTGTATTATGAATGGGGGAAGGGTATCATAATGATGCATGATATTTCACTCTAAATAGGTTGGCAGGAACAGTGCAAGGAGATAGGTAGGGATATTTGACAAGTACCCCAAAGTATCCAAAGATGAAGGTATGTTTTCTCAAGCCAGTTGAGCATTGTATTAATCAGCCAAATGTTTAGATGCTTTACAGCACATAAGGAAAAACCTTGTGGCTTGGATAAACAAAGCTGGAAACAATGCTGTTTGAGTCAGGATGGGAATGCTTAAGAATGCCGGCAGCCAACATGGCCGGTTTTGGCTTACCCATACTAAAAAGTCAATATTTTAATAATATGCACATAAGATAATCAATAAACCTATTTTAAACTATAACTGGTATCTGAACAATAAAAGATGCAGAAGTCTTGCTCCTCTTTGCATATGGTAACCTTAGCAATTGTCTGGTGCTGCAAGAGCAGACCTTTGGCAAGTTGCTGCATTTCTGGGTTCAAATCCCATCTAAACCATAATGCTAACTTTTGCTGCTTTGAAAAAATCACCATCTCTAACCTTGTTTTGAAGACATAACCCAATCTGAGTACCTGGAACAAAATGGCACATGAAGTAATCTTCTGGATTACTTTTATACTAATTGTATGTATGATCTTTATAATGTGGATTATGCATGGATGGTCTTTATAACACAGAATCTTCTGGATTACTTTTATACTAATTGTATGTATGCTCATTATAATGGTGATTATAGGATTAATGCACATTATTGTGCATGTTCAGTCCTAAAAGACAGATCCACAGTGGTTCCTATAACTAGGTTTTGCCAAATACAGGGAAAGGATTCCCCCCCAATAACTTTTGTTGAAGGAAAAATATTTTAAAATGTATTGTTGCCATTTATTCATAGGAAAGCATCTTTTAAAAACCTGTCTAACCCTTTGGCTTGTGAGGCAACCACTGTGGCAATACCACGTCAGCAAAATTCACAGTTGCTGTTTTTAATTGCCTCCTAATTTGCCTCTCTGGAGCTGGCTAATTTGAACAGTTCATCTCAAGGATTCTGTGAGGTCTCCACCGCTAATTTATTTTGTCTTGCTTATTCAAAGCTTCAAGAAGCAGTCCCCGTTTATGCTGACTGTTTTCTAAGCGTAGTTTTTGGCATGGGCTGATAGAATGGAAATAAAACACTTGCAGAATGGTGGAGGACTCATCAAGGCACTTGTTAGCCAAAATCTGATTAAAAGTGCAAGAAGCCAAGGCTCTGTGCTGAAAGGTGAGATTCCACCATAATGTATCACTTTATGGCCCTTGGAATGCATGATGGGAAGACCTTAAATGACTTTAAATAGTACTGGTGTATTATGTGCATGAAACATTAAAAAGCTGATTTTTAGGCTTGTATCAATATTTTAAAATGTGGATTTCAGACATTTTCCCTTCTTTTTTGTGCTTGATGTCAAGATAAGATTTAATGGAAAAATAATAAAACATTTCTCATGTACATAAGAAAAGGGAGGAAAGGGATAAATCATAGAACTGGCTATTTCAATTTCTCTTCAAAAACATTTTTGTTGATGTAGCTATAATTTAGGAGACCCACTGTTATTCTAGTTTTATATACTATATTCATTAATATTTGGTAGAAGTAGGGGGAAGAAGCTCATGAGGTGTACATATTTTGTCTCTGTTATACCCACAGCCCAAGCCTATAGGTGCTGCTCAAATATAGCAGCAATAAACACTGACTTCACTGTTTATCCTCTTTTGCAGACAGCCTTCTCCTCCAACTGCCTGGCACAAATCCAGTGCAACAATGTCCTGCCTCATACATCTCATTTCTAGTATACAGTGGACACAGGCACTTGGGCTTATCCAGCTCTCCAGTCTTTTCTTCAGCTATTGTTCAGATCCCAGTAGCAGAGCTAGGTCAAATGTCCAGGACTGATAGCTTGATACCCAGTCATACAAGCAGCTTTGTGGCCATTGCTGCTCATTGGATTGGGTGTGGGGGTCGGGGTGGATTGGCCAGTTAACATACAGGGAAAATCCCAGTTTGACGCTGCCCAGGAGGAAGTATTCTGTGGGTACTTTAGATCCATGAGAGTTCTCTGGCAGTAACTAGTGTGTTCCTTTGTCCTCTGGCTTGTGGTGCTGTTAGTTGGGCCCATCTAAGAATACCATATACGTTTGCATTATTTCCAGAGACTGTAGACAAAATCAGTCTGATTAGCAATTTTCTCTAATCACTAAATATTTGTAGGGTCAGGCTAGAGGCGAATATTGCTTGCTCCCTTGACAGCTGCAAAGTTCTACTATCCATGATCAAGATGCTTGAAAAAGAGCAAATTTTAAAAAGCTAGAAATGGGCCATAAGTTTTGAAAGATTTATAGATCCATTTAAAAATATTCATCACTTTAAATGCAGCTGTGTTGCTGACAACCACAGATAGACTGGTAAACTACTTAGAAATAGAAAGACACATTGCATAAAACAATATATTCAGATAGGTTTAAAGAGTTTTTGTCATGCATGGCCTAACTTTGAAACATATTTTACTAAATCCCCATTTATTTTCCTTCTAGTTTTTCTCTTTATTTCCTTCCCCATCATTTCTACTCACTGACACACTTGTGTAAATAGAGTTATTCCCTGTTCCAAAGAATTACCTCCTAAGTACTAAACGAAGTATTTGTGCACAAATGACTAAACTAAGTCCTCAAGGCCAGATGAATTGCATCCAAGGGTTCTAAAAGAGCTGGTGGATGTAATTTCTGAGCCTCTGGCTATTATTTTTGAGAATTCTTGGAGAACAGGAGAGGTGCCGGAAGATTGGAGGTGGGCGAATGTTGTCCCCATCTTCAATAAGGGGAAAAAAGATGATCCGGGTAACTACCAACCCATCAGCTTGATGTCTACACCTGGAAAAGTTTTAGAACAAATCATCAAACAGTCGGTCCTGGAATGTTTAGAAAGAATGGATGTGATTACTAAGAGCCAGCATGGTTTTCTCAAGAACTAGTCATGTCAGACTAACCTGATCTCTTTTTTTGAGAAAGTGACTACCTTGCTGGATCAGGGGAATGCTGAATGTTTATCTTAATTTCAGTAAGGTTTTGATAAAGTTCCACATACTATCCTTGTTGACAAGTTGGTAAAATGTGGTTTGGATCCTGTTACCATTAGGTGGATCTGTCACTGGTTGACAGATCACACCCAAAGAGTGCTTGTGAATGGTTCCTCATCCTCTTGGAGAGGAGTGACAAGTGGAGTGCCTCAAGAATCTGTCCTAGGACCTGTTTTGTTCAACATCTTTATCAATGATTTGGATGAAGGAATAGAGGGAATGCTTATTGGTCTTAGTGGATCATATGCTGAACATGAGTCAACAGTGTGATGCGGTGGTTAAAAAGGCAAATGCAATTTTGGACTGTATCAACAGAAGTATAGTGTCCAGATCACATGATGTGATGGTATCGCTTTATTCTGCTCTGGTAAGAACTCACCTGGAGTATTGTGTTCAGTTTTGGGCACCACATTTTAAGAAGGATATGGACAAGCTGGAATGGGTCCAGAGGAGGGCGACGAAGATGGTGAGGGGTCTGGAGACCAAGTCCTATGAGGAAAGGTTGAAGGAGCTGGGCATGTTTAGCCTGGAGAGGAGGCGGCTGAGAGGTTATATGATCACCATCTTCAAGTACTTGGAGGTCTGTCATCTAGAGGATGGTGTAGAATTGTTTTCCGTGACCCCGGAAGGTAGGACCAGAACCAATGGGTTGAAATTAAATCAAAAGAGTTTCCAGCTCAACATTAGGAAGAACTTCCTGACCGTTAGAGTGATTCCTCTAACAGGCTTCCTTGGGAGGTGGTGGGCTCTCCTTCCTTGAAGGTTTTTAAACAGAGGCTAGATGGCCATCTGACAGCAATGAAGATCTTGTGAATTTAGGGGGAAGTGTTTGTGAGTTTTCTGCATTGTGCAGGGGATTGGACTAGATGACCCTAGAGGTCCCTTCTAACTCTATGATTCTATAATTCTATGATTCTATACTGTAGTGACATTGAGATTCACTGAAACATCACCAGCTGTCAGTTGCTACTTTGTATCATTACTGTTATTCTTATGACATTGCTAAAGAGGTAACACAATTTTCAAAAATAGTAGTTGATAAATCCCACTAGTCAATGTTAATTGACAAGATACACAATAAGAATGTAGGGTGTAGAAGGGCAGAATGTGGAGTACTCCTGCGTAGAGTATGGAGAAGAAATTGGAGGCTTTCATGCGAGTGTCTAGGAAGAAAATTATCACACACCCAAACAAGACGGGCTGATAATCAGCAGTGACTGAAATGCAGAAGTAGGATGAAAAGGAGAATCACTTATTGTAGTCAAATTATGACTAGAAGTACAAAATGAAGCAGGAGAGTGATTAATAGAATTGTGTGATGACAATGATTTGTTCATTGTGAACATGTGTTTCAAGAAACCAAACAGATGATTGTGTACATAGACATAACAGGATGGTCAATACAGAAACCAAAGAGAATACGCAATTGGAAGCAGAAAATGAAGTAGTATTCTCTCAGTTAAAAGAAGGCCAGGAACTGATCACGGTAAAAACCATGTTAATATTGAAAACTGAAGAAAAATACAAAACCTTCATAGTGCCAAAATATAGTCTAAACAACATTCATGAAGAGTTTGAAGACCATGTAAAGAACAGGTTTGCATTACTAAGCTCAATTGAACACAAACAAGAAGAACCATAGGTTGAAACTAGAGACAGTAGCATGGAAGAATGCACAAATACTACTATTCCTATAGCAAAAAAGAAATGAAAAGCCTTGACTGATGAAACTCTTAAAATTGCTAATGACAGATGAGAACCAAAAGTCAGGGCTGATGCCAGGCTTTTTGGTGCCCGAGGTGAGGCTACCTGGTTACGCCCCCCCCCCCCACCCTCAAACCATTTTTTTGAAACAGAAGAAATGCTGGCAGAACCAAATAGTTGCTACCCCTGGAGATTTTCCCTGAACTTCACCTGGCCTGATGAAGAGTTCCAGTGAATGCAAGGGCTTGCACACCATTTTCAGGACTTCTGTTTTGTTTCACAGGGGCCACTTTGCCTGCTACAGAGCCCCAAACGGGGGCCAAAGCTTCCCCAATTGTCTTTTGGCGTGGACCTGAACTTGCTTGTTTAATATACATACCTCCTATCCAAATATCACTTCCATCTTCCATGCATGCAAGACAGAGAATCAGGATACATAGCTTAGGGTCTTTCTCTTTCTCTTAACCTGCACTATCAGACATGTATTTCTGTAATAAAAGTAGTTATTGTTTAGTTTCAACTATAAAAGTTGGCTGTGGAACTTTGTAACTTTGCAACCATGTGGCTAGGGTTGCCAAGTCTAATTCAGAAAATATCTGGGGACTTTGGGGGTGGAGCCAGGAGACTTTGGGGTGGAGCCAGAAGACTTTGGGGCAGAGCCAGACTTTGCCATTTCCAAAATACATGCATAAAAATACAGTAGTGCAGTTCACCTGAAGAGTCATCATTTCCTCATCGCCCAGTAGCTGCAATTCTAGTAAAAGAAAGTGTAAACACACAAAAAGCAGCCAAAATGCAGAGTTTGCAAGCTCACATTTTTGTGATTTCTCTGGGGCTTTACTCACAGGAACTGCTGTTCTTCAGGCCAACACAGGCAAATAAAAAGAGAGAGAGGTGGAATTTTCCTCCATCCCATAAACAGGCTGCTATACAAAGACTCTGAAAACAATGCAAAACAAGCACAGAGACAGACACACACTATTACTACCTCCCCTACAAAGACTTCTGAAAAGTACACACACTCTCTTTTTCACTGGGTCTGGTTCCTCCACAATGACATTTGAAAATTACAGGGGCTACACTGCTCTCCCTCCTCTCTTTCTCTCTCTCTCTCTCTCACACACACACTCTTACTTGCTCTGAAATGAAAGCAAAACAAATGAAGTGATTGTGTTCCCAGAGGCTGCTGCTGACCCTTCCCCATGAAGTACTTCCTGCTCAACTTTAAAGGCACACACACACACACATTTTAAAACCAGACTTGTTTCTAAACTTGCAGGAGATCTGGAGGTACTGATGGCTGTGGGGGCATGGCTTCCTCCCACTGGCCAGCTGGCTGGGTGTGGGGGGAAGCCTGTAAAACCGGGGGATCCCCAGCTGGGACCTGGGGACTGGGAAGCCTACACATGGCCTGTTCTGATTCAATACAAGCACCTCTGTGTTAAAGTTCTGTGTGCTCTGCTAACTAAAAAAGGATCTGTACCACCAGAACCAGAAGCCTTTCCCAGCACAACCTGCACTCCAGACAAAAGGCTAGTGTTAGGACAGAGTATGGAGAAACAGAATGGTTTCCAATTAGCAGATTGTCAGATGAAGATTTATTTTATCTCCCTATCCATTCAATATGCAGAACATATAATAAAGAAAGCTGGATTAGATTTAAATGAAGATGGAATGAAAATTGGGGGAGAAATATTACCTGAGATACTCAGATGACACCATATTGTTGGCAAAAAAAAAAAAAAGGACCATTGATGAAGATTAAAGAAGAAAGTGCCAAAGCAGGATTACAGGATGAAGAAGGCAAAAGTAATGACTACTAAGGAATTACACAACTTTAAATAGAAATTGTTGAAGATTTTCTATTCCTTGGCTCAATCATCAACCAAACAAGAAACCAGCAGAAGACTGAGCCTGGGCAAGGAAACCATGAAGGAACTAGAAAAGATTCTTAAGTGTAAGGATGGCCCATTTCACACTGTAGCGATATCCCAAAATGCATCTTGGGTTGGATAATCTCACATATATCTCGATTGTCTAATTTGTTTTATACTAAACTTGTCTTGCATCTAACTTCTTGCTTTCCTGGTGTTCTCAGTTCACATTTGGAGCCATTAACCCACATGAGGTCACTTGTCAGTTTGGTGAAGTGGTTAAGAGAGCCAGTTTGGTGTAGTGGTTAAGCGTGCAGACTCTTATCTGGGAGAACAGAGTTTGATTCCCCACTCCTCCACTTGCAGCTGCTGGAATGGCCTTGGGTTAGCCATAGCTCTGGCAGAGGTTGTCCTTGAAAGGGCAGCTGCTGTGAGAGCCCTCTCCATCCCCACCCACCTCACAGGGTGTCTGTTGTGGGGGAGGAAGGTAAAGGAGATTGTGAGCCGCTCTGAGACTCTTTGGAGTGGAGGACAGGATATACAGTATTTTTTGCACCATAAGACTCACTTTTCCCCCCCAAAAAAGTGGAGGGAAAAGTGTGTGCGTCTTAAGGAGCGAATACTGCAAAAAATTCACACAAATGCCTCTAAATTCACACAAACGGCTCTAAAAACTAGGTGCGTCTTATGCTCAGGTGCGTCTTATGGAGCGAAAAATACGGGTAAATCCAATATCTTCTTCTGCTAGATTGTTTGTCCATTCTGCATGCACTGACTGGCTGCAGCATTTGCCTGTCTCTTTTCTCTTCCCCACTGTAGGGAGAACAAAAGGTCCATCCTGGTGTATCCTTCTTCTTTCTGCTTTTTAAAAAGGACACTTCCCCCCTCTCTCTGGTATGCTTGCAAGCCCAGCTGCTTTGCTTTGGGGACTTGCAAAGGGGAGGCTGGGGCTTGGGTGGGAATTGCAAAAGGGAAACGGGTAATTTTGGGGAGGGGGCTTCTCACACCTTGCTGGGGGAGCTGCACTAAACACCATTTGCACAAGCACAACCCCTTTCCAATAGTGGATTGAATTATAGTGAGATGTGAACAGCAAGCTGCAAAGTCTTGCAAGGTGGTGATGCATAGTGCCCACTCTTTCCAAGCAAGTACCACCAGCTCCCGCCTTACAAGAGGCAATTTTAACTCTTGAAAGGTGGGAAATGGCAGCACCTGCTAGGAAAGAGCAAGAGTCATGCACTGCTGTCCTGCAAGAGGTATGATCTAGGGTCCATCCTGGTGTGTAATCTAGGGTAGCATGAATGTCAGAGGTAACCAGGAAATGGAAATAGCATGATGGATGCAGGGCATAACCAGGAATATTTTTGGGAGGAGACTCAGGGCATCTGGCGGGCAGTAATTTAATTAAATGGTGAAGGTTACCACCACCTGCCACAGAAGAAGGAGATGAGGATGCGGCAACCTCCAGCACTTGGCTCACCCGCTCAGCTTTCCATCTCCCCTCCTCGCTGCTATGAGCTTTTCTTTTTCCTCCTCTGCCACTTAAGAACATAAGAGAAGCCATGTTGGATCAGGCCAATGATCCATCCAGTCCAACACTTTGTGTCACACAGTGGCCCAAAATTTTATATATATAAAATAGCCACTGATGGACCTCTGCTCCATATTTTTATCTAACCCCCTCTTGGAGCTGTCTATGCTTGTAGTCGCCACCACCTCCTGTGGCAGTGAATTCCACATGTTAATCACCCTTTGGGTGAAGAAGTACTTTCTTTTATCCATTTTAACCTGACTGCTCAGCAATTTCATTGAATGCCCACGAGTTCTTGTATTGTGAGAAAGGGAGAAAAGTACTTCTTTCTCTACTTTCTCCATCCCATGCATTATCTTGCAAACCTCTATCATGTCACCCCACAGTCGACATTTTTCCAAGCTAAAGAGCCCAAGCGTTTTAACTTTTCTTCATAGGAAGGCATGGCAGAGGGGAGCCTGAAGGGAGGAGGGCATACCTGATCCCAAGGTGTGTACATGCAAGCCCCTCATAGAACCCTTCCCTCAACTCAACTCAAGGGGTCTCTTGAGTTGAGTTGAGAGAATTCAAAGGTCCCTTGAGGGACCCATCCCTTGATCACTGCCTCCTCATCACCACCAGCTCCAGGAGCAGGGGAAGAGATGACAGCAACCTCTGGTGCTAGGCTTGCTTGCCCTCTCAGCTCTTTCACCCCCCCTCTTTACTTTCTGAGCTTGCCTGCTTCCCTGCCGCTGCCAGCCTTGGGAGCATGAGAAGAGGTTGTGGCAACTGTGGCCACTCAGAAGAAACAAAGACAGACAAGGCAAGGATTTCCCAGTCTTCCACCCTCGCTGTCTCAGTATGCAGGACAGAGGTATACTTTGGAGGAACCACAGCACCATCTCTCCCAGGTGCATGGTCTCCTGATCTCAGAGCCTGCTGGAGGAGGCAACAACACTAATATAATGTCCTTGTTTTGTGTTCGGAAAATACAAAGTGGTATTGGTGGGGATGTACTAAAAGGAACAGGATTGGCCATCAGAAACAAAAGGAGAGGCCTGAAGGCCTATTGGAAATAATGGGAGCCAGGAGTTCCAATTGACTTGCATGGTCTCCGTTGAAATACATTACTGCACCAGAAGAGTTGCAAAGAATGTGGAATGGAGTTTTCATTAAGGTCTCTGGGCCCAGAAAGAAGAAGAAGAATTGCAGATTTATACCCCACTCTTCTTTCTGAATCGGAGACTCAGAGCAGCTTACAATCCCCTATATCTTCTCCCCCCACAACAGACACCCTGTGGGTGGGGTTGAGAGACTCTCACAGCAGCTGCCCTTTCAAGGACAACTCCTGCAATAGCTATGGCTGATCCAAGGCCATTCCAACAGCTGAAAGTGGAGGAGTGGGGAATCAAACCCGGTTCTCCCAGATAAGAGTCTGTGCACTTAATCACTACACCAAACTGGCTCTCTAGACTACCTGAGACTGGAATAACACAGTGGAATGACAGCCCCTAGGGGAAATGAAAGTGTTCTGGTACTGGAATGACAAGTAGGGGTGGCAGGAGCATTCTGGAACTGGAATGCAAGGTCTGTTTCTGGTGTGTGACCATGATGTGGAGGAGGGAGGGAGGGCAGCAATATCTGGGCAGGAAAGGTGGCCAGGTTTTGTTTCCTTTCTCCCCACACAATCAGGAAACTCGCTCACCATTTGCCTCATCCATCCCTCTTATCCTTTTGATGTAGAGACCATCCAGCATGAGTAAAAGGGGCTCCTCCCTGGGTCGGCGGCCTAGTTGCTGCCCTCCTGTGAGGTTGAGTTTCAGGCTTCATTCCTCTCAATAACGGCAGCATGAATACTGTTAAAGATATAACAAAGTTTATTGACAAGATGCCCAGAAAAGTTCAGTTAACCCATTATCGTGTTTGATTCAGCATATGCTATTCATCGAGCTTTGCTTTGTGAATTAGCAGCCCACAAACCCATTATTAAGATTTTAATGCCCATTCATGCCAGATGCCTTTCCAGTCCTGTCACGCACACACACACACACACACACAAAAAGTGGGGGGGGGGGTCTGCTGACAAACCAAAACCTTGGATAAACAGTTTTATTTTCAGAGCATCTCCCAAGCCAGAAATTGTCAACCAGAAATGCAAAATCACCCCACAACATAGCACCCTCTGATCTTTGATCTCAATCTGCCCCAACACACCAGGGAACTTTTTCCAGCTCCAAGCTAGTTTTGTTTTGATGGCAGAAATGCTCATCCAGGCCAGGGGGAGGGGAATCACTGAAATCAGGCTATCTTCAGGCTAGCTGTGTGTGTGTGTTGTCAGCATTGAAGGACTTTTTGGAAAGATTCAGAACTGGTAGCTGGTTTTCCCTCCATACCCTGCCCAGCTATCTCGCACACACTCAACAGTGCTGGCCAGGTGGGGGTTTACTCAGCCTAGACAAAGCATTGGTTTGGCATGTACTATGAGTACACTAGTCTACTGAGACCCCTGAATGAGGAAGGAAGGGAGTCCGGTGACCCAGCCCTGATGGTCCTGCTGCCACCACCACCACTGCTGCTGCCAGTGTGTTGGTCAAGTAATAACTGGCAGTGGATGGGACCCCACAAATAATATGTGAGGGGTGTGGAGAGAAAAGAAGGGGGGACTCATAGGACTTTCCATGGAAAATAAGTGCCAACAAGTGGCCAATTGGTGAAAGTGCATGCTGCATGTAGCATGCTGTAGGATAACAGAAGTCAGAAAAATAAAACCCACATTGTGATTTTACATTCATATAGCAAGGTTAACAGCGGCAACGTAACCCTGGAAAAACAGGATCGAGGCAATCCAGGTCTGCCATGATTTAGTTGAAAAGCAAATTATGATTTGAGACAAATCAAGGGGTGAACCCAGGTTCAGTGTAAAAGTAGATTATGGGAACAGAGTTCAACTCTTGATAACAGCCCAGTGTGAAAAGCACCAATGTGTTGCTGGCCAGGAGACTTTGGGGGTGGAGCCAGGAGACTTTGGGGTGGAGTCAGGAGACATTGGGGTGGAGCCAGGAGCAAGAGTGTGACAAGCATAACTGAACTCCAAAGGGAGTTTTGGACATCACATTTATAGGGACTGCACACCTTTTAAATACCTTCCCTCCATTGGAAATAAGGATGGGGCACCTACTTTGGAGGCTCATAGAATTGGACCCCCTGGTCCAATGTTTTTGAAACTTGGAAGATGTTCTGGAGAGAAACACCAGATGCTATGCTAAAAATTTGGTGACTCTACTTCAAACAATAGCTTCCCCAGAGCCCCAGATACCAGCAGAACGATTCTTCATTGTACCCTATGGGAATCGGTCTCCCGAATAATGAAGTGCCCATCAGATCCCCCCCCCCCCGCTTTGTGATGACCCTGAAGTTGGGGGGGGGGGAGGGCCTCCAGATCGGAGGATCTCTTGCCCCCACCTGGGGATTGGCAGCCCTAGGTTTCAACAAGTCTAACTTACATGAAGCAAAAAGAAAAGAAAAAAGTTCATCAGGTGTGGTTTATAATATTTCTCCTATTGCTGGGTTCAGGTAGCTGGCTCGAGGTTGACTCAGCCTTCCATCCTTCCGAGGTCGATAAAATGAGTAAAGTGTAGCTGACTGGAGAAGGCAATGGCAAACCACCCCATAAAAAGTCTGCCGTGAAAATGTTGTGAAAGCAACGTCACCCCAGAGTCGGAAACAACTGGTGCTTGCTTAGGGGACTACCTTTACCTTTATTTATGTGTTGGTAATGATCTGACTGACAGTGTGTATTGATATGGATATGAAAGCTACCCTATAAGCACTCTTCCATAAAGATGATCTGAAAAGAAATACAACAATGTCAGCATAATTGGAATAGCACAAGAGGATTACACACCTCCTGCCTGGAAAATCCTTGACCCTGACAACATTATAAAATTTCTAGACAAAACCATGTTTGTCTCTTTCTTGTTGTTTTACTCTCACATATTGTATCTTTTTTCATGATATATGGGTGCATTTTATGAAGTCACAGTCTACTGCATAGCCTCTCCTATATCAATGTTTAATTTTTACTTAGAGGTGCTTTCTATACAAATTTATATTAGCCAAACATAATGGAAAGCCTGTTACTTAAAGGAAGTTATTCATTGCTAATAGTCTTACAAATCCAATGTAAATTGATTTCTACAGTCTGGCAAAATCAGTACACAAATTTTAACGTATTTTCTATAAAATGTTGCATTTCTGGAATGTTATTTGATTAATTTTTGCTATTATATAAACTGTTTTCTTATAAGTTTGTATCTTAACATTTAAAATCTCTTATTTTCAGATGATGATTGATACATCTACCTACATTATTAATTCTAATTATTTGTATACAATGGTATGCAATTAATTTTAAATTGTTTTCCACAAGACAAAATATGTTTCTTTATTACCTTAAAGCAATATTTATTTTATTTTATGAAAATATTTTAGAAAAACAAAAAACAGAAAAGTATGCTGAAACCACAGTCTCTGATTAAACAAAAAGCAATTGTGACTGTTATTACAAGCAGAAATAGATTTGTTGTAATTGTTTTTTGAAATAATATCATTTATCAGGGGTCATTTTGTAGAAAAAGAGATGCCAGTACTCATTAGCACAACTCATTTGCATATACCACACACCCTTGACATCACTGGAAGCTGTACTAAATTATATCGACATCTACCTTAAAATGCTTCTTGAATTATAATTGTCATAATAAAACCTTACTCACATCATACTTTTTAAATTACTTTCTCCTTTGTGTCCAAAGTGGCATGATAAAGATTTCCATCTGTCTGCTTTATATGCTTTGGTTATTTTTCTCATTTTTTGTGGGGGGAAATATTAGAGTTCAGCAAAATTCTCACAGGGAGGTTGAACAATGGAGCCCAGAAACAAGTTTTTTGGGGGGGAGGGGGAATAAGAAAAAAAAAGAGCACAATACATTTTCCAGAATTCCTGCCCAAAATGAGGCCTGTCATTAATTGTGAGTACACCACTAGTAATTGTATGGGGAGCTGTTAATCTAGAATTAAAGGATTATATAAATTGGACTGGAGACTCTCCAATGGAGTGGATTGAGGTTATATTCAGATGACCTCCCAGTCCAAGCAAATCTTTTAATTTTGTAAGAAATAGCCTCCCAGATCACTGTCATATTCTATCATCTCTCTACAACGTATGTGCAACTGACAGAAGTGAACAATTCCATTCCTGACAGTAGCACTTCTCACACAACTTTCTGGAGAGGCTGGATATAAGTTGAGTCAAGGAGCAGCATCATGGTGACTAGCTCTGCCCCTGATGTGGACATGCTCATTTGAGGGTGGGTAAATTTCTGTACTTGAACAAAACATGCATACAGATAACTCTTTTCATGAGGGGGAACTATTATGCGACTTCTCCCTGTCTTCTCCAAACATCTGTGTTTATCCCAGAAAACTGAGTGAAAAGGGCCTTGAGCTAAGGACTAAACGGAAAATATCTGTAATTTAGATTGCAGTTACTAAAAGACAAAGTCTTGAGTCCAAATGAGCATTTTCATGGACAGAGGCATGTTATACAGACCAAAATGCCGCCCTCCCAAATACTGATCCAGCATTTCGGAACAGTTTGGTCCTATGGGAATTGGAGGAGATAA
Organism: Heteronotia binoei; assembly: GCF_032191835.1. Classification (NCBI taxonomy): domain Eukaryota; kingdom Metazoa; phylum Chordata; class Lepidosauria; order Squamata; family Gekkonidae; genus Heteronotia; species Heteronotia binoei. The sequence continues at coordinate 53,080,037 of NC_083235.1, read as the reverse complement.
AGTTCTTTTGTGTTTCATGTTGCCAGCATCTTATTAAATATCTCAGTAATTGCATCTGGAAATGGCAAGTTACAATAATGGAAGTCTTTCTCCAGTTTTCCTGGGGGGGGGGGGGGCTGTCATTTAACTAGTATTATGTCAGTTAGTTTTGTAATGAAAGGCATTCTTCTGCTTGTGTTGTAAAGACTGATAGGTGGTTTCTCCATCCCACAAATAATATAAAGTGGTGAGTGAGGTGAATGACTTTTACAGATCATTTCAAAATTCTTAGAAATATTTGTCCACTGGAGACTCACTTCAAATTTGGTACCAATTAATACTTTATAAATAGATCCTCTATATATAGGCAGAGGTTCTTCACCTTGAGAACTAGACAACTAACAGATAATGCTTTCCTAAAACCAATAAGAGAGGCTGCTGTGTTGGTATGTGGGGGTACAACAGTTAGCTTCCCTCACCGGTGTACTCAGTTTTATTTATTAGTGAGCTTTTTGAGCTGAATCTCCAGGGTTCTGCTTGAGGCAGTTTGCAATTAAAATAATTATTAATATAAAAATTACACACCCCTAAAAACAAGTCCACAAAAACAGCACAATTCTATCCATAGAACAGACCCCAGACCTCAGAAGCAGCTCATAAGACAACCGGAAAGATAAAAACAAAGAAGAATGGATTTATATCCCACCCTTCATTACCTGAGAGAGTTTCAGAGTGGCTTACAATCTCCTTTCCATTCCCCTCCTCACAACAGATACCTTGTGAGGTAGGTGGGGCTGAGAGAGCTCTCCCAGAATCTGATCTTTAAGAAGAACAGCTCTGAGAGAGTTATGACTGACCCAAGGTCATATCAGCAGTTGCATGTGGAAACCCAGTTCTCCCAGATAAGAATCAGTGCCCTTAACCACTACACCAAACTAGCTCTCTGTAAAAAGGTATAATTGTGCCTGGAAGCAGATGCGTTGTCAGTGCAGAACTGATGCAACCCAGTAACAAACACCTGCCAATAGCCTGACTACACATTTTGGACCAACTGAAGTTTCTGGACCATTTTCAAAGGCAAACCCATGCATATCACATTACATTAATCTAACTTGGATGTAATCACAGCACTTATCACAATGGCTAGATCATGCTTCTAGAACAACATCCACAGCTGGACCGATTTTCCACTCACCTTACGCCACTCTCACATTTCTTTTCTCAGTGGAGCTTCCCTCTGATTTCACACTATCTGCCCCGGGGCTGCAGCTAGCGTCGGCTTTTTTGCTCAGCAAACAGAAACCTCTAAAAACCAGTTTCTGTTTGCCACACAAAAAAGCCGACGCTAGCTGCAGCCCCGGAGTAGATAGTGTGAAATTGGAAGGAAGCCCCGCTGATAAGAGGAATGTGAGAGCAGCGTAAGATGAGTGGGAAATCGGTCTTGTTATATCAGTCAGAACCACTTGATTTAGCTGTTGGGGGAGGGGGTGGAAATATAACTGTGTGTCATTTGCATATCTGTGATCCCCTAGAGACAACTTTCTCCAGTAATTTTATGAAGACGTTAAATAGATGGAAGATGATATAGAATCCTGTGGAACCCCATAGCATAAATGTAATGGGGGTCAGAAAATTTTCCCCAGCACCATCTTCTGGAATTAGCCAGTCAAGTAAGAGCAAAACTGCAAAAGCAGAAGGATACAAGGACTGAAGGCACTGAAAACTGTGGAGAGATCCAGAAACATTTACAGGGAAGATCACCAATCAAGTTGCCTAAGATCATTTCCACACCAAACCCATCCCTGAAATAGATCTAGATAATGTCTCCTCCAAGAATGCCTGAAGCTGTGCAGCCGCCACTTACTTGAACACTTTGCCCAAGAATGGAGTGTTAGCCATGAATGGTACTTAATTAGGGCATTTGGGTCCAGGGATACCTTCTTCAGGCAAGGTCTTACAAAAATATCTTTTAAAGCAGTTGGAAATATACCCTTCCTCCTCTCAAGGTATTTATTATCTCCTGAATCAACTCAACCAACTCACCCAAATCTATATACTAATAGTGAAGTTGCCCAAACCTGAAGACACCTAAAAATGGTGAGTAGAACTATGAGCCGGCAAACCTGAAAGAGGCCCCAGATTTGCAGAAAAATAAAAAAATAAAAAATACTGGAGGTTTTTTTATTATTATTTTTTTAGAAAACTCCCTGATAAAAATCAGCATCTGTAGCTTTAAGCAATGATTCTATCAATGGCTGTTGCTAGGCAACCACAGTATTCCAGGCTGGGTTTCTATAAGTAAAAAGAGAAGGGGAGAGGGCAGAGTCCTTTCAGGGCCTCTTCTGGCCTTTGAGGAAGGACTCACTATGGCCAGAGGCCAGCTCCAGGTTGGAAAATTCCAAGAGATTTTGTGGTGAAGTCTGTGGTGAAGTCTTCACCAGCTTAAAGTCATCCATACCACAAGGACCAGACTGCACTCCTATAGCATCTTGATTTTGAACTGAATGAACTGTGGCATCTAAGTTGTTGTGCATGTTAGCAATGTTATCTGAAAAATGCATTGCAAAGGAGTTGCAGCAGGCTTTTATATTTTCCAGGTCAATATCCTGGAATAATAGCCCCTTCATAAACCTGGAAATGTTCTACCAGATGGCATTGTGCATTGTATTTTTGTTTATAAATAGAATGCAGTCATTGGACTTCATACAGTAATATTTTCTATAAAGAAGTTTCCTAAAAGGCTGTTACATTTAGCATTATTTGTCCTGGGCATGGTTTTTCAAATAAAATGTTGAGGGGAGAGGGCAGTGGGTCTGTGGAAATAATGGCCCAATCAGAATTAGATACATCCAGACTGAAAGTGATACTGCAGCACTGCAAATGGGAAAGCCACCTCCCAACTACAGTGGAGACTCCAAAAAGACCCCAGATCTCAGAAGAAGCTGACAGAGAAAGGGGCTCTTCCAGACATGGAAGGTGACTGAAAGAGGCTCCTGGGATGCTCAGGCACAGGAGTCTAACAGGGGCAGCCAGTTGGTGGCTGCTGCCTCCTTGAGTTGCAGCCACATAAATTACTCATACATAAGAAATGGTGATGTTATGATAGATCCCAATTAGAATCACAGTTATCATTACCTCTTATAGAAGTGTTTCACTTAGCTCTCTGTTTTCAAGAATATAAACACCACATTAAAGGATGCATTAGTTGATATGAATGGACAGACCCAAACCTTGCTCCTGCTATTCAGGCCTATCTCAAATGAATGGAACATGGGGCCCACCTTTACAGCTCCCCAAAGTCAGTGAAATATTGGCAAGTTTTGCATATACTTTACAAAGAAATGCCAAATGGAACAATGCTCTTTGAGAGGAATATTATTTACCTGTTCTGGTTTGATGATATCCTTGTTAGGCATATATTTGCTCAATTATTTTCTACCCTTGCAGTGTCTTCAGCCCCCACCCTACTCAGGGAAATGAAACCAGACAAGAAGGATTCAGAATAACTCCGGTTCAGAAGGTTTTTGATGGCTCCTGAATATCACAAATCTTTTTTTGGATTTATGGTATTGACAAACTGACATGGTTTGGAATGGATTTTGATTAGTAAATTACCAACCACACGCTCTGAACAGTGTTGAGATGTGTTCTGTTTTGCTGAATGCATGAAAATGGGACATGAGTCCAGTAGGCATTGTTCTGTTATTTCTATGCACATTCAAAATAGGACTCATGTTTAACTAGAATTTAGCCGGTGCTCAGCTATGATCAAGTTATAGCAAAGAAAGCAAAATAAGTGTGTAATTAGCGTAAACAACTCAGTAATAGCAATAATAAAAAAATAGAATCAAAATTCCCCCCCTTGTTTTATTAATCCGAGAGTCATAAATAAAATCTCATAATGCAGTTTTAATGAAGTTTCTACACTATTTCACTCTAGTGTTCAGTGTTTTTAAAAGTAGCAATTATATGATAACTGTAGGCAACATGGACCGTGTCTTGTTACCATTCAATTTGGAGGTGCCAAAACTATGTGGGACGCTGTCGTTATTATGGCTTAAAGTTGGCTAAGGTCACTCCGGTTCATCTGTTTTATACATTGGTAGCCTTCTCCTTATTACTCGCCAAACAAACCTTTTTATTTTTGCACACGTTTATGTTGATTTTGTGGTTTCTGAAATTGGATTCTGGCTCCTACAGGCCTATGTTTCCACAGCAACTACAGGCCTTATCTGCTACTGCTGTTTGGCAGACAGACAACAAGGCCTTTCAGTTTATTTCTCTCTCTCTCTCTTATTTTTAAATGTACTTTTTCTTCATTTTTTATTTTTTTCCTCATGCATGTCATTTAAAAATCACATAATTAATTGAGTACATCCTGTGCCACATAGAGTTGCCATGGCTTTGAAGCTCCCAACAGAACATTTTATAGAGCCATGGGTTCCATTTTTTTTTTCAAAACACAGTATCTGGCGCCAGTATGAAAGCTTGTGGAATTTAGCATATCCTACTCCAGGTATGATAAAGAAATCTTGGCACTCTGTTTGTTTTTACTAATTTCCTTTCCAAACTGTCTTTTCAATATATACGAAGGACCTAGGGAGTACAAGTTTGTTATTTTCTATCCTCAGTTAGCTTCCCCCCACCCAACCCCACACTCCTGTTACCCAACCAGCTTAAACTGCTTCTTCATTTGTGGTAAGTTTTTCTTTCTTTTTTCCCTCTGTGAAGTGTGGTCTGATTTAGCATCATGTAGCTCGGAGCTGTTACTGATCTTGCAGCAGCAGCAAGCGGAAAAACCAACAAAAAATCATTGACAGGCTCCATTAAATGTTAAGAACAATAAATGATCTCATCACCTTCTTAAATACAGAGAGATGGAGGAGGAAAATACAACCCTTTACTTCAGTGAGTGAATGAGTCTGTTGGGACAGGTATAGTGGAAGGCATTTCTAATGGCACCACTAAGGAAGAGCTATTCTGCTGAGCTGAAAACTGTTGTGTCTGTCTCACAGCACATTTTTTTTTAAAGAATATTTATTAGATGGAATGAGTAAAGAGAGATGAAGAGCATAAAGAATAGCCATGTTAGGTCCATGAAGGATGGGTTACATGTTTTTAAAATTGGCTACATGTTTCTAATCCCATGGTATATTTCCTGTTCTTCAGGATTTTTATTTACTCTCCTATGACATAAGAAGTGAGCAAAATTATCATGTGTTGGCATAAGAACCAGATATTACGGGCTTGAGCCATTTTATTGCCATCAACCTCCTGTAGGGAAGATTCTTGAAAAACCAACTACAGACTCTAGGACTTCAGCACTAATTGTAAAATTTCATATCCTCACTAGTTTTAAATATGAACTACATACATTTATGTAAGAAAATACTTGTTTAATTCCAAGTTTGTACTTTACTAAAAGTCTTATAGAATCATGTGGCATAAACTATTAATGAAGAGAATTGTGAGATGATGGTTTTGAAGTGAGATTGCCAGGTCTCCTGCTATGGTAGGCAACCTGCTGTTCTTGCCAGAGATCCTTTAGGCAGCAGGATATTTTTTTAAAAAAAAAACACTGGCATTGCATGTGACATGATGTTACTTCAGGGAAAACTCGGAGATGACCTCACATTGCTCTAAGATGCGCCAGGAAGTCTATGGTTTTACCCAAGAGCTTCCTGCAATTCCTAAAGCAATGTAAAGACATCTCCAGTTTTCCCTGAAAGTGGTGGCACATTATGTGCACCTCCAACACTCCCCATATCCCCATTAAAACAGGAAGCAAAGCAACCACCCTTCCTATTGTCCTGAGATATCTCCAAGATATGCAAGACAGAACATACATAAAACAGAGGCCCAAAGTCTCCATTTAATTACTATATATTCAGCAAACCTTCAGACAAGTTAGTACATGCCCAGTTAGTGTTGGCAACCATTAGGAGGGTTGGGGAAGAGACATAGTGGGGGGTTGCTCTTTAGCTTGTTAACCATGCTCTTTCACTTGTTCATTAATGATTTGGAGTTGGGAGTAAGCAGTGAAGTGGCCAAGTCTGCAGATGGCACGAAATTGTTCAGGGTGGTGAGATCCAGAGAGGATTGTGAGACACTCCAAAGGGATCTGTTCAGGCTGGGTGAGTGGGCGTCAACGTGGCAGAAGAGGTTCAATGTGGCTGAGTGCAAAGTAATGCACATGGGGGCCAAGAATCCCAGCTACAAATACAAGTTGATGGGTTGTGAACTGGCAGAGACTGACCAAGAGAGAGAGATCTTGGCGTCGTGGTAGATAACTCACTGAAAATGTCAAGACAGTGTGCGATTGCAATAAAAAAGGCCAACGCCATGCTGGGAATTATTAGGAAGGGAATTGAAAACAAATCAGCCAGTATCATAATGCCCCTGTATAAATTGATGGTGCGGTCTCATTTGGAATACTGTGTACAATTCTGGTCACTGCACCTCAAAAAGGATATTATAGCATTGGAAACAATGTAGAAAAGGGCAACTAGAACAATTAAAGGTTTGGAACACTTTCCCTATGAAGAAAGGTTAAAACGCTTGGGGTTCTTTAGCTTGGAGAAACGTCGACTGCGGGGTGACATGATAGAGGTTTACAGATTATGCATGGGATGGAGAAAGTAGAGAAAGAAGTACTTTTCTCCCTTTCTCACAAACAAGAACTCATGGGCATTCAATGAAATTGCTGAGCAGTCAGGTTAAAATGGATAAAAGGAAGTACTTCTTCACCCAAAGGGTGATTAACATGTGAAATTCACTACCACAGGAGGTGGTGGTGGCGGCTACAAGCATAGCCAGCTTTAAGAGGGGATCGGATAAAAATATGGAGCAGAGGTCCATCAGTGGCTATTAGCTACAGTATATATATATGTGTGTGTGTGTATGTATGTATATGTGTGTGTGTATATATATATGTATATATATACACACACACACACACATATTGGCCACTTTGTGACACAGAGTGTTGGCCTGGATGGGCTATTGGCCTGATCCAACTTGGCTTCTCTTATGTTGTCATTGTGAGTGTGATGATGTCACTTCTGGGGGGGGGGAGAAGCTAAAATTGCTTCTGGTAATACATAGAGCTACCTGCAGTTACATTTAAGTTCCTTCCAAAGTAATGTCACACACCCACAATGTTTCCTGTTTTTTTCTGTCCCCCCCACTGCTGCTTGGAGTGGTGGTGATAGACAATGGGAGCTCAAAGTGGGGGATTACCACCCCAACTAAGGCACTTCTGAGTCCAATAGTCTATTAAATTCAATTTAATAAACAATAACATGTTGATTCACATTTCAAATCACATAACTGGATCCAAAGCTGAAGCAATTGTTATAGTAATTGGTTATTTATCACATTGGTTTTGAGAGAACGTTTTAAAAATACCTATGATTTTTTTGTTATTTGGAAGAAAACAGTGAAAATACTCTTTTTCACTTCTCTTTGTAGTTCATCTTTTTCCAGTTCTTATACTATTTGAAAGTCTTTCCTTTCTTCAATTCCTTTCCTTTTTAATATATATAAACAAACGTTTCAGTAGCAAGAATACACAGAGCCAATAACAGAGCTATTCAGAAAATGCAATTTTTGCCTTCAAGAAAATGTGGAAGTTTTGCCTACATTTTCATCCCAGTTTGTAAACGTACAAAAAACCTTTTAAATGATGGATACATCATAAAATTAAGAGTTCTAGGTTATACTTATTTGGAAATGCCGGCATGTATTTTGGCTTTAATAAGGCAAAGATTATTTTAAAAACAAAAATATCTATTTTGAATTCTCTTTTCATATTAGAGGGGAAATTGAAGTGCCACTGTACAGCCAACTGTTAATTCAAAATGGCTTAAACGCTGACATTGGTAGGTACAGCAACCTTTGTATGAGCAGACATGGTAAAGCCTGCAACCAATGTAAGCGAGCTGGATGTCTTGTAAATGGTTGGCAAAGAGTTCCACTCTATGCTTCCTATGAAAGGCACTATTCATGTCAAAGGAAGGGATTTTTAAAGAAAAAAAAAGGTATTAGGTTTGGATGATACTAAACACCAAATCTGTACCTTTTCAGCTGTTAGAACTGATCAGGCTAGCCTATTGCTCTTTAATGTTCTAGTGGGATAAAGTTATTCAGTTATTTTAATGCATTCACATCCCTAGAATAATTACCCTGTTGGACAATTCTGTGTCATTTGGAGAATGGGAAAACTCTGCCATTTAAGGTGATTCACAGTGCAACCTTAAATGGTGCCTGCCACACACTTCTAAGCTCATTGACTTCAATCGGTCACTTACTGCAATGTCAATTGTTATATCAAGGAAATGTAAACAAAGAAAACAAAACCATTTCCTCATATTTTTCCATAAATGAGATGCAACAAGAGCATAATCAGGGATTTTTCTCTAAATGTTCTCTGGCATTGCGATCAACATGAACCATGATGTTTAAAATGTTACCCCCAACTGACATGTTTAGGGTTTGATGAGCAACCTCTTCCACCAGTTATTTATCTCTATTTTGAACTATTTTTTAATCTGATTTCAAAACAAGCTATATGTTTTCCATTTGTTTGTTGATAAAAATCACATGATACAAGAAATCCCAATGTAATATTTCAGCCCAAATCAGAAGCTGATTCCTCAGCAACATGGTATTCATGTCTAGGGATATGATTAACTTTGTGAGCCAGGTTCTTTCTCTACCCTGTCTCCCCCCAAAACACTGGAAAGCATGGACTTTGCTTATATTACTCATTTAGTTATGGACATAGCAATAAAATTTCTTCCTAAGCTAGCATTGGTTCCAAGACGTGTGTCAAAGGTAAACTCTCACAGGGGAAGGGAATCTGTCTACAACCCCTGAGATTCACTTGGTTGCCATCTCCATCTGCTTAGATTGTGACTAATTTTCAAGATTATTCTTAAGAATAGAAATGAATTTTCAGTAGGAATTCCCTGTAGACCTATTGTAGTTGGGATATTATTAGAAAGCAACATTAACTTAAATGAAATAAATGTTTATATTCAACATTTATGTAGTCAGTGTATTGCCCCCATCCAATCAGAAGCACAGATCACAACTGTTGGAAGAATAAAAGATAATTAGGAGAAATGACAGAGATAGTAGGAAGACAGCAAGAATAACAGCAGAGAAAGAAATGTTCAAGCAAGAAGAAAATAAAGGAAAATGACAGAAAAAGGAAGTACTCTTTCTCTTTTAATCCTTTTTCTTTTTTTATTTAAGAAAGAACATTATTTCTTAATAAATCCCATTGGCTCAAATGCACCAAAAAAGACCCCGCCACCCTTTGTTCTCACTGTTCTCACTGCACTTTGTTCTTACTCTATAACATTTTTCCACTACAAAATGCATCTAGCTGCATGTTAGAAAAAATGAAACCCTCCACTTGTCTTGGTTTCATGTTGTCATCTAGCTCAGGAGTTCTCCATGATTTTGTTTCATAAAAATTAAATCAGTAACATTTTGCAAAACAGCACATCTTATAACTCTGTATCGGCTTGTGAAGAAATAGAACTAAGCCTTCAAAAACAAAACATGTCAGGTTTCCAGGCGTGCTGCCCTAGTCAGAGCTAGTTACATCCTTCCATTGAAGTCATTGGGCTCAGAAGGGAGTTGCTATGCTTAAGATAGTGCTGCCAACAGGGCCTAGTCTGTGTGGCACCTTAGGCAAGGCTAACTTCTGGTGACCCTCTGCACTGATAACATCATCGAGTCTCATGGGGGGGGGGGGGCTCCCAATTCGGCACTCCCAGAAGGCCAGTGCCCTAGGCAATTGCCTAGTTTGCCTAGTGCAGGGCCAGCTCTGGCTGCCAATCACATTCACTTTTATTGTGAGTCAGCTGGAACATACCATCTCCACATACAACCATGCACATTCTGCTAGTACCTGAGTTGCCCATCACTTCAACATGTGGATTATTAGCATTTATATGTACCTGGATTTACATGGTTGGCCCTATCCCTACAGCTGGACACGTTCCTCCAGAAACATTAAATATTCTTTATTGTTTCCCCTTGGAAGTGCTTCCCCACAATATAATTTGAGCCGAGATTCCACATAATAGTCAATATGGATGCGAAGAGTAATGGTTTCAATAGCTGATTTTAGGACTGAGAAAGTATAAAGGAATCTCCAGTGTAAGCATGAGTGCTCTTTGCATTGGAATGAAACCAGAATAAACAACATTCCCTAATATCCTGGCATGACACATCACAGTTTTTTCCAAGCAAACTGTACTCATGATTAGAATAATGAAATTATGCCTACTATTTAATTGAAGGGAAAGCAATAGTTTTACTGGTTTTAACTGCCATATGAAGGTAATCAGCACAATCTAAGTAACTGAAAGGGCTCTGTGACTGATTAAAATATTCAAGGGATGTTAAGTTTGAAGAGTTAGGAGTCAGTGTAAACAATAAGTTAAATCAACACAGTGTTACCATGGAGCTTGTTCCTCAGTTGGTAGGGATGTCAAATTGCAGGTAAAGATTCAAAAGAATGGAACATCAGTGGGTGTGATCAGATGAGCATAGTCAACCCACCCTTCTGGATTGAATGGGTGTAATCACATGTGCACATCTGTCCCCTGTGCTCCACTCATCCTTACCTCATGCTAAAATGACTCCCACATGGATTAAATAGCCACCAGCAAATTCAGGTGGCTTCTCCAGCAAAGTGCTTCCATGGTGAGTTTCTGGCCATCAACCCCCCCCCACCACCACCACCAATGGAAATGCATGAGCAGTGTGATCACTCCACTCAGTTTCCACCACATCCTTTTCCCCCCAACCCCACTTCAACATGTGCTTCAGCACCTCCATAGAACTGGCCAGGAGCGCTTGTGCACTTGTCTGCTTCTGAACATGCACAGCAGGAATTTGGGGAGAAAACACTCAGACCAGCCGCAGGTTTGTGGTTGTGCTGCATTAGCACTATGATGCCAGCTTAGTGGCTGCTGTCTGATCAACACAAAGCAGGGCAAAATCAAGTGGCTTTTTAAAAGCTGAGATCCCGCTGCAGTAACTTGCCCATCTAATCACACCCAGTGACTTCCCCACAACCCATATGCATTTTTATTACCCTGTCTACATGTATATTTTTATTTTTATTACCCTGTCTACATGTATAGAGCCAGTTTGGTGTAGTGGTTAAGTGTGCGGTCTCTTATCTAGGAGAACCGGGTTTGATTCCCCACTCCTCCACTTACACCTGCTGGCATGGCCTTGGGTCAGCCATAGCTCTGGCAGGGGTTGTCCTTGAAAGGGCAGCTGCTGTGAGAACCCTCTCAGCCCCACCCACCTCACAGGGTGTCTGTTGTGGGGGAGGAAGGTAAAGGAGATTGTGAGCCGCTCTGAGACTCTTCGGAGTGGAGGGCGGGATATAAATCCAATATCTTCTTCATCTTCTATATGAATCGTTAGCATCAGGCACATAAGAATAAGTATGTTTAGATTTAGAAACTTTTACCTTCTGAATTTAATGAACACATGACTTATCCCTTTTAAAGCACTCTGCCATGCTTACAATTATACTGCATAAGGTGGGATTTCGTCAGGATCACATAAATTTGAAGATGGTAGTATCCCCCTTCAACATTTCAAACACCCATGCATGATGGATATCTGGCAGCTGTGCATATCAGGAGCATTTACTACCTATGATCCTCCAGACATGCATGGTCAACGTATTTCTTAGCAAGGAAATAGGTGAGGATGTATGTATGACTTCAGTAAGTGTGAACAAATACCCTGAAAAATCCAGTGGTCAGTTCACATGTATCAATTTGAAGCTGTATGTACATGCAAAACAGAGAACATGTTGTTCAGAAACCACAGCAACCACTTTATCAGTTAATATACAGTTGAGAGGCTTGAAATATCTTCCAAGGTAAACTTTGGAAGGTAGGGGGTGAGATTTGGAGTGTTGGGGGTAAAGTGTAGATGACTGGGGAAGGCAATGGCAAGGAAAGGAAAGGTCCCCTGTGCAAACACCAGTCGTTTCCAACTCTGGGTTGACGTTGCTTTCACAACATTTTCACAGCAGACTTTTTATAGGGTGGTTTGCCATTGCCTTCCCCAGTCATCTACACTTTCCCCCCAGCAAGCTGCTCACTCATTTTACTGACCTTGGAAGGACGGAAGGCTGAGTCAACCTGGAGCCAGCAACCTGAAAACCCAGCTTCCACCGGGGATCAAACTCAGTTTGTGAACAGAGTTTAGGACTGCAGTACTGTAGCTTTAACACTCTGCACATGAAAACGTTATGATGCGACATCACCCCAGATTTGGAAATGACTGGTGCTTGCACAGGGGACTACCTTTACCTTTATTACCTTGGGGAACCAACAATTCTTGATTTAAAAAAAAAAAAAAAAACTAGAAATATTCCCATCCCCACTCATGTTCTTCTTCTTTCAATGGAAATGTCACATATTTAGAAACCTACTTGTTAAAACGTCTTGGGTGGGAGAAATCAGTATTTACAACAATAAAACAAACCAATGTAATGGTTTAAATGGTTTAAAAAGTCTACAAAATATAATGAGAAATGCTTCGCATTAGATAGCAAAGGAAAAGTCATCTCCACAAGTCTTGCCAATATGCATCCAACAAAATTTTGCCTACTGGGTGTTTGAAGAAATAATTTTAAAGTTTCATTTGTATTTTATATTTTCCACATGTGGTGAATATTTTAAATATTTTCCCTTCAACTGAGAAGAAAAATCAAAAGTTGGTTTCCATTAAAAATGGTGGTGGGGGGATTTAATGTAAATCCAAAGAAAATATCTGCAAGTCTGATATATTGCTGCCCTTTATATTTTCCTCAGGAAAATTTCTGTTCTGATGCCTATCAAGCAAACACTTGGAAATGGTTAAAGAGTCATACAATTGTTTCTTTTTCTGTTATCCTGTTGTTTATTCCTTTTTAGTATTTCCACTGTTGTCTGTTATGGTTCAGTTGTGAATTGCCAAATGTCCTTTGTCTGTTGTGGCCTAACATAATGGGCATTGGGTTACAAATGGTATAATCAGCCTGTCTCCCACTATTTAATAAATTTGTTTATTCAAAACATTTTATCTTATCTTTCGAAAATTTGCTCAAACTGACTTGTAACAGCATTAAATTTATCAAAAACTAGAAGGAAGGCACATTGTGAAGAAAAATACAATGGGCTGTAGAAAGAAGCTTTGGTTGAGTGCCCCAGCACCACCTTTGATGTCTTCCCACCCAAGTGAAAGCATTTTCTCCTCCCCCCCCCCAACTCAGATGGGAACTGATCTCTGCCATCTGGAGAGCAGTTGTAATTCTGAGTGATCTCCAGCCTTCACCTGGAAATTGGCAACAATGGTTCCCAGTGGCTGATTTGCTGTGGAGTCTATGGCATTGTACCTGTCTGAGGTTCCACCCCTCAAATCTTTAGGAATTTTCCAACCTGGAGTTGGCAACTATGAAGTCACACTGGCTGTTTTGGAGAGGCTGCTGCTGAACAGGAGCAAGCAGCCAGGTCTACTTAAATCATGCCAGTCAGGTGGCATCAAGTCACCCAGAGGGTGCTGCCATGGCTGGAGTGACCAACTTCCAGGTTGAGGCTGAAGATCTCCTGGGATCACAACCAAACTCCAGATCTCTGTCAGCATCTTGGAGAAAAAGACTGCTTTGGAGGGTGGACTCTATGGCATTATAGTCAGTCAAGACCTCTCCCCTCCACAAACTCTGGCTTCCTTAGTCTCCACAATAAAATCTCCAGAAATTTCCCACTAACCTGGAGTTGGCAGCTGTAGTCAAGACTGGGCCCAAGGACTTCTGTCTCAAAGGGCAAAATAGGCCTTGAAAAGGCTTCCTCCCCTTCCTTGTCAGGAGCAAACCCCTAGTCCTGCAAGTTAAGTGCTGTGCACTCAAAGTGGCAGTAGGCCAGTTTGGTGTCATGGTTAAGTGTGCAGACTTTTATTTGGGATAACTGGGTTTTATTCCCCACTCCTCCACTTGCGGCTGCTGGAATGGCCTTGGATCAGCTATAGCTTTCACAAGAGTTGTCCTTGAAACAGCAGCTTCTATGAGAGCTCTCTCAGCCCCACCTACCTCACATGGTGTTTGTTGTGGTGGAAGAAAATAGAGATGATTGTAAGTCACTCTGAGACTCTGATTCAGAGAGAAGGGTGGGGTATAAATCTACGGTCTTCTTCTTCATTGTCCCATGCAGAGTTTTTTAAGAACATAGCAGGGATTGATCTTGTGAGGTTCTGCATGGCAAGCAGATGCCGTATCACTGAGTCACAGCCTTTGGTGTTGTCATCTCTCTGGACTTGTTAACAGTCTGTCAGTGTTAGTTGCAGAGAATGTGAAGGCATTTTCTCTCTCTAGCAAGGCAGGAATTGTAAAGGACAAAGATTATTTGAAGTATTAATGGGATTTTGTGCAGAGGCTGGTGATGCTGTGTGTTTCTCCTCGCCTGCAGAGTACCTGGTTGTACAATGCATTGTCAAAAGCCATCCCTACCCCCCATGGCCTGGCTCTGTCCCTGAGGTTGGGCTGCTGAGTTGCTGAAATGCATTGAGAGAGCCCTTTTGGAGGTGTTGTGTGCTGTCAAGGGGCTGAGAGAGGATTTTTATGGCAGTAGCTCTGAGGCTGTGTTAAAAGTGGATGTACGGGAGCTGGGCTGTGTGAGCACAGCCTTGAAAGGTGAGAGAGTGATCAGTGCTCTCTGAACTTGGGAAGCAGTCTAGGGTGAGTGCAGCATGGAGGACTGTTTTGTGGGCCTTGTAGGGCCCCATGCAAAGTCTGCTAATAGTGAGAGAGAGGGGACTGGACACTGTTTTTGGCCATCTGTGTGGGCCATTTAGGGGCCAGCCAAGGTACTTGCTGGACTGGAGGCCATTTGTGATGGCGTAGGACAGCAGTAGTTGTTCTGAGGGCTTAAGGCTATTGGTGAGAGAGGGGGGCTGCATGCTGTTGTTGGCTGGCAGAGCCATGTAGATATTGGTGGTCTGGAGACAGTTTGGGAGGGCACAGGACAGCAGAAGTCATTTGTGAGGGCTTCTGAGGGTAGCCATCGAAGTGTCTGAGATGTGTGCCTGTCAAAGGCAAGAGCGTATGTGAGGATTCTGGCAGTTGTTTCCAGTGTTCCAGGGCTGATCTGGGTAGGAGATCAGAGATATGGCGTATGCAGAGGTATGGAGTAGGTGTGCAGAGGTATGGAGTGATGAGTGATAGGCTAATGGTTGTTGAAGCTCAGGTTTCAACCAATGGGACAGCTCTATGTTGCCAATACCACTATGGTTTTATTATTAAGGATAGCTTGGAAAGAGAAAGCAGTAATATGTTTAATAGGTAGAATATTACAGTTAGATCTAAAGATTTTCCACTTCCTGTCTCAGATGCACTGTGTGGCTTATGGCAAGCCACATGGTCTTCTAGGGTTGCCAACCTCCAGATGGTGCCTGGAGTTCTGAAATTATAGCTGATATCCAGACTACAGAGATGAATCAAACTGGAGGAAATGGCAGCTTTGGTGGGTGAACATGGCATCAGATCATTGCTGAGTTACCTTGCCTCCACAAACTCTACCTTCCCAAGTCTCTGTCCCCAAATCTCCAGGAATTGCCCAACCCAGGTTGGCAACCCTAATTTTGTCACAGTATATACCTGCATTCCATGCAATCAAGCTCCTTATGTTACCTTTGTTAGGGCTGGATGGCTCTCTGCTATAAAAATAGGCAAAAGGATTCATTTTCCTGCTATCAGATAAATCATATTGGTCAAGCTTACATAGTAGTCTTGGATCAATGCATTGTCCTATTATATTGGTGTAAAAAAGATCACTTAAGAGCCCCGTGGCGCAGAGTGGTAAAGCTGCAGTACTGCAGTCCTAAGCTCCGCTCACGACCTGAGTTCTATCCCGGTGGAAGCTGGGTTCAGGTAGCCGGCTCGAGGTTGACTCAGCCTTCCATCCTTCTGAGGTCAGTAAAATGAGTACCCAGCTTGTTGAGGGGAAAGTGTAGATGACTGGGGAAGGCAATGGCAAACTACCCCGTTAAAAAGTCTGCCGTGAAAAGCAACATCACCCCAGAGTTGGAAATGACTGGTGCTTGCACAGGGAACTACCTTTACCTTTAAATAAGATCTAGAAGCAATTACAAGATTGATGCTGCAGAAGGAGAGGCTGTGGTGGTACAAAATCAATATCAATAGTAACAACAAGGCATTTCTGTCTGAGTTACCTTTTTGCTTCTGCTTCATTTATTAAAACAAGGCCCAGAAGGGCCTCTCCAAAGACTTGAGGTGTATGTGTAATACACACACAAACATACATATGTAAACAGGCTTAGGGAGATTCTATTCCAATGTAAGAACTGAAAGTTGAAGAGAAACTGGACAACAGATCCATAGTTGAAATTAGGGTTGCCAAGTAACTCCTGGAAACCAGTGAAGCACACTTCCTAAGAAGGAGCAAAGTGAGGCCTAGGCTGGTTTTTCCAGTGATGTGGTAATATCACTTCTGGTACACACCAGAACAGATGTCATTATGTTGCCAGAAATTCAGGACACTCTGGTATATGGGCAAAAACTATGGTAAAAAATGACCATCAAATTTTTGCCCAAATCTCAGAAAATCCCAGAGCATGACAACATCACTTCTGGTATGTGCCAGAAGAGATGTTACCGTATTGAAGGCAAGGCAAATATAGGCTTCCTGCTGCTCTTGGTAAGTTACTTACTGACCATCTGATTGTCAGTGAGTAGGGTTACCAAGTCCAATTCAAGAAATATCTGGGGACTTTGGGGTGGAGCCAGGAGACATTGGGGGTGGAGCCAGGAGCAAGGTTGTGACAAGCATAATTGAGCTCCAAAGAGAGTTCTGGCCATCACATTTAAAGGGACCGCACATCTTTTAAATGCTTTCCCTTCATGTGAAATAATGAAAGACAGGGGCACTTTCTTTTGGGGCTCATAGAATTGGACCCCTTGGTCCAATCTTTTTGAAACTCAGAGGGTGTTTTGAGAAGCTATCTCAAAAAACAACCCCCCCACACAGCCCCAGATACCCACAAATCAGTTCTCTATTATACCCTATGAAAATCAGTCTCCATAGGGAATAATGGAGTACCCAGCAGACATTTCCCTCCCCCCCCTGCTTTCTGATGGCCCTGGAGTGGGGGGAGGGCCTCCAAACTGGGGATCCCCCACGCCCACCTGGGGATTGGCAACCCTAGTACCAGGCCCCAAAAGTAATTTTGTATTGGGGACGTGCTGTCGGCTCTCTAACCACAATGTGGTCGGAACTGTTCGCTGAATGTTTGAAGCTTTGCTCTCTTTGGAAAATTGTATGATGCATTTTGAAGCTTGTAGAAGCTTTGGGTGAAACAGGGGGTGATTCCGCATTAGCCTTTTCTCCGGCTCCGACGCTGTGTTTCCCCCGGGGTAGATGTTGGTTTCCGCACATTTTGACCCGGGGCTGCAGTTTGACCCACCTCTGAAGCGGTGCTGCCCTGGATTAAGGAGATCGGCAAAATACCAGATCTTTTTTTTTTGCTGCGGTTCCGAGGCTCAGAATTTTATGTGCGGAACTCGAGCCAGTGCGCTGTTAAACTTATTGCATCAGTAGAATACACCACGCCCATGATTCCGCCCAGTTATTTCGTCATACTTCTGCAATTTTACTCCCTTTGAAAATTATGCAATATTTTCCTGAAATGGATTAATTTTTTTTAAAAAAAACAATTCGTTTCGCGTTACAACGCGAAAACAGTATAATGATGTGACGCTGTTTTCTTTTTCCGAATGCATCACTTACTTGCACCCGCCCCCCTTCTTTACTATATTCCACGTGAATTTGATAATGTGCCATTGCATTGTGATTACGTTCTTCCCCCCTCCGAAAAAAATCAATCCTGCTATATTTTTTCCCAAATAAGATTGTTGCAATGCAACTAAATAAAAAGCGATATTGCACGAACCACTTTAAACATGTGTGATTGCCACCTTTATCGATCCCCGCCCCCATGGCCTCAAACGGGAGCGGAAATTTGATTATGTTTACAGTTTTATATTTTTGACAGGTTGGGGAAACTTTCTCCCTTAACCCCTCTGCATATTTCTCCCCCCCCCTTTCACGCATCTGTTTGTAATTTGTTATAGGTTTTAACGGAAAACTGTATGCTTAACATTCAGCATGTGTGGATAAAAACGGTGGATCGCCGTCTCAGATTTCATGGTGCTTATCCTGCCAATGGCAAGCCAAAAGGAAAACAAGTGACTTTGCCAGTATTATGCCTCTGGCATTACGTTGTAATGCAAACGAAGACGTTACGTTGTAATGCAAACACGCATGCGTGTAAAAAAAGGGGGGGGAACGTATGAGGGAGGGGGAACTCTGGGAGCAGCGGTAATGCAGAATCAGAAAACATGGAACAGATTGGGAATTGAATCCGGGGGAAATCCTCTAATGTGGAGTCGGGAAATCTGGCCCGCATGGAACAACCCCAGAGCGAAAGGAGGGCAAACGCCAAATGCGGAATCAGCCAGGGATTCACATACAGCCTGTTGCATTCTTTGTTTGCCTTGCTGAAATATACCACTCCACCCGTCTTCTTGGAAGGAATTGGAGCATTGGACTCCATTTGGGAACTGACCTTTTAACCACAGTACGGACCATCAATTTGAAATTTGCTGCATTGAGTGCCGGTTCAAGCCTTTGGGTGTGGCATGGTCAGTGTTTTGTCACTTTAAATTTAATGTAATTGATTTCACTCTTCTTTATGAATATACTTCTGTTTTCTCTCTATTCTAGTGTTGTTATTTTTTGAGACTGGTTTTCGCGGAGGTTATGTACCTTTTCCCTGCTCTATTTTCTGCGATTCTATGTTTTGGTTGCTATATGCCCACCTGGGGATTTGGCAACCAGAGTGAGAAACAGGGAAAAGGATAGGGAAAAAGAAGCAAGCCACCGTGTAAAATGTCCCAACAAATTTCAGAAATTAATCAGAAACTGAATCACTAAGTATCAAAAGCAGAAATTTCTTACAAAATAGTCATATACACAATATATTCATGCAGAAACAGAACAAACAAGAGCAGGATAAACCCTCTGATAAGCTTTTTTTTTTTAAAAAAAGATCCAGTCCCGCGACTTACAGTTCACTTGCTTTTTCCTTCGGCGTTTATCCACACTCTCCCATCTGATGTGAAGAAGACGGACCTCCATATGTTGCATCGAAGTGCGAACTCCGGTCTGAAGATTCTTTGGTGTGTAATACTGCATGATTTATCATTCCTTCAGATCTGTATCTGCTACCTTCACAATATTCCCATAAGGCTACTAGTCTACCAGTCCTAAAATTAGACCATGGCCTCTGAAAGGTGCTTCAGGATAATGTCTCTTCAATGACTGTTGAGCAATCGTTTTTTTTAGAGAACATTCCAGTAGGTAGAACTTTAAAAGCTTCATGTGTTTCAAAACCATTTGTACATGCGGGTTTTACTTCTTGTCTAGTGTCAACAGAAAAAGTGATGCCGCTGTGCACAGTGCCTTCTGCCTTACTGTGAAGAATAATGCTCACCAAACCTGTGTCATCTTCAGTTTTGTTCAGTACTTTTTTTTCATTGTTATTTCTTTATTTATGTACTATTGCTGTGAGTCCTGCTTCCACGTTACTTTGAATGAACACATTTGGCTTGCTCCATTTAGCATTGTTCTAAGCGGGAGAGGGATGAAGACTTGATGGTGACTTCCCATTATCTGTTTTCATCTAAGCAGCCATTGTGCTTAATGGTACCATAAATTAGAACTGGTAAAAGCTGATGCTTTACAGCACTTGCCTTGAGCCACTTTATACACAGGCTCATGAATAATTCCTCAGTGATTGAATTCGTCAGGTTTTGTTCTTCCTTGCATGTGTTTTATAATGTGAATTCCCTTATGGATTAAATTATTGTGAAAAGGTTATGATTCAAGCATTCTTCCCTCTCCTCAATGCAACTCTTTTAAACCTTGGGACTGATAGGACTTTGAACAGCATCAGGTCTCTGTTTTCTCTGTAAATACAGGGCTACTAAGTTTCAACAAGTCAAACTGTGTGCGTACCACCAAGAGATTGATGACAAACCACATTATTTTCCCCTCCCTATAAAAGCACACAATTATAACTGTGTCTGTCAAAACACTGGCTTGTTTTGTCCAAGGCAGAGGAGGGTAGGAGACCATTCTACTAAAGAAGTGACCTGAACTGGGATTTATTTGTTTCTGTCTCTCTGACAATAACAGATAGCAGCATATTTTTCTAGTACTAATCATACCTATTCACACATGTAAAAGAATGCGATTCGGTGAATGCTGTGAAGAATTATGATGATGAAGGATTTAAATCATATAAGGATTGGGATAGACAACATATTGAGATTATCTGTGGTTGACCCTTCAAACCTGTGAGGGTTTTAACTCAGACTGGAGCTGCTTGGGAAAGGAAGTGCTCCCTTTGTGATCTTCCTGATTCAAAGCGACCAATCACATGCATGATAATTAGCCCTAATAAAGGGAAAAATAGGTTTCCAGTCTTTTGGTTTTCTTTTCTTTATTTATTTTTTTGCATTTTCTTTCTTTATTAAAGGAAGAATTTAAAAATTAACAAATCCAACAAAATCTTTTACACTATACAGACTTAATATCACTTAAACATTGTATCTTCATGTTTTCTTCATCTTCATCATCTTCCTTCATTCTTTTCTCAAAGATTAAATAATAGGATTCATAAAATTCACTAAATCTTAGCTCATTATATTAGCTTTACATTATATATTTCAAATCAAATTAGAGCTAAGTTATTCTGCAAATAATATAATATAGCTCAGCCCTTGGCGACCTTAAAAATTAAGGACTGAAGGAAAACAAGACTCCACCTTCCATGGGCTGATTATACCTTGGGGGAACATACCCAGACACTTACAACAGTTCCACCACTCTCTGGTATCAGAGAGTTATGCTTACATTATAATATACCCAAAACCTCATTTTTTAAAAAGGAGTCAACACTCTCCTCGAAATCTCCATGATCTTCAGAAGTGCATACATGGCTTGCTTTAACTGGAGTAGGGGGAGAGCGCTCCTTCCTCTTGTTTACTCTTGGTGCAAGAGTGGGGGGGGGGGAGGAATTTAAAGCAGCCAGCAATAATTCACCAGAGGGAGCATCGTGGGCAGTATAATAAGTTGAACCTTGTTGCACACAAAGTTTGTCCGTTTGGAGCCAACGATATCTTACTTCTAAGTCCTGCAGTTTAGCTGTCGTTCCTTTAAGATCTCTTCTGATCTTTAAGAACTCAGGAGGAAGATGAGGATATACCTGGATCTTTAACCCCTGATAGTCCAAACCGCCCCTCTTCCTGGCCTCTGTGAGAATCTTGTGTTGTGTTCGAAGATCCTTGAATTCTACCAGTATATCTCTGGTATATGATGATGAAGTGGATTCTTCACATACCTTGCCAGTGCGATAACCTCACTGCTGGAGGGGTGTAATTCCAGTTTCAAGATTTAGTGTAGCTGCTAGTCAGTTTGCCATATATATAGTCAGCTCTGTTCCAGCCTCAGCATTTGATGTGAACCCTCTGGACTTTAGGCACAACTCATGGCTTTGATAGTCCAGAGTCAGAATACGTTCCCATGCCCTAGTATCTGAAGTTGTCTTAGGTATTTTTTTCTCAAGCTCAGTTACTTTCTGAAAAGCTGTCTCTGCTTTTTGGCATGTCTGCTTATGAAGCTCTTCTAATTCATCCAGACATTGAGTCACTGGTTGTAGCATTTCTATTAGGTATATCATTTCTCAGTTCTTGCCTCTGTTTCATTAGTGCCTTCATTATAAAATTTGCAGTGAGACTCTTCAGCTGTTGACTCACCTCTCCCCAGCATTGTGGAGGAGGTGGATGGTATGTCTGGAGCCGGAAAAAAGTCTGTTAAATGCTGTATTTTATCTTCTTTGTTTGCCTTTCTTTCCCCCCTTTGGAGCCATCTTTTAAATTTTAAATTTTGATGTTGTAGGGAGCAAAAATATTTATTTTGTAAGCAGGTTGAGTAAGAGCTGGGCAATGGTTTCCAAGCAGTAAATGGGTCGAAGCCACTCCCCCTTTTATTTTTCTTTTATCGCTAATTATGATATAGCAGGATCCAAATAATGTGGCTGATATTCACATTTTTAAATGCTGGTTTTGAAAACAAATAAACAAATGCAGATATCCTGACACATCTCATCTGTTTTGAGCTTTAAGATCTGTTGGAAACACAAGGGAAAATGGGGAGGAGGAGACGCCTCCGAAAAACTAGACAGAAGGAGGTACACCATACCAGAGGTTGCAAAAAAACACAAAGTCATTTGTATTAATAACAATTACTACAAAGGACAGTCAGTTTGAAAATAGAAGATAACCACTGGGGAAAGTCCCCAAACAGTCAGTATAAACAGTGAAGCAGTCCAAAACAGTCAATGTGAAAATAAAAAAAACAATATGACCAGTGATAGTTAACTGGCTACTTGTCCCATTTGGATATCTTGTTCTCCAGAACTGCTTTGCTTTACTTCATATATGGCCTTAGTAATATGTAAGAAACAAAAATCCAACAAATACAAACCAAGATGCTACATGTATATTCCCATATTTCAGTAAAAAAAAATGAAATTTACTGTTTCTATTAGCCAATGTAGAAGGAATTAACATGAATAAAATACAAATCTGTGACAAAAAAAAATACAAACCAGTTGGTAGAATAAGTGAGATAATGTACCAGGAAATGTTAACAAACAGTATGAGTCCAAAAAGACACAAATTGAAATTAGCATGAGCAGTCCAGGTATAACAATGAGATTGAAGTAAGAGCCAGTTGCAATAACCAGACTTATGAATTGCTGTATGGAGGACCAGAATTTAAGGATCTGAGGGCAGGCCCACCAACAGTGAAGGTACGTGCCTTGCATGTTGCAGCCTTTCCAGCAATTGGGGGATGCAGGTTTCTTTCTTAATTTAGATATTGTGCATGTTTCACCATTTGCTTAGTTTTACAACCACTGAAGTGCAATAAAGGAGAATGTTAGTCCATTGCTAGGCCTTCTGGGGAGACTGATCCATGCTTCTTGAGACTTATTTTAAAAAGTCAGAAGTCAATTCCCAGTTTTAACGTGCTAGTTTTCCTTCTCAGATGTAGCACATAGAAGCAGAAACCTGTTGCAGGCAACTAAAAAAGGTTGGTATTATTATGATTATCACCATCACTATCATTATTATTATTTTAATGTGTAGCCAGTCATATCATAGCAGTTTAATTTGCAAGACTATTTGCGAGGTGATGGTGGGGGGTCTAATAAAGATGACAGGATTCAAACTGTGACTGAGTGGAGCCTGCTGAGTTGGGAAAGCAAGATGAAAAGGAGGAAGAGCCAACATCTTATTTCTTTTTTCATAAAACAGAAAGAAAGCAATAAAGCAAAAGGCATTTCCTACAGGTAGCTATTAAATCATTGAGCATGCAGGCCTCTTGAGAGACATCAGCCCTTCTTTCCTTCCCAGAATGGGATTTTTATGATCATTTCTCATGTAATGCTCAGAGTCTTCACTTGGGTCTCTCCAGGTTTTTAACCCAGATTCATGCCACAGTTCCTTTGGAGATGGACCTTCACCCATGCATCACTTTCAAAGAATTCTGAATGGGTCTCTAGTGACACTGACCGAGGTTTCTGTTTTTCTCGTGATAATGTGCTAATGGTCTGAGACCCGGATTACATTTTCTCTACACACCATCATTTGTCAAACTCACTACATGATGCTGGAAATGGGGTGGAGGAGAAGGGGGAAGACAAAGGAGCATGTACTTGGCTCTGCTTTTCTTTTCTGTCCCATGCAAGGCTCCCTTAATCTCTAAAACATCTGATTGGACATCTGAAAAGCAACTGATGACATTCTTTAGTCTTTCACATTTATATGAGACTACTGCACATCTTTTTTTAAAAAAAATGCAGAACCAGATTTCTTTTTAAAAATAATCTCTACCTCTGGATCAGAAAAAAATACAATGGAGTTAGCTCAACTGCCTTTCCCCTCAAATTATGTTATCATTTGGATTGATAATTTTAACACAAAACTTTGTATACGCAAGTCCAGTAGTTTGTATGATTTGTTTTAGGATTCATGAACAATTCCTGAAGGCAACAATAAAGGTTACTACTGCTGACCAAGGCAGAATATTTTTTTCATAACAAAAATCTCTGTGTCCTGATGTTCACTGAAATGTTCAGTGTGAAAAGTAGTATAAACTCTAATGTTACAAAACTGGGGAGCAGGGAGGAATTAAAATGAATGATGTTAATTCAGTTTCAAAAAGCATAAAATATCCAGACTGGTACAAGGCAGCACTATCTAGCCCACTCTATTTTCCGCCGTCATCTAAACTCTAGTTTGCAACACATAATTTGATTTAACAGTGAATAGGTGAGCTTTGCAACATTTGTTGGCAACTTCTGAATTTTCATAATGAGTGAAAGAAAGCAACAAGTATCTGACTCAACTAAATCCAGCAGTTCAACTTCTCCTTTGTTACATTTTGTCATTTGATATGGGGCCGTGTTATACCTTTAAAAATATGATATTTAATGTCAATTGCTCTCCACACCGATGAGGCATAGTTCCTAACTTCAAATTATTTAACAGGCACCAGAGTGTTTTAAAAAATCCAAAAAATATACTGATATCTAGCTTTATTTGAAATCATGGCATGAAATCAAACTCTTTTCTATGATTACTTTATGTGCATGAGCCATTGCTGGCAGCAGTCCCATACTCTGGCGTCTTTCTTCAGTGGCCTGAAGTCCAATTAGACTTCACCTCAGGTAATTCTTCAAAAGAAAATCCTAATAAAATCCTAATAATTTTAATTTGATGGGCGACATGTCAGGGAAAATACTAACAACCTCAAATCCAGTATTAACCGGTGGTGGAAAACCGGCCAGGGGGTATTTCCACCAGAGAGCTTGGAAATTTTTCAATGGATGAGGAAGAGGGGAGGAAGCCAGGCAGAGAAGAGCTGAAGTGAAGCAGAGATGGTTCTTTGCCAAAATCTGCTTCTCACCAAATATTCAGGGGTCAGGTTTGGACTTCAGAACTGGCTGATAATTAGCTACATTTCATATCAGAAAGACCAGCAAGAAATTGACATAGAGAATTTTCAACATTTCAGTGTTGATTAGAAGTGATGTTCTAACCCCAGCCACATCTTCATTTGAATCCAGGGTAAGAAGAGGGGCAGCATGGCCATCCAATGGAACACCCTAGCTGCTTGATTCACTGGCTTGCTCCTGGTTTAACCTGCACTGATTCCACACAAATTTTCCCCATTTCAGTTATCAGGCTCATGCTTTTTCTTCCATTTACAAAATTCAACACCACCCATCCACACCCCAAAAAAACCTCTACTTTTTTTTAGCCATACACCAGTATTTTCTGCCATGGTACTGTTTGGCCAGCAAGTTCTATGGTCTATAAAGTAAAGCTCATACCTGAGTGCAAGAACTGCCCCTCCTATCCATTTGGGGCAATAAGTCAATCCACTACCCCAACAAGATGATAGAAAGCTTTTTTTAAAAAAAAATAGGGGATGCCCAATATCATAACACTATTCACAGAATCATAGAATTGGAAGGGACCTCCAGGATCATCTAGTCCACCCCCCCCACACACACACACAATGCTAGAAACTCACAAATACCTCCCTCTAAATTCACAGGATCTTCATTGCTGTCAGATGGCCATCTAGCCTCTGTTTAAAAACCTCCAAGGAAAAAGAGCCCACTACCTCCTGAGGAAGCCTGTTCCACTGAGGAATCGCTCTAACAGTCAGGAAGTTCTTGCTAATGTTGAGCCGAAAACTCTTTTGATTTAATTTCAACCCATTGGTTCTGGTCCTACCTTCTGGGGCCACAGAAAACAATTCCACACCATCCTCTATATGACAGCCCTTCAAGGACTTGAATATGGTGATCATATTGCCTCTCAGCAGCCTCCTCTCCAGGCTAAACATGCCCAGCTCCTTCAACTTTTCTTCATAGGACTTGGTCTCCAGACCCCTTACCATCCTCATCGCTCTTCTCTGGACCCGTTCCAGCTTTCTATATCCTTGCTAAAATGTGGTGCCCAAAACTGAACACAATACTCCAGGTAAAGCAGAGCAGAGTAAAGCGATACCATCACTTCACATGATCTGGAAACTACACTTCTGTTGATACAGCCCAAAATTGCATTTCCCTTTTTAGCCACCACATCACACTGTTGACTCATGTTCAGCGAATGATCAACTAAGACCACTAGATCCTTTTTGCACATACTACTGCTAAGACAAGTCTCCCCCATCCAAAGCCATTTTTCCTACTGAAATGCAGAACTTTACATTTAGCCGTTAAAATTTGTTTTATTGGTTTTAGCCCAGTTTTCCAGTCTGTCAAGATCATCCTGTATCCTGTTTCTGTCTTCTGTGTTTGCAACCCCTCCCAATTTAGTATCATCTGCAAATTTAATAAACATTCCCTCTATTCCTTCATCCAAATAATTTCTAAAGATGTTGAACAAAATAGGTCCCAGGACAGATCCTTGAGACACTCCAGTTGTCATTCCTCTCCAAGAGGATGAGGAACTGTTCACAAGCACTCTTTGGGTGTGATCTGTCAATCAGTTACAGATCCATCTAATGGTAACAGGATCCAAACCACATTTTACCAACTTGTCAACAAGGATAGTATGTGAAACCTTATCAAAAGCCTTACTGAAATCAAGATAAACAATGTCTACAGCATTTCCCTGATCCAGCAAGGTAATCACTTTCTTAAAAAAAAAAGATCAGGTTAGTCTGACATGACTTGTTCTTGAGAATCCCATGCTGGCTCTTAGTAATCACAGCCATGCTTTCTAAATGTTCCAGGATTGACTGTTTGATGATTTGTTCTAAAACTTCTCCAGGTATAGATGTCAAACTGATGGGTTGGTAATTACCCGAATCCTCCCTTTTCCCCTTCTTTAAGATGGGGACAACATTTGCTAGCCTCCAGTCTTCCAGCACTTCTCCTGTTCACCAAGAATTCTCAAAAATAATAGCCAGAGGCTCAGAAATTACATCCACAAGCTCTTTTGGAACCCTTGGATGCAGTTCATCTGGCCCTGAGGACTTAGTTTCATTTAAAGAAACCAGGTGTTTATGTACTACCCCTATGCTGATCCTATGTTGGAACTCAATACCCTCATTATATGTTCTGTTTATACCATGTTGAGCACTGTTTCCCTCAGAAGAGAAGACTGAGGAAAAGGAGGAACTGAGCAGTTCTGCCCTCTCTTCATTACCTGTTGCAATTTCACTTTCCTGCCCTCACAATGGGCCTACCGTGTCCTTGCTTTTTTTCTTATTCTGAACATAAGAAAAGAACCCTTTTTTGTTGTTTTTAGCATCTTTGGCCAGCCTAAGCTCATACTAACTTTTTCTCTACAAGCACTGGTGATTTGTTTATACTCATCCTTGGTTTTAAGGCCCTCCTTCCGTGCCCCATGGTAAAGCTGCAGTACTGCAGTTGGAGCCCTCTGCTCACGACCTGAGTTCGATCCCAGTGGAAGCTGGTAGAGGTTCAGGTAGCCAGCTCAAGGTTAACTCAGCCTTCTATCCTTTCGAGGTCGGTAAAATGAGTACCCACCTTGCTGGGGGGAAAGTGTAGATGACTGGGGAAGGCAATGGCAAACCATCCTGTAAAAAGTCAGCCTGAAAACATTGTGAAAACGAGCAGTACTTGCACAGAGGACTACCTTTACCTCCCCCCCCCCCAAATCCTAAAGGAGTCTTTTTTTTTATTCCTCAAGTCTTTAGAGACTCCTCCTTGAATTATAACTGTCATAATAAAACCTTACTGCCATCATATTTTAAATTACTTTTTCCTATGTGGCAACAGTGGCATGATGAAGATTTCCATCTGTCCACTTTATATGTTTTGGTTACTTTTTGGGGGGTGGAATATTAGAAAATTTGTCAAATCTTAGAGTTCAGCAAAATTCTCACAGGGGGGTCGAACAATAATATCCCACCCTCGCCACCAAAGCAAGCTCAGGGCGGCTCACAACATATAAAAATTACAATTTACAATTTAAAAACATTATCTCAGTACAATATATATAATTTGCTAATTAAAACCATTATAATTAAAACCATCAAAATTACAATTAAAACTAACATTTACAGTGCTATATTCTAGATGTTCTCCTCAGTAGTTTATGATGGCTGGATATAGTAGACTAAATCCACATTAAGTGAAGGCCATTTGGAAAAGAATAGTCTTGCAGGCCCTACGGAATTGATCAAGACTCCGCAGGGCCTGCACTTCATCCGGTAGTTGGTTCCACCAGTGTGGAGCTGCGATTGGAAAGGCCCTTTCACTTGTACTCTTCAGTTTGGCCTCCTTCAGCCCAGGGATTGTCAACTGATTTTGTGCACCTGATCTCAGAACTCTCTGGGGCACATATGGGGAAAGACGGTCCCTAAGGTAGGCAGGTCCTCGGCCATATAGGGCTTTAAAGGTAATGACCAGCACTTGGTAATGAATCCGGTATACAACTGGCAGCCAGTGCAGCTCATGGAGCCCCGGCCGTATGTGCTCCCACTTCGGGAGCCCTAATAACAGCCTAGCCGCCGTATTCTGCACCAGCTGCAACTTCCGGGTTCGGCACAAGGGCAGCCCCATGTAGAAGGCATTACAGTAATCTAATCTCGAGGTGACCATTGCATGAATCACTGTTGCCAAGTCGTGACGCTCTAGGAAGGGGGCCAACTGCCTCATCTGCCTAAGATGGAAAAAAGTGGATTTGGCAGTGCTGCTATCTGGGCCTCCATTGACAAGGAAGGCTCCAGTAGAACCCCCAACCTCTTGACATGTGTGCCACTTTCAATGGCGCACCGTTAAAAACTGGAAGGGGGATTTCCCTTCTCAGACTGCCACGACCCAGGCAAAGGACCTCTGTCTTCGTTGGATTCAGCTTCAACCTACTCAGCCTGAGCCAACCTGCCACAGCTTGTAATGCTAGGTCCAGATTTTTTGGGACGCAGTCAGGCCAACCATCCATTAGTAGATAGAGCTGGGTGTCATGCGCCACTTTCAATAGAGTCCAGAAGCAAGTATTTCGGGGAGGGGGGGGAGAAAGAGAGCACAATAAAATTTAGAGGTTCCAGAGCTCCTGCCCAAAATGAGGCCTGACTCTCAGTATGAGTGTTTTCAGTAATATAGTTCACAATTAGAATATATGTCCCTTTAATTTGAGACAATCAAGGTTATATTGGCACCAGGGTCGGATCTAGGGGGGGCAGAGGGGGGGTGCTTGCCTCGGGTGCCAACGGAGGAGGGGTCGCCAAATTGGGTATGGGACCATAAGATATAATGACCCATGAGCGCCATTTTTTAATTTTGCCCCCCCCCTCCTCAAAAAACATGTAGCTCCGGCCCTGATTGGCACAATTTCCTTCCACTTACAAGTACCTTTACAGCTCTGAATAAGCAACAGGTGCCTGAATGCCGTTCCTTCAATTTTAAATGATAAATATGATATCATTGGTGTGCTGGGCTCACAACCAGCCAATTAAAAGGTAAATAATAGTTCCTTATGAGCAGGTGCTGGCTTCAATGATTCATTTTTTTAATCTCTTCAATTGAACTTGTTTAAGGGTTCTTTTTTAACCTGTTTCATGATGCAGGATTATAAATAGGAGTATTTGTGACATTACTATTGTTGCCAACCTTCAGGTGGGGCCTGGAGATCTTCTGATGTTATAACTGATCTCCAGATGACAGAGGTCAGTTCCCATGGAGAAAATGGCTGATTTGGAGGGTGCAGCATATGGCATTTAACCTTGTTAAACTCTGTTCCCCTCTCCAAACCCCAGCTTCTCCAGCTTCCATCCCCAAAATCTCCAGGAATTTCCCAACCTGCAGGTAACAACCCTATGACACACAAACACATTTCCATAAAATAAATATTTTTACATGAATGTGTTGGTTTTCCCTCCCCCAAAATTTGCAGAATTTTCAATTTTTCTGTGTTAGTCTGAAGAAGTTGGTTGAAATATAGCAGATCATTACATTCAGCAACTCCCATGAGTAGAGTGATTTATACCATTGCTCCAATGACATCACAAAAGTGTGGGCATGGAAACTGTTTGTGTTTGGGAAAGTATTGATTGCTTATTTTGGCTGTTTTATGAATGCGTGTGCCCCCTTACTAAAGCCATGCTCGGAAATGCTACCAAAGTCTGATAACAGACTTGTGAGCAGGGGGGCAGGGTATGAAACATTACATTTTTATTTAATTGAAGTGCAGCTGCTGGGCAACCCTTTGAAGGCCAAAAAGATGAAGAAATGAAGACTGTATTCAGGGGAACTGCACTGCTGTATTGTTTGTTTTAGGGAATGGAAAAGTCTCCAGGTTCCACCCCAAAGTCTCCAGGCTCCAACACCAAAGTCCCCAGATATTTCCTGAGTTGGACCCTAAATGGAGGGGAAGGAGGTTGGGTGAAGTAAAAGCTTCCCCCCCAAAAAAATCTATGTTCACTTTAATGTAATGAGAAAGTATCAAGGGCTGAGTCTAGACCGGCACTTTGACATAGGGATGGCCCTTCTGCAGCTCAAAAAATGCAGACCACATGCACACATCTGCCCAGTGGCCCACTCTCATACTCACCTCATCCCTCACCATCCATAGAGCACCTTTAAAAATTCCAAGGTGTTTCTGAGGTGCCTTTCGCAGCCATCTGGATGGGCGGGAAGCACCTGTGGAGTGGCAGTAAGGCACATGAGCGATGTGGACATTCCTCCAAGGTGCCCACAGTCTGTCCCTGTTCCGCCAGAGGGCTATACACTGTCTGGACACCCCAGGGCACTTCTGTATGTGCCAGCTTAATTCTGGGTCAGCACACTGCCACCCCAAGCTGGCAGTCTAGACCCTGCCAAAGTCAATCTCTTTTTTTTCAGTGCTTTCCCCCCACTGATCTGGTTAAGTTGTTTAAAATATATATATATATATATATATATATATATATATATATATATATATATATATATATATATATATATATATATATATATATAGCTAAAAATGACAAATGGAGAGGCATAAAATCATGTTTAGAGGGAGTTTTCATTAAGGGAAATAAGTTCTGGTCTCGCTTTTTATATTTTGTAATTCTCCCTAACAGTGTAATCATTCCTAAACAGAGTTATACCAATCACTTCAACTGACATAGAAGGGTTAACTTCACTTAAAATTGCACAGTAAATTTGGAGTAGCTAAGGCATGAGACACCATAGTAACTAACTAAGCACTCTCGAACATGTAGCCACAGTTAGTTTCATTCATCGAGGCATATATTCCTTGTATTTTTAAAAACACACTAAGTATAATGTAATGTGTGACTCTAGAGACCAGGATCTGGAGTGGGGTATCTTTCTCTTTTTCTTACATTACTGTTTCTGACATCAATAGTCACCTTCCCTCAAGCATAATGTATATGAGTACATTTTTTGACTGCATGGTATTTGCATAAGAGAAAATGGGAAGGAAGGAGCAGAGACATGTTTTTAACTTTCTGACAAATAGTTTTGATGATTGTGGACTCCAGTACCAGTAAAAAGAGTGAGGACAGAAAAATAGTTCCCAGTGGCAAAAGTCAGGTTCTCCTCTAACAGCAGGATGAGTGAGGACGTCAAAGGAAACAAAACTTAACTACTGTGAGAATAACTGCAAATTATAGAAGATATGCAGATAGGAAAAGGAGTATATCACTTCCCCATGCAAGCCTGACAGCTATAGAAAGGCATAAATATATGGTTTCTTTTCTTCTCACCCTGTCTACTGCTTTGGACTTTACTTTTTACAAAAGTCTGAAAATGATTGAAAAGATAGCTTGCATGTGTTTAAAACTTTTTTTCAGATGAAATGCAGCTAACTTCACCATTCTTTGCTTTCATTAACATTTTCCCAAGATGAATAATATAGCCACTTAGTGTGGTATAAAGTTTGTCAGTGGACTATATGAAGACTTTGCGCTAGCAGTTCAATGGGAGTTTTCTGCTTCCCAGACTCACATGTGCACTTTTCTCTTCATGCCTGTGGTCCAAGAAGCTTCAGCCCCCAGCCCCTATTTTCACTTGCCCAAACCATTTCATGGTAGGGTTGCCAGGTCCAACAAAGGAAATATCTGGAAACTTTTTGATGGAGCCAGGAGACATTTGGGGTGGAGCTGGGAGACTTTCCCATTTCACATAAATAAATAAAAATACAGAAGTGCAGTTCCCCTGAATACAGTCCTCATTTCCTTGTCCTGGAGCAGCTGCACTACCACTAAATTAAAGTGAACACACACACACTCACAAAGGAGCCAAAATAAACAGTTTGCATGTCCACACTTTTGTGATCTCTCTGGGGCAATGGTATAGATAACTTTACTCATCCAAGTTGCTGAGTGTAACAATCTGCTGTATTTCATCCAATTTAAGGAAACAGAGGTCTAGGGGGTGGAGTTTTCCTCTATCCCATAAGCAAGTTCTAGTTAACTCTTTACCATCTCTTTCATTATACAAACAGCTTCTAAAAGGAATGCAAAATAAACAGAGGCACTGGGCTTCCTCTTTCTCATACATGGCTCTGCCTACTTGCCCTTCCACCATGAGCTTCAATCTCACTGAAATTTAAAGTAGGGTTGCCAAGTCCAATTAAAGAAAAATCTGGGGACTTTGGGTGTCCTGGGAACAAGGATGTGACAAGCATAATTGAACTCCAAGGGAGTTCTTGCCATCACATTTAAAGAGACAGCACACCTTTTAAAATGCCTTTCTTCCATAGGAAATAATTAAGGATAGGGGCACCATATTTTGGGGCTTATAGAATTGGACCCTCCAGTCCAATCGTTTTGAAACTTGGGGGGTATTTTGGGGAGAGGCACTAGATGCTATACTAAAAATTTGGTGCCTCTACCTCAAAAAATAGCCCCCCCAGAGCCCCCAATACCCACGGATCAATTTCCTATTATTCCCTATGGGAATTGTTCTCCATAGGGAATAATAGAGTGCCTAGTAGACATTTCCCTCCCCCCCACACGCTTTCTAAAGGGGGGGAGGGCCTCCAAACTAGGGAATCCCCTGCCCCCTCCCTCTCACACACACACACACTTACCAGAACTTCCTCCGGACAACTCTACTTCCTGTGAAAACGAAAGCAAAAGAAAGGGAGGGGCCATTCTCAGAAGCCCTTTCTGCTTCCTGCCCAGCCTTAAAGGGGCAGACATTTTGCAAACGGCTCAGGAGCTCTACAACATGAAGCCTAAAGGTATGTTCTCCCCCCCCCTCCACCCCCACCCCCGCTTCCAGAGTTTTGAAGAGCGGGAGATGAGGCTGTGAACCCAGAAGTCTCCCGCCAGAGCAGGAGGTTTGGGAAGCCTAATTTAAAGGCATATGCACACACATTCCAAAATACAAGGAGTTTGCAAGCTTCTAACCCTGCCTGAGATCTAAAGGTACATCGTGGCTGTTGGGGCAGGGGAGAAGCCTGCAAAACCGAGGGGACTGGTAAGCCTTACTCATGGAACTGCTACTGCACCATTTCCATGATCACGTTGCTGTCTTGACAAATAATAGTCATGGAGTAAGCGGTATAGCCTGCACTTTCACAAGCACTTTGGCCAAGAATATCTATATACTATTAGTGATTAGTGATAGCTGAATCTTCAGATTGGGCCAAATGGATGCTAAGCAGATGTTTCTACAAAGTTAGGAACCCCCTAGGTTTCCAGAAAAATCTCACTACAAAAAGGAGGGGTTAAATTCCTCCTTCCCCCCAAATAAAAAAGTGTTCTCTATGCAAGCACAGAGAATACATCTACCTCATGAGGGCCAGCAAGTAAGGAGCCACACTTGATCTGCAGTCAGCAGAGCTGTAGGCTGGGAGCCATGCTAGGCCTGGAGGTGTGGCAGGCTGGGAGCTGTGCTGGGCCTGGCAGTGTTATGGCAGTGTCATGACAGTCCAGCAGCCATGCTGGGCCTGGTGGCAGAAACAAGGCAATCAAAAAAGCCACACAATGGCCTAAGAGCCATGCTGGGCCCAGTAGTGATGTGGCAGTCCAAAAGCCACTCTGTGTCTGGTAGCAGCGATGCAATAGCCTAGGAGGCATCCTGGGCCCAGCAGCTGTGATTTTGCAGTTTGGGAACACGCCATACTCAGCAAGAAAATGGGGGCATGCTGGCTCATGGAGGGCAGGTGATTCACCCTCCTGCAACTTTTGCAGCCCTTCCACTGAGTTGGGAAAAAGTCTGCCATCCCCTCCCCCTGCCTGCTAGAAGGTAGCTGGGGAAAGCAGAAAGGATGGAGGAGTGAGTGAATGCCAAGAGTGTGGGGGTACTGGATTGTTAAGGATGTGGGAAGATAGAGAGAATTGCTGTTGTGTACGCACTAAACAAGTGATTTTGATTGGTGGGACAGTTGGGAGGGTATCTCCTTGCAATCTTAATTCCGAAGCAGAAACATATTGGAGAAGACAATCCTTCAGATATCCTGGTGTCAAGCTGTGTAAGGCTTTAAAGGACAAAACCAACTCCTTGAACTGGACTTGGGAGCAAATTGGTAGCCAGTATAATTGTTGTAGTATTGAGGACATATGCTCCCAATAGTTTAGTTTATTTGATTTATATCCTGCCCTCCCTGCTAAGCAGGCTCATGATCCCAACAGCAGCATAGTTGCAGCATTCTGCACTAGCTGCAGCTTCTGAACACTTGAAAAGGGTAGCTCCAAGTCGAGCATATTGCAGTAGTCCAATCTAGATGTAACTATGATCATAAATTTGATTGACTAGATATTACTGGCTCATAGTGGCTAGATCTGACCCAGAAACGGACACAGCTGAGACACTTTTTCGCTTTCAGGCCTCTCTAGAAAGGAGGTTATTTCCTCTTGAGCTGGTTCCTGGATCCAACTATCTGTCTTCAGATCTATTATAGGAGTAGAACTTTTTTCTCCTCCAGGCTGTTGACAACCCTAAGCAGGAACTACAAGCTCTTTGGGGAGTAGCCCAGCCGCCATCCCTGGTTTCTAAAACCCCCAGAAGCACTTCCAGTGTCCTTGCTATATCTTGAGTCAGTGAGAGACATTGCAGCCTTGTTGGAACACTTCCCTGCATCACTGTGTGACCTTTTTAAATCGACAATTATCCTCTCTAGTAAGATACAGAGCTAGTTGCATCAATAAGGTTGCTAATTGACCTGGGGAGTGGGGACATGTCTCTTTAATAGAGTCTTAATGTGTGGAAATAGGCAGTTTATTTATTTATTTAATTTATATCCCACCCACCCCACCAAAGGCAGGCTCAGGGACCTCTCACAAGGGTCGACACTAACACATTAGTGTGACCGATACAATAAACAACAATAAAAACATAGACCATAAAAACAATTTAAAACATTTGCATGTGCTACTATCATAATTTCAGGCAGTGATTTAAATTCTGGTGGTTAACTTTACTCAGAGGACTCAGGATCTCCATAGCGTAGTGCAGTAGGCCATTGGTGGTGTTCTTATGGGCCAGTCCCATGGCTGCAGATGTTACCATTCATATAAGTGCCTGGTGGAAGAGTGCCGTTTTGCAGGCCCTGCAGAACTGTCAGAGCTCTTTCAGGGCCCTAACCGGCAACTCATTCCACCAGCTAGGGGCAGCAACGGAAAAGGCCCTGGCTCCCGTTGTTTTGAGCTTCACTTCTCTGATACTGGGAACTGTCAACAGGTTTTGATACCCGGACCGAAGTGCTCGGTGGGGTATGTGCAGGGAAAGGCGGTCCCTAAGATATGCAGGACCCTGGCCATATCGGGCTTTAAAGGTAATGAGCAGCACTTTGAAGCAAATCCGGTACCCTATTGGTAGCCAGTGCAGACTGTAAAGGAACTCCCATTAACAGCCTGGCTGCAGCGTTAATCTTTTCATGACATATCATGGAAGTATATGTCATGTCATGGAAGTAAAAACCGCAGGGCTTGTAAGGCAGAGATGTTCCACTAGGCATTTTGGGTGAGGGCAGTGATGGCTTTGTCTGTCTGGCACTTTTGCTTTTCCTGCATCTCCTGCCTTCCCCCACCCACCCTGCAAGGCAATGACTTACATGGCTGCTTTACTGCCATCTGACTGGTATTGTTATGTTTTGTGATTTTAATCTTTTATTGTATTTTAATGAGTATTTTGATGTACACCGCCCTGAGCCCTGTCCTACAGGGGAGGGTGGTATAAATAAATAAATAAATAGCATCCAGTTTTCCTCCAAGTCAGCTGGCAGCCTACCTACAAGGGTCTCTGGGTGGGTGGCTGCTTCGTCTTGAATTGGTTCCTGGACTCAACTTCTTTTGTCTTCAGAACTTAATATCCCCTCTCAAAAAGATGGGAGTCAAAGTCCTTGTCTATAACAAGTATTACATTTAGTTTGATTTATCATCTAAAGTGATCAGAATAAAATTAATCTAGTGAAGTAACTGATATCTTAAACAATATCTCTGCAAGACAAAAGTCACAACAGGTAAGGATCACCTAGCAACCTGGGCAAGCAGAAATTTTGGTCCAAAAAGAACACAGAGAGCTCCCACAACAACATATTTCACTTGGGGCTGAAGCATCACTGTGGAGAATCCACATGCTTTTTAAAATATTCATTAATCATCCAGCTAATTTGTTTTCACACAGGAGCGCTGACAGCAAATGAATGTTATTATAGCAAAAACACAGCGCATAATCCAGACTATTATGGCAATCGGACTGATGAAAACGGCTGCTCCATGTGTGCTTTCTGTATGCCGTTCTTTGTCCGACTGTAATTGTAAATCTCTCTCTCTTCACATCTGCTGAAGGAAACAGACCTACCATATGTAGCTGGAAAGAAGATAAAAGCTCTGCTGCTTATCTCAGAAACATGAGCTGACATTTGGCCAAAGATTTCCTAACTAACCAGGGTTGAGGTGACAGCTATATGCCACCACTAAGGTTCCTTCTCTCAAATTGTTTTGTATCTTGTCAATATGTTGCAAGTTCCATTGCATCACTGTTGTTTGATTAAGACTTTCAGAGCCAGTTTACTCTATAAAATGCGGTGATAGCTGAACTGGGCTTCTTAACAGAGAACAAAATGAGATGATAACTGGGTCTATTCTTCTAAATTCCTGCTGCAAAAGGTGTTAGGGTCCAAGCCAAGAGCAATGGAATTAAGAGCACCTTGGACATGTAATTGGGCAGGAGTATCAATAATACACATTATAAACAGAAGCTGTGTACAGAATGAAGCTGTTCATAGGCACAAAAAACAGTACAGGTAAAATCTGAAAACTGTTTCTTCTTCTTCTATATGCTAAATTAGGATTTAGGCAGATCACAAGACAACATTTCCAACTGTTTGATGTTGTTTGTTGGCCACTGAACTGGAATGACTGAGAATAGATAACACATTACTGTTAACCCAATCTTGTCCGATTTTGGAAGCTAAGCAGGGTCACCCCTGGCTAGTCCTTGGATGAAGTCAGGCAATGACAAACCACAGCTGAGTACAGATGGGCAGCTCCAGGGTCATGGGAGGCATCCAAATTGGGTCGGTTCAAAATGAAGCAGCCAAATCTTGTTCAGATGCTCCCGCCCAAGTCACCCATGTCCTGCACCGGGGGGGGGGGGGCACTTTGGTGCAGTTAGGCAGCTGTTACACACCACTCCCTTAGCTTGGTTTGGGTTTCTTTTTTTCCCCCATTCATTTTAGTGGTCATGCACATATGCACTCAAATGCTCATGTGCTCGGTGGCTATTTCTTTACAATAAAAAAAAATACCAAAAGCAGCTTGGGGCAGCCTGGCGGGTTCACACCACCAACCCACCTCACTTGTGTGCTTCCATGTGCGGACTCCCAGGAAGATGGATGGCATGCATCAGAAGAATTTGCTACCACTTTTGAAGTGGTAGCTTTTTGAGTTGTCTCAGAGATGCTGGAGGATGGGGTGAGTGCAGGAGTGAGACAGGAGGCAGGTGTGCATGTCTGAACTTGATTTTTTAATCTGTCTAGGGGCCGTACCTATGTCAGCTTAAACTGGCCATCTGGACCAGCCCACCTCTGAATGTCTCTTTCATTGAAAACCCTGTGGAGTCATCAAAAGTTGACTGTACATTGGCAGCCCACCCCCCCCCCCCCCCAAAAATGGCAACTTGTCCTCAAAATCCAAACATAGCCTACAATTTCTTGAGGCTAGGGTCTTTGCACTCCCAACGCTGTTGTTGTCTAACAAAGGTTGCCCTTCTAATTGCTGTCTCAGGAGAAAGGAAAGTAGGTAGTGGGGAGGGTGTATCAGCTTCCACTTCATCCTTATTTCTCTTAAGTCTTATCACCATTTTACTGGATTCACATGCTCTCTTCTCCTCTCTGATTTGACAAGGTTTGTGTACCATCTTCAAGAAAGAGAAGAGCAGCATCCCTGTTCATCAAGAGAAACCTTGGTGGGTAAGTGATATATGTAAAAAAACAACAACAACCCTATCCATCCACATATCTCATTCTGCAGAGGTTGTCCAGAAGAAAAAGCTGAGATCTGTGGGTATTTCAAACGTGGTTCAAGAAAATTGCTCATGGGAAAGCAGTCACACAGACACCTCCCCTACATGAAAATGAGCAGATCCCCAGGTAGGCGACACATATAAAATGGCCTGGAGGCATGTGAGGAGGAGGGTTTATTGCTCCTCAGCCACACTCTCCACACTTCTGTTTAAAATAGCCACGCTATTTAAAAGAACCACACTCTCCAAAATGTTTAAAATAGTTCTTTAAATTATAAATATTGGCTAGCTGGGTTTTATGGGGTTGGGAGGAAGAGAGGGAAACCATGCTGTATTTTTATATGAAAATAGGATGTCAAGAGTTGTAAAAATCTTATCACAAATCTTGCAGATCATGCTGTTGGAGTGAGCAACTCAGCATGCCTGGACATTGGGTTGGGAGCACTATGTCACTCTAGGTGTGTATAGGTGCTATCTCCTTGAATGAGATGCCTCTCTGTCTTAACCAGAGAAGTGCCCTCTAACCCCTCCCCCTCTCTTTCTCACTTTGTCCTCTCACTCACTTACATGGCCTTCCATGAAGACACATATCTATGCATGTCTCTCTTATACATACAATGTCCTCATACTCCCACACATATGATGCCGGACAAGTTGGCCATTTGTGATAAAGTACTCTTTTGATTAGGCTTCTTTCTCTCCTTTGTCAGAAACATGCCCTGAATGTGAACTGGATCTACTTGAATAAATGCAGAGCTTTTTTTGAGCAGGAACGCACAGGAATTCAGTTCCAGCTGGCCTGGTGTCAGGGGGTGTGGTCTAATATGCCAATGAGATCCTGCTGGACTTTTTCTGCAAAAAGTCCTGAATAAATGTAAATTTAACTTCTTTGCAATATACTTCTTGGGACCTTTATTTACTTTTCTCAGTATCATGCTATGTGTAACAATGGTGATGTCAGGGGCTGTGGCCTAATATGCAAATGAGTTCCTGCTGGGCTTTTTCTACCAAAAAAGCCCTGAATAAATGTAAATTTAACTTTGCAATATAGTTCTTGGGACTTTTATTTACTGCTCTCAGTATCATGCTTCTATGACTGAGCAAACTCTGCTATATGAACCAAATATCCAAATACATGCACGCCTTTCTTAGGTGTGGGCAGCATTAGCCTCTATCTGCTTACCATCTTCTCTGCACTGTCTTCCTATTTGTCAACCTTCCAGAGCATGGGTGTTGAACTCATTTGTTATGAGAACCAGAGCTGACATAAATGAGACCTTGTCACCAGACCAGGCTGGGCTATTTGTGTACCGATTTAAAATTAGGTAGCAGAGATATAAACCTTTTAGAGGACACAAACATGACTAAAGATTTTTTTTTTAATTTAAAACATGTTTTAAACATCAGCACTTGTTGGTCTTAAAGGTGCTTTCTTTGTATTTCTCCCATGGGATCCAGGGAAATGGGCAAACAAAACTCTGGCTCTTTTCCTCTCTCCCCAGGGAACCAGGAGGGGGAGGAGCCTCAACCAATAGAGAAAAAAGAGGTTTTGTGCTGTAGCTCCTGTGTGATTGAGAAAACCTTACAAAGCAAGTTGAGATGCAGAAGGAAGCAAGAGAGAGGGAGAAGGAAGCAGACAAGAGCCAGTTGCTCAGGAGCCTGAAAGGGGCCCTCCAGGGGCCTAATTCAGCCCCTGGGCTGCATGTTTAACACCGCTGTTCCAGACAGCAAGCAAAATGTTTTTTGCTCCTCCATGCCAATCCACTGTCTATCATTTGGGAGAGGCAGGAATATAGCCTCTATTTTCATCCCTTCCTCCATTTTGGAGCACCTGTCTTTAGAAAATAGAAGTAATTATCTCAGGGGTTGTTTTGTAGAAAAATAGGTGGCGGAGTATTAGCATAATTTATTAGCATATATCCCCCCCCCCCAGCCAAAAGCAACCTGATGCAAGAAAGGAGAGCCCTGGGCAAGCAAGGCCAGATTGGGCTGGCTAGAGATCCAGCCAGCCCAAGCAGGCCTCGCCCACCTGGGGCTCTCCTGGGCTGCCCCTCCCAGTCAAAAGGTCAGCAAGCCTCCTGCCACCCAAAATCACATAAGAAATGGAGAAAGGGTGGCATGGGCTTCTTTAGGGGTAAATGAGGGTGCTGGGGGCATGGCAAAGCCGCTGATGGCTGGCTGGCTGCCTGCTCTCCTAATCCAGGGATTGTTATGCAGCTTCACCTATTATTCAGTGAACAAGATAGGTGGGAAGGAAGAGGTGGAACCCTCAGAAAGACTCAGGAGCTGTGCTCCTGTGAGCTTCTGCTGAATCTGAGGCCTGCCTCCTGGCAGGTAGATAATGGGACAGAAAGCAAGATTATTAACATTATAGACCCAAGAAATCCCTCAATAAAATGATTGGCAGAAAGAAGAAACTGTCTATTGAAAGAACTATTTATTTGTTTGGTGGGGTGGTTAGACACCACTCAGCCAAACAACATTAAAACAACACAAAAACAGATAACAAATATAAAATAATAATATTAAAATATGTGGCTAGTACCACACAACTAACCAACCATCCACCCTCCCCCCAACATGTGGATTATACTCCAAAGGTCATCCTAAACAATTAGGCCTCAGAAGCCCTGCAGAAGCTAAACAAGCCCAACAGGGCATGGGTGTGATCAGACAGTATGTTCCATAGAGTTAGGGTTGCCAAGTCCAATTCAAGAAATACCTGGGGACTTTGGGGGTGGAGCCAGGAGACTTTGGGGGTGGGGCCAGGAGACATGGGGGCAGAGCCAGGAGCAAGGGTGTGACAAGCATAATTGAACTCCAAGGGAGTTCTGGCCATCACATTTAAAGGGATGGCACACCTTTTAAATGCCTTCCTTCCATAGGAAATAATGAAGGATAGGGGCACCTTCTTTTGGGGCTCATAGAATTGGACCCCCTAGTCCAATCCTTTTGAAACTTGGGAGGTATTTTGGGGAGAGGCACTAGATGCTATACTGAAAATTTGGCACCTCTACCTCAAAAAACAGCCCCCCCCCAGAGCTCCCAATACCCGCAGATCAATTCCCCTTCATTCCCTATGGGAATCGTTCATGGAGGTGCATAATGGCTGTGGGGGTGGGGCTTCCCCCACCGGCCAGCTGGCTGGGGGAGCGGGGAAGCCTGTAAAACTGGGGGATCCCCCGCTGGGACCTGGGGATTGGGAAGCCTACATAGAGTAGGCACCACACCTGAGGAGGCCCTTCCCCTTGTAATAGTTAATAGAAACATCTTGGGACCAGGCACCTGCAAGAGGCCCCTAGAGGATGACTGAAGGGAATTTAGGGAGTTGTAATGGGAGATGCGGTCCTGTGGTTATAAGGGTCCCAGACTGCTAAGGGCGTTAAAAGTAAAACACATTGAACTTGATCCAGAGAGGCTAATTGGTAGCCAGTGCAGCTGCTGCCAGACTGGGGTAATATGAACTGACCATGATATTCCAGTTAGCCAACTGACAGCTGTGTTCTGGACCACCTGCACTCTCCTAAACTTTGGGGACAATCTTTTCCCATGGGAATACCTGCTAGCCATTCTACTTGGAAAGTGCCCCTGTCAGTTGGCTCACCTGACATGCACAACTGCTGCTTGTTCTGCCCTCACACTCACCCTGTTCTTCAATGTCTCTGAGATGCATCAAATAGATACCAGCTGATAAGTGGTAGCAAAGTCTTCTGCCACACTGCTCCTGTGGTTCCTGGTGTCTGACCATGGGAGTGTGCAAGCAAGGTGGATTGGTGGTGTGAATCCACCAATCTGCTTTAGGCACTCAGCAGTATTCCTTTTTTAAAATATCACTGCTATGGAGCAGATAAGTGCATGAGCACATATGAACATGACCACTAAAAATGTAAGGGGGGAAAACCCCAAGAGGGATGGTGCACAACAACCATGTAAACACACCAATGTGCCCCCTGCACAATATATGGGCCCCTCACACAGGAGTGTCTGATCAGAATTTGTCTGCTCCATTTTGGGACAGCAGGATTTGCAACATCTCCCAGATGCAAGGACCTGTCGCTCTGAATGCAGCCAACTAGCTGACCCCTCCTGTGCTCTCATAGCGCAATACAACTGTGAGAAGCAGAGAGAAAGCATAATAAAAATAATTTCTGAAGATTTCCGGAGAATAATATATAATAACTATTATTTATATTTTAAACATTATATATTAAAAATTCAAATTCATTTCAGACTGTGATTATATAATTTCCAAAGGCAAATCTTTATTTTGCATCTTTTTTTCTGTTGTAGACACCCTGAGGAAGCTTTTAGAAACAAGACATGCGGGGTTTTGGAGGGACCTTCTACTTAACTTTTTTTTTTCTTTGTGCAAAGCCTAACTGGTATCATAATGTCATAATGTAGACAATGCAACCCTCTTAACTTAGAATATACAAGGGCAAATGTAATATTAACCAGAGATCAGAACAAACTAGGTTCGACTGAGAGACGAAAGGTAATTCCTATAAGTCTGGGTGATTTTTCTGGCACTAAATGTTAAACTACCACACCTTTAATTATCCCAGTTTTCTTATTGTTGACAGCATTCCCATTTTTATTGAATCACCATTTGTTTTATGCCCAACTCATTCTGTAAGGACTTAGTTGTCAAGCAACTAGTTTTAATTTTTTTTCTATCTCTTGTATCTTGTTTGGGACACTTGTGACAGGCCTTTTCTACCAACTGAGAGGACCCACAAAACCTCTTATAATTTTGGGGGATCAGGTTTGTTTTAAACTGTAAGTCTTCCCTCAGTTACAATGTGTTAACCTTCCTTTCAGTTTCAAGATGTTCTTAGGGTAGATTTTGTGAAGGCTTTGGGTTTGTTGCCATGAAGACTGTTTTGTGATGAGGAAGATCTCTGAGGCAAGAGATGTACGTAAATAATAAAGAGGATTTATTTATTTACAGGTTGGTTTTATCAACATCACAGGTCTACAGCTAGTCAAAGGAAGAGGCACATAAATTTCAACTCATTATGGCTTCAGAGTGTGGTCTGAATTCTCTTTAATGTTTTTATGTACAAATAGGCTTTCCTTGACTAGTAACTAGGCTGGATCCTTTCACCCACATGGGATTCCACCCGCACCAGATTTCCCTTTCCTGAGAGTCAGATTAAATGGCAAAAGATCTGCTCATTACCAGATACAGGCCTAATAACAGGGTGTTCTATTGTCTCCCAGAGGTAGAGTTAAACCACTCTGCCATGCTGCCAGACAGAACTACTTTTCAGACTGTCTGATCTTTTGCTGAA
The DNA here is from genome assembly GCF_032191835.1 of Heteronotia binoei. NCBI lineage: Eukaryota > Metazoa > Chordata > Lepidosauria > Squamata > Gekkonidae > Heteronotia > Heteronotia binoei. Next base: position 53,036,127 of record NC_083235.1, on the reverse strand, counting down.
GTCGACTCAAAACAATCACTGCACTTTCTTCAAGAGTTAGATCTGAAGTCCTTCCTGTTGTGCTTCTCTCCCACATTCCATCCCCCCCTTCTGAAAGGTGATTGGATGCTGAACCAGCACTCCCATAGACTCAGTTGAGTGGTTGTGTTTCCCTTCAAGGGCAGGACAGCTTCTTCTCCATCACAGACACACAGTATAAGGCAAAATCCAGATGGGTAGCTGTGTTAATTTGCGGCAGCAAAATAAACCAGGAGTCCAGTGGCACCTTTAAAGATTAGTGAAATTTATTCCAACATAAGCTTCATCAGATGCATAGGAGTGTAACAGGACAAGATCTTTAATCTTCTCTTTTCAAGTAAAATGGCAAGCAGATGAGGAAAGATGGGATTGTGATATATGGTGTACTGTCAATGCTTCATTTGAACCAGAGCTCATAAAATCCAGCCTGTTTGCAATACTATATTAAATACTGGTTAAAAATATATCAGTTCTGAATATGGTGACTCTGTGAATTAATATCCTCCAAAACGTCCTATTGTGAACAGTCTTGTTCAGGTATTGCAGACTAAAGGCCATGGCTTCCTTGGCTGAGTTAATCCATTTCATGTTCAGTCTTCCTCTTTTCATTCTGCCTTCAATTTTTCCTAGCATTATTGTCTTTTCTGGGGATTCTCACCTTTTCATAACATGGACAGAATATGATAACCTCAGTTTAGTCATTTTAGCTTCTAGGGAGAATTCAGGCTTGAATATTGGCAGAACACATCAATCAATCAGATTTATTCAGTCAATGGTCAGTACAAGTAACAAGATTACAGGTTACAGATAAAAAAAGAAAATTCTTACAAAGAGAAGTTGAACAGAATAACCAACAGAGAAAAATGATACCAAATTATAAAATTAGCAAACTTTTACATTCAGCACAAAAGATTTCCTGACAGATTTTACAGGGCGCTGTGAAGAATTTCATGCAACAGACTGTAATCTGAGGTTGTCATGTTTTAGAAACATCCTTAAAATATCATAGTCAAAACAGCCAGAAAAAATAAAGAAGAATATGTTCAATTGCTTCCACCTCACCAGCACCACAAGGGCAAATTCTCTTCCACATGGAGATCATTTTATATCTCCCTCTAACACCCCAGAGGGGAGAATTTGCCATCGTGACAGAGAGAATGCCCTCCATTGTCCTGAAATCTCTGACAAGGAGATATAGGGGGTCACTGCAAAACTATATCTAAGATTCTCTGGAGTCATAAAATTTGGAATGCTAAAAATATCCTCCTGTCCCTCAGTGCCTACCTAACAGCCTTTATTTTACCCATTGCTCTAGCTTTATCATGGCCCATTTCTGGGACAGTTTGTAAAGAAAATCCTAGATTCAGCAGTAAACTGCCTTTACCCAGGAAGATCGAAAATTATCTCAGAAGATTAAATGTGTCAGACTTGAGCCACCATAGCCTCCACTTCAACAAGGTCAGATTCTAGACACAAGCTTGCACTGGAGCTGCTCTTAAAACTTTCAATTGGACTTGCTGTAATGAAGTGAAGCAAGAAGCAAGTAGTCCAAAAGTTGGGACAATGTTTTTTTTTTAAATCTGGAATAATTTAAGGGCAGTTGGTAAATAGCGCCCTCCTTTAGTGCATAGAAATTTTATTGGGCAGTTTTTTGACTGATAGTGACAACATGTTAATGATGGCACTCCTGGTTCCATACAAATGGATCACCACCCCCAAATATTTAAAACATGGTACTCTAACCTGTGGCCATTGATACTACATATCCTTATTTTTGGACTCTTACCAAAATATATAATTTTGTTTTTTTGATAATTGATCTCTGATTCTCTTCACAATAATGGCTGAACATCTTAAGCACTTGAACAAAGCAGGAGTCAAGTGCCCCTTTAAAACCAACCAAGTTTTATTTAGAATGTAAGCTTTTATGTGCTAAGCACACTTCATCAGACGAGGGGATCAGGTCTGATGAAGTGTGCTTAGAGAGCACATGAAAGCTTACTTTCTAAATAAAACTTGGTTGGTCTTAATGGTGAAACTTGACTCCTGCTTTGTTCAACTGCTTCAGATCAACACGGCTGCCCACCTGGATCCACCTTAAGCACTCTTCTTAGACCCAACGTGGTTCAATAAAGTATCACTGTGTCATCAGCGAATAACAATCTTTCTGTCAGCTAGCATGGCGGGATGAGTATCTAGGTTACTTAAACTGTTAACCACATTGTTGATATTAAAAATAAACAACAATGGTGCCACAACACAGCCGTGTTTCACTCCTTTAATTGTAAATACAGGGTTAGAGAGATGTCCTTTCCTGTTGCATCTGACCTTGAAGGATGTATTGGAATATAAAGCTCGGATTAAATATAGAAGCCTATAATCTATGTTAGTGGCTTCTAATTTTTCCCATAATATCCCCCTAGAAATTGAGTCAAAGGCAGTTTTCAGGTCAATAAAAGCTGTATACAATGAGACTGAACTATTAGTTGAGTATTTTTCAATTAAGTGTTTCATAATCAGTCAGTGTCGCAAAGTGATCTACCCTCCTTGAACTCAGCTTGTTTATCAATGAGTACATTTTCTTGTTCTATCTAGTTACTAAATATACCCAGGAGATGGCTGGCACAGAGTTTGCCTATTATGCTAAGTAGATGAATTGGTTTGTAATTGGCTAGATCATCCCTCCTCTCTTAAAAAAAAAAAAAGATATGATGATTTTGGCAGAATGCATTACTGTGTGTAAATGCCACCACAGCTGGATTCCAATAAATCTAAGATTAGAGGGAAGATAATTCAGGTAAATTTATATTCTAGAATTTCACCTTTTCTTTATATATAAGTGTGTCTGTGCCATGGGACTTAAATAGTGGACTAAATTCACATTGACATCCATTTAGGATACACATGTCTTCTGTCTGTATATGATGACACTTCTTAAAAACTTTAAATACAAATGCAGTTTCAATCTGATCAATCTGGACTGACAAAGTACAATTAAGGTTTCTCAGGTTTACATCTGCTTCTGTTTCTCTGTTCAGTGAATTGCCTATTCACCTGCAGCATCTGCTGCATTCCTGAATAGATCTTTCATTATTAGGGGCAATCATAAATGCATCTAATTTTCAACATGGCCCCATTTGTGGATACTTAAATCCAGTGGTTGTGGCCATGGACAGGCAGGACATGTATTTGTACAAACCTGAGGAAAAACATGTTTACAGGAAAATCTGCTCTCTAAAATAGGAAAATAAAAATGGGAGGTTAACCCCCCCCCTCCCGCCAATGATAGAAGGGGAACCTGTAGCTTTAATAAACATATGCTCTCAATGGCCATTGCCAGGCATCTACAGCAGTATTGTGAAGATTTGGTTTGAGGGGAGGACTCATTGCTTCTGGCCTGGAAGCAGTTACTGAGTGACTTGCTACCACATTACTTAAATTACTCATCCAAGTCAGTTGCTTGCTGATGTTCAATAGCAGCTACCCTGTGAAATCAAATGTGGTAGAGTGGTTAAAGCTTCAATTTAGGATCTGTGACCCCCAGGTTTGAATCCCCACTCTACTGTGAAAGCTCACTGAGTGACCTTGGTCCAGTCACAAACTCTCAACCTACCTCACAGAAATTTTGTGAGGAAAAAAAAATGGAGAGGAGAATGATGTAAGCTGCTTTGAGTCCCTACTGTGGAGAAAGGCAGAGTATAAATGAAATAAATAAATAATAAATTTAGCTGAAGATGGGGTGCAGATAAAAGGCAGGTTGGTTGTTGGGTGGGAAGAAGATGAAGCAGGGAAAGGTAAATATGTGGGGTTGCTAGGAGGAGGGAAAATTGAAATAATGTGGGGAAGAAGAAATGTGAGAAATGACGAGGCCTATACAAGTTCTTTAGGGTTTCCAACCATGCAACTAGGTAAAGGCCAGGGAAACTAGGTAAAGTCCAGGGAAAGCGAAGCAGGGAATGATGAAAACAGTGGGACAGATAAAAGGCAGGTTGGTTGGTGGGTAGGAAGGAGAGAAAGAAGCAAGAAAAAGCTATGGAAGCTATCAGAGAAGGAAAATACGAAATAGTGGGGGAGGAGAAATGAGATTACACCCCCCCCCCCCCAAGTTCGTATGAGTTTCTGGATTATAAAATCCTATTAGACCAAATTTTGCAATTGAATCAGGGCTCACTCCCCACTCTTTGAACTGCTCATATGATTAAATTTCAATATATAGGACTATCAATGAGTAGTTGGTATCTTCTGTTTTACCAACAAAAACAACAAGCAAAATTAGAGAGCACTTCAATATTTTTGCTGCAAAGAAAAATTAAGGGAGGTAATTTTTTAACCCACAAAAGACACATGTTCTACTTTGCTGGTATGGTGGTTATGTTGCAACAAATGGAAAAGCTTTCCTCTAAACTCATTTCATTAAAATGCAAGCTGTTGGACTATTAAAAAAATCACAACTAGGAATAAGGCCCATTGTGAAGAAAACAGGCTCTAGAAAGAGGATCTGAGCAAGTACCCCCTACCCTTGCTGTCTACCCACCCAAGTGAATGTCAGAACTTGTATCTTTGCTGCTGGTCCTCTATAATGTGACCAATGCTGTATGGTAGTTTTATTGTGGCTTAGAGCTGTATTGTTACTGAACCAAACTGACTCCATGTTGTAACCTCTGCTTAACCCAGAGTGCCTGAATAGTAATTAACCTTGCCCCACTGGTATCCAAAATATTTGGGGCTGTAGAATGAATTATGTCTTGTCTCTGCACATTCTCACACTGGGACCCTTTGAAGCCGAACAGCATGGCCTTCGGAGTAGGGAGGCATCCTCTCTACTGATAGTGATGGTGAGAAGACAGCTGCGCCCTACAATGTGAATTGTGGCTTTGTGAGATGTTTGCTTTACGTGTATAAAATCAAGCTGATGCTGGCTCTCGCCATTACTGTTATCTTGCCTTTTCCAGCACCTAGTTCTCTTCAATAAAATCCTAGCTTTGTAACTGAGTATGGGATCCGTTTGAAGTTCTTGAGTTCTGACATTATAACAGTAATCCCATTGTTCGTGGCTTATCTGTACTGGAGGCTTGGCTCGATGGCGGCAAAAGTACCAGACGACGGAGAGCCCACCACCCCATCGGAGGACCCGCCGCTCGACCCAAACGTGACGGGGGTCCGACGCAAAATTAAGGTTCCAGCGCCCTTCTCGGTCGACGCCGCCTTCCCGGCCCCGCGAACCTGGAGCCCGCGGAAGTCCACGGCAGCAATCGACGCCGCGGAGCAGCGGTATCGAAGCATGTTGGGCGAAGGAGGGGCAGGAGACGACGACGAGGGCCAGGCGGAGGGCACGGAGCCCCGAGGGGGGGAAGACCCGATCCGGACCCTCCGCAACGAATTATTCGATTGGGTGCGGGAAATCCACGGCGATGTGCACCGTTCCCGCGTGACGATGGCCGAGGAGATGCAGCAGAACCTGGGCGCTATCCACGACCAGCTCCGCACTTTGCAAACCGCGGTCCTGGGGATACCGTATGGAGTGTTGCCACTGGGGCAACCGCCTGTCGCCCCGCCGGCCCCCGCCCCGCAGGCTCCAGCTGCCCCGGCGCCGCCGGCCCCAGCGGCCCCAGCGGCCCCGGCACCTCCGGCTCCGCCGGCTCCGGCCGCCCCGGCACCGCCGGCGCCACCCGCACCAGGGGCCCCGGCCGCCCCGGCGCCGCCTGCACTACCCGGTCCGATCCCGCCGGCCCTACCGGGCCCAGCACCGCCACCTGGGGCGCCGCGAGCGCCAGGAGGGGCCGAGGGACGGGGAAGAGAGTTGAAGATTACGTTCGATGGGAATCCGGAGGACGTGGAATACTTTACTATTCAGTGCGACACGTTTTTCACCCACTGGGGCGCCGACTACCCTACCGAGGCCAGCCGAGTGTACCACATCGCGTCTCGACTGAGAGGGGCGGCCCGCAAATGGTATGTGGGGCTTTTCATGGGGAGAAAGCCCGAATTAGCTACCGTGGCAGGGTTCCTGCACGCGATGCTCCGCCAGTATGGAGATCCCTTACGGGAGGAGAAGGCGGTCGCTGCCCTCCAACGCATCGAACAGGGCAACCGCTCCACCCGCGAGTACGCCACCGAATTCCTGGGGTACTGTGCGGCAGCGAGGGGATGGAACGAGGTCATGAAATACACCGCGTTCATCAATGGGTTGAATCCGAGCATCCTCGACCGCTGTTACAGTCAGGGAAGGCCCGACACGCTGGTCGGCTGGATCCAACTGGCCGGGGAAGTGGAGACCAACCTCCAACACGTGGGGATGAGGGGACAGCAACTAGCGAGGAAGGGAGCCAAACACACCCCAACTAAATCCGAAGGGAAGAAGGCTCCGACGACCTCCACCCCGTCTCCCGCCCGCAAGTGCTTCCAATGCGGGGACCCAAATCATCTTGCTGCTAACTGCCCTGGGAAAGCGGGATCCACACCACCCACGGCGCGGCCAACCACCCCGGGCCCGAAGAAGAAGAAGAGCAGCCGATCGAAGGAGCCCAGTCGGGGCTCCGTCGCCACTTCCTTGGCGACTGACGAGGATTTTACCACCAGCCTGGCGGCAGTCGAAGAATCGACCGAGGAGTCGGACGATACCGAGTCGGCGGGAAACGACAGCGACCTGCTTTAATGGGTGCCGCAAAGCAGGTCCAACAACAGCCGGCACTCCTCACGGTGAGAGCAACTGGGGGTTTACTTTTTATGGCCGTCACCCTCCTTAACCCGAACCTAAAGAGATTCATGCACGCCCGAGCGCTAATCGACTCAGGGTGTAACAGGGACTTGATCACCCCCCGCCTAGTTGAGGCGCTGGGATTAGCCACTTCGCCCCTGCCACAACCGATGCAGTTCCAGCAAATGGACGGGGGGCCCATGAGAGGGGAACCATGTACTTTAGAAACTCAGGCGGTCCCGGTAGGGACTGAGGAGCATTGGGGAATTGAGACTTTCGTAATCGCCCCCTCCTGCTCTTTCGACGTGGTAGTAGGCTCAGCTTGGCTCGCCCGCCACCAACCCGACATAAGGTGGGAGGAACAGATCGTCCGGTTCCCGGATTGGAGGTGCGAGCATCACCACTGGCGCCCCGAGTGGGGGCCGCACGCTCCCCCCCAAAACATGCGGGCGTGCCTCACACTCGAGGAAGTCGCCTCCATCCCCAAGGAGTACCGAGACTTAAAGCTGGCATTTAGCGAGAAGGAAGCGGATGAGCTACCGCCCCACCGCCCTACAGACTGTGCCATTGAGCTAATCCCAGGGCAGCAGCTTCCCAAAGCGAAACTGTACTCCATGGGTTGGGCGGAGAAGGCTGAACTCCGAAAGTTTTTGGACAAAAATCTAAAGCGTGGCTTTATTCGACCCGCCACAGCTCCCCATGCCGCCCCTGTCCTATTCCGAAAGAAAAAGGACGGGTCTCTTAGGCTTTGCACAGATTTTTGTGCGATAAACGGGATTTCCATGTCCAACGCCTACCCGATCCCGTTGATAAAGGACTTATTAAACACCGTAGCAAAGGGGAAAATATTTACCAAACTCGACCTCCGAGACGCATACTTCCGCGTCCGCATCAAAGAGGGGGACGAGTGGAAGACAGCCTTCAACACCCCACTGGGACAATTTGAGTACCTTGTCATGCCGTTTGGGCTACAGGGAGCCCCGGGTGTTTTTATGAACTTTATTAATGAAGTGCTGCGGGACTTCCTGTTCAAGGGGGTGGTGGTGTACCTTGATGACATCATTATCTATTCACAAGATCTAAAGTCTCATGTGCCTTTGGTCAGAAAAGTGTTAAGCACCCTTTGTAAACACAAACTGTATGCCAAATTGTCGAAATGTGAATTCCACAAGACCGAACTGGATTACTTGGGCTTCCGGGTGTCGGGGGAGGGATTGTCCATGGACCCCGCAAAGGTCCAAGCGGTGTTAGACTGGGAACCCCCTCGAACCCGCAAGCAGTTACAAAGTTTTATCGGGTTCGCTAATTTTTACCGCGACTTCATAAAGGGGTTCGCCACGGTCATGCTCCCTCTTACAGAACTCCTCAAAACTAAAGGGAAGGGTGACGAGGCTAAAAAACCCGGCGCACGCCTAACGTGGACGCCTGACTGTCAAAAAGCTTTCACTGAGCTAAAACGCCTCTTCACCTCCGAACCCGTGCTGGCTCATCCTGACGAACTAAAGCCCTTCGTGGTCCAATGCGACGCCTCCGACGCCGCTGTAGGAGCCATATTAATGCAGAGGGGAGAAAATGGGGTGCTCCGACCCTGTGCCTATATTTCCAGGAAATTTTCCAATGAACAAAGAAACTGGTCGGTCTGGGACAAAGAGGCATTTGCAGTCATGTTTGCCTTAAAAACCTGGCGCTCCTGGCTTGAAGGAGCGAGAGTCCCCTTCGAAATCTGGACCGATCACAAAAACCTGGAAGCCCTCACTGGGCGTCGCAAAATGACTGCAAAACAGATCCGGTGGGCAGGCTTCTTTGCTAAGTTTGATTTTGTGTTGAAACACATCCCAGGCTCAAAGAACTTTTTAGCGGACGCCCTTTCCCGCATGCCCCAACACGACAGTCTCAGGGAGGAGGTGGTGGACTCACTAATTTCCCCCTCAGCCATCGCGGGGGGGGTCACTACCCGCTCCGGTAAACAGACCAACCCACCGGACTTAGAATTACTTTCTCGGTTCCTCTCAGAGTACAAACAAGAAACTGACCGCCCCCCCAACTTGGTCAAAGCCGAGAACGGGCTCTGGTTACATAATGAAAAAATCTATGTGCCCGATCCCCTCAGAAAGGAGGTTTTGGACCGCTGCCACTCAAGTCGCTTGGCCGGCCACTTTGGCTATGTCAAAACACTCAACTTGCTCACCCGCCAATTTTGGTGGCCGAAAATGAAAAAAGATGTTTCAGAATTTGTACTCTCATGTCCCACTTGCCTCATGGCAAAACGAAGGGGGGGCAAACCTCCGGGCCACCTAGTTCCCCTCCCTACAGCCACCCGACCTTGGTCGGTAGTCTCCATGGACTTCATTGTAGAGCTCCCGCCTTCACAGGGCAAAACAGTCATCTTGGTCGTAGTCGACACCTTTTCAAAGCAGGCTCACTTCATTCCTTGCAAACAGTTACCTACAGCCAAAAAACTTGCCCAGCTCTTTTTCACTCACATTGTACGCCTACACTCATTCCCAGACAAGGTCATTAGTGACCGCGGAACGCAGTTCGTTGCCAACTTCTGGCGGGAGTTCTGCAAACTAGCTGGCATTGAGCAAGGACTGAGTTCTGCCTACCACCCCCAGTCGGACGGACAGACGGAGAGGGTTAATGGCCTTCTAGAACAATACCTCCGCTGTTTCATTAATTTCCAACAGTCCAACTGGGTAGATCTCCTCCCCTTTGCAGAATACGGCTACAACAATAGCCTCCATAGCTCAACCAAAACCTCCCCTTTTCAAATCATCAATGGCTACGAGGGCAAGCCGTTCCCCACGCTCGCCCTCCCAGCCAGCCCATCCCAGCCAACATCATGCCAACAATGGTGGGAGGGACTTCGTGAAGGCTGGAAGGGAATTCAGGAAAACCTGGAGGAAGCGAAAAAAGCCTACAAAAAACAGTTTGACAAAAAACACTCTCCGGAGTGGGATCTGAAGGTGGGGGATACAGTTTTCCTGTCGACAAAAAACCTTCCCCTTCCCCAGTCCTGCCGCAAACTTGCACTGAAGTTCCTAGGACCTTTCAAAATCAAAAGGGTGATAAATAAAGTAACGGTGGAACTCGAACTACCCAAATCTCTAAGTAAGATCCATCCTGTTTTTCATTGCAGCTTGCTTCGGCATTCACTCCCTCCACACTTGGTATCTTCCCACTCACCCACCCCCAACTTCCCACCCCACCTCTACCTACTCCCCACCCCCACCCACCTCTTCCTCTCAACTACCCCCACACCCTTGGCATTCCACTACTCCCCCCACCTGTGACATTCACTCCCCCCTTGCTGTCTTTTCACCCACCAATCCTTAGCCTTCACTCACCCCCCCCCCCTTGCTATCTTCCCACCCACCCCACAGCTGAAACAGATGCTGGCTTCCCCCAAATGTGTGTGTGTGTTCTCATCTCTGTGGTGGCTCAAAGCCCTGAAAGAGGCCCAGAATGGAGATAAGGAAGAATAATTATGGGGGTTGTGGGGGGCATAATGATGTTCACAGTTGCTGAAGCTTAGCATTCCTTTCATTTGCAGTGATTCCCCAGGAGGAAATGGTTGATTTATAAAGTTGAGTCTATGATATTGTACCTGTCTGAGGTCCCTCCCCTCAAACACCACCTTCTCCAGGCTCCACCCCTCAAATCTCCAGGAATTTCACAACCTGGAGTTGGCAACCCTATCTGCTTCCAAGTAGCAGTAGAAAGCAACCAGGCCTAGGGCAGCCAACCTCTAGGTGGGGCCTAAAGATCTCCTGGTATCACAGCTGAACTCTAGACAACAGATCTCTCTCCCCCAGGAGAAAATAACTTCTTTGGAGGGTGGACTCTATGACATTCTATTCAGCTGAGGCCTTTCCCTTTACTGACAGAAGCAACCTTGGTTGACTAGAAACAGCCTCTGGCTAGCAGCTTCCCCAATGGGCCCAATATTTGTCTGTCCTGGGGCAATGCTGAGGGGAGGAAGGAGGAACAGGAAAATGACAGCCACCATGGCCTCTGAGGAAATACTCCCAGTAAGGCCACACTTTGCTGCCTAGTCACATTACCACCTTCATTAGCTATCTTGTCACCATTTCCCCACCACTGCTGCCTACTTTCTCTTCTGAATGCAACAGAGATTAGGTAGGCAACAGAGGGCAGAAGAGAGGAGTGAGCATGTAGGTTCTCTTGAGTGGCAGTTGATGGGCCAATCACTGATGCTGTGCACACCACAGCCAGTGGGAATGCTGGATTTGGCCAATTTCATTAGGGAATTATTATCTATCATAATACCTAGGAACAGAGGGGAACACTACTTCATGATGTCTGGGGAGTACTAAAAATGTATATAAATCTAATACTGATATTTAATACCAGGTTAAGTATCTCTTTAATTGTTCAGGGAAAAAAATCCAGAGACATTTTCCCTTAAACTCATTTTATTAAAATGCCAGCTCTTCCTCTCAAAGTTCTTTCTTAAAAAAAAAAAGCAAAAAAAAAAAAAAGCAATGCCACTATTCTTGCAAGGGATGGGAGAAAATGATGTTTCAGAACATATATTTTTCTTTCCATTCTATTCCTTTGAAATACAGGTTATCAAAACGTGCTGTTGCTGCCAAAATACCTAGGAAGTATGCACAAGACATTTTAGGGTTGACCACTGGTAAGCAGAAGGGGGCAGGTGGGTGGGAGGGAGAGAGGCATTTCATTGTCCAAATGAAGGCGATGCTCCCAGGTTCAGTTTAATTCTTTTCAAGTGTGAATCTTACTATTTGAAAGTAACATGACCCTGCTGCTCTTATGCATAAGAATAAGGAGGTAGAATAGAAAATTAAAAGGTTGTAGAAATGATTGTAACTACCCTAAATTGCAGATGGAGGATGCCATTTTGACTATCTTTCCACATTAAAAATAGTAAAAAAAAACCCAATTGTGTGTTTCCTTTTAAAGCACACTAGGGGAAAATGTAATAACATGGTCTGTTGCATCATGCACTAATTTTCTATAAAGGAGGAGTATTTCATTCAATAAAATACATTCAAAAATACAATTTACCTACCTTTAATCCAAAGTGGAATAACCTATTCTACCACCACACTACAGCAAATAAGCAGTGGGATGAGAATGATCTTCCGTTTTATGGAGTAACTATATATGTCTGCACAGGAAGAGGAAAGACTCTTCCTATGTGGAGACCTGTATAGTTACTCCATAAAATGGGAGATCATTCTGTGTAAAACAATTTTATTATTCTGTAATATATTGTAAATATTCATAAAACAAACTAATACGAAATTAATACATTACATTTTCCTCCTCCCCTCCCCTTTTTCCATGACCCCCGCCGGTGTTTATAACTAAAATATCTAACTACAAGGTAGTTTTATCAATTATAGAATCTTCATATTAAAAAATACAAATAACAAAAAGATGAGAAGAATAAGTATATTAAGAGAAAAAAACATATAATTATAATCCATCTTCATTCTTATCTTTTATCCCTTTTCCAAAGAAAAATAATATAATAAAAAACAAAAAAGAAATGTTCCTTTAACATTTTAGTCCATTCTTCCGCAAAACTTCAACTGTTATCAAAAATCACTAAATGTCCCTTTACCTTCCAGTATTTTTCAACATATCTTTGAAATTTCTCCCACTCCATTTAAATTTCTCCAAGTCATAGTCTTTTAAGATTCTTGTAAGTTTGTGCATTTTACTCCATGACATAACTCTTAGAATCCAATCTCATTTTTCTGTTATTTTATCCTGCTTCCATAACTGCGCATATAATGTCCTTGCAGCTGAAAGCAGATACCACACAATCATTCTATCTTGTTTCAGAAAATTTTCCATTTGTAATCCCAACAAAAAAATGTCTGGAGACCTCTTAATATCATAACCTAAAATTCTTAATAGAAATGAAGTCAGTGGAAGAGCTAAAAGATAAATTTGATTGGTTTCAATTTTTACAAATTAAAAGCTTGGTAGAGAAAGATATCAGGAGTACAGGCATAAGACGTGAAAAAACAGAAATGGAGAAAGTGCTGTTGGGTGAAAATGAAAAATTGATTTCAAGGATCTATAAACTATTATTGAAATGGTCTACAGAAGAAGAGGTGGTAAAACCTCAAATGATTAAGTGGGCAATAAATTTTAACAAAGAAATACAAATGGAGACATGAGAACACCTATGGAAGAACTCTATGAAAATATAAACGTGCTATAACATAAAAGAGAACTGTTTTAAAATGCTGTATAGATGGTACATGACACCTAAGAAACTAGCAAAAATGAACAATAACGTTTCGGATAGGTGTTGGAAGTGTAAAAACAGCAAGGTTCTTTTCACCACATGTGAAAAGGCAAAACAATTTTGGTCTATGATTAAACAAGAGATATGGAAAATCTTGGGTTATAATGTCAAGAGAGCACCGGATGTTTTTCTGGTGGGATTACAAATAGAAAGCTTCCCGAAGCAAGATAGGACATTGTTGTGGTATTTGCTTTCAGCTGCAAGAACATTGTATGCGCAAATGTGGAAGCAAGACAAAATACCTGATAAGTGGGACTGGGTCTTAAAGGTTCTTAACTGGAGTGAAATGGACAAACTTACTAGAATCTTAAAAGAATATAATTTGGAGAACTTTAAAGAAGATGGGAATAAATTTCAAAACTATGTGGAGATGCAATGGAAGGTGAAGAGACATTTAGTGGTTTTTGATAATATTAACTGAACTCTAAAAGAGAAAAAGGACTGTGATTACTGAATACTGTTTTAGTAGCGAAATATAAGTAGCTGAGTTTATATAGTAAGTATACGTGAGTTAAAATAAGATTAAGATTTGAATAATTTTTAGTGATGATTTAAGGACTATGAAATATATGTTTAATGTTTAACAAGTAATAATTGAATTTTTAAAAGTGCAAATAAGAATAGATTATGGTTATCTGATTAAATCTGTAATATTGAGGATTAAGAAGTAAGTAATGAGTAAAAGAATAGGAATAGTAGTTATATTGGAGTTAAGATAAAGTTAAGTGAATAATAACTTTTAGTTAAGATTCTATATATGTGAATTTTTACTTTTAAAAGGTTTTTAATTTGTTTTGTATACCGGCAGAGGTCACAGTTTGGAGGGTGGGAGGGGTGAGAAATTGTGTAATGTATTGATGAACTATATGTAGATTTTGATAGTAAAATTCTTTTCAATATATTGCAAAATAAAATTTTTGTTCACAAAAAAAAATCATAACCTAAAATTCTTGACACTTCTTTCTGAATCATTTGCCAAAATTGTTTTGCCTTGTCACAAGTCCACCACATATGGTAGAAAGAACCTTCATGTTTTTTTACATTTCCAACATCTGTCTGACACCTGATTGTTCATTTTTGCCAGTTTCTTTGGTGTCATATACCACCTGTATAACATTTTAAAACAATTTTCTTTAATGTTATAGCATGTCGATATCTTCATAGAGTTTTTCCATAAATACTCCCATGACTCTATTTGTATTTCTTTATATTAATCACCCATTTTATCATTTGAGATTTAACTACTTCATCCTCTGTAGACCATTTCAATAATAGTTTATAAATTTTTGAAATCAACTTTTCATTATCACCAAACAGCATCCTTTCCAATTCTGTTTGTTCTTGTCTTATACTTTCGCTTTTAATGTCCTGTTCTACCAAAGTCTTTATTTGTTGAAATTGAAACCAATTGTACTTATACTGTAATTCTTCAGCTGATTTAAGTTCCACCTTTGCTCTCTGTATTTTTAATAATTGTTTATATGTTATCCGCATTCCTTCTTCAGTATCTAAAGATAGCTTTATTACTTCTGTTGGCACAATCCATAGTGGTTTTCTCTCATCTCCATACTTTTTATATTTTGACCAAGTATTTAACAAATTTCTTCTTATATAATGGTGTGAAAACAAACCATCCATCTTATTTTTCCCATAATACATATAAGCATGCCAACCAAAAATATTTCCATAACCTTCTAGAACCTGTAGTTTTCTATTTAATAACGTCTTCCATTCCTTGATCCACACCAAACATACCGCATCATGGTAGAGCTTTAAATCAGGTAATTGGAAACCACCCCTTTCTTTTGCATCAGTCAAAATTTTCATTTTCATTCTTGGTTTTTTCCCGGCCCATACAAATTCTGAAATCTTCCTTTGCCATTTACTGAATATTTTACTATTCTTCACAATTGGAATTGTTTGAAATAGGAACATAATTCTTGGTAGAACATTCATTTTAATTGCAGAAATTCTGCCCAGCATAGACAAGTTCAATTTATTCCATTTTATTAGATCTTCATCAATCTTGCGCCAAAGCTTCTCATAATTGTTTTTATACAAGTTTATATTTTTCATAGTAATTTCCACACCCAGATATTTTACTTTTGAAGCAACTTCACACTCAGTTACAGTTTGTAATTCTTCCTCTTGGCTCCTTGTCATATTTTTGCACAACATTTTTGATTTTTCTTTATTTATATAGAAACCTGCCAGTTCTCCATATTCTTGTACCTTACGAAGCAACAGTGGTATTACATATATGGGATTTTCATTAATAAACATTACATCATCAGCAAACGCTCTGTATTTATAAGAAAAACTTTTTAATTTCAGGCCCTCTATTTCCTTATCTTGTATTTGCATAAGCAAAATTTCTAAAGTCATTATAAATATCAATGGAGACAGAGGGCAACCTTGTCTTGTCCCTTTACTAATTACCATTTTTCCATCAAATCTGCATTTATACAAAGTCTTGCTTGTTGTTCAGTATATATCGCCTTAACCATTCTAATAAAATCTTCTCCCAATCCCATTTTCTCCATAACTGCGAACAAAGTCCCAATTCAAATTATCAAAAGCCTTTTCTGCATCTGCAAAAAATAATGCCACTTCTTTTTCAGGGTGCTTTTCAAAATATTCGACAGTTCTGACATTGTCTCTAATTTGTCTCTTGGGAAGAAATCCTGCTTGCTCATCTTTGATAAAGTTATTCAGATGCTGTATGAGTCGTTCTGCTAATATCCTAGCATATATCTTATAATCATTATTAAGTAATGAAATTGGTCCATAATTTTTTACATTTGTGGTGTCTCTATCTTCCTTCGGTATCAACGAAATTACTGCTCCCTTCCATGTATGTGGTATTTTCCCCTCTGTCCTTATAATATTCATCAATTTCTGGAGTTTTGATACTAACTTTATAAAATTTTATAAAATTTATAAGGACTTTATAAAATTTTGCTGCAAAACCGTCTGGCCCCGGTGCCTTTCCCAATTTCATTGAACTTATTGCTGCTTCAATTTCTATTTTTCCAGTTGGTTTATTTAAAACCTTTTCCATATTTTCTGTTAAGGGGTTTACTTGAATTTTCTGCAAATAAGTATCTATTTTACTTTTTTCCACCTTTTGGCCTTGAAATAACTTAGCATAATATTTGTAAAATTCCCTTTTAATTCCTGCTTGGTCCACAATTTCTTTACCTCCCAATGCAATTTTATTAATAAATTTATTTTCCTTTTTTTTTTTTTCATTTGCCAAACCAGGTATTCTCCAGGCCTATTTGCTCCTTCAAATGATTTCTGTTGTAATCTTTTAAGGTTCAATTCTACCTCTTTATTTAACAAATGTCTCAATTGGTTCTGTAATATTGTAATTTCCCTTATAATTTTCTTTTTCCCCGGTCTCTTTTTGAGTTGCTTTTCTTTTTTTTTTCCCAATCTCTTTTTGAATGCCCAACATTTGTTTCTCTTTAAATCTTTTATCTTTATTGTTCAATGTAATTAAAATGCCTCTCATTACTGCTTTATATGCATCCCACACAGTTTGAAATTAAATGTCCTCTTTTTCATTTATTTGAAAGAAAGTTTTAGTTTCTTTTTCTAGAGACACCAATTGTATCCTATTTCTATAGCAAATTTTCATTTATCCTCCACCGCCTAGTCTTTTTCACAAATTTTGCAGACCACATTAATGGATTGTGGTCTGCCCCAATTTTAGGAAGAATCTCTATTTTTTTGTCATGTCCAAGATCTTTTGTAGCCCATAGCATATCAATTCTTGAGAAAGAGTTATGCCTTGCTGAAAAGAAGGTATAATCACGCACCTTGGGATTGAACTCCCTCCATATATCTTCTAAACTTTCTTGTTTTATTAATTCAAAAAATGACTTTGGTAATCTCCCTTCCTTATTTCTTTTCCCAGATCTATCCAAAGTATTTTTAACTGTTCCATTAAAGTCTCCCATTATCATTATTTGATCATACATCACTTGGTCTAATTGTTTCAGAATGTCTTTAAAGGTTTCTTTTGCCCCATTTGGAGCATACAGTCCCAGTAACAACGTGTTTTTGTCATTCAATATCACTTCAACTGCTAAGTATCTTCCATCATTATCTTTAAAAACCAATTTGGGATCCAATTCTTGTTTAATATAAAAAATCACTCCCCTTTTTTTATCCTTAGCCAACAAATAAAACTCCATACCCAATTGTTTATTCCATAAAAAATTGTAATCCATTTGTTTGATATGTACTTCTTGAAGACAAATTATACTGCATTTTTGTTTTTTAATCCAATGAAATGTAGGTTTTCTTATTTGCTATGAATTTAGTTTATTTACATTCCAAGATATTAATTTGTAATCCATAGTGATTCTTCTTTCATTTTGTATCCCCAAAGTCCCTATGTTCTTCAAAAAACCTCCTCATTTCTTGAACATTTGTAATTGAAATTTATGACCTTTCTGGGAACTCTTTCATCTACTTCCAATGGTTTTTCAAATTATTTACTTAAAGATTTTTCCAACCATATCTCTTGATACAAATCTTATTACCACATCTCTTCGTAACTTATTTTTCTTGGCAAATATTGAATTGACCCTGTATTTTTAGTCATAGAAATAGCTAGTTTCATCAGGATCCACACCCAAAAACTCAGCAATGATTCTTATTATATATGTCCTCAAATCAGACCCTTCATTTTCAGGCACTCCTCTCAGACGTAACTGGTTTTCCATTAACTTATAGTCTTGTAGAACTACTTTCTCCTGCAATTTATTAACAATGGAATCTTGATCTTTCACTTTATTTTCAACCACATGTACTTTCTTTAATGTTGCTTGTGAGTCATTTCTGAGATCCTCAATTTCTTTTTTAATTTCTGTCTTCACCACTTCTGCACTTGATTCAATATCCTTTTTTAATTCATTGCTTCTTATTTTCAGTTATCAGCTCTTTCATCACTTTAACCAATCTTGCTTCCATAGCATCCAGTTGCTCTTGTATTTTAGCCATTTTTCCCTCTTCAAGCGCCTTTAAGGGCCGCCAAACTTTTTCTATGGTTTATAGTCCTAAAGAAGGCCAGGAGGCTTGAAACTTTTCATTCTTCCAATGGCTACTTCCTTTCTTTCTGGCCATGAAGTCTCATTTTCGATGGTTGAGAAATCCCGTGATACTTTTGTGATGCCACTTCCTGTGACATCTTCCAGTTCAGCAACTCTGTGACGATGGGGGTTTTTTGCAATATCCACAAGTATTCCAAACAAAAGTTGGTTTTTGTCTTTTAATTTTGCTTCTTAAATTCCAAAAGTCCTGAAATTACCCCCTTTCCTTTCTTCTTAACTTTAGAATATTATATTTGAATCCAAATCTTAATCTTTATCCCACATGAAACTTATTTTAGTCCTGGAATGATAGATAAAAATCTTTACCTTGAAACCAGATTTATCCTTCTTCACACCGTCCTTTGTAAAGATAGATATTAAGATATTAAAACAGTCCAAAGAAAGCTTGAATCATGATGAATTTAAGTCAATTTAATGACCACGGAGACCCTCTGTAGACGCTGGAATGCAATCCATTGCCAGGGACTCTTCAAAGCCTAAAAGGAACCCCACAGGGACTCCTCATCAGCCAAAGTAAATCCCCTCAGAATTTCCTAAGCATGTCTTGGCCTTTTCCCTAGCTGAGGAAAGTAGGCAGCAGGCATTGAAGTCACCTTCTCTACCCAGAACAGAGGCTCCGGTCCACTCCTCTTGAGAGAAGTGGCTCAATTCTCCATGTTCCAACTCCAGAAACAAATGGGAGATCATTCTAATCCCATGCCTACTGAGTTAATTTTGCCAACTGGCTCCCTATTCTTCCATTCAAAATTGTCGTGCTCCCCCCTGCACCCCCTTGTGGTACTTGGCTCAGCCTTAGCCTCTGTGGATTCCCCTTTTGGCCAGAGGTCTCAGAAATGGAGAGAGGCGGGGTTGCATCACCCGCAGGCTCTTCCTCCTAGCTGGGTGCTTGCGGGCTCTTGCTCTGTCTCTCTCTCTAGGCTCTCAGCCCTTCTCAGCAGCCTCAGCCTCACTTCCTCTTCGACCTCTTCTGCTGGCCTCCTTTTATTTCCCTCTGACTGTTCCCTTCTCCCACCAGGACTAATGCCCCTGAGCCCCGCCCTGTCATTTAAGCCTTGATGCCAAAGGGGGGTGTTTCCAGGCCTTTCACCAGCTGGAGGTTCTCTGGCCGGCATGCAGCACTGGGAGGGGTCGGGCACCGCCACGGCTCTGTGTGCTTCTCCTCGCCTTTCTCCCAGCTCCTGGGCTCCCTGGCCATGTGGGCTGGTGCCTCCTCTTCCCGGACCAAAGGAGGGTCAGCATGATGTCCCCATTGGGCCTGAGGTCTCACCCGGCTGGCACCCTTCCCCCTGGCAGGACCTGGGGCCACTGGATCTGCCTTCTCCGGAGGTGGGGTAAGACGGGCCTCCTCAGCTGGCGTGTCGAGTGCTGGGTTGCTGGCGCTAGAGGGGGGGCTCTGGGGCCCGAGGAACACCGCCGCATCTCGAGGTGTGGGGTTGGTAGCTCCGTTGGGTGTGGGAGGGCACCAGTCCAAGTCCCAAGATGGGACGGATGGGACAAAAATGTTAAATTGAAGGATTCTAAGTATGTTCTTTGTCAGTTTTGGATTGCATGGGATATGTCTGCTTAGACATTTTTCTTTTCTTATCAGGATTAGGTTGATAAAAGAAGACTAGCCATGCTCTGGATGGAAAGAGATTAAAAATGTCACAGAGAATTTTGGTGTGGCTATTGGTGCTTTCCTTATGTGTCTTGTAGGGGTCGCTGTATGATTAGGATGATGAACAGCATGGGGGAGGTATTCCGCGTCTGCGGTAGTTTCTCTGATGAATACTTGATGCAGTAATGTTCTACCATTATGTTTTCTCCATAAATATCTCAGGTTGAATCTTGTTTCTTTTTCCTCACACTGAAAAACCTTTCAGATGTTGAATCTTCATGCATCAGCATGAGCACAAAAGTAAAAATATCACACTCCATGTAAATATACCCCTTATTAATTTGATTAAAATATTACATTTTTTCAAGAACTGACAAGGTTAATGATCCTAATGGTCACTGATGTTTACATACCAGTGTTGCAAGTGATTATTAGTGATGTTATTCGAAATCCGAGGCCTGCTACTTGTCCTATTGACCCCTTTCAAATGCACCTTTTTTGTGCCTTGTTAGTGATATTAGGCTGTCAATACTTACTATTCTAAATATCTTACTGACTGTTGGCTGTGTTTTTCCTGTCTTTAAGACAGCAGTTGTTTTCCCTCACCTTGGGGAGCAAATTTCCCTTGGAGCCTGAAGTATTTGGAAATTGAAGGCCTATTCCCAATTTAACCTCCTTCCTCTGGGTTTGGTTTCACAATGGGAGGTGGCTGTAGGCAGCTCTGGGGCTGTTTATCAAAATTGTCTGTGTTAATGAGAGACGTCAGACTGAGTTTCATTTCTATCATAACACCATAACTCTTCTTCTCAGGAGTCTAAAATTCTCCTCACAAACTCCAAATTCGGCCTATTTTCTATTTCTTTTCTGTTTCATTTTAGCATAGTTGGTGCCTTCTTATAAAATGCAGAAAGTTTTGCATACTCATCTTGATACAGCTTGGGCCTGCTTATAGCTATGCACCGCCTGGTACCAATTAGAATACTTTGTCAGTTTGTCACAATCCAGCACATATTTAAAGTGCTTGAAATAAATAAACTATTTCAGTGGACTTAAGAAGTGTATAACTTTGCTTAGGACGGTGCTATTTACTATGCCTAACTCTGTACTCGGTTACCGGAAGGAGCCATAGGCCACTGGAACAGGGATGCCAGGCCTCTTGCCTCTGGTGGGAGGAAATGGTGGAAGGAAGGAATGGATTGCATGTCAGCATTATGCCAGCATGCACATGTTACTACCAGTAAAAACTGAAAATTAGGCATGGACATTCTAACATTTATACAAAACTCTATGGTAAAACCTCTGCATTGTTGTAAATGCTAGAACATCTACAGATGTCATTTCTTGTTCTTACCCAAAATGATATACATATGTGGCATGCTAGCCCCACCCCCCCAATTTCTTGCAGGGCTTGCAAACTTCGGCCTGGCATCCTTAGCATACTATGTTGTTTTCATACAGGTATCTCCAGATTCAATCCATAGTATCCATGTGCCTTCAGATGATAACTAATTAAAGCCCCAAATAAGAATTCATGTTTTGATTGTAACTGTCTATCTTGCTTAGAGTTCAGAAAGTTCAGATGGCAGCAGGGGAGGAGAGTGTATTTTGAAGTCAGAGATTTAGACAAATATTTTGCATCTGAAGAGAACGCACTGCTAGGTCTATGTTTCCAAAATTGTACTTACAATTTCACAGTTGGATCCTTGTCTTAGGGAATCTTTTAATTCAATTCTGTACAAGAAGTGGCTCCTGCTTGCTCACTTTTTTCTTTTTAAAGGGTTGTTCCTGTTTGACATGGGGGCAAACATTTTGCCTGAACATTCCGGCAAACTGAGGCATAATAGTTTTGTGGAAGGGATAGTAAATGCAGAATAGATTCTTCCTAGGTGTGATGGACATGGTAGGGTTCTGCCTCTCCGTATGATCAACCAATGAGAGCAGATGAAATGCTGGGGTGGCGGGGGGGGGGGGAGTTGGAAAACAGCAGCTAATGAACAGCAGTTAGGGGATAGCAGCTTGGGGATCTGAGGGGGGGGAAAGGAGGATTTCTGACTGAGTGGAACTGTGCATAAGAGCAGTTTAGAGCTGGCTGAAAATAGTCAATTTGTAACGAAAGGATTCCAGTTGTAGGAACAGGATCTCAGTTCAAAGGTTCAATGGAAGTGAACTATTTTTAAGTTTTTAAGTAAAGCAGTTCCCCACCTCCTTTATGGCATAGAAGTCTGGGGATGAAAGGAACATATTATTTCGAGACTGGAAACAATACAAAATCTGTTCATTAGAAGACTTCTACCCAAAGGAACCGCTGCAGCCCTAATGAGGGCGGAATTGGGCCTGCCCTCAATCAGAGCTCATGTTCATCTAGCTTTGCTTAAATGCTGGAATAAGGGTAACACCAACCAACATATTTAGCAAACAATGTCATCCGTTAATGACACGTAAGAATACACCCTGGGCTGCTTGCTATAACAACATACTTGTTTGGTACTCTATTCCAGATGATCCATTAGGGGCTTTGATTAATAATTCCAATTTACAAAACTGGGTCTATGAATGTGATGCCCATTTGGGCCGTTCTACAATTGTCCAGTCCAGATCTTCCCCTTGGTTTAAGCTATTTAAAAGAGACCATGTTAGGTCCCCTTACTTACTGAACATCTAATTTCAAATTCTCAGAAAGGAATTCACATCTTTGCATTTCCAGTCAATGTCAATGGCTCTTCTTAAGGGAAGATATCTTCAAATCCCAATGGCTCTAACCCTGCCCAAACCCCAAACTGTGACTACTCCCACCAAGGGCTGAAATGTGCAGCTGATGCAACCACTAGCTGTGGCAGAACCAGAAAGTGAGGAACACACTCACTGATGGGGGTGCTTTATTTGACTCTGCACCTGCTTCTGGAGTGCACCCGTCCATCATGGTGAATATTTCTACTTTGTGGATAAGGAAAACATATGTGAAGCTGGCAGGGCTACCCCTCATAAACAAACAGGTTAGGAGGAACAGAAAAGCAAACCAAGCATCCCTAGAATTTCAATGGGGGCTCCCAAAAGTACCCCCATGGCAGCTGAGAGGTTATAATGAATGTGGGTACTTAGCCAAGATACACACTAGCTAGAGCAGAAACAGACAGGTGCAGAGCACACCCACCAGTGGGGTTGTTTTATTTGACTCTGCACCTGGGTCCAAAGCACATCCATCCACTCACCCCTCCATGACTAAAACATGCAGGCAGAAGATGAATGGAAAAGTGGGCACCCACAGATGGGGGCTCCTCAAAGTACCCCCACAGCAGCAGGGAAAGTATAAGGGTACTAAGACACCCAATAGCTAGAGTGGAACCAGACAGGTGCAGAGCTCAAGGAAGCAGACATGGTGGCTTGAAAGCTCTGAGAAGGTAGTTGATGTCTTGGTTCTAAAGCCCTGAGTCCAACCCTGACACCCAAACCCCAAAGTGTGACTACTCCCACCCAGGGCTGAAACATGCAGCCAAGGCATCCACTTGCTAGGTACTTGCTAGATGGGTACTTACTAGACAGGTGAGAGCACACCCACCAATGGGTTTTTTAAATTCAACTTTGCAACTGGGTCTGTAGCATGCCCATCCATTGTGATGAATAATTCTAGTCCATAAATAAATGGAAAGAAAGACATGTAAAGCTACCCTTCAAAACTTTTTTTTAAAGCTATAAGGCACAGAAAGGCAGGCATCCCCAGAGTTTCAACAGGAGCTCCCAACAATGATGGTACCGCAGTTTGGCACGCACCCCAGCCAGACACCTTGAGGAAAGAAGCATGTCCAAAATCCTCCCGGCCTCTCAAGCCCAAGCACAAAGATCCCCTAGTCGTGGCCCACACCTAGGTAAAATTTGTGGATGGTTCTCCACCGTTAGCGGAACACATTGTACAGTAAGAGATCATCAGTTGTGATTGTGGATTGTACAAATGCAATTGAAAGGGGTAGTCAAACAGTGGCTTGAACAGGCAGATGTTTGTAAAGGTGGGTGTTTGTTGAGGTCGATGTTGTTCCATGAGATAGATGTTGGTTGGTTCATGAAGTCGAAGTTCACTTATGAGTAGATGTGGTTTGTGTTGACTGTGGGACAAGCACACCCAGCAGAGGTGGCCATCCTCCAATCCAAACACCAAGGCCGCATGCTGGATCACCCAGATAAGAAGAATGGGGGAAGGGGACACATGGTGCTGGGGCAGTACTGGGAGGCCTGAATCTTACTTTGGCAGGTTCAGAGTGGGATGGCCCAGCAGGGGGAGGTTGACCATCAGTTGTCCACCCTGGCCAGGTTTAAGCAGTAGTGGTTGAGGCTCAGAAGGTTTCCAGGGTGGGAGATGCAAGGTGATTAACCAACTTAGATGCAAGGAAATAAGGCAAGGTATTCAAAATAAATGAGCAATTAAACCATTTTGCTATTTTGCTACCCTACTGATAGGCATTCAGCCATAAACTTTTGTATTAGAGGGAACAATAAAATAAATAGGAGGGACAGATACTCTCTTTATCTTAGTGGAAGATGAGAATCCCTCCTTCTAGTGAAGGCATATTCCCTGAATTACAAATTTCATTCTACTTCTTCTCACCTGCTACAAAAAAGTAATCAGAAACTTTTATTGTTGTAGCACTAATAGAGAAATCTCTTGTGCTAGAAATCTAAAATTCCAGTAATCTATTGCTGATGTTTTCAGGCAAATGATCCAAGAAGAAATATACCAGTTTTTCAAGCACTTCCTAAATTTGCAATAATTAAATTGTGTTGTCACCTGATCTTGGAACTTTTGCCTTTCATTTACATATTTTCATATCTGAATTTAGACAGATTCCTAAGTGTATCAGCAGGAATCCTGCATCTGCTCTACATGTTTCCAAATCATTTGACTTATATGTTATGCTGGGCTGCAAAGACAAGCCAAGCTCACAAACTTTTGGGAAGTGTTGAAAGTAAAATAATTTCAGACTTGCAAATCCTGGGGCACCAAACATCACACATTTGCTTATTCTGGACCACAAAAATGAAGAGGGGTTTTTTTTTTGTCATCTACTTAATAACTTGCGGGGGAGGGGACAGAAGCGACAAGGAAACAAATAGGGACAGTTCAAGGGATAGGAGCGAGGGGCAAATAATTCTTTATTACTTTTGAAAGTCAGACAAGTTTATTCTGCTTCAATCTGATTCTCCCCAGGATCCTTGAGATTTCATTCATGGAAAATACAGGATAGTACTGTAATAATGAACCTGAAAAGTTTAATATTTGTATAAGAATACTATCATGGAGGTAAATTCCTGTCAAATCAATTGGGATTCATTATAAAGAAATATAGGGTGCGATCACATGATGGATCTGATCCGCTATAGCCACGCCCACCCCAGATTTAATGTGCACATTCACATGTGCATATCTGCTCCCTGCAACCCACCTGTCCTTACCTTTTCAGAGGACAGGCTGGGACCAGAACAAATAGCCACCGGGAACTTCCCAGCAGCACACTCCTTGGCATGACTTTCCAGCATGTTTCCAGTCATGTGAATGGCCTGGGCATACCATGCATATGCCACACTCATGCAAGAGTAGTGTGAATGCTCCTCTTGCATGTGTGCTGCTCCTCTTGCATGTGACAGCCAGGCGGGGCTGTGTAATTGCCCCAGCACGCTTCAAAAAGCACCAGCTTTTTCAAAGCTGGGAAACCACAGCAGCAAATTCTTCATCTGATCCCACCCCTAGACAAGACCAGCTCTTTAAGGTTATCAGCACATAGCCTACATCCATTTTGCCCTATTCTATCAGACTGGCTTGAGAGATTACATTTGTATTGCTTGAAGCAATAGATCATGCATATATATACAATATGGCTTATGAAGAGGGTTTGAGATAGTGTTTGTTCTTAATCAGGCACAACACAATTATTGTTGGTCTCTGCATGTTTGAATTTTTCTCCCCCCTGAATAGATAAGCAAGGGGACTGCACTTCCCCTGAAGGAGAAAGTTCATAACTTGGGGGTATTGCTGGATCCTAGTCCAATGTTGACGGCTTGGGTCTCCTCTATGGCACATAGTGCTTTATATAATCTCTGGCTGGTTCACCAGCAATGACTGTTATTCTACAAGTATCTACAGTTGTCCATACTGTGATCACATCCAAGTTTCTATTGTAATGTGCTTAATGTGGGGCAGCCATTGAGAATGATCCATAAAATTTAATTAGTCCAAAATGTACTGGCCAGGCTATTGGCAGGGGCTGGTTACAGTGATTCCCTCACCCCATGCTGAAAGTTCTCCACTGGTTACCCATCTGTCCAGGTACAATTCAAAGTGCTGGTTCTTAACCTTTAAGGTCCTAAAAGGCTTAGAGCCAGAGAACCTGGGCCATCTCCTTCCATACTGTCCAGCCCACCAGTTAAGATCTGCCTCTCAAGCCATGCTGTTTGTGCCCCCATCTTCAAAGGTGAGGCAGGTGGAGATTAGAGACACAGCATTTTATGGTGCACCTCTCCTCTGCAACTCCTTTCCCCTTGAGGCTCTCCTGGTGCCTACTTCACATTTTTTTTTTGTCATCAGACCAAAGCACATCTTTTTACCTAGACTGTTAGACACTGATAGAGGGAGATAGATGCACCTCCCTGTGGAGGAATTTCCAGTCTTGATGCCACCAATAGATGGCAAATGCTTGAGCAAACAACTCTGTACTGAGTTATCATCCTTCATTTGTGGAGTAGTTTTGAGTGAAGTCCTTTAAAGTTTCTTCTCTAACTACCATTTGCAAAAAAGTTTTACTCCAATGGCACCTTTAAGATCACTGAAGTTTAATCTGGGCCACTGGAAATCAGCTGTCTTAAGATATCCTAAGGTGGGAAGCTAAAGAATGCAGGAGGTGTCAGAAGTTGTTTTGAACATCCTGGCAATGGACTCCTTCAAGATCTAAGATATCTCCAGAAATGTTCCAAGAACACACACACAGACTCCAGAGGCATTAGGACCATGTTCTTCTGAAAAGACCTATAACATTCTCTTATATGATGCTGACATATCATATGCAAAAACATTACTAGCCACATTAGTCTGACAAGCTTGCAGATTATTGTACGCCTACTTTGTGTTTTCATTGAAACCCATCCCACAGAATGGGAGACCGAGAGGAAGGTGGGCGACTTGGTTGGACTTTTAGGGTTTTTTAAAAAAATAGAGTAGTTTAGCTGAATATGCACTTTTCCTACACAAAAAAGTATGTTCTGGACAAGAAGATCAGCTAGTACATGTGGAAAAAGCAGTGTGCCTTTCTGAATAAATTAACAATTAAAGGTGTACAGATTTGGTGATTGGAAACATCAATTAATCTCCAGGAACTTTAAAATTCTTGTGCAAGTTATTTTTTCTGAGTGCACTCTCATAGGAACTTCTTTCCCAGTTCCACTTACTTTCTATTCTTTATTTTCCTCAACTCCATACTTGTATCACCCATTCCTAAATTATTATTTTCCCAATTTAGTAGTAGGGCTGCTAACTAAGGCCCGGAAGATTCCTGGAGATTTGGGAGCAGTAATTGTGGAGGAGAGAATCTGGGGTGGTATTTCATCTACAATTTATGGTATGCTATAGAGCAGGGGTGTCAAACTCATTTGTTATGAGGGGTGGATCTGACATAAATGAGATCTTGTCGGGCCGGGCCATGTGTGTCATAAAATGTAATGCCAGGTAACAGAGATATAAACTTTATAAAGGACACAGACAAACACAATTAAAGATTTAAAAAAAAAAACTTCAAACAAAACATGCTTAAAACGGTAGCACTCATTGGTCTTAAAGGTGCTTTCTTTGTATCTCTCCCATGTGATCCAGGGAACTGGGCAAAGGAAAATCTGGCTCTTTCCTTCCTCCCCAGAGGGCCAGGAGGGGGAAGAGCCTCAGCCAATAGAAGGGAGAGAGGCTTGGCTCAGTAGCTTTGATGTGTGATTGAGAAAGCCTGACACTGCAAACCATTCCTCCACCCTTCCTCCCCAAGGGAGGAGCCTCAGCCAATGGAGAAAATAAAGGCTTTGCTCTGTAGCTCCTGTGCAATTGAGCAAGCCTGGCAAAGCAAGCTGTGATGCAGAAGAAAGCAAGAGAGAGGGAGAAGGAAGCAGAGGACAGCCAGTTGCTTGGGGGCCTGATAGGAGCCCTCTGGGGGCCTGATTTGGCCCCCGGGCTGCATGTTTGACACCCCTACATAGAGTCTGCCCTCTGAACCTGCCATTTTTTTGCAGGGTAATTAATCTCTGTAGCCAAGAGATCATCTATAATTCCAGGATAATTCCAGGCTCCACTTGGAGGTTGGCAACCCTAGAGTACAGTATATACTCTTTTCCTTTTCATATGGTATCCTGAATCTCTGTATTGGCCTTCCACACACAGCACACATTCTAATCAGTTTCCTTCTTCATTACACTATTGGTCAGTTCAGAGTGTTCAATAACACAGTGAGGCCATATTTTCATTGCATCCCAGTGTCCTTCATTTCCATGATACTCCATGGCAATTGTGACAGAAAAACTGGCTTTTATGTGCTTAAAAACTCTGGCATTTGACGAAACCAACAATCACAGTCAGTTAAAGAAACCCAAGGCAATTTTCCTTTTGTAAATGGTACCATAGATATGAAAGAGTAGAGGCCCCCCCATCATGACGGTTTTCATTCTTGTCTAGACATTTGTACACTGTAGGGAAAGAAAGCTCTTTGCTTCCCTCTACAGGAAAAATCTATTCACTTTTCCATTTCATGTGAGTACACAAACAGCTCATAGCTTGAATAAAACTATGTTGGTCTCAAAGGTGCCACTGGACTCTAAATTTATTCTGTTTACTGAAGGTTAATAATTGTTCCAAGAGTAATTTGTAGGAAAAAGTCTGAGTCCAGTGTTTTGGGTTTCGTTTTTTTTTTTAAGTTTGATAAACGTTACTTGCAGATAAACAAAAATAGTGCGAAGCTTTATTTTGTTTTGGTTTTTTTCTGGATAGGGTGGGCATATATAACTGAAAAGAAGGGATAACAATTGTAAATTAACCACCTAAAATGTATGCTAAAATATCATAAATGAGAGGATTTCCTTCAATTTAATGTTTTAGAAAAGTTGCTGGTACAAAATTTGCTGCTCCATTAAGACATATATAGAGATTATGATGTATTTTTTTAATTATTTGCCCTGTTAACAGCAGCTTACTTATGAGGATTAAGGAAGAATTGATGGTTTTATTGCAAACTTAGTTCTGACATTTAGAATAATAGAATCATAGAGCTGGAAGGAGCCATCTAGTCCAACCCCCTGCTCAGCCTAAAGCATACCCTGACAAGTGATCATCCAGCCACTGCTTGAAGATTACCCCTGAGGGTGAGTTTACCATTGCCCTAGACAGCCAAGTCCATTGCTGAACTACTCTTACTATGAAAAAAAAACCCTACTGTCCAGCTGATACCTTTCCACCTGTCATTTAAACCCATTATTGCAAGTCCTATCCCCTGCTGCCAATAGGAACAGCTCCTTGCCCTCCTCTAAATGACAGACTTTCAAATACTTAATGAAAACAATCATGTCTCTCCCCCAGCCCCCTCTTCCCCAGATGGAACATTCCAGGGTCTCCCCTCAACATCCTCTTCTGCACACTGAACATTCCTAAGTTCCTCAGCCTTTCCTGATAGGTATTGGTCCCCAGGCCTCTGATTGTCCTTGTTGCTCTCTTCTGCAGCCATTCTATTCTGTCTGCATCCTTTTTGAAGTGAAGCCTCTAGAACTGCACACAGTACTCCAGGTGTGGCCTGACCAATGCAGTGTACAGTGGGACTATGACATTTTGTGGTATAGAGCAGGACAATGACATTTATGCCAACTGTGTCAACCATTTAACAAAAGAAACTGAAATAGGATTCATTGGCATCAGGACTGAATAAAGACCATCTCATTTATAATTTACCCAGATCTAAGAGAAAATTTGACTCTGCCACAGAAACTTGATGGGTGATTTTGGACCACTCAGTCACTCTCAGCCTAACCTGCCTTACAGGGTTGTTGTAATAGTGATAAGTAAGTGGAACAGGGGGAATGATACTGTATGCTGGCTACCCTACCCACCATGTGTCAAGATCCCTTGCCATGAACTCTGTGTCAAGATCCCTTGCCATGAACTCCCCCCCTCCCCCATTCTTGGGTTAAGCTGACCTGTGTAACTGGGAGGCTTACATGGTTTGGCTTACATGGTACTGTTTGTAATACATATGCAATCTCTTAGCCCTACAGGGGAGGCCTGGGAAGCCAAGGCCGCTTGGGTGCCTCTGTAGAAACTATTTTGCATCTGGCTTGAGACATGCAGATATGGGGGAGGGGATTCAAACCTGCTCATGAACTTGCATTGGCGGGAAGTAACAGTTTGGGGAAAGGGTAGAAAGATCTGGCTAACTTGTCAGTAAATAAACTACCTTATCTGAACTAACAGAGAGCCCTGGTTATTGAGGACTATTGCTAAGCTGATACTATGCCTCCTCTGCTGTTGCCACACCACTGGGATCCATTGGGCCTGGCTGTTGGCTCCTGAAGGGTGGGTAGGGAAGGGTAGCCAGCCGCAGGATGGGACACCTGAGAAGGGTGGGGTTTGTGGAGGGGGTGGAACCTGAGAAGGGTGGGGTTTGTGGAGGGGAGGAACTTCAGTAGAGTACAATGCCATAAAGTTCATCTTCCAAAATGACCATTGTCTCCAGGTGAACTCATCCCTGTCACTTGGAGATCAGTTGTAGTGATGGGACATCTCCAGCTACCTGCTAGAGGTTGGCAATCTTAGAGGTTGGCAACCCTAATTGTCCCCATAAAGGGCAAATCTGGACAAGGCGGCCAGATATATGGGAGAGCATTTGGTGGGGCAGAAGATGAGAAGAGGCAGTTCCAGACTCACCAAACCCAAGCAGGCTGAAGGCAAGCTCCTTCAGAGGAGGCCAGGAGGGTGGGGCAGGGTGTATCAAAACCCAGGGAGAAGTCCCATTGGCCTAGGCTCCTGCCATTCTTCAGAGCCTAGTTCATGGACTGGAGAGGGGAAAGCTGGAGATGTTCCTCCCCCAAAGAACCCTTCAAAAGGTGTGTTCAGGAAGGGCCAGATAGGAAGGGCTTGACCACTTTTAGACTGCAAAGGGAGATGATGTGAATAAACCAGAAAGAGAGGAGACAGGGTGGGAAAGATCATTGATGCCAGCGTCAATGATCCTCTGTTTCAAGGAGGGGTCAAGAAGAAACTCAAACTCCAACACTTCTTATTTCTTGAATGTTCTTGAATCCTCTGAAAACAGAGGATCATTGAGGCTGGCATCTCCACTGGAGGAGGCATAAGAAGTTCTCTACCCATAGGAGAAATGGACACATGAGTACTACAAGCACTTTTTGGTACAAGCACTTTCTGCCTTTCAAGATTGAAGTTTGGACCACAAAACTTTTAATTGACATTTGAACCTGAGGCACTTTAATATTGCATTTATGTATTTTTGTGTGAAATCTTGGTTGTAAGTGGGTTTGAAATAATAGTATATAAGGAATTTATATTTTTTTAATGTGTGGCATTTTTGTTCTATCATGGTATTGGATTGTTGTTTTATCTTCCTGTGGAGCCTGACATCTGAGTTAGTTACAGGAAACAGCTAACAACATTCCATACCCCATTCCCCCCCAACCCCAAAACAGTTGGAACACAGAGGTAATTTGCACATGTGGCCTGATGGGTCCTCACCCACAACATTCTAAACAGTATGCAAATGCACCTCCCAGTTTTCCTCTAAAAATTCACTAGGGATTTTACATAAAAGCCAATATGGAAACTGAGCTTTCAAATGATCAGGGGGAAATGATGCACGACCTTTTGAGGGCCCGTTTGGAAGTAAAGCTCTCACATGAACATTTCAAAGTGTCCACCACACCAGCACTCCCTCAGGCCAACTCCCCCCCCCACACACACAAACACCTCACAGTCACCTCTTACTGCCCTCAAGAAAACTTCTGGTAGACATAGTGTAAGATAGCAACTTAAGATGCAGCAAAGAATTCACAAAAAGTACTTATATACTGCAGCAAAGCCAAGTATCAAGCTAATATTCAATAAATGTTAACTAAGTAAATAATAAGAAATCTATTTCAGTTTACCTTTGTACCATTACCTAAAACAAAAGGAGGGGCAGACAGATTATGTACTGGATGACAAGTCCTGGGATCACTGTAACTGATTTTGCTGACTTAAGAAAATATCATATAACATGAAGCTTAATGCCTGCAGTAGTGAAGTAACATTTCTGAAGGGGTTTAGGCATCCCACAGATAATAATAATAACAGATAATAATAATAACCCACTATTTGAACAGTGCTTAGAATGTAATCAAGCTCCTCTCTGGAATTAAATACAAAAAGCAGAACTTTTTCCTGTGCCCAATGGCAGCTAGTCCCTGAATCATTCCCAACAAGGTAATCCAAATCCCTCATTTTGAAATACATTGTCAAGTTAGAGTTATATCTAAGGGCTTTTGAACCAATAAACTTGATGCCAAGGCTTTTATTGTAGCAGGAACTCCTTTGCATATTTGGCCACACTCCCAGATGTAGCCAATCCTCCAAGCGCTTATAGTTGGCTCTGTAATAAGAGCCCTGTAAACTCTTGGAGGATTGGCTACATCAGGAGTGTGTGACCTAATATGCAAAGGAGTTCCTGCTACAAAAAAAGCCCTACTAGGTACAGATTATCCCAGCCTGTCCCCCACCACCAGTCTTCTGCACCTGAGTATCACAGACATCACTTATGCTTTGGATAAGGCAATGTATCATTTACACTTGTGCTGCTCCTTCAGTTCTGACCTTTCTCTCTGTTCCTTGTCTTGGAAGTCTCTTCCCCAAGTCTCTCATATTGCCTCCTAAATCAGGACTTTTTTTCCCCCCTGGGAAAAGAGGTGCAAAAACACTCAAGAAGGAAAAGAAGGAGAAACACATAGGTGCCCCTCATGAACTTTTAAACATTTTTTGAGAATTCTGTTTCTACAAAGAGGTTTCAGAACTCTGTTCCACCATGTTCCCACAGGAAAAATAGCCCCACTCCTACTCAGTTGCTTTGTTCCCTTCTTTTGCCCCAATTCTGCTCTGCCAAGACACTCCGTAGAAACTTTGTTTAACAGGATGCCATTTTAAATAAATATATTATTTTAAATGTTTTATTGCATACCAACAGCTTATCTTCAGTAACCCATTGAAGATCCTTGTTCTGTGGTTGGCATTTGGCAACTGCAGCCAAATCAACTTTTTTAAAAAATAAGTCTCACAACCAACAAGAAATCCTTCTGGGAAAAAGTCCCATCTTGCCCTGCCCACTTTCTAAACACACTTGTTGGGCACCAGGGAGGATGTCAGTTGGCACCATGGCACATACAGTCACCATTTTAGCAACAGAAATATAGTGCCAAATAGCGCAAAGTGATGGTATCACTTTACTCTGCTCTGGTTAGACCCAATCAAGAGTATTGTGTTCAGTTCTGGTACCACAATTTGAGAAGGATGTAGACAAGCTGGAACATGTCCAGAGGAGGGCAACAAGATGGTGAGGGGTCTAGAGACCAAGTCCTAAGAGGAAATCTTCTCCTCTCTTTTACAGATGTGCACAGGTGCATTGATACAGTACTGGAAAAAAAAACTTGCTGTGATCATATAAGGCTGCATCACTGAAGGAATTAAAAACTCTGGCAAACTGTGCATGCAAAGCATTCTGTACAAATTTGGAAATAAGAAATAGAGCAATGGAGAATTCCTGATCAAAGTTTCTCAGCTCCTACAACTGGTTGCAATTTTTCAAACTCTTCAGATCCACAGTAACACATACATGCATTCATATTTATATATAGTTAATCTATATTTACTTTGTTCACCTTCTCCTAAAAAATATGCCACAGTAATAGAAAGGATGTGAACATTTGAGTGTCTTTTGACCCTATTGCCAGCTAAAGGAAACTTGAATGTCATGTTTGCAAACCACTGGGTTTAAAAGTCTTGCTGATGAATGCCACATCAGTGAACTGGAAAACAGCTGTTAACCAGGGTTTGCATCTGTATGAAGATGCTCATTTAATATGTATTACTGAGACATGGCTTGCTTGAGGCACCTTGGAACATGAACAGTGCTCATGGAAATATTGTAGTTTTTCAGAAGGGCTGGTGGCAGCATATCTTGAGGTGGGGCATCTGCCATGACCCAGGGCTTCTGGCAGAGCCCACGGACACTGACCCCACAATCCGCACACCTTCTCTGTCACCTACTGGTGAACCCTCACCTCATCCATTCACTTGCAAGAATTCTACCACCTGTGCTCCTGGCTACTTGGCCTGCCTAGTACTGCAGGGGAAGAGTGTATAGGTGATGTGAGCCATGTTCCTTATGGTTTCAGCAGTGGAACTCACAGCTGCAGATATTGCCCTGTGATGTTGAGGAAACAGCATGCAGGTGGTTGTGAACATGGATTTGGGAAGGTCATAAGGCGGCAAGGGAAGTTTAGGTAAATGTAGTCCCCTGTGCAAGCACCAGTAGTTTCCGACTCTGGGGTGACGTTGCTTTCACAATGTTTTCATGGCAGACTTTTTACAGGGTGGTTTGCCATTGCCTTCCCCAGTCATCTACACTTTTACCCCCAGCAAGCTGGGTACTCATTTTACCAGCCTTGGAAGGATGGAAGGCTGAGTCAACCTCGAGCCAGCTACCTGAACGCAGCTTCCGCTGGGATCGAACTCAGGTCGTGAGCAGATAGTTTGACTGCAGTACTGCAGCTTTACCACTCTTTACCACAGGGGTCTCAGGGAAGGTTACACAGGCAGATATAGGATAAATGGGTGGAAACAGAAAGGGAGATATAAGTGAGGGTCCTCGAGGGTGGGCAGAGAAGTGGAGCCTGAGCACTCTCTGAACAAGGCCCCTCAAAACCTGGAGCTGTCCCTGTCTGTCAAGACACCATATCACTCACTAGACATCCTGTCTGACAGTCACCAGGTTATTTTGTCTGTTTGTTCCTAGCACTGGGCTTATGAGACAGGTTACTGACGTGTTCCACTCATCCTTGCCTGAACTGACTGGGTTGTTGTTGGTCTCCAGTCTTATGGTTCTGGGACGTTTCAGCATCCATACTGCGTTGTTTGGGGTGATTTAGGACTTTATCATCACCATGACAACTATGAAACTGTCTTAACATTAGACCTTGTGTTTGTAGCAGGATACATATTTGATCAGGTGTTCTTTGTAGGATAGGAGGGCTTTGATCTAGGAGTGAAGAGATTTCGTGAGACATCCCTGACAATAAATTGGATATACTTTACCTAACATAATTTTTTTTATAGAAAGGGGCAGGAGCTGGTGTCACAAATAAGGGGGGAAAGTATTCTGGAATTTGTTTTCCATTTAAGTGTGAACTTTCCTTTTTTCTTGGGGCCAATTTTATATGGAATATATTTATTCAAGATCTTACCTCACCTGTGGGGTGCTTGTATATACAGATGCAGCCGATTTATTTATTTTTGGAGGGTGGAGTAGAGAGCCACAGGAGCCAGGACTTGAGCGCTAGCCCCCTTCCAATGGTAATTTGTGGTTTTTCTTCCAGCATTTAATAGCCACAAAGAAGCCTTAGAATGTGGTGGGCAGGGTCAGAAACCCATTTTGCTCTATGTAGGAAACACTGAGCCCTTAGAGCCCTGGCCCAATAAATATTTCACAATGGTTTGTGCTGGAGCTGGGAGGAGCAATATTTTGAGAGGGAGGGTGAATCAAATGATTTATCAAATCCAAAAGTAACATTCACCTTGGATTGAAATGGATGTTTGCAGTGTTTGGTAATTAACGTTTTTTTTTCCTTATTTCTGTTTTAAAAGAAGTTGAGCTATTCTTCCAACTCCCTCTCAAGGAGTGTTCATATGAACCACTAATTCCTCTTGAATACACCAGCTTCATAGTTTTCCTATGCACTAACTACATTTTCACTTCTCCACATGCCCAAAAGCCCCATAATAGTTCTCAAGGGCTAAGGATTATTTTGAAAAATAAAATTGGACAATATCTTCATTCTCTCTGCCTTATATGATACCTACCAGCTAGTCCCACAATGTATTTTATTTCGTTTTATTTATATTCTGCCCTTCCCACAAGCGGGCTCAGGGTGGATCACACAATAGACTCTAAAATGCATCAAATATTAGATATCTGTATGTATATGTTAAAAGCAACACAGTAAAATTATTCAGGTCACTCTATTTATCTATATGCATAATTTCAAAGCTGGTGGTGCTGGATCTCAAGATCCTCTTATTCCTCTATGGATGTTGCTAGACAACCAAAGTATTCCAGGCTGGGTTTCTTATGAGTAAAAAGGTAGATGGAGAATGCAGAGTCCTTTTCATAACTGCTTTGGTCTTTGAAGGAGGATTAATTGGGGCTAGGCCTGATAAGGTTACCAGCTTCAGGTTGGAAAATTCCTGGAGATTTTGGGGTGCAGTCTGAGATGGGTATTGCACACGTTTGCAATAGCTACAGCCATTTAAAAAAAAAGTCCTCACAAAGCCTTTCTGTATCAGGGCAGTGAACAGAGGCTATGGCTGCAGGAAAGGTCATGTTAGGAAGGATGAATCAACAACCAGTTGAGCCAATAATAATAATAATAATAAATCTCCCTGCTAAAACTGGAGTATAAGACATGATCCAAACTGGTGGGCACTTGAACATCCCTACTTCTAATATATTTTCCACACTTGCAGATAGTCTCAGTGGTTTGGGTCCACTGGAGCATTTGGCCCACAGAAAATTATTTTTGCATCAGCCCCAGATCTGCTTGAAATACCGCTTCTGCTTGTGAGGGACAGTGGATCTCCAGCACTAATATTTAGGCTGCAATGGGAAAGCAAGAAAGCCATGCTCTGTGGGCAGGAATTAGGTTTGTGGCTTTCCCCCCATGGGTGGGGGTCTCTCAGCTCCAGGTCTTAGTACCTGATGCCACTCAGATGGATGGTGAAATCAAAAACCTAAGAGAAATGGGGAGGTAATCAGCATCCTTGGCAAGATGGTGTTAGTTCTGGTGAGACCCAGATGTGACTTTGTCACTCCAAGTGATGCTGTAGTACTGGAAGTGATGTCAATGTATTGGGGATGCTGATTCTCCTTCCCACACAAGAGAAGTCCACACCTCCCTCATCTCCTGCTGGTTTCCTTGCAAAAACAAAAACAAAAAACCCCAACCCCTTGGTACATGTGCCAAACTAAAAAGGGGTGGGGGCTGCAAAAGGATTATGTAAAAGAATGTGAGAATGAAATATACAGTCATAATTTAGTATAATTCAAATTATTTAGTATAATTTGATCATTAACAACCTTGTCACAAGGTAAATCAAAGCTAGGGAATTGGAAATAGGCTGCGAGGCTTTTGCGAGTTTCTTCGCAGATAAGGTCTCACCGCTCCACCATGATCTCCCTGCCACATTGGATATAGTGAGTGAACTCGAGGCACCAAGCACGTCTTCTGGTCCTTTTTTTATTCCTTCACTCCACTCAGCCTGGAGGAAGTCAACAGGACCCTTGTTACTGTATGCCCTACTACCTGTAGGTTGGATCTGTGCCCATCTTGACTGGTGAAAGCCAGTCAGGAGACACTACGTGTACCATTACAGGTGATTATCAACAGATCCCTCTGTGAAGGGATCTTTCCCATGCCCCTTAAAGAGGCTGTGGTTCGTCCCCTCTTTAAAAAACCATCTGCTGACCCGGCCGAATTGGCAAGCTATTGGCCAGTGTCAAACCTACCCTTTTTGGGCAAAGTTATAGAGTGGGCTGTAGCGGTGCAGTTACAGAGGTTCCTGGATGACACTTAGGCGCTGGATACGTTCCAATCTGGCTTCTGTCCAGGCCATGGGACGGAGATGGTTCTGGTTGCCCTCATAGATGATCTCCTATGGCATCTGGATCAAGGCAGCTCAGTGGTGCTGTTGTTATTAGATCTGTCAGCTGCATTTGATATGGTTGACCATCAGCTACTGACTAGCTGCCTTACCGATGTGCGGATTCAGGGGTCCGCCCTGCAATGGCCTCTTTCCTCCAAGGTCAGGGACAAAGAGTGGTGATAGGGGAGGAATCATCCCAGAGACACCCACTTATATGTGGTGTGCCACAGGGGGCAGTTTTATCCCCGGTGTTATTTAATATCTATATGCGCTCCCTTGCCCAGATTGCCAGGAGGTATGGGCTGGGGTGTCATCAATATGCGGATGACACCCAGCTCTATCTATTGATGGGTGGCCAATCCGGCTCCACCATGGATAATCCAGACCTGGCATTACAAGCCATGACATCCTGGCTCAGACTGAGTCGACGGAAGTTAAATCCGACGAAGACGGAGGTTCTCTATCTGAGTTGCTGTGGTCCAGGAGGGGCGATTCCCTTGCCGATCTTTGATGTGGTGCCGCTGATACCAGTCCCTAAGGTCAGGAGCCTGGGAGTGCTCCTGGAGCTCTTAATGACTATGAAGGCCCAGGTGGCAGCCACTGCCAAGTCTGCCTTTTTTCACCTGCGGCAAGTACGGCAGTTGGCCCCTTTCCTGGAGCACCGCAACTTAGCAATGGTGATCCACGCTACAGTCACCTCGAGGACAGACTACTGTAATGCCCTCTACATGGGGCTACCTTTGACTCTGACTTGGAGACTACAGCTAGTGCAGAGTGCTGCAGCATGGTTGTTAATGGGGGTCCCTCGATGGGAGCACATTCAACCCGTGCTGAAAGAGCTGCACTGGCTGCCTACAGTGTACCAAATCCGCTTCAAAGTGTTGGTACAATAGGGTACTAAAACCCTATATGGCCAAGGACCTGTCTATCAAAGGGACCGCCTTTCCCCATATATACCCCAGAGAGCACTGTGTTCAGGAAGTTAGCATTGGTTATCCATCCCTGGACCAAGGGAGGCCAGATTATTCCCTACACGGGCAAGGGCCTTCTCTGTGCAGCCCCTAATCTATGGAACACACTCCCAGAGGCCTTGAGAGCCCTGCGGGATCTCTCCCAATTCCACAGGGCCTGTAAAACTGACCTTTCCTGGCAGGCCTACAGCAACTGATCTGTTAGGAGCTGACACCATTATGTCGCTGAATACTACCATCTATCTATAAGACATCTAACAGAATAAGACAAAGAATCAAGAACCAATATGAAGACAACTAATAGAGTAAGATAAAGAATTAAGAACCAAAATGAAGGTGGACAGCCTATGTAAGCACCATTTTAAAGCTCTAACTTATAAATTGTTTTATATGTGTTTTAATTTTATAATCATAACATATTGTACTGCTGTATTATGACTGTGAGCTGCCCAGAGTCCGTATATGGAGTGGGCGGCATATAAATTTAAAGTAAATTAATAAATAAATATTCATACATTCAAAATGCTAAGAAAAGTCATACAGTACATTTGACACTCAGAACTTTCCATTCTTGTGTTTGAAAGGAAAACATTTTGTACTATGATGGATTTTATGCAGTGTGAGTTTTTCTTCCATAAAGGAGATCTTACACATACTAGACTGCCCATGTCCAGTTTAACTTAATGCCCTAAATCTGGGGTAGCATCAATAATTTGTTGTTAGAATCCATCATTATTTTCAGCTTAAATCAGAGACTTCTTCCAGTGCAAAAAGCTTTCTTCTAGACGAAGAAGCTCTTTCTCAGGAGAAGCCTACTTAGCTAAGCACCAAGATTCAACCAAGCAGAATGTTTCTGTTCCTTTAAAATAGCATTACATGCATGTACAGAGAAAATATTAAACGACATTTTAAATCCATTGGAACATAAGAACATAAGAGAAGCCATGTTGGATCAGGCAAATGGCCCATCAAGTCCAACACTCTGTCACACAGTGGCAAAAATTTTTATATACACACATACACTGTGGCTAATAGCCACTGATGGACCTGTGCTCCATATTTTTATCTAAACCCTTCTTGAAGGTGGCTATACTTGTTGCCGCCACCACCTCCAGTGGCAGTGAATTCCACATGTTAATCACCCTTTGGGTGAAGAAGTACTTCCTTTTATCCGTTTTAACCTGTCTGCTCAGCAATTTCATCGAATGCCCACGAGTTCTTGTATTGTGAGAAAGGGAGAAAAGTACTTCTTTCTCTACTTTCTCCATCCCATGCATTATCTTGTAAACCTCTATCATGTCACCCCGCAGTCGACAATCTCCAAGCTAAAGAGTCCCAAGCGTTTCAACCTTTCTTCATAGGGAAAGTGCTCCAGCCCTTTAATCATTCTAGTTGCCCTTCTCTGGACTTTCTCCAATGCTATAATATCCTTTTTGAGGTGCGGCGACCAGAACTGCACACAGTACTCCAAATGAGACCACACCATCGATTTATACAGGGGCATTATGATACTGGCTGATTTGTTTTCAATTCCCTTCCTAATAATTCCCAGCATGGCGTTGGCCTTTTTTATTGCAAACGCACACTGTCTTGACATTTTCAGTGAGTTATCTACCACGACCCCAAGATCTCTCTCTTGGTCAGTCTCTGCCAGTTCACACCCCATCAACTTGTATTTGTAGCTGGGATTCTTGGCCCCAATGTGCATTACTTTGCACTTGGCCACATTGAACCGCATCTGCCACGTTGACGCCCACTCACCCAGCCTCAACAGATCCCTTTGGAGTTCCTCACAATCCTCTCTGGTTCTCACCACCCTGAACAATTTAGTGTCATCCGCAAACTTGGCCACTTCACTGCTCACTCCCAACTCTAAATCATTTATGAACAAGTTAAAGAGCATGGGACCCAGTACCGAGTCCTGCGGCACCCCACTGCTTACTGTCCTCCACTGCAAAGACTGCCCATTTATACTCACTCTCTGCTTCCTATTACTCAGCCAGTTTTTGATCCACAAGAGGACCTGTCCTTTTACTCCATGACTCTCAAGCTTTCTAAGGAGCCTTTGATGAGG
Source organism: Heteronotia binoei (assembly GCF_032191835.1). Classification (NCBI taxonomy): domain Eukaryota; kingdom Metazoa; phylum Chordata; class Lepidosauria; order Squamata; family Gekkonidae; genus Heteronotia; species Heteronotia binoei. The sequence goes on along the minus strand of NC_083235.1, from coordinate 52,995,378 downwards.
AACTTTATCAAAAGCTTTCTGGAAGTCAAGGTAAACAACATCTATTGGGTCTCCTTTGTCCACATGTTTGTTCACCCCCTCAAAGAAATGTAGCAGGTTAGTGAGGCAAGATCTTCCCTTGCAGAACCCATGCTGAGTCTTCCTCAATAACCCGTGTTCATCAATGTGCCTACTCATTCTGTCCTTGATAATGGTTTCTACCAACTTTCCTGGTATTGAAGTCAGACTGACTGGCCTGTAATTTCCCGGGTCTCCTCTGGAACCTTTTTTAAAGATGGGGGTGACATTTGCTACCTTCCAGTCCTCAGGAACGGAGGCAGATTTCAATGAAAGATTACAGATTTTTGTTAGAAGATCCACAAGTTCAACTTTGAGTTCTTTCAGAACTCTCAGATGTATGCCATCCGGACCCGGTGACTTATTAGTTTTTAATAAAACTTTTATTAAACTTATTTATTAAACTTTTATTAAAAGAAAAGAAAAAGAAACTGGAGTTTCTTTTGTATTTGTGTGTGTATATATCTGCCCCTGGAAGTCATGGCAACCTTTGGTGACTGACCCCTACTGGGAGCCTGAATAAAATGGCTGAGTAAAGTCTGTCCCTTTCCTCCTGACTGCTGGGATTCCAAGGAGGTCTCTCATCCATCCAAGTACGTGCCAGCATCAACTCTGCTTCATTTCTGAATCTGACGAGATCCAGCTTGCCTGGGCTATCCAGGTCAGGGTAAAATATATTAATTTTGATGGCTACCTGTAGCTGTTTTACAAGTTAATTTCCCAAATATCTATGCTAGAAAATTAATTTAATCTGCATCACAGAGAGCCTTTTAAGGCTGTGTGTGTGTGTCAGAAAGAGAGAGACACATTTTTATAGATGTAATTACTTTTTTATGGCCAAGATGACCATAAGGCTCTTCCAACTCTGATTCTACGAAATGGAAGTAAGTGTGTGTTTGAATCAGCCTCATTCTCTTTCTATTCTTTTACTTATTTGATAAGAAATAATCCTTAGATAATTGAATTCCAAAGCAAAATGGTTCCACTGAAAGTTCATTGGTATTTTTTGTGTAGACACTTTACAAATCAGTTGATTTCTGGAAAATGCCCCTATCATTTTCAACCAAACTGTGATTTTAATACTTTCCCCATCTTTCATTGGGCAATTCTAACACAAATTTATGGATTAGTTCAGCTGACCAATCAGTGCTCTCATGTTTTGTTCATTCAATTCTGAGTCTAAATAGTAGGTAGAACACAGCACTATATGAATCAATTTCCACACCTACAAAATGAATGCAAAGAATCATTTCAGATACTAAATAATTTTCAAACTGAAATAATTGGCATAATATCATACCATTCTATTTACATATAAATATCATTTTGATTGCCTAAAACTGAAATTTAAAATCAAAACAAAATTAAGCAAGACTTTTTGTATCATATCTTAAGTTTTGAAGAAAGAAGAAGGGTTGGCTTTTAATTCAGAAGCAAAAGCTTTTTGTGAAGAGCATGGAGAGACTTTTGGTTCAGTATGAAAACTTGGTGGGCAAATATTTGAACTGGTTTTATTGCTGAATTATGCAAGACTGTTAGCATGCCCATTTCAGGATTAGAGATTTTCCGAGGAGAGAATTTTAGGAGCCACAAAGGATTAAAGGAGCACATTCTCTCTGTGGGTAGAAAGGACCATATTTTGAAATGGAATCAGATGGTGTAATTGTATGGCAAGATGGACTGGAAACTGCATTTTGAGGCTCCTCTGCCCCCTCTATATCATGTTCAGAACTCAATTCTTATTCATTTTGTGTCAATTAATTTGTGTGAGACTTACAATTATCCTCACTGAAAGTCACCATTGTTGGACTTTTGTATATAAACTCATCTATTGCTTTAGGTACAACAATGGTAGAACCAGTTTACAAAATAACAGCTCACCACTTGCCGATTTTTCTATGTTTTTCTGAAATTTACAATGCATGTACTATTCTGATTAAATGTCTCAATCTGGAATCATGACTAGACAGTGATGGGTTTGCATATGGAAGCAAATGAAGACATGGAAGAGAATAAATCCCAGGCAGACAATGAAGAAGGCTTTCCAAAGTATCAAATTCTGAAACAAAATGACAGATGAATCTCAAGGCGAAAGCAATGAAAACCAGGATTTAAAAAATCCTGTCAATATCACTACTGATATTGTTTACCTGGAATTCAGTAAAGCTATTGACAGGGTTCCCTGTGATGTTTTGATGGGTAAACTAGAGGATTGTTGACTTGACTCTAAGATAGTTAAGTGTATAGGAAACTGGTTGAAGAACTACATTTACGGAATAGTTGCCAATGGCATTTCATCTGACTGGAGAGTGGTGTTCAGTGGGATGCCACAGGGCTCAGTTCTGGGTCCAGTACTTTTCTATATTTTTATAAATGATCTGGATGAGGAGGTGGAGAAACTACTCCTTAAATTTGCAGATGACACTAAATTGGGAGGAGTTGTGAATACACTAGAAGACAGAGATAGAATTTTAAAAGATATAAAAACATGGGGAAAGTGGACAGATGTGAACAAGATGCAATTCAGCAAGGATAAGTGCAGAGTTCTGCAGCTGGGTAACAAAAATGAGAAACATGCACACTAAATGGGCCTCACACTTCTGGGTGGCAGGGTGTATGAAAAAGTCGGCGTGATGCAGATTCCACTCGTGGAGTAGACGGCATATAAATCTAAAGTAATAAATAAATAAATATTTTTTTTAAAGGCTAGTGCAGTCTTGGGGGTGTATCAACAGAGGTGTGAGCCAGAGCCCCCTATTCTACATGTATGTGAACATCGTGATCACCAGAATGGTTGCCAGGATGCCTGGACTTTCAGCTCATACACATCTGCCCTTTTGCATAGGCCTCACTGCCAGTTTCATACAAGGCCTATGTGGGTAGCATGGATCCCAATCACCAAGGCAGTGACTTCCCAAATGGACCCTAACCCAGCAAGGACTCCCATCCTGCTATCATTGCACAAGTTCCTGGCTTTGAAGCAGAAGAGATCGCACCGCTGCCATGAGCTGTCCAGCTCTGCAGGGGTTTTAAGCCCATCGGATGAACATAAGAACGTAAGAGAAGCCATGTTGGATCAGGCCAATGACCCATCCAGTCCAACACTCTGTATCACACAGTGGCCAAAATACACACACACACACACACACACACAAACACACACAGTGGCTAATAGCCACTGATGGACCTCTGCTCCATATTTTTATCCAATCCCCTCTTGAAGCTGGCTATGCTTGTAGCCGCCGCCACCTCCTGTGGCAGTGAATTCCACATGTTAATCACCCTTTGGGAGAAGAAGTACTTCCTTTTACCCGTTTTAACCTGACTGCTCAGCAATCTCATTGAATGCCAAAGAGTTCTTGTATTGTGAGAAAGGGAGAAAAGGACTTCTTTCTCTACTTTCTCCATTCCATGGATAATCTTGTAAACCTCTATCATGTCACTCCGCAGTCGACGTTTCTCCAAGCTAAAGAGCCCCAAGTGTTTTAACCTTTCTTCATAGGGAAAGTGTTCCAAACCTTTAATCATTCTAGTTGCCCTTTTCTGGACTTTTCCCAATGCTATAATATCCTTTTTGAGGTGCGGTGACCAGAATTGCACACAGTACTCCAAATGAGACCACACCATCGATTTATACAGGGGCATTATGATACTGGCTGATTTGTTTTCAATTCCCTTCCTAATAATTCCCAGCATGGTGTTGGCCTTTTTTATTGCAATCACACACTGTCTTGACATTTTCAGTGAGTTATCTACCATGACGCCAAGATCTCTCTCTTGGTCAGTCTCTGCCCGTTCACAACCCATCAACTTGTATTTGTAGCTGGGATTCTTGGCCCCAATGTGCATTACTTTGCACTTGGCCACATTGAACCTCATCTGCCACACTGATGTCCACTCACACAGCCTCAACAGATCCCTTTGGAGTGCCTCACAATTCTCTCTGGTTCTCACCACCCTGAACAATTTAGTGTCATCTGCAAACTTGGCCACTTCACTGCTTACTCCCAACTCCAGATCATTAATGGACAAGTTAAAGAGCATGGGACCCAGTACTGAGCCCTGTGGCACCCCATTGCTTACCGTCCTCCACTGTCAAGACTGCCCATTTATACTCACTCTCTGCTTTCTATTAATTAGCCAGTTTTTGATCCACAAGAGGACCTGTCATTTTACTCCATGACTCTCGAGCTTCCTAAGGAGCCTTTGATGAGGAACTTTATCAAAAGCTTTCTGGAAGTCAAGGTAAACAACATCTATTGGGTCCCCTTTGTCCACATGCTTGTTCACTTCCTCAAAGAACTGCAACAGGTTAGTGAGGCAAGATCTTCCTTTACAGAACCCATGCTGAGTATTCCTCAATAACTTGTGTTCATCAATGTGCCTACTCATTCTGTCCTTGATAATGGTTTCTACCAACTTTCCCAGTATTGAAGTCGGACTGACTGGCCTGTAAGTTTCCGGATCTCCTCTGGAACCCTTTTTAAAGATGGGGGTGACATTTGCTACCTTCCAGTCCTCAGGAATGGATGCAAATTTCAATGAAAGATTACATATTTTTGTCAGGAGAGCCACAAGTTCAACTTTGAGTTCTTTCAGAACTCTCGGATGTATGCCATCCGGACCTGGTGACTTATTAGTTTTTAATTTGTCAATCAGTTGTAGGACCTCCTCTCTTGTCACCTCAATCTGAGTCAGGTCTTTCAACACCCCTTCCAAAATTAGTGGTTCTGGAGCGGGCAAACACTTCTCATCTTCCACAGTGAAGATGGAGGCAAAAAATGCATTCAGCTTCTCAGCCATTTCCCTATCCTCCTTCAATAATCCTTTGACCCCTTGGTCATCCAAGGGCCCCACTGCCTCCCTGGCTGCCTCCCTGGTTGGTTTCCTGCTTCTAATATATTTGAAGAATATGATGGAAGCCATTACAAGGGCTAACAGCATCAGAGATCATCTTCCGGTACCATCGGATGACATGAGAGTGAAGCGGGAACCCCACATACCCACTGTACATCTTAGACATTTCCATAAAGCAATCAAGCTTATCTCAAGGTGTATCCTGCCAGACATTCCAAGCTTATTGTGAACAGAACATCTCACAAAAGACTGTGCCAACCGAGATGAGTGGAAGACAAAGACCAAGCCCAACCCAACGGAGATCGACACGGTTGTGTAAATTGGGTGTCACCATAGATAACAATTCGGCTCTATATTATCACTGTAGATAACTTTGTTTAGAATAGTTAGTTCCTTCATCAGCTGTTACTTTCCAAATGTCACCATGGAGCCTCCCCCTTTTCTGAGGTCACTGACCACCTGCCCCAGCATCATAGCCCACCTGACCCTGGTGTCACAGGTCATCTGACCTGAGCCCCTGAGGGCACAAGGTAGTCCTTAAAAGGTCTAACCCATTGTTCTTCAGGTGTGCATCTGACAGCCCACCTACCCTGCTGTGTAGATGTACCCCCCAAACCTGATCAGTTTTGGGTCCCCAATAGTAAGATACACAAGCTGTGTCTTGCTCCCCTATTTCTTTTTTGTTGCTATTGGAGTTTTCCAAGGAAGACTACGAGAGGTACAGTATTGCTTTGTCTGTGTTTTTCCCTTATATGTTATCCCCTATCTATTTCCTTCCTGTTTTTCTTAGGACTGTATGTTTGAATGAATTTATTTCCTTCATATTTGAAAAGCTATAAAGTCTGACTTTTCTAATAAAATCCAATTATATTTTACCAATATTCTCCTCGTTATTTAGAGGGAAATTCTGGTCATCTCTTGTATACATAGATTCTGTATCCCGCTGAGCCATTTTTGCCCACCACTTAAATTCCCCAACCTCTCTTCTAGGGCAATTTGGCTTACAGAGGCAAAACATCCAGATTGCAAAATGTCATAATCCTGCTGTACACTGCATTGGTCAAGCCACAACTGAGGTAATGTGTGACAAGGATGATCAGGGTCCAGAAGACCAAGTCCTATGAGGAAAGAATGTTTTCGAAATGTTCAGTCTGGAGAAAAGGAGATTGAGGGGTTCATGATTGCTCTCTTTAAATATTTGAAAGGCTATCAATTCAGAGGATAGGGCTTATAATAATGGGTATAAATCACCAGTGGAAAAATGGTGAACGTTTTTACTCCATTGGTATGTTTATTATACATTGTTTTATACTGTTTCATTTTTTTCCAATCTACATGCAATTGGCACAAAAATAGGCATTGGTTCTAAAGATAAGGAACATGAAATTTCAAATAAAATGATAATACTCATAAAATCTGCTAATATCTATTACATGAATGTAGCAGAAGCTGGTGATTGGAATGGGGAAGATCAAGATGGCAAGCCCCCTTTCAAAGCAGCAGACTAACATACATATGAACATATGAAGCTGCCTTATACTGAATCAGACCTTTGGTCCATCAAAGTCAGTATTGTCTTCTCAGACTGGCAGCAGCTCTCCAGGGTCTCAAGCTGAGGTTTTTCACACCTATTTGCTGGACCCTTTTTTGGAGATGCCAGGGATTGAACCTGGGACCTTCTGCTTCCCAAGCAGATGCTCTACCACTGAGCCACCGTCCCTCCCCATACAGCACCTATCCCCTCTTTTAATCTCACTCCTTTATTTATTAGAGAAAATCCCAACCTAGGGGAACCCAGATCTCTCTCTCTCTCTCTCTCTCTCTCTCTCTCTCTCTCTCTCTCTCTCACACACACACACACACACACACACACAGAGAGTATCTTCTCCCTCCCATCTCTTTCCTCTGCCCTCCCCCTTTGCCCTTCCTCCTTTTGCCATGTCCACCTGTTTGTGCTAGGAGAAGGCCTGTGCTCCTCTTGGTATTGGCATGACAGGAGGGGGGAAGAGCTGGAGAAAGCTCCATTGCTGCTGGGTTACCATCATGCTTGGAGTTCCTTCCTTTTAGCTGTTAAGACTGTGCCTGCTTGCCTTCCCTTTTTTTCTCCTTCATCCTGCTCCAAATGGCTGTTTGGGTACCCGCCTTGCACTGCATTTTGCCTTCCGCCTTGTCTCTCTCAGTCTCTTTCTTTCTCCCATCCATGTGCGCTCTCATTCTCCTGGAATCAGAATGAGTGTGGCCAATAGTAATGTCACCAGGAGCCTCTACTCGTTGACTCTTCTACAAATCCCTACTATTTGGGAAGGAGGTACCAAATCAAATATGCATTAAATATCTCTAGTATCCACTGGAGTCCAGTATGCTAAAGCTCATTCTGTATGCTAAAGCTCATTCTGTACCTTTTACAAGAGTTTTTAAAAATCTGTTTAATTTAATTTCTAGATGGTAAAAAAAAAGTTGCTAACCGATGGGTTATATTCTAAAAATGATGGTTTGTTGGTCGTATCCAGCCCATTAAGAATTTATTCTTGGGGGAGGGGGGGAGACAGAGCTACCTTTCCACAGATTACTTGTTGCATTGTGACAGCATGGGACTGCATGGACTGAGAATGGAAGAGCTTGGAAACCCAGGCTAGTATTTAGAATTCTTATATTGCTGGCTTCATTCCAGTTTTAGAGGAGTGCATGCTTATTCTGAAATGAATTTGATGTTGAGGCAATGGCAGTTCCAATATCTCAGCATGTGACTTATTTTTCTTCAGTAAGATAAAAAAATAAGTCTACCGAAATTGTTTCTTTAAAATTCAAAAACAGTGTCTTAACAAAAGGAAGAACTCACTGAGATTAGTATAAGGGGAAGATGTAATTAAAGAAAACACTTTGGAATCTATATCTCCAAAAACAAATTAGAATAGCTTATTAGAGTAATATCACAGAAAGCAGTGACAGACCAAATAAATGCCAAAATCTTATAGAATCATAGAGTTGAAAGGCACCTCCAGAGTCATCTAGTCTAACCCCCTGCACAGTGCAGGAATGGCACAAATACCCCCCCACACACACACACACATCCCCAGTGACCCCTTTCTCCATGCCCAAAAGATGGCAAAAAACCTCCAGGATCCCTTGCCAAGCTGACCTGGAGAAGAATTGCTGGCTGACCCCAAAATGGCAAGCAGCATTTCCCTGGGCACATAAGAAAGGGCAATGATGCAACCCTTCATGCCCTCCTTTTCATGATCTGCCTAATTCACAGAATCAGCATTGCTGTCAGATGGCCATCTAATGTCTGCTTAAAAACCTCCAAGGAAGGAGAGCCCACTACCTCCCAAGGAAGCCTGTCCCACTGAGGAGCCACTCTAACTTTCAGGAAGTTCTTTCTTAGAATGAGTCTAAGCAAGAATTGGCATCTGATTTAGACATGGGCACAAATCAACCAAGAATCATGAATCAGACTGATTCATAGTTCATTCCGAACTGGCTCTGACCTTGGTGCTTCATTTTACTCTATTGGTCTACTATGTCTGGCAGTGGTTCCTCAGAGACTCAGGCAGAGGCCTTAAATATTACCTGATTTCAGTTGGAGATGCCAGGGACTGAAGACTGAATCAAGGTTGTCAACTGCAGCTTGCAAAGTTCCTGGCAGTGGGAGGAATTCAGGGACAGGAGAGAGCTCAGTGGGGATATGGTGCCATTGATTATGTCCTCCCATGCTGTCATTTCCTCCGGGGAAGCAATCTCTATCATGTGCTGATCATTTGTAATTCTTGGAGAACTCCAAGCTCCACCTGGAGGTTGGCGACCTTGACTAAAATACATTATGTTGGTCTTTTAAGGTGCTGTTGGTCTTTAGGGTACTACTTAAGGTGTTACTGTGCACTACAAAAATATTTTAATAATAGTCATAAAAAGGTTATGGTTATAATCTTCTAAAAAACGAGTCTACGTGATAGTCAAATCAGGCTAACTCACAATTTTAATACTAATAGGTCCTTTGGCTCACAAAGCAGAAATTTTGCTCACAACACTCTACAGCTTAGAGGGAACAATCACCTTTTAACTTGCACAACAGCTGTTAAGATAAAGCTGACATGGAGCATAAACATGGATCTCTTTGCCAAATTTGATGCAGAATGAGAATAGATTAATACCACAAAATATCAGCCTGAAAAATGTTATTGGACTAGCTGGATGGTGCAATGTACATATGGGTTCTCAAATGAAAAAGCAGGGTTTTTTTCCCCAGCAGAAGTGGGGTGGGGGGCTGCTTTAATAATAAAGGCCATACAAGCAATGTAAGTTCAGGAAAGAAATGAATGTTCTCAGGCCTTGTTTTTGCTTGTTTGTTTCAAGAACTCCTTTGCATATTAGGCCACACACAATGGATGTAGCCAATCCTCCAAGAGCTTACAGAGGGCTCTTATTACTGGGCCTACTGTAAGCACCAGGAGGATTGGCTATATCAGGGGTGTATAGCCTAACATGCAAAGGAGTTCCTGCTACAAAAAAAAAAAAAAAACCCTGGATGATCTGATGCTCTCTATTGTTAAGGAACTCCATACTATAATAAGAAATAAAGAATAGGTATCATAGCTATCTGTCTAAGCTAGGATGAAGAAAGATACTAAGAACACGTCATGAAGGTTAGAAAACGGGAAGAGAAAGATGCAACCAGAAGGAAAGATGTTCCTGAGCATTATAATCTGGATAAACAAAAAGACAGCTTAAATATTCATTCAGTCAGTCAGTCAGTTCAATTTTAAATCCTGCCCTCCCTGCAAGTGGGCTCACATCACAAAGATAACAATATAATTTAGATAATTAAAACCATATTTCTATTAAAACACAAACAAACACAATCAGGGTGGGCTCAGCTAGAAAGTGATGCTCAGTTTGGACTGGTTCCATTTGGCCAGCACTGCCAGCAGCGGAGGCTGAGACAGATTTGGATGCCCATCACCTCATCTGAAGGTCTGGCAGAACAGCTCCATCTTACAGACCCTGAAGAACTGTAGCAAATCCCACAGGAGTCTGAGAGAGAGTTTGTTCTACCAGGCTGGGGCAAGGACAGAAAAGGCCCTGGCGCTAGTTGAGGCCAGCTGGACATCTTTCACGCTGGGGACAACCAGAAGACGTTGAGCAATTGAATGCAACATTTTGCGAGGGACATATGGGGAGAGGTGGTCCTGAAGTTACATAGGTCCCTGGCCACATAGGGCCTTGAAGGTGAACTCCAAAACCTTGAACTGGATCCAGTACTCTATTGGCAGCCAGGGCAGTTGGTGCAGCACTGACTGAACATGAGCCTGCAAAGGTATCACCATCAACACACATGCCACTGCATTCTGTGGTAACTGTAGTTTCCGAGTCAAGTTCAAAGCAGCCCTGAGTAGAGTGAGTTGCAATAATCCAGTCTGGAAGTGAGGAAGGATGAGGAAATTAACCTATCTGCCTTACTAGTTCTACTGCCTCCTATGGAGTAGTGGTGTGCTTAGTTCATAGACATCCTGCATAGAACAAAAATTTCAACCTTGCATTTCTGTCAAAAGCTAGGAAAATGCCTGTGCTGCCAACCTGTAAGTAACAAGAGACCAAAAATCCAGAATAAAAACATGCATCTAGAATAAGAGTTTTTCTGTTTTAAAAAGCATAGAAGATGGTTGAATTTAGAGGAAGGAAACTGTTTTTAATCCCTTATTTTTATCTGGCCCATGTCCCATTAAGTTAAATAAATGGAAGGTTTGGATTTGGGCACCATCACACTCTTTCCAATGTATGCTGAAAGCTGCAAGTATTAGGCTATTTTAAATGATAATAAATCAGTCTGGATCCTAAAGCATATTTATTATGTTTGGAATTAGTAATAATAAAACTAAAGCCTTTTAAGCAATATTCAGAGAAGGATTTAATGGAAATAAAATGAACCTCAACAGTCTGATTTTGGGCTTAATGTATTGTCATTTTCTGGACTCAAGGCACTTCAAAAATGACTACTTGAAGAGCTGTAATTATTTTCTTGAAGTGCAAATTGGCATTTATGATAGGGTAGGGTGGAAACAAGATTTATACAGTCTTGGTGATCTCATTTTACTGCTCCTGAGTGTGCGTTCTCTCTCTCTCTCTGTGTATTTTTTTCACCATTTCATTTTGCAGATAGAAAAAATATATTTATTTCCAGATTGTAATCTGTTTATTCCTTGGGATGCCATCTCCTGTTGGATTTTAAAGAACTTTTACTGAGCTTTGATGAGTGTGTTTAAAAGCATGTTTTGTGCAGTGCCCATGGACTCTGCAAGCAACAAAGTTTTCTTTAAATGCAATTTCACAATCCAGTGATTTATGGATTATGGGAAATATGCCCCCCCAAGCATTCCTAAAGCTGAGATGAGAAACAGTGGATGTTTATCCCCAGTGTGGATGTCATAATTCTATTCTTCCCCATTTACTTAAGACTCACAGTGAAAGCTGAATTTATTATCTGTTCTTTTGGTGTCTTCTAACTGCATGTCTAGAGAGGACCAGCCATTGGAATATGATGCAGTTGGCACTTAGTTGTGTCCATGCTGAAGGAGAGAGTGGCAGCCAGTGGGAGGCAGAGAAGGTTCAGTATCTCTCAACAGGGAGAAGCAGCAGCAGAACAGGGGGCTTCACAAAGAAAGGTTCTGGACACTGTGGTTGGGACCCCAAGATAGGCCACCCTCCAAGAGGTCATGCCTCTGTCAGGCAAAAGGGCAAGGAGGACAGCTGAGGAAGCAGTCACTCGCTTTGTTGCCAAGATGATTGCCATGGATGGCCAACACTTCGCCCTTGTGGAAGACATAGAATGCTGTACCACCTGGTTCCCTGTCCCCTCAAAGAGGACCTTGAGCCAGTGAGTCTTGTCCACTATGCACCACTGTGCAGTGATGTTGGACAAGACCAGGCTCTCCAGAGCACAAAACTGAACTGTCCACTTCATGACAGACCTTTGGAGCAGCTGGCAGCCCAGCTACCTTTCCCTAACCACCCATTGGTGGTAACCAGAGGACCTCCGCATTTGGACTGTTAAGACACAGTCCAGACCCCAGGAAAGGACAGTCCTGACACCTGGCTACAAGACGGTTCAGCTCCATGCACAGCGGATGGGTGCAGACCACATGGTGGCAAACACTGCTGCTATGATTCAGAGTAGCTTGAGGGAGTGGTTGGGTGGCAATAACATTGTCCATGACTACATGGGCATAGACACTGGCACTGGTAACAGTAAGGACTTCACACCTTAAGGGTATTATCTGTCTGGTGCTCATGCTGCACCTGGTGGTGAGGGATGCTTTGGAGCTTGGGAGGACTGTCAAGGCTACCTGGGATGATGTCACCCTAGATCTTAGGTTGCTTCTCAATACCTGCCGGTGCCTGGCCACCCACTTCTTGCACAGCATTGCATCTGCATGTCCACTGCATGAGAGGTAAGGAAAGGGGGAGGAGGCTGGACACTGATCATCCAGGATATGCCCACCTGTTGGAACTCCACCTACACCATAATTGCATGTTTGGTGGATCAGAAGAGTGCAGTGCAGGATGTAATCCCCTCCATGACCATCCTGCACAAGGAAGATGTCTTAGACTCCTAGAAGGTTGCATTTTGATTAATAAACATTTCAATTTTTTTAAAACTTTGTTTTGCTTTCAAAGATGGTAGTTTTAAGTGGCATGCCTAGTTCAGCCATTTATACTTTACATCATAGTTACCTAAAATATGACAAACACCGTGTCCTTTACAACATCAGGCAATCATCTAACACTAGACGTCTGAATTGGTTCCCTGGCTCTATTATAGCTTTATATTAATGATTTTCCCCAAATAGCTCTTCCCTAAGGATGTGCACAAATTCATCTGGTGAGAGGCTCAGCCATTTATTTTTCCTCTCAGTAGGCACATTTGGAGCAGTGGGTGGCCAGTACTTGTTTAAAATAAAGCTAGGAGGATGCTTTGTTCTTTTTAGGCTCAAGAAGAGAACATCTGCTCTGTGCTGCAAAGAATAAAAAATACAGCCAGATCCCCCCTTTTTTTCCCCTCATCAACTTGAATGATTTTTCCCCCTATGAGATGAAAGGAAGACCCATGAGATGAATGGATTGTTCAGAGAGAAAGCTGGTAAGATATGCTTGCTTCAAAAAGGCAAAACATACATGTTCAGAGTACTAGCATGAAATGAAGCCTTGACTTCCTTGTTAGTTGCTATAAAATATAATCCCTAACAAGGCCAGTGCAAGATGTTTTGTAGACCCCATGAAACTTAATCTCATTGCTTCCTTCCGTGGTGCCATTAACCATGTCTGAGTAGAGCACCTGCAGAAATGCTATAGGGGTTTCCTGACCAATAGCCACGTGATTCAAGGAAGCAAAGGAAGGTCATCACCTAGCTAGGAGAAAACCAGGCCCCTACAGTACATTATGGCCTTTTCATTGTTTGTAGCAAGCATTTTCTTGGATATCCTTACCGAGATTTTGAGTTAGTGAGCACCACCACAAAATGGCTGCCATGGGAAGTCGAACATGTCACAAAATGGCTTTTAGGGGAGGTTTCAAGCTAAACATCTGCCTATGCTGGAGGCAGCTATTTCCAAATGGGCACATCCCAATGGTGATTTCTCCTGGGGTCTTCTGCAGCACTTCCAATTCCAATAGCTGGAGGAAAACCGGGACTGGCCCTTTACTTTGAAGAAGAGATGCTTTAGGGAGAAGCAAAAAAACATGCACCAGGAAACACATTGGTGGGCACCATGCTGGAAAGTTCTGATGTTCACTAAAATAAAACCTGCATTACCTAGAGGCATTTTGTACTGAATAGTTGTTCTAACTGGTTTTGGCTCAGTGAGGAGATATCTGTACTAAGTACTTCAAATTAGTGGTGAGTGTGACAGTTACTAAGGTAAATTAATGACTCAAAAGTGCTGTAATAATCTCATTAAAGGCAATACCATTGCATTCCATTCAACAGACTATCACACTGGCATCCTTGATTATTAAATATCCACAGTAAGTTACATTCTTGTAATACTGACTTACTTAGAGGCATCTGTACCAAAAACATAACTTTCAAACCTAATGGACTCCAACATGCACAACTTTTATATAGCTATAGTGATCTGGTCCCATTCCCTCACTCAGATGTAGGATTTCACCTCTGTCCTTTCCCTTCCTTTTTGAATGGGCATCCCCTTTACCTATTTTCTTCTTTCCCAAAGATCTGTGGCTGTAGCACTCTGTCACATTACTGTATTTTTATGCAGGGCTTGCTTTGTAGCATGAACTCCTTTGCCTATTAGGCTATAACCTCCTGATGTTGCCAGTCCAAGAGCTTACAGGGCTCTTCTTACAGAGCCTATTGTAAACTCTTGGAGGATTGGCTATATCAAGAGAGGGGGGGGGGGTGTAGCCTAATATGCAAAGGCGTTCCTGCTACAAACCCCCCCCCCCCTGTTTTTATGCCGGCTTAGCCCAGGAACTTGAGGGAAGAGACAAGATCATCCTCTTTAATTTAAATTTGTGAAATGGCACGTGAGAGCCTTTAGAACGTTCAAAAATAAATATTTTATTCAATATAGAGGGGGAAAGGTCAGGTGAAATCAAGGCTTTTTTTAGAAAAAGCCCAGCAGGAACTCATTTGCATATTAGGCCCCAGCCCCTGACATCACCATAGTTTCACACAGTGCTTTTTTTACAAAAAAATAAGTTCCTGCTGGGCTTTTTCTACAAAAAAAGCCCAGCAGGAACTTATTTGCATATTAAGCCACACTCCCTGACACTAAGCCAGCCGGAACTGCATTCCTTTGTGTCCCTGCTCAAAAAAAGCCTTGGGTGAAATCAGGGGTAAAATGTCTGAGGTGAATAAAATATAATTCTGAGGTAACTTGGTATAATCACAGACTCCAGTTTATATGTTTTCAGCATGAAGCCTTGACTTCCTTGTTAGTTGCTATAAAATATAATCCCTAACAGGGCCAGTGCAAGATATTTTGTAGACCCCATGAAACTTAATCTCATTGCTTCCTTCCATGGTGCCATTAACCATGCCTGAGTACTTAAGTTTTTCATGAAGTCTTAGAATCTTAGATATGAGAGGCTTTTGTTTCAGTGTTTCCTAAACACTCCAGTTCAATTTCTTGAGTTTAAATGACTCTTCAGATTTCAGAAGGCAGAGATACACTGTGAAGTACCCAAATTCTTCTCTAAATACACTAGGGATTATTCATTAGAACTATATTCCTTTTCCAGGGGTTGTTTTGTAGAAAAATAGGTGATGGAGCTCATTAGCATAACTTATTAGCATATGCCATCCTCCCGCCAGTCAAAAGCAACCTGACACAAGAAAAAAGAGCTCCAGGCGAGTGAGGCCTGCTTGGGCTGGCTAGAGATCCAGCCAACCCAAACAGGTCTTGCTCACCTGGGACTCTCCTGGGCCACGCCCCCCCCCCCAAAGTCAAAAGGCCAGCAAGCCACCCACAGCCCAAAACCACATAAGAAGCAGAGAAAGGGTGGCATGGGTTTCTCCAGGGGTTAATGAGGGCTACTGGGGACATGGCAAAGCTCCTGGTGGCTGACTGGCTGCCTGCTCTCCTAATCCAGGGATTGTTATACAGCTGCACCTACTATTCAATGGACAAAATAGGTGGGAGGAGGAGGGAAGTCATCAGAAAGGTTCAGGAGCTGTGCTCCTGTGAGCTCCTACTGAATTCAAGCCCTGCCCATATCAACTGGACAACAAATTTCTTCTAACTAGAGGATCTATCACTTTTCCTGGCTCAAATAGGAGGCTTCACTGATCCACCCACTCCTCCTTGCCAACCTTCCCAGTCCTCAGTCAGTATGAAACTGTTTTCAGTCAGAGTTAAACTTTCCATGGTCAGGGCTAACTCAAAATGAGTTCTCTTCAGCAGTCAATTCCCAAGTCTTTCTGCTCAACTGATGCTAACCAGTCAAATGCCTTTGAACAGCCTGTCACTCCAGGCTCTCTGGCTCTGTGAGGCATTAACACTTCATAGTCCATTACATGTTTATACAGCACTCATGAGTTTTTAAAGTCCATCACTTAGCCATAATGAGTGCAGTTAAGTACAGATAAGTTACATTATAATGATTACTAGGTGTATATTCCAGAATTCCCAAACCAAAATTATCCATACAAAATTGCTGTTTCAGGTCATTACCATGGTTTTCTGGAACAGTTATACAAATCCAGGATTTTTAGACATTATAAAACCCTCTCCAGAAAAAAAATCCATTCAGTTATTTGTGTCCAGGTGCTTACTATCATCAACAGCAGGCGTCTTGGGTTTTTTTTTTTTCTGTTTATAAATTTCTCATGCAATGACATTTTCCCAATCCAATTAGATCCAGTTAGAGAAGTGTAACTCAGTCTGAGGAAGGCAACTCCCAGACAGTACATGCCAGGTACAGAGAGTGGGGCAACTGTGAGTCTTGCTGATTCCTTCTACTTCCCTCCCTCTTTTGTGGAGGTGGGGCCATTTTTCCCTCTCCATTCATAGCTCTATAAGTAGGAGGGTTGGGGGCTCCTTGTTCAGAGGCCCACAGAATTTGACCCCTTGGTCCAATTTGCTTGACACTTGGGGGGATCTTTAATGGAGAGGCAGCACTAGCTCACCTGCAGTTTTGATGTTTCCCCCTACAGGTACACATTCCTAGAGACTAAATAGTTATTGATCATTTAAATTAGTGAAGAAGAATCAAATTTTAAAGTTCATCTACTTTTTGTGACCCATATACAATGCAATTCTATCTATACTGAGCAAGTATAGCTCAACTCATCCTATCCTCCCTCCTGGGTACATGATCAACCTGCACAAAAACTGTGACCCACTTGTGGGACCTGACCTACAGTTTAAGAGTCTCTTCTTTACAATATAGTTTCTATGTGCACCTGATTCCATGTAATCAGTTAAAAAATGTAGACTGTGGTGCTGCAGTCATTTGATTTACTCACAGCTGTGAATTGCATTATTTAGCACACCCTGCTTTTCTGTCTGAAACTTGGCTAGCTAGTTGTAATAGGGTCTCATTATTATTCCTCCTTCAACTGGAAAAAGCTTTCCATTTTAAAATTATGTTTTACAGACTGTTAATCTAACATTAGAACTTGAGCTTAACCTTCTCCCCCCCACCCCACTGAGTCAAGTTATTTATTAAGTCACACTGCCTCTCTATCCATTTTAAAAGTCATTACATACATTAGAAGCATTTTGGAAGCATTGCAACATTCTGTGATATGCAGAGGCTTGCATCCTTAATCTAGCTTTGAAGGACATACAGTGCATTGAATTATGCCAGGCAGCAGAATGGTTGCTAGATAATGTTTTAAACATATCACAGATGCTATTTGTTTTCAGATTCATTTTCCTTGGTGAATATGCTCAGCACCAGATAAACAAATGAAACTGCCTTATACTAAAACAGACGGTTGGTCCATCAAAGTCAGTATTGTCTACTCAGACTGGTAGTGGCTCTTCAAGGACTCAAAAGCAGAGGTCTTTGACATCACCTACTGCCAAATCTTCTAACTGTAGATACTGGGGGATTGGATCCTGGGACCTGCCAAGCAGATGCTTCACCACTGAGCCACAGGCCCTCCCAACCACAATTAGGTTGGTTGAAAAGGAATATGAGGAAGCTTCCTGATCCCTCAGTACATGATGGGAGGAACCTTTCAGTCTTGCTGCAATAGATTCTGATTTCTCTCCTACTTAGAAAAAGAATTTATCACATCTTCCACATGGCTAGTTGCAAAAAACTGTGAAACTAGTCCTATGAGCCTAAAGAAAGTTTAGATTTGTTGTTCTTCAACAGTATTTCCCAATGATGTTTTCAATATTGTTTTTGTGTTATGGTGAAAGGTCAGACATTTGATGAAAACAAAATTTCTCTTGGCTTGTGCCCTCTGTGTTAACTCATGCATTTTGTTTATAATTTCCTCTTTCTTTCAGTTTAATTTCTGCTTAACTGGGGTGTGTATAATGAAATGCAGTAATAAATAGAGAAAACACTGAGATGGATCCTATCAGCTTTTGTACTCAATCTCATCTAATTTCCTCCCTCACTGCAACTGTCATGTATACCTTTTGCCCAAATTGGACCTCTCATTTCCAACATAGCCTTTTCATTGGTCAAAACAGGCCCATTTGCCTTCCTTTTGTCAGATGAAAAACTGGTTGGATCCAAACCAGTATATATGGGATTGCTTCACAGTTGTCACTGTAGTCTATCAGGATGCTCAACGCCCTCTCCAGGACTCTACAAGTTTTAGACATGTGTATCTAAGGAGTTCTAGGCAGGATTGAGATTCTGTGGTTGTACTGCTTACTCTGCTACCCAGCTTTCTTTGTGCTTGGACTGGTGGAGGAGGTCTTGAAGGTGTGCTTAATACTCATAGATCGGCTGTTTTGTGGAACTTCAACATCTATATTAAGACTACCATGTTGGGAGCAGTTCAGGATTTCATGGTCTCCATGACAACCATAGGCTTGCCTCAGGTGATAACAGGCCCCACACACTATGCAGGTGTGAAAGATCCAGATCAGAAGCTTTACTTGAGAGGGCGACCACTTTAAATTTCTCCCCGATCACCTTCCCTCAGTCACACTCACAAAAATTCTGTCAGAACTCCCCAAAATTAATGGATTAATGTCAAAAACCACAAAAATATTTATTAGATAACTAAAGGCAAGGAAGAGGGATAAAATAATATTGATTATAACGGTTCAATATTCAAAAGGCAAATCAGTTGGCAGATGGTTGGCAGAATAAATCAATTACTATTCACAGAGATGTATCAGGCTGAGGTAAAATATCACAATTACTTTGGCAGAATATCTTTAAAATAACCATAAACAGGCAGGCTTCAGAATTCTACTGAATTCTTCTTCAGGCAGGCTGTGCCTTCTGGGCACTCACAATGCTGTTACTTCAGATGTTTAACCCTAGGCTTCAGCAATGCCAAATCATAAAAATAACAAACTTCAATCACTCTTTCCACACACACATAGAGAACTCCTGACTGGGGTCAATATATTCTCCCTCGCAGACCCTCTCACATTAGCTACCTTCCAGGACTCGCACCCCTCAATACTGATGCATCTCAGCCCCCCAGCTAGTCTTCTGGTCTGAGTCTTGGGTAACCCTGCTGATCACCAGAATCCAGTTCTCCCTTCAGTGTGTCTTTGTTTGATCTAGTTTGTACATGGAGATTGCCTGATGTGCTGGCAAAATCTCCCTCAGAGAGTTTCAAAATGCTTGAAAACTCTGTCTTCCAGACAGAGACTACTCAGCTCTGTTTCCCACAAGGAGCCCAGCCTCTCTGGCTGCTCTTAGCCCCTCATCCAGTTCTTTTTACAACTGACTGGCCTAAGCTCACCGTCTTTACTTCAGACTCCTTCTCTGAAGACTTCTCTTGAAGACTCCTTGGCTAAGACTAAAAATCCTGAGGTGTTCCACTGCTGAGCAAACCCCATATGGATACTTTTACGTTGCTCGGGCAACATTCCAGCCAATCACTGCAAGCCTGTTCCCCAGCTACTCAGGCTAAGTTTCTGAGTCCGTCACAGCAGGTCACACTGTTGATCTGATGTTTTTCAATGGACAGGAAGAAGGTGCAGTGAAGGGTGGGGGGGTTGAAGATGGTCCCCTTGTCATGATCACTACTTGCCAGGAGTATTTAATTCCTTGTAAGCTCTTGGAAGATTGGCTGCATCAGGAGTGTGTGGCCTAATATGCAAAGGAGCTCCTGCTGAGGTGGGGAATGAATTAAAATGATCTGCCCATATAGCCTGATAGATCAATTGGTTTTAAGATGATGTTAGGAGATTTTCCTGCTGATAAGGTTGGAGCTTCTGGTTGCCATCTGCAATGAGGAAATAATCCAAGCCAGTTTGGTGTAGTGGTTAAGCCAGTTGGTGTAGTGGAGAGCCAGTTTGGTGTAGTGGTTAAGTGTGCGGACTCTTATCTGGGAGAACCGGGTTTGACTCCCCACTCCTCCACTTGCACCTGCTAGCATGGCCTTGGGTCAGCCATAGCTCTGGCAGAGGTTGTCCTTGAAAGGGCAGCTGCTGTGAGAGCCCTCTCCAGCCCCACCCACCTCACAGGGTGTCTGTTGTGGGGAAGGAAGGTAAAGGAGATTGTGAGCCGCTCTGAGACTCTTCGGAGTGGAGGGTGGGATATAAATCCAGTATCTTCTTCTTCTTCAAGCAAATTGGTGAAATTGATTTTATGCTTTATCTCTCAGATTTAAGGGCTTGGACAGCCCCTTTGTTAACTGAGCAGCTGCAGATAATTTTATTTATTATAAAATAAAATTTTAAAATAATGAAAAGAAAATTAAGACAGCTAAAGTAATAATGGAGAAAGACTTGGGATGAACCTGACATAACATAACCTACAGTTTATTTTAAAGCCTACTCCATGGCCATGATGGCAGCAAAGATACAATATTTCTCCATCACATTGCATTTGCACAGTGTAGTCCTGTGCAATGCTTCTGGGTGGTCAGGGATTTATAGGGTTGTGGCCTACAGGAGGAGATGAACTGCTCTGTATTCCACTATGATAATTTTGCTAAGCACTTTGCAAACAAAATTACTTGCATCTTTTCTAAGTTGGATTCTATATTAGCAGTGACAGAATCAGATGGACCAAGGTTGCTGATTTTTCTAGCACCTGTTTATACCATACTTGCCCCTCCTGGCTTCTTAATTCTGCTAAGGGTAGAGTGGACTGGGTCCAGGTGACAGTAAATGCTTCTGTGACAAAGGAGATGGTTGTTTCCACTTTGAAGCAGACAGCTGGTGTGCCAGCTCCTAAAGAAATCTAATCATTGTTATGGGACTGAAATGGTCTTAATTGCCTGGTGGATGTCCCACAACAGGAGATTAATGAAGGAATAGAACCCTGTTATTTCTCCTGGACCTTTTGGTGGCTTTCAATACTATCAATAGTGATATCCCAATGAATCATCTTTTGGGGCTGAAGCTGGGGTGCACAGTAGAGGTGTGCATTCGGTTCGGACGAACAGAATAAACCTCCGAATCCCCCCTGATTCGGAAGTATACGACGCCGTATACTTCTGAATCCAATTGGAAGCCATTATGCGGGAGCCATATACGGCTCCCCATATACTTCCGAATCAATATTCAGAAATATATGGAAGTCCATAGAAAAGGCGGGAAAGGAGCTTCTGCAGCCTCAGGGGAGCTGCTTGCCTCCTTTCCTGCCTTTGGAAGGCTTTTCCCGCCTCTCCCATAGCCTCCCTGGGATCAGGGAGGGAGGGGGAGAGGAGCCCCAGCAGCCAATCCAAAGCATGCATTTGCAGCTTTGCAGGGCTGTTGTGTAGCTGATGGCTGGGCTAATCCCACAGCCATCAGCAACATTGTTGTTCTTTTGTTTACTTGGGTATCCAAGTAAACAATGTTCTATGGCCAATCACAGAGCAGTGTTATTTTTTGAAACTGCTCTGTTTAGGGCCAGAGAACCTTTTTAAAGAGTCTGCCTGGCTGGACTCTATTCCATTGCTGCTGTGTTGGTGTTGGTGTGTGAGAGAGATTGTGCTGCGCTGGCTTTTGACCTCAGCTGCTGCTGCTCTCTCTCAGCCTTGCCTGACCTGCCATGAGAAGAGAAGACATCTAAGGTAAGACAGTCTTGGGGTTCTTGTTTTTATTTTAGTTAGTAAAAGGGGTGATTTAAAAAGATTTTATGTTTCTCATTAAAGGCAGCATGACTACTAGGCCACATCAGGCTCCCTTTTAAAGAGACTAGGGTTGCAATGCATCTTGCTTTCAGCCACTGAAAGCTGGTGCATTCTTAGATTTCCATAGGGTAAACCACAGCTTCTCTATAGTTATAGGGGACACCTGATTTCTAGTTTGCAAAGAAAATCTGGTTTGTCCCAGGATCTAGTTAGGAGAAGTTTAACTAGGAGGATATAACAAGGATTGCCTTCATCTCAAGGTAGCCTTTTAAAAACTGTAGCCAGGTAGAGGCAGGATCACCTAGTCTTCTAAACTTTACCTGACTACTACTACCCCAACGCAAAGGACAGGTTAGGGACCAAAAAACCAAACAAGTTTTGGTGGGAGGGTTTTTAAAAAGAAGTCAGGGCACCTGTTGGTTCAGGGTACAGTGTAGTGAGTTAGGTCTGTAAAAAAACCCACTCTCAATTCAGGTTGTGTGAGACTGGCCAAGGATGACATGAGTGACAGGCAGCAGAAGAGGGGCCCTGGGGGCAAGGCCAAGGAGAAGACTAGAGGGGTGGAGGGGAGGGGGAGGACCCAGGTTTCCCCCCTTCACCTATGCGTAGGGCCACTCCACAGCTGCCTTCCAGCGGCCAGAGGTTGGAGTGTGATGAAGAAGAAGGCTTACCTTGGGCCCTTCATCAAGGCTGCTGCTGGAACGCCCCCAGCATAGGTGTCATTAGGTGCTGGCACTGAGCAGGGGTCTGCTGCTCGGGCAGTCTCTCCTCCAACTGACGTTGCTCAGCCTCAGCAGCCCTCCTTGGAGATGAGCTTTGAGAACAGTTTTCTGTCCAAAAAGATCACCCCAAGGAGGGTGCAGAGTGTCGTGCAGGAGCTGGAGAAACTGGTTGAGGAGGACCTTCTTCAGTTCCTTTGGGCACAAGCAGTTCTTCAGGGGATGGGCAGGAGAGGAGGCCACATGGGGTGGAGGGGGAAGAAATGGAGACACACAAAGTGCCTCCATCTTCACCCACTTCCCCCCAGCAGCCAGCTTCTCCTGCCATCCTGAGATACGATGTGTCTGCCCCGAGCACCTCACAGGAGGTGGCTCTGGACACACTCTGGTCAGCTTAGGCATCCATACACCTCCAAAGTCTGGAAGCATTTCCGACTTATGGAGGATCTACGTTATGCGTAGTGCCAGCTGTGCAGGGCCCAGATCAGTCGTGGGCGGGACGCTGCCCACCTGACTCTGGGGGGGATGTGGAACCATCTGCTGAAGCCCTACCAGGTGAAGCTTCTTAAGGGGGAGAAGCAAGCTGGTGCTGTGGTGCCCAAGCGGTCAACACCACCCAGCCAGGAGGTCTGTCCCATCACGACTACATCCAGAGCTCTCCAGGAGAGTTCCGTGACAGTGCAGGGACACCAGCCATCTCTGCCTGAGATGTTTGGTGGGGGTGGCACCTGTATGCCAAGAGGGGGAATTAGGTACTGCAGGAGGGTGATTGCCTGGAACCGCCTGACAGGAGGGTGATCGCCTGGTAGGCAGCAGGGACATCACCATGGGCTTCGTGGTGACTGACAGTGACTCCAACATCAAGGCGGGTGCCCAGTGTCAGGGCCTAAAACACCTTCCTTGTGTGGCCCACCTTCTCCACCTCATGGTTAAGGATGCATTGGGCCAGACGAAAAGCCAGGATCGTTGGCAGGAGGAAGAAAGAGGGAGGTGCCAGTGATGATGACAGACAGACAGCAGCCATACCAATGCTGAGGTCCCTCTAATGGGACAGTGTGTTGCTGCTGAGCTGAGAGAGATGTGAGGAAAAGCCCCCTACTTTTCATGCATGTGGACATCGTGATCGCCAGTGTGGTTGCCAGGGTGCCTGGAGATTTGACTCTCACACATCTGCTCTAAGAAGTGGACTTTGCTTACACTTTATAAGGCTTAAGCCTCAGCTTTGCATTCTACGTCTCTGAAGACATGCTCCAGCTGCTCCTTGTGTGCCCAGTCTTGGCCACTGCAGTGGAAGAAGCCAGGCCACCATGTTTCCAGCCTGGCTCCATGGACCTAAAGCTAACAACAGCAGAATCCATCTTGCTTTCCTGATCCAAGCATACCCTGCCAGGCTAGACTCATTCCTTCTTAGTGGGAAAGTCACACGTACACACCCTGAGCCTGCAAGCAACCCATCTGTTTTAAGAATGGATTAATAGCTCAACTGTTGATCCTAATTGCTCAGCAATACCAGAACAATAAATCTTGCCCAGCAGAAGATGAGATAAGAGGTAGGACATCTCCTGTCTTCATCAAGTCTTTTGTCTAACTTGGGTGGTACCTAGGCCAGCATTTGATTACCTATTGTCACCCTCCTAGTTAATCCCATTTAAACTTAAGTATCCAGTCATTCCCATTCTCACCCTAGTCTAATACCATGGAGCCGCCCCAGGCAGCATTGCAGCTTGGAAATTTCCAGCTTCACCAGACTAAGGTGAAGTTCATTGGTCAAAACTGGCATCCAATTAGGTGTCAGCAAGGGATGTCCAGCCTCCTTGGTCATCATAGAGCCTCCCCCTGCTCCTCCCAGCACCTAAGGGGTCTAAGAGAGTCTATTTAACCTCTGACCCAACTCCACTCATGTGTGCTTCTATTCAGCAACCCACCTTCCGCTGTCTAGATCCATCCCCAATTCTGGCCACAGTTTTGGGTCCATTCCCCTGTCCTCTCATGTCGCCATTGGAACCTTCCTGGAAGAACTACGATGGTAAATATCGCCCTGTATGTTTACCCTGATATGTGTCCCTATCAATCTATCTATTTTTCCTAGACCTGTATGAATGTGTGAATGTTTTGTATTTTTTTATCTTGTATGAAAGAAATATTATTCTAAATAAATTACAATTGGTTTTATTAAATTAGAGTCCTTTATTGAGCATTGACTATCTGAACGGTTGAGCCTCGTATACAATTGATAACAAAGATTCCTATTGGGACAACTGTCTCTCAATCTAATTCCCCAATCTCATTTTGAGAGCAGTTTCCCTAACAGAAATTGGTGGAGAAAGCGTTGGCATTATCCTGTTTGTGTGAACACACGCGTGTCTTCATACAGACAGACGTAAGGTTGCACCGTTCAGAAAGTCTTGCTAGCGAGGCTATTGCGTGAGTGATTGAGTGAATGAGTTCTGTGTGAACGGCTCTAGCGAGCATCTCTGTATTTGTGGGTTGGGCTGCCCCCATTTCTATCATTCAACTGGACTTCTCAGCCGCACCTAGGAGGCCAGACCCCTCGCAAGAGGACTGAGCCCGATAGAACGCAAGGGGGAAGTCCCGTGAAGTCTGGCCGCCGTCCCGAGGCCTTCTAAACGCGTCTATCGTGGGAGGGAATGTCAGGACAGGCTAGGATTGTTTAAGACCTGGAAAGAGCGCCCTTCCCTTCTCCCTTTTCTTTAGAGCTTAGTGCACACACGCACACACACTACATACACACTCAGACACTTGCACACACACACCCAAGTCCTTACACGAGTCTAGGCCAAGGCTAGTCTAAGGCACCCGACAGTCAAGAAGGCAGGCGGGTCGTAGGACCGCTGCAATCTGACTGCCGGGCAACTTTTCTTTCTAAGGCCGAGACGCGATCGTTGGGTCGGCTCATGGCTCCCTTTTCTGGCCGAGACGCAATCATAGGATTGGCTCGCTGCCCAAAACTGTGCCCGAGACGCGATCGTTGGGTCGGCTCGTGGCTCCCTTTTCTGGCCGAGACGCAATCATAGGATTGGCTCGCTGCCCAAAACTGCGCCCGAGACGCGATCGTTGGGTCGGCTCGTGGCTCCCTTTTCTGGCCGAGACGCAATCATAGGATTGGCTCGCTGCCCCCTAAACCCAAGCCGAAGCGCAATCAGAGATTGGCAGTAGGCAAAACAAAAAAAGGGAACATAAGTAAAGTTGCCAGCCCAGGTGTAAAATAGCACATAGGAGCCAGGAAGCATCTGGAAATATGCTGCTAGTTCTTTCACTTGGCTGTGCCTTTAAGAGAATTTAGTGGAAGGAGCAAGAAGCTCTCCTTTAGGGTTAAAAATTTGTCCCGGGTCTGAGGAGATAGGCAATCTTCCCAGCCGAAAAATTTCCCTTTTGCTTAGGGCCAACAGAGGAAAAGCTCAGGCTCTGAGACTTTTAAAACTTTTGATTTGTTTGGAGGCAGAGGCTAGAGAAAAGCCCCTCCTGAGGAGCTCAACAATGTGTGCAAGGCCATAAGCCCATGCCACAAACATTTGTTAGTGTTGCAGAGAACTAAAGAAGGTCCTGCAACTCCCTCCTTTACTTGTGAGACACACAGAGGTGTCCTGCAAGTTCTTTGCTCCCCAATAAGCAGGAAAAGTGCCAGGGAAGGCTCCTGCATCAGTTAATTTTGGTGGCCTGTGGTTAGGCACCTAACAGTGCAGGAAAACCAGCCCTGCAAGTAAAGTTAGAACTTTGAAAGGAACTAAATTGTAAGCTATGGAAATCTTTGCCAAAAAGGAAGAAGTCCCCAAGTTGGAAAAATGGTTAATAAAGAAAGGGGACAACCCCTGGAACAAGGGAATCTTTAACCAAGGCTCTGATCCCCTTCAGTCCTTTAGAGATATATTTGAGGAGAACTGTAGCAACAAAACAATAAGTTCGGGCAAAAGAGACCTTTTTGCGACATGGGGTTTGTTTGAAGCCCTACGGGATAGCACTACCTTGATTAAACAACTCAAGGAACAGCTTACACAAAAAGAGGTGCAGACAGAAAAGAAGGGAAAAGAATTGGAGGCAAGCCTTAAGAGACATGCAGAGGTGCTGGAGGATGAGTTCCGGAAGCATACAGCGGAAAAGGAACTCATACTCCAGACCCATGAGGCTGAAAAAGCAGAATTGCATAGAAAACATGCCGCAGAGGTAAATAGACTGGCGGCGGAAAACAATTGCTTGGACCTCGACTGGCAACATGCAAGTCGAACCATAGAGGAGATTAAGGCAGAGAAACACACCTTAAACTTAGTGCATCAAGACACCATGTCCGCTCTGAAAAAGGCCCAAGTGCAGTTAAAAGCATTGGACAAAGAGCTGGAACAAACAAAAGCCCGAAATGAAAAACTGCAACATGCCATAGAATATGCCTCAGAAAAGAGCCGAAGGGCGAGAGACGCAGCCAGCCATGAGGCATGTAAAAGGGAGATAGCGGCCCTACGAAAGAAATTAGACCTTAAGAAAACTTTCATAGCCACTGTTTCGGCCCCTGACCTCTATGATTTCACATCAGATGAGGAGAGTGAGGATGAGGAGGTAACCAAAGTTAGTGGAACTGCCCCCGCCCTGGTATGTCCGGTAATCACTCGACAGACCACCACCAGACATGGGAACGGCAAGGAGACAGTACAGGTGGTAGAAGGAAATAAAAACAGCTCAGCCCCAGTCCGTCCTGTGGTCACTAAAAAGACCACAGCCAGAAAACAGAATGAAGCTGAATCTGTAAAAGTAGTGAAGGAAACCAGATCTTGGGGAGCAGAGGACATTAAAATGACTGCTAGCTTCCTTGGCCCCTATAACATAGACACCTCAGTGTTGTGGATGGCCAGCGCTAGAATTCACTACAAAGAAGCCTCCTTAACTGAATTAAACCATGTGCTGAGATTATGCGCCTCAGGCCCTGAACTAGACAAAGTAAGAAATGTAATGTATCGCCTGAACCTGTCTAATGCCACCATCTTAGAATGGATGGCTGAGGTACTATCTGCCACCTGGGATGGAGAGGATATAAAAGATTTCTACCATCAGACCTTACAAGGTCATGATGAGCATCCAGTGAACTATCTAATAAGGAAGAAATTCCTAGCAGAAGCAGCTAAGGTAGTATTACCCAAAGACAATGGGGAACCAGATTATGAGAATCAAAATTTCATATCCGATGTGATCAGAGGTCTCAATATACCCACCTTGAGGTGCTATGGCATAACAGCCCTGGTAAACACCACCTGGAAAGATCTAGAGGCTAATCTTGACAGAGTTGGCAATTTTATGGAAAGAGAGAGTAGAATGAAAGCTGACTATGCAAAAAGGGAAATAGTTCATGAAGACTACACAGCTAGATTAAGTGCTCATGAGAAGGAGATAGCAAATTTAACCCACTCTCTCCATGAGGTCAAATGGAGACTGGAGAATGCTTTAAAGCATGCCCAAGTCTCTGAACAAAGAGTTGCTGTTTTAGAAACACAGCTCACTCAGGCACAATATAATCAAGAGCAGGGTGGGCATGGAAAAGAGAGCCAGAACTGGAAGTTCCAAAACAATGGCCTTGGTTCCAGCTCTTCTTGCCATCCCCAGCTTGCCCCAAAGGTTCCCCTTCACAAGCAGGCTTATGCTCCTAGGCAGACACAGTCAGCCTCTGGGCAACCCTGGCCTCAGCGGACCCCTCGAGACAAAGTCAGAATGGCAGCTTGGTCCCAGCTTAGAGCCACTGGAGCAGACATGAGGCAGTTTGATAAGCAGCCCACACATGTGCTACTTGCTGCACTTTCAGAAGCCATGAAGCCTCCAGGGCACATGGCTCCCAATGCCACAGGGTTTGCAGAAAATGGAGGTAGCTTCCCCAAAGCTACTGCTTTGGAAAACTTCCCTAATAAGGAAAGGGTAGGGAAACTTACAAATCCTACTCATGAAAAGGATTTAGAAATCCAAAAGCTTGCTGAGAAAAATCAGGAACTTCAGCAAAAGTTAGAAGCTAGTAAAGAAAAGGAAACTGCCAGTCTCCTTCAACATGTCCTGGAGTCTTGCAGGGCCACAGAGAGGAGACTGGAAATTCTGGAAGTGCAGGATAAAAGGAAATATGGCGGGGCAAACCCAGCTGTGCAGCCCCAGACTTCTTTCCCCCATGAAAATGAGAAAACAGTCCCTATTGCAGTTCTCTTACCCCAGAATCATGAAGGAAATGTGGTCTCTGAGCCTATGCAGAGTTCCACAATTATGGCACAAGGTATTCCTTTTTGCAAGGACTTGCTCCAGACACTCCTACATGAGCAAGCCTCAGCCCTTTACGCCAGAAATTTTCTGTCTTTAGCTCATCCCATTTGGGGAATTTGAAAGCCAGAATACTGTGGAACTCAGAGAATGGTAATCCCACATGGGCAGGCAAGGTTCCTTTGTCTCTGAACCTCCCCCCACCCAAAGGAAAATCTAACTCCTAGACTTGAATGTCTCTTAAAACAGAGAGATCTGGCTTTATTAGGTTTAAAGGTAACAAGGGCGCCTTTCCCTTGACTAAATAAGAAAACATACAAGCAATGACTTGGACTACAATTAGACCAGGCCATTTCTCCAGGTGAGGCCTGGAGATCTCCTGGAATCCCAGCAAGAGTTCCAGCCTGCAGAGTTAGTTTTCTCTGCAGGGTAATGGGAGCTTGATGTAATATCTTCAGTTTAACCCTTTAAGAATGCCAGCATCAAGTACCTGAGAAAGAGAGACTGAACTAGTTTTTGTTAATTCAAAGCTTTCAGAGCAAGATGTAAGAAACTGTTTTAACTTTCAAATTGGCTGGAAGAAAATCTGTGAAACTCCCAAGTTCATCTTCCTCTCTCTTGCTTATAAAGTAAAAATATATATATATATATATATATATATTTATTTCCTCAGTTCCATTAATTTTAAGTGGTATAGCCTCTGAGCTTGTACAGAGTGCCTGCAGATTGGCCCAAATAGAACTGGCTAAAGTATTGCAAATGCTCAGCACTCCTGCCATCAGGAAGAAATGCTAATTGTTCTCCCTCTTGCTCAATGTAAATCTGTAGCAGTAAAGATTTGATAAGTAACTAAGGCAAAGGAATAGAATTTTAAATGCATTGCCCTGAGAAGTTAAATTTTTGTTTATCTCAGGTCTCCCTAAGGTACAAGCAACTCAGTGTCTTATAAGAGGTGTTGCCTCTCCTTCTCAAAGGTCACAGCAACACAAGACAGCTAACCTCAAATGGGCAAGTCTGTCATTTAAATCTGAAAGTACAGAAAGGAGAACCTCCAGCTGCAAGAGCAGCAACAACTAATGTAGTACTGATTGGCAAATCTCCTGCAGACCCTCTTGAAAATAAAATCAGCCAAATTCAGCTTGAGTCAAAGAAACTGGAAAAGAGTTACAATTTTGAGCCCCACCCAGGCAGAAAGCTCATTATTCTCCTCCTCCACCTTTCTTTGTAAAAATTTATCAGGATTAGATAAGAGTACTGGCCAAATCCATTGTGTCTGTTTTAGCCTTTTGTTAAAGCTAAGCCCTCACTTTACCCAAGAGGGAAGGAATTTTGGTTTGTCTGTTAAAACCCTCCCCGCCTTCTTCATCTAGGGGGGGTGGAAATACAGTTGAGGTATTTTTTTTGTGCTATTTTGAATTCTCATCTTCTGATTTTGGGTCTAAAAAGATATAATTTCAAAAGTTTTTCATTACCAAACTTTTTTATATTGCAGTCTCTCACAGAGACAGCCTCTTCCCAGCCAGAGAATACCTGGGTGGAAGATGTGCATACTACTGTGTTTTTGTAAGGTCGCCAGTCTCCAGGTGGGACCTGGAGGTCTCTCCCAAAATCATAGCCTTTTCCCCAGTACATTGAGGCTAAGCCTCTGGAGGAAATAAGTGTCCAAGGAAATGGACTGCATGCCTTGTGATTTTCAAATTTGACCCAAATTTCTAGAAATCTCCAGCCTGGAGCTGGCATCCCACAGCTCTACTTACAGCCAATCCTTCTCTGCTAGAGAAAATCCTCTGCCTGTAAACTGCCCTAATACTAGGAGTTCTCCTAGATTAGAAGCTTTCTTTCTGTTATTTTTGCTGTACCTTTTAAGTCTTAAAAATATTTTTCTAGTGACTGGTACCAATCTCTCCTATACTTAGATTTTGTAGCTTTGATTTTAAGGGAAACACTTTTAAGAAATTGCTCCTCAAAGTCTATTGGGCATTCCCAGTGCTTTGCTTTGCAATCTGTGGGCCCTTTGCTGGGCATTGGAGCTCAGAAAATTTTATCTCACAAATTTTGGTTCCTACAAGAAGTATAGGACATCTGTACACTTCCTTGGGGTAAAATTACCCTCTCCCTGTGCTTTTTCTCTCTCAAGCCTCAAGAACTAACACTCTTGTTGGCAGAATTCCTGAAAGCTCTTGGTTTCCATTAGAAATCTGGATTCCTCAAATGTACTTCAACTATTGATATCTTCATTTTCTCTCTGAATGCCATTTGCATAATCAATCTTCCCTTTTTGCTATTTGGTGAATCTTGAGTTTTAATTTTAGTTTAATCCAGTCTGCCTGTGGAAAGAGGTATCCACATGTTCTTAAGAGGCCCCAACTTGTGGGCTCAGTATCTTTGTTTGGTCTTAAGTAATATAATGACCAATGAATGGTTCTGCCTCCACCTATATCTTGTTAGAGCTAGACTTTTTCTGAGTGAAAACCCTTTTCTATTTTCCCATGTTCTCAAGGAAATGAGCAATAACCTGTTAGATTCTTAATGTAGATTCCTCAGGGTTCATTTCTGATCATGATTTTCTCCTTGCTACTAAATGTCCTTTTGTGTTATTTGTGCATCTATAACCAGTTGGCTGAGCCTATCAAGGCTCCCCAATTCAAGTCTTGTTGTATCATGTTCAAATGTTGGTCTACTTGGTATTTCTGACAGCATGTTGCCTTCCAGCAACACATTCTTTGCACTCTGTGTATGCACAGAGGAAAATCGTTTTCTGGCACAAGCCTTAAACCTGGAGCATTGTGTCATCATCCTAGTTCTCCCTTTTACTCCATAAAAGGTTTCTTCTTCAAGGGATATGCTTTCGTGCTTCAAGTCTTTCTTTTGACTTGTCCTTGCAACTACTCAGCATTTTCTCTTGGTACCACAGATGCCTTGCCACATCTTTTCTCTTTTTATGAATTGTTTTAGTGTGTTTGTCAAGGTGAATGAACCATAATTTGATTTCTAGGATTTGTTTTGTTAAGTTTGCTCATCTTTTCTTTCAATATAGATGTGCAGGGAATCTGGACCTGCAAATCAAGTCTAATGCATGCTCAGTAGTTCTAATTGTTGATAGTCCTGTTAAGAATTGTTTTATGTATGTGTAACCATTATGTTGCTTTTCAGAATTCTTGTTTTGTTAAGTTTTTGTTGAAATCTATGCTCACATGTGAGACCCCCATACCAAGATCGTTTTAGCTGAACTAGCCCAGAGAAAAACTGGATGTAGTGGGACCTGATCAGCTCACTAATGTCCAGGTTTTTAATTTCTCTGCTCTAGCTCACCTGCCATTTTGGGTATGATCCCTCTCATATAAAGCTAGCTAGCATTGTTCTATTGAGGCCTCAGTTTTTGTTTTTGAAGTTTTTCTATTGTTTTGACAATTTATTATATTCCAAAGCTATAGCAAAGGTTTTCTTTTGTCTCTTCTTTATGGAACTATTTTCATCATATGGGGGACGCCCCAAACTATGGTCATTTTCCTGGATTGTGCACAATGTTTTATTTTAAGTTTTATGTTGCAACAAAGAATATTTTGTGTTGTGTTTTCTGAATTGTGTATGTTACTTTCCTTCCTTGACAAGGAAAAAGCCTCCTAAAGTCCTGAATGCTTAGTGTAATAAGGCAAACCTGCCCAATGCAGGCCCCTAACATGACATATGTAAGCTTGTGACGTAAAAGCTCACTGGTCACCACACTCTGGACAGGAGGACACTTCACTAATAGCTTTTTAAGATTCCTTTCTTCATGGTTGAATGTATGCATTTTTGATCTGCTTTCACTGCTCCCTACAATGGTACAGAATCATCTCCATGTTGTCATGTGTGAATGTTTTTGGTTCCTTTTTGGTTCTTTCCTCAAGCCCACTGTTGCTCTATGGACCATCAGTGAGACAGGAATAAAAGCACCATTGCCAATTACATGCTGGGTTACAGGAAGACTCCCTTTTAGCAACAATAAAGACAGATTTCGCTGGGTGCTAGGGGGGGTGGGAAGACTCTTTAGTTCACCCTCCACTAGGACTTTCACATACCCAATAGGTACATGGAAGAAGATCCTCTTCAAACCCCAGTATAAGAAGCTTATCAAGGGGGGGAGAAGAAGAAAAGAAGACTCAAGATTAAGATATGGATTCACTTGTAACCATGAACTCTAATGTACCTGTGTGTTTTCCTAATCAATTATTGTCATGATTGTGTGTGATTTATAGATCAATTCTTGTTACTTATCTGGTTTAAATAGCAGTAATGATTTTATGAACTCAACTTTTATTTCAATGATTGTAACCCTGTGTTTTAATACTGTATGCCCTACAATGTTGCCAATGCCTGTTATCCCTGCATCGTAGTATTCAAAGGAAGGAACCTTTGGCCTATTGGAATATTTTTCCAAATTAATTTTTGAGTAGTTGAGATAGTGGCTCCAACCTTTTTAGATAGACGGTACACCCCGGTAGACCCCTGAAGCTACGTGGACTCGCCGCCTGTCAACTACAGATATGGACATTGTGTTATTGCAAGACCTCGCCACCAGATGGTGACATAGGTCTTGAGGGGGGGAACTGTGAGGAAAAGCCCCCTACTTTTCATGCATGTGGACATCGTGATCGCCAGTGTGGTTGCCAGGGTGCCTGGAGATTTGACTCTCACACATCTGCTCTAAGAAGTGGACTTTGCTTACACTTTATAAGGCTTAAGCCTCAGCTTTGCATTCTACGTCTCTGAAGACATGCTCCAGCTGCTCCTTGTGTGCCCAGTCTTGGCCACTGCAGTGGAAGAAGCCAGGCCACCATGTTTCCAGCCTGGCTCCATGGACCTAAAGCTAACAACAGCAGAATCCATCTTGCTTTCCTGATCCAAGCATACCCTGCCAGGCTAGACTCATTCCTTCTTAGTGGGAAAGTCACACGTACACACCCTGAGCCTGCAAGCAACCCATCTGTTTTAAGAATGGATTAATAGCTCAACTGTTGATCCTAATTGCTCAGCAATACCAGAACAATAAATCTTGCCCAGCAGAAGATGAGATAAGAGGTAGGACATCTCCTGTCTTCATCAAGTCTTTTGTCTAACTTGGGTGGTACCTAGGCCAGCATTTGATTACCTATTGTCACCCTCCTAGTTAATCCCATTTAAACTTAAGTATCCAGTCATTCCCATTCTCACCCTAGTCTAATACCATGGAGCCGCCCCAGGCAGCATTGCAGCTTGGAAATTTCCAGCTTCACCAGACTAAGGTGAAGTTCATTGGTCAAAACTGGCATCCAATTAGGTGTCAGCAAGGGATGTCCAGCCTCCTTGGTCATCATAGAGCCTCCCCCTGCTCCTCCCAGCACCTAAGGGGTCTAAGAGAGTCTATTTAACCTCTGACCCAACTCCACTCATGTGTGCTTCTATTCAGCAACCCACCTTCCGCTGTCTAGATCCATCCCCAATTCTGGCCACAGTTTTGGGTCCATTTCCCCTGTCCTCTCATGTCGCCATTGGAACCTTCCTGGAAGAACTACGATGGTAAATATCGCCCTGTATGTTTACCCTGATATGTGTCCCTATCAATCTATCTATTTTTCCTAGACCTGTATGAATGTGTGAATGTTTTGTATTTTTTTATCTTGTATGAAAGAAATATTATTCTAAATAAATTACAATTGGTTTTATTAAATTAGAGTCCTTTATTGAGCATTGACTATCTGAACGGTTGAGCCTCGTATACACAGATAATAAAAGATTCCTTTTTAGGGCCAGCTGTCTCTCAATCTAATTCCCCAATCTCATTTTGAGAGCAGTTTCCCTAACAGAGAAGGAATGGTTCCCTTCCTCTCACACAATCTGAGGCCCTCCCAATGATCTTCCTCATTTGGGGTGCAACTCTGGCTCGCCTCCTCATGGTGCACCCTGGGTAATGCAAAAGAGCCTGGACCAGCCAACCATCCATCACTCAAGGTAAGTCTAAATGCTTCTTGCTTTGTGTCAGATACAGAATGATGTGGAGCTAGGTGTGATCCACCACTTCTCTTGTTTGAGAGTTGTGTTGTTTGGGGCAGGGCTGGAGAGCTGCCATCTCTATGTTGTGTGTTCTGTGGCAGGGAAGCTGGCATCTGGTTGAGAGGCCCAGAACCAGCATGCTTGTTGTGCTTGGCCAGCTCTCCTCGCGTTGTTTGGGGCAGGGCTGGAGAGCTGGCATCTGTAGATTGTATGTTCTGTGGCAGGGAAGCTGGTATCTGGGTGAGAGACCCAGAACCAGCATGTTTGTTGTGCTTGGCCAGCTCTCCCCGGGTTGTTTGAGGCAGGGTTGAAGAGCTGGCATCTTGGTTTGTTGCAGCCAGGTCTGCAGAGCAGAGAAGACCTTGAGCAGATTGTGTTTTGTGTGGCAGTGAAATTGGCAACTGGGTTCGTATTGGTTCCAGGCCAGCAGGGTTCATAGAGTAGATAGATGGAAGAGGTGCACGTGGGTCCTATAGAGATTTTCTGGTGTGAAGTTAGGTTTGGCTTTGGGTGTCCCAGGAATTGGACCCCATGGTCCAATTTTTTTTTTTTTTGGCCTCGTGGGTTTTGTGTGGGACAGTACCCTGAAGCTGCACAGCAGTTTGGGAGGCTCTCTTCAAAACCCCCTGCTTTCCAGAGCCACTTTTCCCACGACAATTACAGTGGGGGAAGTGGCTCTAATTGTTTTTTTTCTCACCATTGGGAACAGTGTTCCTTTTGGGGTGTCCACAGATGGGTGCAGTCTTTTTGGGCCAGGGGGGTTGCATGCGGGGGAGTCCCCGGAAGCTGCCTTCAACCTCAAACTCCCCTCTGTCCAGAGCCACTTTCCCCACAGCAATTATAGTGGAGGAAGTGGCTAATTGGGCTTTCCCCAGCATTGGTGGCAATGGGCATTTTGGGGAGCCCAAAGACAGGGACCCCCTGGACCAATCTTTTTGAAACTTGGGGGGGTTGTAGGGGAGAGTCTCCTGCGAGTTTCCTGCAGTTTTGGGGGCTCTCCCTCAAACCCCCTGCCCCCCAGTAACCTCTAATTATTCCCTAGGTTGCCATTGATTTCAATGGCCCATAGTGTATAGTGGTGGGATAGGGGCACCCCCTGGAATGGGACCCCCTGGCCCAATCCCTTTGGGACATGGGGGGTTTGTAGGGGAGAGTCCCCTGCAGACTCCCTGCAAATTTGGGGGTTCTCCATCAAATCCCATGCCTTCCAGGTGGCTTCCAATATACCCTATTTTGCCATTGATTTCAATGGCCCATAGGGTATAATGGGGCCATATATTCGGAAATAGCTGTATATCTTCTGTATATACGGCTATTCTGAGTATATGGTATTCCGAATATTTTGGTTCCGTATATTTTCGAATCCAATTTTTTCCGATTTTTTTTTTTATTTTGCACACCTCTAGTGCACAGTTTGCTGAGGTTTCAGTCCTACTTTGAAGGTACGTTTTAGAGTGTAGTGCTGAGGGACTGCTTCTATGCTCCTTGGCCTCTGGCCTAAAAAGTCCTGCAAGTTTTCAACTCATCCCCCATGTATTTTAACATCAACATCAAGCTGTTGGAAGAGGTCATCTGAGAATTTGGACTGAGTTGTAAATACGCAGATAACACTCAGCTCTCTTTCATGCTTCCAACAGGTTCCAGGGAGGCTGTGGAAACTGTGAACAGATGCCTGGAGGCAGTTTTGGGATGGATGTGAGCTAATGAACTGAAACTTAATCCTGAGAAAACAGAGCTGCTACTGATGGGGTGAAAGTGTGATGCAGAAACCTTGTGACTAATAGCCACTGATGGACCTCTGCTCCATATGTTTATCCAGTCTCCTCTTGGAGCTGTCTTTGCTTGTAGCTGCCACCACTTCCTGTAACAGTGAATTCCATGTGTTAATTACTACTTGGGTGGAGTACTTCCTTTTATATCTTATCTGGTCTAAGCCTACTGTTCATTAATTTAATTGTCTATGATTTCTTGTATTGTGAGAAAGAGAGAAAAGTACTTCTTTCTCTACTTTTTTATCCCATGCATAATTTTGTAAACCTCTTTAAGGACACCCTTAATCATTGTTTCTCCAGGCTCAAGAGCCCTAAACTCTTTAACCTTTCTTCATAGAGAAGGTGTTTCATCCCTTTAATCATTTTAGTTGACCTTTTCTGCACCTTTCCCTATAATATCTTTTTTGAGATATAGTGACCAGAACTGTACACAATATTCCATATGAGGCCTCACCATAGATTTATACAGGGACATTATGATGCTGGCAGATTTGTTTTCAATCCCCTTCCTAATAATCTCCAGCATAGCATAGCAGTTACCTTTTTTAAAACAAAATTGCAGTCACACTCTGAGTGTGGATTCAAACCTTGACATCCCAGATTCTTGTCCAAAATTTTAAACACTACATCACAACAGCTCCCACGATGAAGTAGTGTCTTGGAGTTTTTTTTTTTTTTTTTTTTTTTTTTTGCTGCTAGGATTATATATACGAAGTTAAATAAAATATTTTTTCACTGACTGTGTTTCTTTTCTGGACACTGAAACAAAGTTTGAGTCTAGTGGCACCTTTAAAACCAACATGGCTACCCACCTGAATATATATTTTGGCCATTATTATTATTTGCTTTATTTAATGATGATTCCTGAAAACAATTGTGTTGTATAGAGGAGACACCCTGACCTGGATAGTCCCAGCCTAGCCTGAACTTGTCAGATCTTGGAAGCTAAACAGAGCCAATGCAGAGGCAGGCAATGGGTCACCATAAGTCAGCTGTGACTTGACAGCAAAAAAAAAAAAAAAGAGGAGAGGGATATATATCTTAAGAGTTCTGAAGTGTTAACCACATGACAGAAGATTTTAATGAACTTAACTAGATAGGCTGTACAGGTAGTAATTAGTAATGTAGTCCTTGTTAGCCACCTTCCATGATGCAGTTGACAATCAGGGTAGGTAGCAGGTTTCTGAGAAGCAAGTTGGAGGAAGGAAGTGGGTAACAGAGGCCTCACCAGACCATGGACAGCTCCAAGGGCAGTGGACAACTTGTTCAAATAAAATGTGAAGCTTGATGCAGGCCTCAATGGCATGCTGTAAGAACTGCCCCTCAGTGTTAAACATGACCCAGGAGATATATAATTAGGATCACTTACCTTTTTAAAGGATAAAAGCAGCTAAATAAGGAGTGTGATTGTGAGCAGGATCAGAACTAGTAACTGCAGAGTTAACCCTTTCCCTTGTACCATTTTCCAGCTCCCACCACCACTGCTATTGGCCTATGGGGCAAACATACACATATGGATACATGTATGTTTCCATCCCAGAGCAAATAGCAATTCCCAGGCATCAAAACTGAGAAAAAGCCATAGTGAAATTATTCCACTTCCCCTTATCGATAGATCTAATCCTAACTGCTCTTCCCAGAGCTGCATTTATCCTTTAGGGAAAACATGAGAGGTTTTAATCATGAACTTCCTGGTTTGTATCTATGTTTGCTTTCAGTGAAATAGATAAAAAGTTTAAAGGGGATGTGTCAAGTGAAGCCTTGTATTCCTAAGGCATCATGTAGCTTTTATGCAGGTATGTCAACAAAGCCATAACATCAACAGGCAAGGATTTAGAGGAGGGAGTGTGGGCAGTTGGTGCTTGAGTCAGAAAGCAATGTCCATAACATCATCCAGGTTGGTGATGAACTATAAGAAGATAGCATAGCATAGTGTAGCATAGCATAGTATAGTATAGTGCAGTATAGTATAGTATAGTATAGTATATAGTATGTTGCTGATCACCAGCTCTGAATGTTTGAGCCTAGTTTTGAATATTAAGGATTCTATAGATGTATTACCAGCGCCTAAAAACTGATCTTGCTGAGGTGAGCATAATTGTCTCAGTGCCTACTGAGTAATCCATAGTTCCATACATAAACAGTGGAATGTGGTGAAAGCATTCAGGAGGCCATCTAGAGTGGGAATTGTGCCAGCACAGTGCCCGGGTATCATCACACTGGTCTCAGCTGCTGGTGCAGCACTTCATGGCCACCCATTGGTGGCCTGTTGGCATAAACCGTATTGTGGTTTGGGGATGCAAGGTGCTTTGATGCTCATCTGGGAGTCTGTGGGATCCTGACAGTCATTTTTTTCTCTAGAAACAAAAGTCATAAAATGAACAGAGAGGTCAGAAACAGCTGAAGATTTATTTCCATAGAGAGATAACCATTTGCTTACCTGCCAGGTAGGGCATGATGGATAGCTGTTGTAAACATGACCTGGGTAGTAATATGTGTGGGTCAGGAGCCCCAGGGTAATTGGGTGATAGATGTGCACGTTCCCACATGGGAGTGAATTCCCTAAATCTGGATTAGGAGATGCTTCCTGCCAACAGAGGCAGGAAGGGTAAATAGATTGATAATATCTCTGAATCTTTGTCCAAATCCTTGAAGCCAGATTCGTTTGCACGGAGCAGGTGGGGATTTGTATGTGCATTTGCTCCACAGATGCTCTTCTGTATTGTTAAGTTTAGTTTAGTGTAATGTTTTTTATTGTTCTTTTCATTCAATCTGTAACTAGTAGGCATTACAGCTATTTTTCCTGTCTGCTCTCGCTTAATGTGGCAATAAGGTCTGCTTCTGTTTAAGAGAGCAGAGTGTGATTCAACCCCTCCTCATGTGACCTTATATCACTCTCTCATTCTTGATTACAGTTAAACACACTCTCAAACAGTAGAAAGGAAAAGTTCTGACTCTGGGGTGATGTTGCTTTCACAGCAGACTTTTTACGGGGTGGTTTGCCATTGCCTTCCCCAGTCATCTACACTCCCCCCCCCCCCCCCCGCAAGCTGGGTACTCATTTTACTGACCTCGGAAGCATGGAAGGCTGAGTCAACCTCGAGTGGCTACCTGAAAACCAGGCTACCGCCGGGGATCAAACTCAGGTCATGAGCAGAGCTTAGGACTGCAGTACTGCAGCATTAACACTCTGCGCCAGAAGGAATGATGTAATGGGAAATCTCTGTGCTTTGTACTTGTTCAGAGACAGACTTTACCAGCATTCCCCAAGTCACTGGTAATGTGGGAGGCTGGGTTCTTAACTTGGGGTTGTGGCACAACAAAGAGGAATGTGATTTGCATGCACCCATTCCCACAACATGCATGTAAGCACACATAGGCCCATGGCAGATTTATGACAGGCTCCAGAACTGGTGTGGAAGCGAGAGGGATGGAGAATGTAATGAGAATTAGCTCCCTAAGCCACTCTACTCAGGAACTCCCCCTAAAAGTGGCAGATAGTTACATTGACAAAGATGGTGCAGTCCATAGGTGCCCATGCAAAACAAAGATCCAACTGCCCTCCCACTGGTACAGCCCCACCCAAAAGACCAAGAGGAGCTTGGGATGCCAACTACAGCTGCACCAAATCAAGTACCTCCCAAGTGACAGCCAAACTCCCTCCCATCATGCAGTCACTGGCTCCTAAGCCCTACATAAACCCCTGCCAGAACATCCTGTAACTCACTGGGTAGGATGCCCTGGTGGCATGGAACTCTATCTCAGAGAGCCCTCTTGTGGAAACTTGGAGTGCATGATGCTGTACTTTAGTGGCAGGAAAAGCAAAGAATGAGCACTTATTGTTGACACCCAAAGGAAAAAGCAAAGTCCACAATGAGTGGCTAACATGCCTCATTGAAAAACACCAACAGGTACCCCATCTATGAAGGCATGACTTGAAGGGGCATCCATGCACTGATAGGTAAGCAAGGGCTGGGCATCCAGCTGCCTAGGACTAGCCAACCATGCCCCCCTCCTCCATTTCCCTTGCAGAAGTTTGGGTGTTGCCCCCCCACCCAATGCCAGACTAATTCCACCCCTGAGGTCAGCGGCATGTTGGTGTTGGGTCAGCCCCAGCCAGGCCCTCCCAGAGCCATGGCCCATGCCATATAATGGGGCAACTCCACA
This sequence comes from Heteronotia binoei, assembly GCF_032191835.1. Lineage (NCBI taxonomy): Eukaryota > Metazoa > Chordata > Lepidosauria > Squamata > Gekkonidae > Heteronotia > Heteronotia binoei. Next base: position 52,954,821 of record NC_083235.1, on the reverse strand, counting down.
GGAAGGTGCAACTGGCTTTGAGGTATGGTTGGGATGCTGGCAATCCTGCCTTCAGCTGTGATGTTTAAAGCAAGCGCTGAGGTTGCTCCCTCCCCCCTCCGACCTCAGCGCTTGCTTTAAACATCACAGCTGAAGGCAGGAACACAGGCAAGTAGGAAGCACCCGCCCCCTCCGCAAACGCAGCGCTTTGTGAGCGCCGGCCGTGGAGAGGGCAGCGTGCTTCCTACTTCCCTGTGTTCCTGCCTTCAGCTGTGATGTTTAAAGCAAGCGCTGAGGTCGCTCCCTCCCCCCTCCGACCCCAGCGCTTGCTTTAAACATCACAAGGCAGGAACACAGGGAAATAGGAAGCACGCTGCCCCCTCCGCGGCCAGTGCTTGAAAAGCGCTGGGGCCACGTGGAGCGATCCCACGCTTGCCTGAAGAAGATGGAGCCAGGCAAGCAGGCGCTGGGGACGTGCCGGATCGGAGGAAGAGGCAGCAGATCGCCCCCTCGCCCCCCGAAGGTACGTACCTTCGGACCCCCCACTTTTTTTGGGGGGGGGAAGTGCGTCTTATGGTCCAAAAATACGGTACCTTATATTTCTCATGGGCTATTGTATAAGAAAATTTCTAAAGTATTAGAGTATTTGCTGAATATCCCTAATTGAGTTCAAAAACTTTATTTGTGATTTTATTGGAGAAGGTATGCTTCCACTTATAATACCTTTTCCTCCTTAGCGGAGAGACAGTTAGCACTTAGGCTTAAACATGTTTACTCTATTTGCTCCATAAAATCTCAACCCTTTCAGTTCAGCTCATTAACGTTGATTCTACTATTACTACTACTACTACATCTCCAGTTGTATGATTGTTGTGATATAACAGTTTTTTATAGTCGTAATGGAGTTATAGAATTGACATAAAAATAAGAAACTGAAATTAAGTTTTAAATTAAATGAAAAATGCCGTTAAGCATAGATACAGAGGCATAGATACAGAGGCATTAAAGAGGGGGAGGGGTGAATACAAAGTGGGAAACCAGAAACAAAGAAAAATGCAAATATATCAGTTACATTTCTACCTCCAAATGAAATACCCAACTCTTTCTACCTGCAAGTATTAAGTTTTCTCCTTATATTTTACCATCTTTATCTTTCATTATAGACTTTTTACCAAACTATTACTTAAAAGAAAGGCTAAACTATTCTTCTTCAGCACATATAAGTATAAAAAAGTCAGAGAAATCTCAACACAGAACTAACTGGCTAAGCTTAACCATATTAAAAATACAGGCTAACTTGTTATTTTAACAATGTTGTCATTAAAATGAGCATATGAGACAAATATCTTTATCCTTCTAACTTACTTATTTCAAACGGAAAGAAAAAAAATCAGATTTAAAATATCATAGAACGTAAAGAGAAAAAAAGTAATAAGCAGAAAAAAAATAGTAATTTATCTCAGTATAAACAATTTCTTCCAACAAACATATTAAGAGCAGATCTATCAGATTACAGAATAATTGTGTTGCCTGCCTTCTTAAAAATTGATCCAAGTTAACTATTTATTTATATAAAATTATTTTCAAAACTTTTCAATCCTTTTACTCTTATATCCATATTGCTCTAGGAGGAACAACTTACTATGACCCAAAAATCTCACTTGGCCTTTTAAAATCGCATGTCAGTTCTTGTTGAGAATTCCATATCCAATTACCCACAGAGAGGGAAACAGTTCAAAGACCCTTCTTCCTGAAAGATTTCCATGTCTTAATTTTTTTGCTGAGATATACCTTCTCTCTCCTTAATGTAGTCATCCCTCTCATTAAAAATAGTAAGGATACCACGCCACTTGTTCCTCTCGAAAAACCTTCAATCAATCTCGATTTCCGGTCCTTCTTTTTAACTGCACAATAAAGTTCCATTTTGGTTTCTTCTGTTCGTTTCCCAGCGGATCACTTTCCATTTCCAATTCCACAGATGTCACTGAGATCTCTTTAATACTCTGCTCATGTAGATTTGAGATTTCACTAGCTTTCAACATAAAACCTCCCATTTGCTTTTTAATCAACTCCGTTATTGAACCAAGATCTTGCTTTAGAGAAGTTATGGTAACCATTATATCTTTTTTTATAAAATATTTTGCTTGGTAATGCCATTTTTCTCTACCAAATAACTCAGTCTATTAATCCAAGTTGAAAAGTAACTCAGGGACCCAGTAAATCTGTCTCTCCAAATCTCATCCAGCCATATGTTTTGATTGTTGCCATTTCAGTTGCACTCAAAAACAAATCTCTCTAAAATATATCTCGTTTTTGTTCAGACCATATTATAGCCAGATAATAGTCTCATTAACACATATTAAATTATAATCCGAGTCAATTTGAGTATCTATATTCAGTCTAATTCAAATTGTTGCCAATGCTCAAAGTTGTTTTTTATCTTTTCAAAGCCTCATTCACAGGAATGTGGGGGGGGAATCCACCTCTTTCCCTTCCTGTCCCATTTGTTGTTATGTAAAATGACCCATTAGCTGGTGGTATTGAAAGCAAACTTACTTGCTGAGTAGAATTGCCATGCTTGAAGTAGGAAAGTGATGCATCAGAAGCTTGTTAAGAAAAAAAAGAGCAAGCGGTCAGGTCTTCACTTCTTACTGCTGTAATAGCAATCATGGTGGCGGAGCTTCAGGGCATACAAGAAGGACAGGAACAGCCGCCGCTATGCCCCTGGCTTCTTGCAAAGTCCCATGCTGAAAGGAAACCCTTTCAGGGTCTCCCTGGAGATGCCACATCTGTGGCACCTCTCCAACTGCCTGATTCATGGGGACCGCTAGAGACGAGTTCCACGAACCCCCACTGAGCTCAAGGCAACATAACCTGGAAAAATCCATACCAAATGGTTTAATCAAGTCTTTCAAGCCACAGGATCTTCGAAAGCCTGAGGAGTGGCAATCCTTGTTTCAAAATCCACATCTTTTATTTCACAAGACATGAAATCAGACTCCAAAGGTAGATATGTTTTTGTAAAGGGCACTCTAAATGGCAATCCACTAACAATTGCTTCTATTTATACCCCAAACAGTGGCCAACTGCAGTTTCTGAAAGAAACCCTATCTGAGCTGATGGAATTCAGGCAAGGGGAGATCATCATAGGTGGGAATCTCGACTATGTAATAAATCCTTTCTTCGATAAATCATACCATAAAGAGGTAAAAATTTATACTTCCAAAAAAACAGGTTTACATAATCTTTTAACTTGGTAGACATGTGGAGGACGTTAAATCAGGGAGTACGGGATTGTACTTATTTTTCACATGTTCACAATTCCTACTCCAGGATTGATGATATTTTAACCTCCCCAGCTCTTTTAAATTCTGTACACATTGTAAACATTTGTTCCAGAACAATTTCTGACCACTCATGGGTGATTGGTGAACTGGCAATGCAAGTATCAGACAACAAAGGCCCAACCTGGTCTCTAAACAAGTTGCTCTTGTCAAAAGAGAGCATTTGTGATGACATTAATAAGCAAATACAGGATTATTTCCTCCATAATGATGACTGTGCTGTATCTCAACATATGGTGTGGGATGCATTTAAAGCTGTGCTCAGGAAACCTGATGCAAAATAGATGCAAAGCCGTGATGGAACAGAAAACTAAAATTGCTGAACTAGAGAAAAGACATATGAAATATGGAGGGGGTGGGGGATGTTGAAAAAACTTTCAATAGAAAGAAACAAGTTAGAACTTATTGAAACTTCGAATATACAAAAAAAAGCTGTTATATCCAAAACAGAAATTTGTTGCAAAAACTACAAAATCACTTAGGCTACTGAAATTTAGACTCCAGCAAAAATGTACTAATTCACTGATCTACTTCATAAGAGGTAAAAGTTCTTCAGGACTCTAGAACTTTGTTTGCTAAATGAAACTCACTTCCTTCAGGCCTGCATAAATGGATCTGAAGCTTTTCTATGCAAGATTTAAAATGCCCAATTAACCTATTTACATATATGAGCTATACAGCAGTAAAATTTGATTGAGTTTCATTAATGCATTTCTTTTTCTGCAGGTGCATATCCTACTGTATAATTTTTGAAAGCTCATGCAACAGCTTCCATCACAACATAGAGAGTAAAGAAATCTCTTGATTCTTCAAAACATGCTGAATATCAGTCTTTCCAAATGCATAACATGCTCATTGGGTAGTGCAAACTGATCTGGTGTAAGTGCAAAGCAACATTTAAAAAATAATCAAGCACTAACTAAGGTTATCCCCACAGGTGTTATGAACTAGGAGAAAATATTTCTAAAATTCAAACTCAGTGCAATGTAGACAACCACATTTTGAATACTTCAGGAGTGCTAGACATCTCCAAAGCCTTATGTTTTTGCTAAGGAAGGGTGTAGTAGGAAAGTAATATGCTTTATATGGAAGAAGAGACCATTGAAAGAGTAGCAAGTCATGCTTTATTGCATGTTTCAGGACAGTGGCAGATTTAAAAGTCTGTGATGAAGGAGAGATTTCTTCAGAAAGATACTCCCAGCCTAAGTTTCCATGGCTGAGTTTATGTTTTTGGTTTAACAGGGAGGAACTCCATGGCAGTGTGTTGGTTTAGTGGTTAGTGTGTGACATAAAGTGTTCAAAGTGTCTGGCTGTTTACTGGAATCCCATCACCCAAGAACTGGCAGTTGAATGCAAGATTACTCATCTGTGTTAACTCTTTGGGTAAACATTTTCCTGTCAAAGTGTAAGGCCAGATTGCTCATTCCCTGACAAAACCTTGTGTTCAAAAATAAACAGCTTGTATGTCTGAATTATGGGTTTATTTTTAAAGACATATTTAGATGAAGGGCAGTGCTTTGCAGAACATGCATTTTCCAAACTATGCCTGCTCTCCTTCTGTGAGGAGATAGATCACCTTGAAAGGATGACTACAGGTCCAAAGGATGTGAATGCTGAAAGCCAAATGCCTGAAGATCAAAAATAATGATACTGTATTGTGCTGAGGAAATATTGTGCTGAGGGACTGCTACATTTCTTCATCAGATTCACTGTCTCTGCTCACCACTACAGCACCTTGGAATAGAGAAGACTACACTGTTTTTCACTCTATTTCACTGCCTACACAATTTTGTATGTATGTACTGATGTAACAGGCTTTTGACTCTTTCACCAGATATGATATTCAGGACATTTTTTGTAGCAGGAACTCATTTGCATATTAGGCCACACACCCCTGATGTAGCCAATCCTCCTGGAGCTTAGAGTAGGCTCTGTACTAAGAGCTCTGTAAGCCCTTGGAGGATTAGCTACATCAGGGGTGTGTAACCTAATATGCAAAGGAGTTCCTGCTATAAAAAAAAGCCCTGGATACATTTGTTTAGATATTTATACTATGTTTTCCTCTCCAATGGGACCCAAAGGGGCATACAACATTGTTCCTCCCTCCTGCACTTTATGCTCACAGTAACAATCCTGGTTGGTGGTTTGGCTGAGAGAGTGACTAGCTGGACATCATCAGCAAGCTTCATTGTCACATGTAGATATATACTCCTGCCTGGCCCCCTCCTGCCAGAGTGTGCCTTATCTTTTTACCACCGTTCTGCACACATAATCACATGCATCTCTTTTATCTGGATACATGCTCCTGTCATGTATAATGAAGTAATCTTTCAGTTGTTCTCATGAATGCATCATCAGGGAATTGTGTATAAATGAACTGTGCATTCAGCCAGTCACATATTAAATGTATACTGAACATTGAATTAATATTTTGTCAAATATTACTGTCAACTATTTTGAAGAAAAATACAAGAAGAAAAATCTGAAGAGTGGCATAAGAATCTGAAGAGATGTGGGGATTCAGGGATCTGCCTTACAGTGGCTGACCTCCTTTCTCCAAGATCAGGGACAAAAGGTGGTGATAGGGGAGGAAGCATCTCAGAGGCACTCTCTTAACTGTGGGGTGCCGCAGGGAGCGGTCCTATCCCCGATGCTATTTAATATCTATATGCGCCCCCTTGCCCAGATTGTCAGGAAGTACGGACTGGGTTGCCATCAATATGTGGATGACACCCAGCTCTATCTATTGATGGGTGGCCAGTCTGACTGTACCCTGGAAAATCTAGACCTGGCGTTACAAGCCGTGGCTTCTTGGCTCAGACTGAGTCGGCTGAAACTGAATCCGACGAAGACGGAGGTTCTCTACCTGGGTCGGGGTGGTCCGGGGAGAGAGATCCAGCTGCCGGCCCTTGACGGGGTACCACTGATACCGGTCCCTAAGGTTAAGAGCTTAGGCGTGCTTCCTGAGTCCTCCCTTACAATGGAGGCTCAGGTGGCAGCCACTGTTAGATCTGCCTTCTTTCATCTTCGGCAAGCACGGCAGCTGGCTCCTTACCTGGAGCACAACGACTTAGCGACGGTAATCCATGCTACGGTCACCTCAACAATAGATCACTGTAATGCTCTCTACATGGGGCTACCCTTGACACTAACCCGGAGACTACAACTAGTGCAGAACGCTGCGGCACGGCTGTTAATGGGGCTGCCGCGACGGGAACACATTCAGCCAGTGCTGAGAGAGCTGCACTGGTTGCCTGTTGTGTTCCGAGTTCGCTTCAAGGTGTTGGTATTAATCTTTAAAGCCCTCTATGGTCAGGGACCTGCCTATCTACGGGACCGCCTTTCCCCATATGTCCCCCAGAGAGCACTGCGATCAGGGACAAAAAATCTGCTGTCTGCCTCTGGCCCAAAAGAAGCCAGGCTATGTATAACAAGATCCAGGGCTTTTTCGGTGGCAGCATCAGAACTTTGGAACACCCTCCCAGAAGCTATAAGGGCCCTGCGGATTTGTCTGCGTTCCGCAGGGCCTGTAAGACCGAATTGTTTAAACAGGCTTTTGTGGTCTAATTGAAAAAGGGCTGCCACCGGACATCCTACAGAATGCTGGCGATCATAGTCGAGAAGTCAATACCGCCTATACTGGACTGAAATAGCGCTATAGAATGGTTTTAAAGTTGATATGTAAATTATGGTTTTATATGTTTTATTGGACTGATTGTTTTTATAATGTTGTAAGCCGCCCTGAGTCCGCTTGCGGAAAGGGCGGGATATAAATGGAAAGTAATAAAATAAATAAATAAAGACATGAGGAACAAAAACCACAAGATGCAGACATTCAGAGAAACAATGATGGAATGGAGCAAGGGCAATTTTCTCATCCCTAATTCTTCTATCCTTTGAAAAAGGGTTGAAAATGGAACCGTCTCACATAGTTTACACAGTAGCTGTGCTTTGAAAGGTGATTGGTGTGCTTTTTACTCCAGAGATAAGGTCTCTCAGAATATTTATATCATATTAATCCATATTGCCATCCAGCGCCATATACAGGGGAAGGAATTGTGTCATTAGCTTGGTGGGGGCAGTCTTTCTGACAATCCCTCAAAAGTCACAAGTGTACAAAGTACTAGCTAGTATACTAGCTCACTTATCTGCATATACCTGCATCAATCATATGTAATACACTGAGAGCCCTCAAGGGTAAAATAGAACTCTTCCAATTCACAAAAGCCTCCTTGGCTGATCACCTGGACATAGTGCTTACTCATTACTGGAACAGCGGGATGGGGAATCTAAAAACATGGTTTCAACAAGAAGTCAGTACCATTCATCACAATGAGCTCTGGTCTATTTATGTTATTTATGGGCCATTAGAGATAAGTCATCAGATGAGGCTATTGACTAAGTCAGTTTGCCCTGCAATTTCACAGTGGAGTATGAAACTTTTTTTTCCAAGAAGTACTAAAGTGAGATTAAGATTGTCACTAGGAAAACTCTCTTTGTCTCCTGATTACTGGACTAATCTGCGCCCCTGTTGACATTTACTAAATGATACTAAATTGGAGATTACTAAGGCTGTAGCAAACTTTTTGGTGGATATTCTTAAATTTAAATCTGACCATTTATATGTAATCTATGTATATCTTCTGGTTTTATTTATGACTGTATATGTACTTTATGTATATATTCTGGTTTTATGTCAAATGTTTAAACCTTCTTTTTCCACTCTGTAAATGTCTAAATGTGTATGTTATGCCATTAAAGGTCTGGATGGGAAATTGTCACAAATAACATTCAAATTATCTGAATCTAAGGCTATAGAGCAATGCACATTGGGTTAAAAGAAGAAGAAAGTCCTACAAAGCAAACATGAGCTTACATCCTGGTAATCATGCATAGACTATGGGTTTGCATTCGGTTCAGCCGAATTGAAGAAACCTCAGAATTAGCCTTGATTCGGAAGTATACGGCGCCGTATACTTCCAAATCAATTTGGAAGTATACGGGACTCCATGGAAAAGGCAGGAAAGGAGCTTCTGCAGCCTCAAGGGAGCTGTTTGCCTCCTTTCCCACCTTTAGAAGCCTTTTCCCACCTCTCCCATAGCCTCCCTGGGATCAGGGAGGCAGGGGAAGAGGAGCCCCAGCAGCCATTCCAAAGCCTGCATTTGCAAAATGCATTGCAAATGCATGCTTTGCAGGGCTGTTGTGTAGCTGATGGCTGGGCTAATCCCCCTGCCATCAGCAACATTGCTGTTCTTTTGTTTACTTGGGTATCCAAGTAAACAGTGTTCTCTGGCTAATCACAGAGCAGTGGTATTTTTGGAAACTGCTCTGTGTAGGGCCAGAGAACTTTTTTAAGGACTCCATTCCATTGCTGCTGGACTCCATTCCATTGCTGCTGTGTTGGTGTGTGAGAGAGATTGTGCTGCACTGGCCCTTGGCCTCAGTTCCTGCTGCTCTCTCTCAGCCTTGCCTGACCTGCCTGGAGAAGAGAAGACATCTAAGGTAAGACAGTCTTGGGGTTCTTGTTTTTATTTTAGTTAGTAAAAGGACTTTTTAAGACTTAGAGTCGCTTTACTTATCCAAATTTGGGTGGGTGAGTACTGAGTAGGTTATTTGGAGTTAGGGGGTTCTGCTGGGGGTAGGGACCTGGGGTGGGGGGTTGCCAATTTGCCCATATCTTACTTTAGTGAGAGGACTTTTAAAAGTGCAGTGTCCTTTTACTTTTCCTGATTTGGGTGGCTTGGATTTCTTGGGGTTAGGGTGAAGGTTTTTTTGGGGGGAGGGATTGGTAAAGTTCCTGTATTGTTGAAAGTCAAGTTTTTTACTGTTTTAAAAGGATTCTGTGTTTGATTTGTTGCTGCTGTGTTGTGCTGCTGTTGTTTCTTTTCTCTTCTGGTTCTGGTCCTTGGGGGGTGGGGGGCTGTTTGGCCTAATTTTCATTGTTAAAAAGGTCAGTTTTTAACAGTTGAGTTTATTGGTCTTTTCTCAGTGATCTGTTTGGATCTGTTGTTGTTGGTTTTGCATCCTGTCCTGTTGTCCCTTTTCCTAGTTCTGTTTTTTTTTGGGGGGGGGGTGTTGTTGACTGTTTTAGCCTGTGGTTTTTTATTATTGAAAAGGTCACTTTTTTAATAGTTGAGTTTCTTGGCCTTTTGTCAGTGATCTGTTTGGATCTGTTGTTGTTGTTTGGATCTGTCCACCGCTTCTCTTGTTTGAGGTTGTGTTGTTTGGGACAGGGCTGGAGAGCTGGCATCTGTAGATTGCATGTTCTGTGGCAGGGAATCTGGCACCTGGGTGAGAGACCCAGAACTAGCATGCTTGTTGTGCTTGGCCAGCTCTCCCCGCGTTGTTTGAAGCAGGGCTGGAGAGCTGGCATCTGGGTTTGCTGCAGTCAGGTCTGCAGAGCAGACCTTGAGCAGATTGTGTTTTGTGTGGCAGTGATGTTGGCAACTGGGTTTATATTGGTTCCAGGCCAGCAGGGTTCATAGAGTAGATAGATGGATGTAGTGCATTTGGGTCCTATAGAGATTCTCTGGTGTGAAGTTAGTTTTGGCTTTGGTTGCCCCAGGAATTGGACCCCCTGGCCCAATCTTTTTGAGACCTGGGATTTTTGTAGGGGAGAGTCCCCTGCAGGTTCCTGCAGTTTTGGGGGCTCTCCCTCAAACCCCCTGCCCCACAGTAGCCTGTAATTATGCCCTATGTTGCCATTGATTTCAATGGCCCATAGGGTATAATTGTGGGATAGGGGCACCCTCTCTGGCCCAAACTTTTTGGGACTTGGGGGGGTTATAGGGGATAGTCTCCTGTAGCACTCCTGCAAATTTGGGGTTTCTCCCTTAAACCCCCTCCTCTCCAGGCGGCTTCCAATATACCCTATTTTGCCATTGATTTCAATGGCCATAGGGTATAATGGGGCCGTATATTCAGAAATAGCCACACATCTACCATATATATGGCTATTCTGAGTTCTGGTATTTGGAAATATATGGTATTCTGAATTTTTTGGCCCTGTATATTTCCAAATCTGTTTTTTTCCATTTTTTTTTTTTTTGCACACCCCTAGCATAGGCTTGAAGCTAAAAAATCCAAATAAGTAATCAAAATCGTAATGAGAGTAGGAGTATATATTCAAATAATAACTATTCAAAACCTGGCACAAAAGAGTGTGGAGCAACAAGCATCTGAAAAAAGGCACAAAGATCAATGTTTACAAAGCGGTTGTGATGACAACCCTCATCTATGGCTCCGAATCGTGGGTTTTATACCGTCATCACCTGCGACTCCTTGAGCGCTTTCATCAGCGCTGCCTTCGCACCATCCTCAACATCCACTGGAGTGACTTTGTGACCAACACTGAAGTCCTCAAGCGGGCAGAGGTTACCAGCATCGAGGCACTGCTGTTGAAGACGCAGCTGCGCTGGGCAGGGCATATTTCTAGGATGGAAAACCACCGCCTTCCCAAGATTGCCCTGTATGGCGAACTCTCCACCGGCCATCGAAATAGAGGGGCACCAAAGAAGAGGTACAAGGACTCCTTGAAGAAATCCCTTAGCACCTGTCACATCAACCATCACCAGTGGTCTGACCTAGCCTCAGATCGCAAAGCATGGAGGCACACCATCCACCAGGCTGTCTCTTCCTTTGAGAACACACGCATAGCTGGTCTTGAGGACAAAAGGAGATTGAGGAAGAATCGCACTGCTACAGGACCAACCCTAAATCAGACTTTTCCCTGCAGCCGCTGTGGCCGGACCTGCCTGTCCCACATTGGTCTTGTCAGCCACCAGCGAGCCTGCAGCAAACGTGGACTATTGCACCCTTCTTAAATCTTCGTTCGCGAAGCCAAGCCGAGAGAGAGAGAGATTCAAAACCTGGCCCAAACCAAACCCACTCATTATTGTGATTATTGCACTTTATCCAAATAGGAAAATTAGCTACATTTAAAAATGCGGGACGTTTGCTGAACCTCTGTTTGTTCTCTGCTGCTTCAGTTATGCTATTTCTGTTTCACTTCCACATGGCATAAGGCAGTAACAGGGAAATAGATGTGGGAAAGAACAGGGAGGACTCTGCAGGCATGTACTTGACTGGAATATCATCTATCCAGAATAAGATATTCTCAGCCAATCATTTTGAAGGCTTTAGGAGGGCTTATTGATGCTCTTTTTCCCTTTTACTGCTTATTGATACCCTGACTGTATGGGCTATTCCATTTTCTGGAACTGTGCCTGCTTGTCAAGGGAAAGCTTTGTAGATGCCCTGATGCCCTGTTGAAGCTTGTTGCTACTCTGATTGTTTGCTTATACCTGTTGGCAGGCAGGCAAAACTGCACAGATAGGGGAGAGAGAAATACAAGCAGAAGCTCATTTGCCATGCATACACTCCATGATAGGCAACCCCTGCATGATACAGCAGCATTTTGCTTGTACTAGAATGGTGGAGAAGAAATTGTGTGGGCAATATATGCATAGGCTTCCCAAAACATTAGGCAGGTCATTTGCTTTGCAGCATGGGGCAGTTAGACTCAGAGGTTTTACTCTCCCCATCCCCAGGTAAAAACCTATACAGGCTGATATGTGAGACCAGTGTTGAGGAGGGATCAGATTGTCTGTGATGTCTCAGTATCTTCAATGTTAGAAGCCATCCCTTTTCCTGAGTGCAACAACTTCCATCAGTTTTAACAGTGAACCAATCCTTAATGCTAGTTGCTAGCAAAATGGCTGCTGTTCAGGTAGTTCAGATAACCAATATAGAGCCACATGGACCACTTATTTCTGACAGCATGCCAACTGTCTCAGCCAAAACCAAAGGAAAATTACCTGCTGGCTCAATGTGCTGAAATGACCTTTTATAAAAAGTTAGTATTTTTACCAGGACTCCTAGAAGCTAAGCCTTAAAAAAAAAAACCTATTAGGCTAATGAGTCCATTAAGCTCCCATGTCAAAAAACCATTCACCGTTCTTTCCCCCTAAAACAAGCAGGTCTCCACATTATTTATTAATTTTTTAAGTTATGGAGCTACATAATTTTTCATGTTTATTAGCTGTCTGGCCAGTACTTTGCTTAGAAATGGCTGTGCAGATGTAAAAGTAACTGCCTTCTAAATCTGCCAACAGAACTGTGTTTGGGGGTGGGCGGTGGGGTGGCTTGTAGGATGGAAAAGGAGACATTTGCTGCTGATAAAATGTAGTTTCCACCTTGCCAAAATGAAGCATGGTCTCGTTGTGTTATACCTGTACAATGATGATTCATGCACCTAATTGCCCTTCTTTGGTTTACCAAACCATTGAACCTTTAGATTAAGAGTTTAACTATATGCCACACACAAGGCTCTGTAACCATACCCTGAAGACCTTCAATCTTCCTAGCTTAAGGAAAAATGGATCCTTGCTGGATCAGACCAGTGGTCCATCTAATACAACATTCTGTTTCACTTAGCAGTTAACCAGTAGCCTTGGAGGGCAAACAAACAGGACATATAAATCATGGCCTCCCCTGGATGCTGCCTCCTAGTACTGGTATTCAGAGGTTTACTGCCTCTGAATGTGGACGTTGCATTTAGTTACCATGGCTACTAGAACCATCTGTGAATTCACTGAACCCTTTTGAAAGCCATTGTTGCACAAATCTGCAATCTGAATGCCCTGGCCCAACAAAAGACATGCAGCCAAAGTCCAGGTGAGGAAGAAAAATAAATGTTATTGGGGAAAAAGAGAGAGCAGAGCTAAGCCAAGGTTTGCATACCAAGCTGCTCCACCCTTTTCAGGGTGGTCAAAACCCTATATACCAGGGGTGGCCAATGGTAGCTCTCCAGATGTTTTTGCCTACAACTCCCATCAGCCCCAGCCATTGGCCATGCTGGCTGGGGCTGATGGGAGTTGAAGGCAAAAAACATCTGGAGAGCTACCGTTGGCCACCCCTGATATAAACCCATGATGACACATTGGTATGTTGGCACATAGTAGTTCCCATCTAGTTCCCATCACCATTTTATCTCTAGCTATGGATGTGGGGGAATGTTACCAAGGACCCCCTTCCTACCTAGATGTGTGTTGTCTGCTCTGATTACATCTTGACTAAATTTGCCTGGGCAGCCATGTTAGGTGCTAGCAATGCCTAGCTTTGGAGAAGGTGGGATCATGGTTCTCCTGAGGCTACATTAATTAGTAGCCAAAGCTTTGGGTGAGGGACTGATTCACTGATGGGATATTTGCATGACTACCCATTACCATAGGGGCTTGCAAAATGATGCACCCACCTTAGTCTATCAAGGTAATTTCAGCAGGAAATGCAAGTCTTCCTGAGTGCAAAATCTAATTACTATCAAGCAGCCAGGTGAGCTGATTACCTTTTGCTGATCTTTCCCTGAATGTCAACCTACTAGCCCAGAGTTTCCCAAAAAATTTTTCCCCGTGGCCTGGTTATTTTTACATGTCTCCTTTGTGACCCACTAAAATTCAGGGATGGAGCCAAGAGATTTTGGGGGTGGAGCTGGGAGGCAGGAAACACTGGCCAGGAGCTTTCCCCACCCTCGCTGATGTTTCTGAACATCAGAGAGAGGCGGGGGAGCATGTCTGGCTGGCACACAGTCTCAGTATCAAGCCCTGAGCATCCTTCAGGTGGAGGACACTCAGGGAGTGATACTGAGACTGCACACTGGCCAGGAGCTTTCCCCGCCCCTCTCTGATGAACATCAGAAGGGGCAGGGGAGGGCTTCTGGCCAGTTCACAGTCTCTGTAGTGCTCTCTTAGAGTCCTCCACCTGGAGGATGCTCAGAGAATGCTACTGTCATAGGTGGCAGCATGGGGGGCAGGGGCTGGAGAACAAGAGGGGAGGGAGAAGTCAGGCCACCACCTGGCATTGAGGCTTCCATGGCCCGGTGCCAGGTCGAGACCCTGCCAATGGGAAATGCCATACTAGCCTGCTGTAGGCATGGAGGAAGCCTTTACCCTGCCACCCTTTGTGTCTACCTTGCCTGGATGTAATCTCCTTTTGTCAGCATTCTAAGAAGCACCCCCCCATCCAGTCAGTCAGAGTTAGAAAATCCAAGGACTCATCTGTATTCTTGGACCTTATGTCTTTTACTTGCTACAAAGGAGCACTTCTCTGCTGCCTTACCTTATTTTCCCTTTGAGATCCTTTAAGTTCTTTCTAAAGCAAGAAATAAGTATTAGTAATTTTACATACATATTTGATGATTTCACATACATAGTTGATGAATATATCAAATTACCAATAGGACTGTATGGGTTTTGGCCTCTAGGGCCTCTCTATGATAAAACACACACACACACATCCAGAAGCAAATATATTTATAAATTGAAGCCAGGTGTTGCTTTCTCATACATTGTGTGCTTGGTGAAAGTTTATGGAATAGGCCATGGGTAATGTCTCTATGGAATAGGCCATGGGTAATGTCTCATGGTAACTGCACATGTACAACCAAATCTTCCATGATATAATCATCTGATAAAAAACTTCCCAAGTCTCCAGATGTGTGTGACATCAACTAAGATTTTGGCTTCAATTTATATATATTTGCTTCTAGAAGTCTGATCTTCAGACTGCTTTTAATTTTTTTAATATTTGCTACTGTGTACACCACAAATAAAATATATATCTTGATAATTTAAACTAGCATGACCCTTCAAATAATGCTATTATTGAGTCCTTCAAAGGGAAGAATAGGAAGACCTTGCCTCCTCATCTCACACACACTAAAAGTGTAAGTCTGTTTACCCAGCACAGTCACCTGCTACTAATAGCCACATACAGGTTTATTGTTCAGAGCAGCCATACGCAGATATAAATTGCAGGGCTGATTTCCAGATTCTATATGGAAAACTAACTGCATGCAGTTCTTACCAATACTTAACTTATAGTAGAAGGGAGGAAGGAAATTTTATCCTGAAACATGGAACTAGATCAAGTTGAAAAACCTCTCATTGAGAGCATTCCTTAGCAGGTCTACTCAGAAATATGTCGTATGGCAGGGGTGTCAAACATGTGACCCGGGGACCAAATCAGGCCCCCGGAGGGCTTCTATCAGGCGCCCAAGCAACTGGCTCTTGTCTGCTTCCTTCTCCCTCTCTCTTGCTTCTTTCTTCATCTCAACTTGCTTTGCAAGGCTTGCTCAATCACACAGGAGCTACAGAGGAAAACCTCATTTTTTCCCATTGGTTGAGGCTCCTCCCCCTTCTGGTCCCCTGGGAAAGAAAGAGCCAGAGCTTCCTTTGCCCAGTTCCTGGATCCCATAGGAGAAATACAAAGAAAGCACCTTTAAGACAACAAGTGCTAACGTTTTAAGCATGTTTTATTTTAAGTTAAAAAAAATCTTTAGTCATGTTTGTCTGTGTCCTTTAAAAAGTTTATATCTCTGCTACTTAATCTTAAATAGGTACACACATGGCCTGGCCCAACACGGCCTCATTTATGTCAGATCCTACCCTCATAACAAATGAGTCTGACACCCCTGTATGGTATTCACTCTCAATAAAGTGTCTTTAGGATTGCATCCCATATCACTTTTGTTGAAAATTATTTTCAATCAAAGTATGCTATGGGAACAGGAAAATCTGGTCATTTTAATAATCTATATGCACATTTTCCAAGCATTTCACAATTGGGTAGCTCTATCAGAGCTCATAAAAAAAAAATTAAAAAACCCTCCTCCACCCCACTCCCACCAATTACTAATGTTCAGGATTTCAATAGCATTAGTAGGCATAAATGCTTTTCATCTTATTTGTTTTATATATGTGCATTTTTACTTTGGTTTTCAAGTGTTTTAATAAAGTGTGGGGGGGTTGGTTTTAATGGTTTCTAAGACATGTCTTTATTGTGCTAATATTTTTAGTCAATTAGCCACCTTGGTGGCCCTGATGAGGGCCGAATAGTGTATATGTATGTAAGTAAATAAACAAAAACATACAAGATCTCAGCTGAATCAGACCAGTGGCTCATCTCATCCAGCATCCTGTCTTACACAATGACCAACCAGTTATGTTGTAAAGCTAGTAAGAGGGCACAGAGGGCAAACCCTGCCCCCAGTGTTGCCCCGTAGTACTTGTGTTCAGAGGTTATCTGCCTCTGAATGTGGAGGTTCCCTTTAGTCACCATGACTAGTAGTCACTGTCTTCCATAAACTGGTGAGCACTCAAAGGAAGGGATATAAAGTTGTTTCTCACATTTGCTGAAACTCTGATAGTTCGACAGGATCCTTTCAGATGAGGAATGACCTCATGGCTGCTGAAAATGTTTATTTTACAGATGATCTTTTTTTGGGGGGGAAAGTAATCAATACTGCTCATTCTTTTATTGTGAGAATTCAAATGACTGGTCAATGCACAATCAACCATTGTAAATTAGGAAATATTTTATTTATTTATTACTTTAACTTTATATCCCGCCCTCTCCGCAATCGGAGATGGATAGGAACTCCAAGACACAGTCCCAAGACATAGATAGGAACTCCAAGACACAGTTTACAGGATAACACTTTGCAGTCAGCTTCAGATTTTTTTACCTCTTATTTTTTCCCCAATCGTTCCATAGGCAACAGTTGACATAAACCACACACTTGGAGAGAATGAAATCAATTGGAAATTCACTTGCTAAACCTAATAAGTGTAAAAACAAGCATCACACAAGTTCAGGCAACTAATCAAAATCTGACAGAACATGCAAACAGTGATATGGGAGGGGGATTCTAGGGGGCATGGCTCCTCATAACAGAGCTCCCAAATAATTGGAAATTTACACAAGCATCCTTACCTTAGAGGATGAAAGAATCTTCTGTAGATTAGCAAAATCTCATTGGCTCAGGAAATGGTGATATGACTCTGCACATCCTCTACATCTGATATCTTTTTTACTATACGCAATTGAAACCACAAATATTTTTGATGAAAAAATTTCAGCATTGTTCCAACATGGAACTTTCACACTGACCAGCAACACAGCTAAAGATAGCAGGCACAGAAATAATTGTTGAGCATTATGTATTTGCACAGCTGGAGAATGTCATGTCTCATTGGCACAAATGGCATTTCCTGCTATCCCAACTTACTAAATAAAACCACATTTGAGTGGAGAGATTTTTAAGGCCTGTTGGGCTGCCTGAAGTGGTTTTTAGCTTGATTTAAAGACTAGAAGCTACAGCTGATCCTTTCCTGACTCCAATGGAAATGAAGGATCATGAAACTCCAAGTTATTAATCACTGTGGATTAGAAAAATCCAAGGTCTTCATTAATCTCCCTGTCCAATTCTGTTATCTTCTGAGATTTTCCTGTCATTTCCTTTAAGACTTTCCTTGTAAATTTTGCATTTTGAGCTGTAAGAAAGCCATTAGAGGATGGCAAGAGGCCTGTACGTTTCTCGTAATGAATTCTCAAGTTACCTTCATTTTTTCCGATGCCAAACAAGTGGAAGCCACACATGCAATTTTGCATTGGCAACTACATGAAGCAGGCCTTCTACATAGCCCTCTAATTTTAATATACTCTCTCTGACAAGGAACTGAAGGACTGTGAGTTTTGACCCATGCTGTTATTCTGGGGTAGGAGTGGAGGAGGAAAAGGTTTAAATAGCTAAAACACACTTATTATGACACTTGAAATATATTGAGCCTGCTAGATTCAAATGATGTAGGACCTGTTTTAGGGTCAGAAGATTATTTATTGGAAAATGAACAGCCATTAAATGAATAGTCATAATTTCTATATCACTTTACAGCTCTTATCTCTCAGTTAATGCCATCCAACACACACACATACAAAACCCCTGGGAAGCAGTTTAAACTGAAATATCATAGGTCCAGTTGGCTAAGGCCACACATTGAGTTTTATGGCAGGGCCTTGAAAATAGATTTCCCACACCTAGACTCAGCATCCATAGTAGAATGAATTAGACTACACCATGCCCCTAGGGTTGCTAATCCTGAATTTGGGGCAGGGGATCCCCCAGTTTGGAGGCCTCCCCCTGCTTCAGGATTATCAGAACGTGGTGGCGTGGGAAAATGTCTGCTGGGCACTCCATTATACCCTATGGAAACCAATTCCCATAGTCAGCAGAGGCACAAATTTTCAGCACAGCATCTGGTGCCTCTCCTCAAAACACCCCCCAAATTCCCAAAAGATTGGACCAGGGGGTCCAATTCTATGAGTTCAAAAAGAAGGTGCCCCTATCCTTCATTATTTCCAAATTGAGAGAAGGCATTTAAAAAGTGTGCAGTCTCTTTGAACGTGATGGTGAGAACTCCCTTCAGAGTTCAATCATGCTTGTCTCACTCTTCTCCTGGCTCCACCCCAAAGTTCCCAGATATTTCTTGAGGCGAACCTGGCAACCCTATAAACTCACAAATATGCAATTTGTATTAATTTCTGTTGTAATATTTAGAGAATTAGATGAAGATGGAAGGATCCAGTTTAAATCCACAGCCATCAAAGTTTGGTGGGTGACCAGTCAGCCTAACCTACGTCAAAGGACTATTATGAGGAGGAAACAGAGGAGGGAGGTCCCCATGTCCTACTCTGAGCTCCTTGGAGGAAAGGCGAGATAAAAAGATAATGGATTTATTTGGCTTTTTATTCTGCCAAATCATACTTATTAAGATCTGATTAAAATAAATGTAAGCATATACACCAAAGTTGCAATAGAATCAATGCACTGTTAAATCCCTTCAATCAATCCTTTCCTCCCTTCCCTATCTAGTGCCACCCAAACCTGCCCCATATTATTCAGTCTTAGAGTCATTTCCCCAATCCCGCTCCAAAAGACACCTCACAGCAGGGATGTAGCGATCAGATCAGTATAATTAGGCTAGATTTTTTTTTCCTGACTTGCAAGTTTTGTGTTCATAGAAAACTCCTAGCATGAATAAGCAAATCAGGGGTGCAATCTCCTACCTGCAGTTTGAAGAAGTTCAGTAGATCTCAGTGAGAACCCAGCCCTAATATCCCCTATCACACATTTTTCATTCCGTATACTTTCTGCAATTAGACACATTTATCTTAGGCATATATGCATTTTCTTAACCAAAAAGTATTGCCGTTTATTTTTGTTTCAGATGTATAACATAACTATTAAAATAGTTGTGAACAGCAATGTATACCAGCAATTCTGAAGCAGATATTGGACAGTGAGGAAGAGGGATATTTGAAGTCATCTTTAAATAATGTGTGGAGGCACCCAAAGGTGTGAGGCCGTGGGGCTTAAATCTGAGGCCATTTCCAGCAACCCTTGAGCTGAAACACAATGGCCAATGCAGATATACAAAATTATTGTTTAAAATGTTGCTAGTCATATTTAAATCTGTTTTAGTTTCCCTCCTGTGTTTCACCCAAGATGAAGCTCCCAAATTAACGTTCATTGTTGGTAAAATCTGGTATTAGGGAACCTGCCAGAGATATAGTATTAATTAGAATTTTAATAAATGTTCATGGCTTATAAAATTGGAACCCTTTCTCAGATTTGCTAAAAATTTGTCAGGAAGGATTCCTTCAGTGATTGGTACAATTAACTGAGAACTAGTGGAGGTGGGGGAATAGAAAGAAATCATAGCTTAGTCATTTATGTTTCCTTTGTAAATCAATGGGAAAAGAAGATGAAACTAAAAGAAAGAACGCAATAACAAATAAAAACATGAATGCAGTTTTCAAAAGCAAAAACTGAATGTACATTTAAAAAAAAAAAGTACACTCCTACAGGGTGTTCTTCCACAGAAGTAAACGATAAAACTAGGAGACCACAAGATACCTATCTACCAATATATAGGGTTGACAACTCTAGGTTGGGAAATTTATGGAGATCTGGGAGAAGGTGTAGATATTGGGGAGGGCAGATTTAGGGAAAGGAGGTACATCAGCAGGGTATAATGCCATACAGTCCACTCTCCAAAGCAGCCATTTTCTCCATGAGAACTGATCTCTGTAGTCTGGAGATCAGTTGTAATTCTGGGAGAGCTCCAGGCCCCACCTGAAGAACGACAGATCAACAGCAGACTTAGCATTATTATAACACCTGAAATTTCTAATGAGCCACTGCAGGAAATTATGAACAAATAGAAGGTTAACGATGACAACCTAAGCAGAGTTATCCCTTTCCAAGCATAATAGATTTAGATGGCTGTAGCTAGGATGGCGCTGTAAGAGGTGTGAGAGTCTATACTTACTAAGCAACTGCTCAGAACATTTCCTACATGTTTTTCATTATATGTCTTAAAACCTTGAGATCTAACCTCTTTTTTTCCATAGAAGATAAAAATGAAGAGAGGAGCCCTGGAACGGCCTGAAGGAGCCACAGATCCCTCAGAGTTTTTATACTTAAGAGGAAAGTAAATGGAACCAGACCATTCTTTGCTTGCAAATATTCTGTCAAAATGTTCAGAGGCTGACTATAGTTCTACACAGTACAATGCCTCTGGAATAAATTTTATGGTAGAAGTTTCTTCTGGTGTCTCACTGTGACAACCTGCTGAGGGAGATTTCTTTTAATATTGCCTCTAATAGGCACATGAGGCCAAGTTAATTAAGTCTCCTGTATCTAAGACGGACTTTTATGGCCTGAAGGAATGATGTGTTTTTATACAGTGGTGAACCTCAGTGTGGCATTCAGGAGAAATGAAGTACACAAGGTATCGTGTAAAATGGAGTTGTTCCAGAAAGCTTTCCTATAAAGGCAATAAGGCTATCAATATATACAGGGCTTTCTTTGTAGCAGGAACTCCTTTGCATATTAGGCCACGCACCCTTAATGTAGCCAATCCTCCTCAAACTTACAGAAGGCCCTGTACTAAGAGCTCTGAATACATATAATTCTCTAAAGTTATCAATACATCCTATTCCTAGTATAATATGAGGATATTGAAATCTGGAGACTGGAGCTGTGAACAGACCAGCTAGGTATTTCTACAAACCTGAAAAATGTCCCACATTTGCAAAAAAAACCTGAAATTTTTTTTTAAAAAACAACAACCCAAAAACCTTTGATCATGAAGCCATAGACCATGTTAATGCTGCCCAACCACTCCCTCAGGCTATTGTGAATCATGGTGGTGATGTTTGCTGCTGTGTGGTCTGCAAATATCCCCTGTGCATGCAGTAGAACCACTGTGTAGTCAGGTGGCAGGACTGTCACCTCCTGGGTCTGACAGTTCAGAAAATCAGGTCCGGTTGCTACCCGTGGGAAGTGAGAGACAGGTAGCCATGCTGCTGGCTGCTTCAGAGGTCTTCAGTGAAACAGATGGTTCAGCCTTACACTCTGGAGGGCTCAGTCTTGATCAGCACCGCTATGGATCAATGCAAGGTGGACAACAGTCACTGGCTAATGATCTTCAGTCAGGGAATGGAGTACCAGGGAATCAGGTGGTGTAGCAGCCAACAAAAAAACTACATCCTCCACAAGGGAAAAGGGCTGGCCATTGTGACACACTGCTCTTTCAAAGGCTTAGTAGTGCACAAACAGGTAAAGGACTGTGAAGGGTTAATTGCTCACAGAGCCAGAGACCCTTGAGTGACAGGCTGCTCCAAGCAATCTGATTGGTCAGAATCTGCTGACCAGAGAAAGACTTGAGAAGAACTGCATGTTGAGAAGAGAGTCAGATTTCTGCCTTGACTGAGTTGAGTCTGAATGCAGCCTTAGCTGAGAGCAGTTTAACGCAGACAGAGAACTGGTTCCAGAAAACTCCCAGATCCCTACAGCAGAGAAAAGAGGACCTGACCTGGATTGCCCAGACAAGCCCAATCTCATCAGATCTCAGAACCAAAGCAGGGTTAACTCTGGCAAGTATTTGGAAGGGAGACCTCCTTTAAATACCAGGAGTTGGGAGGACAGGGGCAGGCTTTATTCAGCCACCTTTCTGAATATCCTCCAGGCCCCCAGTAGGGGCCAGTTACCAGAAGTTGCACACACACTCACATGCACACATGTACATTAAGGCTGCCAGGTCCAATTCAAGAAATATCTGGGGACTTTGGGGGTGGAGCCAAGAACAAGGTTCTGACAAACATAACTGAACTCCAAAGAGAGTTCTGGCCAACACATTTAAAGGGACCACACACCTTTTAAATGCCTTCCCCTCCAGTTTGGTGGAGCCAGTTTGGTGTGGAGAGCCAGTTTGGTGTAGTGGTTAAGTGTGCGGACTCTTACCTGGGAGAACCGGGTTTGATTCCCCACTTCTCCACTTGCACCTGCTAGCATGGCCTTAGGTCAGCCATAGCTCTGGCAGAGGTTGTCCTTGAAAGGGCAGCTGCTGTGAGAGTCCTCTCAGCCCCACCCACCTCACAGGGTGTCTGCTGTGGGGGAGGAAGGTAAAGGAGATTGTGAGCTGCTCTGAGACTCTTCGGAGTGGAGGGCGGGATATAAATCCAATATCTTTTTTTTCTTCTTCTTCCATTGGAAATAATGAAGGATAGAGGCACCTTTCTTGAGGGGGACTCATAGAATTGGACCTCGTGGTCCAGTCTTCTTGAAACTTGGGAAGTCTTTTGAGGAGAGGCATTGTATGCAATGTTGAAACTTCAGTGCCTCGACTTCAAAAAGCAGCACCCCCAAGCCCCAGATACCTGCAGATCAAGTCACCATTATATCCTATGGGAATCAGTCTCCATAGAGAATAATGGAGTGCCCAGAAGAGGGGATAGAAAGGCACACAATAGCTTAGTTCTTGTGCTAAGTATGACCAGAGGAAGAGCAGAACCATATCTTTGGTTCCAGAAAAAAATCCAACCCCATAGCAGAGAGCAGAGGAAATCAGCAGCTGGTGAAGCACACAATAACTAAGTTCCTGTGCTCAGTATATCCCTGGCTCTAGAAAACTCTCAATTCCCCACAGTAGAAAGCAGAGCAGTTCACTAGCAGGAGAGATGGGTGAGAGAGAAGACACAATAGCTAAACCCCTGTGCTGAAAGTCAGAGCCCAGAGTTCACCACTGCACCCTAATCCCAAGCGTCAGCAACAGACAGCAGATCAAGCAAACAGAAAGCAAAGCAATTAATCAGCTCTTCCAGATCTGTGCCTGTCTTTTACTTCACCAACCAACAAATTAGGGGGAGGGAGGAGAGATCAGTCAATACATAGCCTTCTGAGTCCATAGACCACAATGGAAACTCTGTTATTGGCAGCCAGCAGCGGCTGTTAAGTTTTGGAGGGTTCCTATTGGTGTTTCCAAGACTGGAGAATTCCACCTCCACTGTTGCCTTGGAGTTTTGTCAACAGTTTAATTGATCGGCATCAGTCTGTCTATGCACATGAACCACCATGAACCATACTAAAACTTTGTGAAAATTTGCGATGGTAGAGCCTCCATGGACATTGCTTCAAAGACCATGAACCAGTCAAAATTCATGACAAGCCTTAGTTCATGAGCTAGTCTAGAGGTGTCCCTCATGAGTTCTTGCAGGTATCTATTTGTACTGCAATATAATGTTCCATGGAGCCATTATAAATGGAAAGGGATTGTAGATTACACCACTATGTATAAAACATAGAATCATAGAGTTGGAAGGGACTTCCGGGGTCATCTAGTCCAACCCCCTGCACAATGCAGGAAACACAAAAATACCTCCCCCTAAATTCACAGGATCTTCATTGCTGTCAGATAGCCATCTAGCCTCTGTTTAAAAACCTCCAAGGAAGGAGAGCCCTCCACCTCCCGAGGAAGCCTGTTCCACTGAGGAATCACTCTGTCAAGAAATTCTTCCTAATGTTGAGTCGGAAACTCTTTTGATTTAGTTTCAACCCATTGGTTCTGGTCCTACCTTCAGGGGCCACAGAAAACAATTCCACACCATTCTCTATATGACAGCCCTTCAAGTACTTGAAGATGGTGATCATATCACCTCTCAGCTGCCTCCTCTCCAGGCTAAATATGCCCAGCTCCTTCAACTTTTCTTCATAGGACTTGGTTCCCACACCCCTCACCATCTTCATCACCCTTCACTGGACCCATTCCAGCTTATCTATATCCTTCTTAAAATCTGGTGCCCAAAACTAAACACAATACTCCAGGTGACATTTTACCAGAGCAGAGTAAAGTGTTACCATCACTTCACGTGATCTGGACATTATACAGCCCAAAATTGCATTTGCCTTTTTAGTCACCACATCACACTGTTGACTCATGTTCAGCATATGGTCCACTAAGACCTCTAGAACCTTTTCGCACATACTACTTCTAAGACAAGTCTCCCCCATCCTATAACCATGCATTGGATTTTTCCTACCCAAATGCGGTACTTTACATTTATCCCTGTTAAAATTCATTTTATTGGTTTTAGCTCAGTTTTCCAGCCTGTCAAGATCATCCTGGATCCTGTTTCTGTCTTCTACTGCAGGGGTCCCCAACCCTTGGGCCGAGGACTACTACCAGGCCGCAGCCTGTTAGCAACCGGGCCGCCATTCCATCCTCTGTCACCCTGCTGCCGCCTCCCCCCACTTGCCCTTTGCAGTGCTGCAAAGTGTTGCTGTGCTCCATCCCCCACGCACAAAAAGGCACCACAGACAGCCTCCTCCCCTCCCTTCCCCAGCACCGCACTGCCCCCCTCCCACGCCCATGCAAGCAAAGGAGCGAGGAGGTTTGGAGTCAGCCCTACCCGCTTCAGCAGGGCCCGGGCTGATCCTAAATTGTTTGAAGTGCACTATTCAAATAACTTAGAATCAGCCCAGGCCCTGCTGAAGCGGTAGAGCCGAGACTCATCACCACCACCCCCTCCCCCACGCGATCAGAGTGGTGCTGCGATGAGGCTCAGGCAGCTTCGGCAGAGCCTGGACTGATTCTTAGTTATTTGAATAGCATGCTGAAGGAGGCTTCTCCCTCCCCCCTCATTTCCAGAAGTGAGGGAGGGGGTGAAACTCATCCTCCAGCCTACTCTTCAAACAACTTCGAATCAGCCTGGACCCTGCCAAAGCGGGTAGGGCTGATTCCAAGCCTCCTCGCTCCTCTGCTCGCGTGGGTGGGGGAGGGGGCAGTGCTGGGGAAGGGAGGGAAGGGGTGGGCTAGGGTTGCCAATCCCCAGGTAGAGGCAGGGGCTCCCCCGGATTGGAGGCCCTCCCCCTGCTTCAGGGTCATCAGAAGGGGGAGGAATGTCTGCTGGGCATTTCATTATTTCATATGGAGAGCCAGTTTGGTGTAGTGGTTAAGTGTGTGGGCTCTTATCTGGGAGAACCGGGTTTGATTCCCCACTCCTCCACTTGCACCTGCTGAAATGGCCTTGGGTTAGGCATAGCTATCGCCCCAAATTCTATGAGCCCCAAAAGAAGGTGCCCCTATCCATCATTATTTCCTATGGAAGGAAGGCATTTAAAAGGTGTGCGGTCCCTTTTATATGTGATGGACAGAACTCCCTTTGGAGTTCAATTATGCTTGTCACACCCTTGCTCCTGGCTCCACCCCCAAAGTCCCCAGATATTTTTTGAACTGGACTTGGCAACCCCAGGGCAGGCAGTGGCGGCGGCAGTGGCAGCAAAACCGGTCCCTGGTGCCAAAAAGGTTGGGGACCACTGTTCTACTGTATTTGCAACCCCTTCCAATTTAGTATCATCTGCAGATTTAATAAGCATTCCCTCTATTCCTTCATCCAAATCAGTGATAAAGATGTTGAACAAAACAGGTCCCAGGACAGATCTTTGAGGCACTACACTTGTCACTCCTCTCCAAGAGGATGAGGAACCATTCACAAGCACTCTTTGGGTGTGATCTGTCAACCAGTTAGAGATCCTAATGGTAGCAGGATCCAAACCACATTTTACCAACTTGTCAACAAGGATAGTATGTGGAACCTTATAAAAAGCCTTACTGAAATCAAGATAAACATTATCGGTTTGTTACACATATTACTTTGTTGTTGTTTCATTGTTTTCAACTGATGTAATACTATTTTTCTTCTTTATATATGCACTCTGAATCATGCCTAATATGCCATGCTCATTCAGATTTCAGTAGTCCTAGTATTAATATATTGTTCATTCAATATCTCCTCATATGGATTGTTATCAACCCACGCTGTGCTTATTAGATATCTCTTTGTATGGACTTGCACTGTGTAATCCTCTTTGAGTCTCAGTGAGAATGGTGGACTTTAAATACAGTGTGTGTGTGGTGGGGGGGGGAGGACAAATAAATAAAATAAAATTTGGCTCCACTGACTTTTTCTATAGTGAATTCCTTAGGAAAATCTTAGCCAGATTCATTTGAAGAAGGAAACTTGAAGGGAAATACAAATGGGGGGTGGTGGGGGAGGGGAACTGCCCAACCTTGTCTTGCCGAGTAAGGGAATAATATGACTAAATTCATAAGCAGCTTATGAGAGACCCATTCTGCAATGCATGCTCCAATACTGATAACAGAGTTAAAGCCATGAGCTCCTTGGGCTATTAATCACTCAATTAGACTCTAATTATCATTGTTGTGGCACAGGGCCTCCTGCTGGAAAAAGAAGATTGCAGGCATTCAGTCTGCTGGCTATCTCTTCTACAAAAAAATGCCACAATAGGCCTTGGTGGAGTTATCAGCATGATGTGGACAGCAGGAGAGACTGAGAGGTAGCCTTCTGGGGGTATTCAGCAGACTTGTTGTACTAGATCAAAGACAAGGAAACAGCTGATTCCAGACTGACTGATATTTGTTTGGCATTTCCTGCACCAGAGGATGATGCAATCCTATATTATTGATTACTCATTCTCCAAATGAAAGCTGCTGCCCAGGGAAAGAACAGCAGGAGGACCAGCCTACTACAAAGGCACTTAGTCTAGAGATATGGATAATTTTTTTTTTTCATTGGCATCAACTGATAGGAACATGCTGGACAAAGGGAGTTTGTCGTTCTAGAAGACTAGATCAAAAATCTTTGTTGTAAAACATACCACAAAAAATTGTGGTGGTGGTGAGAACCTAAGAACTAAGACTGACCTATGCATGTCAGGTCTAATTAAATAAGGATACTTCTGTTCTGCAAATTAGCTTTGTGGTGAAAGGTCATCCTGCTCTTTGCATTGTTCTGTATAGAAGAACAATTTTGCTGAATCTTTACAAAGTTTTTCAACTGGATCAAAGACAAGGAAACAGCTGATTCCAGACTGGCTGGTATCTGCTATTTGGATATTATGCACTTCCTAAAGTCTGTCCATATATCTCTATGAAGAAGCAAGAATAAATTTCATGAGAAATATACAGACAGACTTTAGAAGTGAATCACATAGTATTCTTGAACTAGGGATAAGACCTGTTGTGGAGGAAAATACCACAGGCTCTAGAAAGAGGCTCTGGGTGAGAACTCCTCACCCTTGCTATCTTCCCACCCAAGTGAAGGCATTCATTCCTCATCAACCCTTGGTGTCTTCTCATACCCCCCACCCCCTCCAACTACCCAAGCTCCAGCCACCTCCTCCTTTTAACTACCCCCACATTCTTGGTACTCCACTATTCCGTCACCCATGACAGTCACTCATTCCCACCCTTACTGTCTTTCCATCCATCCACCCACCATATGCCTTTACACCCCCTCACACCCTTGCTGTCTTTCAACCCACCCCCAGCCCTTGGCATTCACTCACTCCCCCACCCTTGCTGTCTTCCCATGCACCCCACAGCTGAAACAGATGCTGGCTTGCCCCTCTTACATGTGTGTGTGTGTGTGTCTCCATGCCTCTGGTGGCTCAGAGCCCTGAAAGAGGCCCAGAATGGAGATAAGAAAGAATAATTATGGTGGTGTGGGGAGTCATGATGACAATCACACAGATGCTGAAACTCAGCATTCCTTTTGTTTCCATTATTCCATTATTGTTGGCTTTTCCTGCCATATTCAGCCTTGTGGTATTTAGCATTGGTCTGAGCTTGTGGCATGATCTGGTTATCTGAGCTCGTGGCATGATCTGGTTTTGGCCTGGCATGGTTGTGTCCTGGTACACCATAGATTATGTGACTCAAGTCAGTCATTCTCTGTAGGGGAATTGATCTGACTTCAACTCTCCATCTCCACCCCCTCCCTGTAGCCTCTACCTAGGAAAAGTATAGTCTTTCTCTAAAGTGGGGACCAAAGCAGGAGGGAAGCAACCTCAGCAATATATAATGACGCAGAGACCACCATACAAAGCAGGCATTTTCTCCAGGGGAGCTGATCTGTGCCATCTAGAGAGCAGTTGTAACTCTGAGAGATCTACATCCCTCACCTGGAGATTGGCAACAATGGCTCCCCAGGAGGAAATGGCTAGTTTGGAGGGTGGAGGCTGTGGCATTGTGCCTATCTGAGGTCCCACCCCTCCTCAAACCCCACCCCTCAAATCTCCAGGAATTTTCCACCCTGGAGTTGGTGACCCTATCTCCTTCTCAGCCACCCATCAGCCTACTTCTATCTGCCCCTCTGAAGTCGCTTTCCATCTTCTCTCCCTTCCTGTAGCCTTTACCTAGGAAAAGTACAGTTTTTCTTTGCAGAGAGGACCAAAGCAGCTTACATCATTCTCCTTTCCCCTTTTGATCTGCACAACAACCTGTCAGGTAGGTTAGGCTCAAAGTCTGTGACTGGTCTGAAATCATCCAGTCAGCTTCCACAGCAAGAACCTGGGTCTGGCAGACACTGCTCTGAAGTGCTAACTGGTATGTTACACTGACTGTCATGGGGGGCTGCTGCTGAACAGTAGAAAGCAGCCAGGTCTAGGGTAGCCAAGTTCCAGGTGGAGCCTGAAGATCTCCTAGGTTCACAACTGAACTCTAGACAACAGATTTCTCTCCCCCTGGAGAAAATAACTGCTTTGGCAGGTGGACTCGATGGCATTCTATTCAGCTGAGGCCTCTCCTTTTACTGACAGGACCAAGCTTGGTTGCCTAGCAACAGGCACTGCCTAACAGCTTCCCCAGTGCCCAGCCCTCATCTGTCCTGGGAGAACTGGAAAGTGCCAGTATGCTTGGGCTTTTATATATATATATATATATATATATATATATATATAGGATAATCAGACATACTACTTGTAAATAGGGTCAGACACATGGTTTTATTATACTTTGGATATGCATTTGTGAAGCTGTGGAGATTATATTATATTCTATCATGCAAAATCATATTGTCCTATAGTTCACTGAAGATGGGGACCAAAATGAGATAGCCATTACCAGGGATTCCTCATGTGACTAACGTTCTGATATGACATCTGTATGATATGTTAAGGACTCCTATTGATAATTGATCCTGCTGGACTTATAAGAACATAAGAGAAGCCATGTCGGATCAGGCCAATGGCCCATCCAGTCCAACACTCTGTGTCACACAGTGGCAAAACATTTTTTATATACCCACACACTGTGGCTAATAGCCACTGATGAACCTCTGCTCCATATTTTTATCTAAACCCCTCTTGAAGGTGGCTATGCTTGTGGCCGCCACCACCTCCTGTGGCAGTGAATTCCACATGTTTATCACCCTTTGGGTGAAGAAGTACTTCCTGAATTGTGAATTGTGGCTTTGAATTTCTGTTGGGCATTTATGTATTTTTGATGATTTGTGAACATTTTTATATTGCGAATTGTTGTGACTATTAGAAACTTTGCACATTTCAGTTAAATAGCACAGTTGTAAACATAGTGTTTAGCATATGATTACAATATAATTTCCTTATTGTATTTATCTTGGAGGTGGCAGCTTCCCTTCCCCACCTGCTCAAAGGCAGCAGCTCTGGTGACTCTTCATCCCTGCTCGCTGGCTTACAAAGGAGAAGTAGCAATGGAAAGGCAGTTCTTGGTGGCTATGTCTGGACATGCAGACTTACCTGGCTCTGTCTTCTCCTCTCCTCCCCACTCAAGGTAAGTGTGTATATCTTTTCTGCACAAGGTCAGACAATATTCATTTCTGGGGGTGGGGGGAATTAAACCTCCCTTCCATATTTTCCCACATTTTTATGCAAGCTTAGGGTGGGGACTCAGGAGTAGAAAAATTATCCTTATCTGTTCCTGGCCCCCTTCTTTAAGTCTATTAAACAATATAAGTGTAACTCTGAAAGTAGCCCTTAGCTGGAAGTCATGTCTTCAGGTCACCTTCATGTCGTCTCACGCCCTATGCTGTCTGAAACTGTGGAAGGGAGATCATGTTGGATATTAAAACAAGCATTGAGAATAGGGGGTAAGAAAAGTTGACTTAGTGGCTGTATTTATTTTTGGGGAACATAAGGCTAGACACTCTCTTGACAGCAGTTTTATCCTTTGGCCTCCGGAGGGCTGTTCAAAATTCAGTCCATAATTAATAATCAAGGTCTTCAGAGTAATGGAGAAATATGGTCCTTCTAGGACCAACCAGAAATTTGCTTATAATGCTTATCACAAGTGAGGCCAGGCTTATTAGCCATCTCCTTGCCTTGGTTAATCAAGTTTGCCACCCCAGAAATTGAATCACAGACTCAGGAAGGGCCATTGAGTACTGCCCAGTACTTTGTTGAATATGGTTATCAACCTTTAGGTGGGACCTCCAAGTGAAGCCTCCTGGAATTACAACCAATGTCTAGATGACAAAAATCCTTTCCTTTGCAGAAAATGGCTGCTTTGGAAGGTGGACTATAGGGCATCATACCCCACTGAGGTCCCTCTCCTCCCCACATCCCACCTTCCCCAGGCTCTATGCTCAAAATCTCCAGCAATATCCCAAGCTTTAGTTGACAACCCTATTGTTGAACGAGACCAAGCTGGTGGTCTAGGCAGGTAACTTCATCACTCCAGGCTGACATTTTCTATACTTTTCCATACTTTTGTACATGATTAGTTATACTCACATACCCTCCACTCCCATAAAATTCTAACCTTCCAACAGAAACCAATGCTGTCACTGCAGAGACACTCTTGCCTTCTCAATACAACTAAAGCCATCACTCAGCCCGAAACCTTTATAGCACATCTCTGGATCCTACCTGTTACCCCAGCCTCATGATTCATGTACTTCTTTGCTGAAACAACCAAATTTGATCTTGACTACAACTTGGACTGCAACACAGGCTCCCTACATACTGGATTGCTCTTTTTTTCATTTGATTTGTATGCAAACTCAGAAAGGCATATTTTTGGTCCCCATCTTTATTTATCTCCCTTTATTTTCTGCAACAGACACAAAGAGCTCTTTGCTTTGCTCTGCTATTTAGGCCTCACATCTGGAAGACTGGACACCTCTGTCCCATTGGATTCCCCTTCTCTATCCTATTTCCTCATTGTTCATATAGTTGCACCTTTAACATTAAAGTAACTCCTCATCCAAATTTGAGTAGCTCAAGTCAATTTTTGGTTGTGGTTGTTGTCATATTGTTAGTTTGGTTAAGGAATGTATTTGTTAAGGAATTTGGTATTTGCTTAGATCATGCCCCTCATATAACTATTGTACCAGATCTGTCAATAAACCCCATATTCCTTTTAAAATCTTTAAATCAGGCCTCTGTTACTCTTTTCCTTCCGAAAACTTGCTTACTGTCATAGCTTTCTCATTAGGTAAAAGACTCCAGTTTTTCACTCCCTGCACAAATATGCAAGTTAATTCCCCATGTCATCTGAACACGTTTACATGTTTGTGGAGATTACAGTAACATGGGAGCCAATTTCAGAATTGTACAGAGCATTGTTTCAAGTTTGATGCATCCCATCATCTCTTTTTGTAAAAATGAAGCCCAGGGTGTACAGATGCATGGGAAGGATCATATTTGCATTGGCTATTGTGAAGGAATAGTTCTGAGACAGTATGCAAAGGAGTGTGACAAAACAAGGCATTCATGAACTGATAAAAAGATTGCACATATGTATTTTCATGGAAAGTTCAATGAAAGGCACTTTCACTGGGGGAAAAGATCCTGTGAGGATGGGGTTCTGATTGCTCCTGCAAAAAAATAGAGTGAGGAGGGTATAACAAAGAGCTGCCACAGTGTACTACCATCCCTAGCTGGAGCATATGAGGTGGCACAGCTTTGCTAATTTGATGTGGGAATGTGTCCCACTTTTGGAGGTAGGATGCTTTTCTTCCTAGCATGCATTCACATATGAATACATGGGTATACAGACCCCTTTACCTTGTCTTTGCACTTTCCTAGTCTTTCCTCATCCCAAGACTTTCCTAGTCTTTCCTCATCCCAAAACCAGATAAGTGCATCATTGATAGCACACACATACACACACACACACAAAGCCAGATCCAAACCTGCAGACTTGATGTTCAGCATGGGCAGAGGAAAAAATTGCTACTTGACTAAAAAATAACTCGCCCTGTATGCCACAGAACACTGTGACTTGGGCAGCTCACTTTTTTTTTTTAATCTGACATTTTTGTGCTATAATTAATTCTTCCTTGGTAAACCTTTTTGCTTATGCAGCCGAACCTATTGTTTAGCCTTCTGCACTTTATTTAGAGCATGAAAAAAA
Organism: Heteronotia binoei; assembly: GCF_032191835.1. NCBI lineage: Eukaryota > Metazoa > Chordata > Lepidosauria > Squamata > Gekkonidae > Heteronotia > Heteronotia binoei. The sequence goes on along the minus strand of NC_083235.1, from coordinate 52,922,126 downwards.
GACATCCATCCCAATCCTAACAGTCTGTCTGTATGAATTGTAATGAGAACTCTATGTGGTTTGGTGATTTGGAACTCATCTCTTGAAGGACTTAAAGCATGGCTCTGCTATATGTGCTATAACAACTCAAAGATGTGCATTTTTTTCCCTCCATTCCACCAAATTGCTTGATTGAATCCAAGACTATTATACTACATACAATAATCATTTTCTGAATACTCCTTAACATCATCTTCTAAAATATTTTCAGCAAGAAGCAGAATACAGAACCTTGGACAAACACATGTACGGAGCAGGAGTCCAGTGGCACCTTTAAAATAACATTTACTTCTGCATAAGCTTTGGTGTGTAAGTATGTGTGCTTGTGTGGTTACTTAGGAAATTAGTCCTTAGATGCCCAGTGTAGGTTCTATGCATTTTTATTCTTTTTATTTTATTTTGAATATAATAAAGCTATGTGTTTGTATTTACCTCACTCTCACTCTCTTTCTTCATAATTTTATTTTGGGGTATCCCTGCCAAGATTCACTCTGGTATAAAAAGACTTACAAGGTCCTGCATTATTCCTTTCTGGAATCCTTATTAAAGCTAATTTCTCCATCTCTGGGTTCATTTTGGGTAACAAGTTGGGCAGTTGCCCATAGCATACTGGTAGAGACTGGACTGCCAGCCCATGAGTTTGGGATGCCTGCATTCCAAATTGGGGTCATGTCAACCACAGCTGGACTGGGCTTCTCTGGCCACTACATACAGTGGGTTGGCTGTTGGTAGTCCCATGCGCAAGGGCTACATTTTATAACACAGTGTGTTTTGTTTCTTATAGATAGAGGCATATCACATAACCCAGTCAAAGTTCTTATTCTGGGCCACTTGATTGTATTCTGGATGATGATAAGGGCAGAAGTCATCACCATAGGGACTCAGCTGGGCCTTCCCCCTCTGGCAAACCTTTAGTTGTGTGGCAAGAGAGTTGTGGGGCCAACTCCTACACTTTCTCTACCAGATATTGAGAGAGGGCAGTCATCCTGAAATTCTAGTGTTACACTTAGTTGAGAATGATTTTTGTGCAGACCAAAAGTGCGGCACTAGTAATGACTGTGATTAGGGACCTCAGAAGAATTCAGGCAGACTGTTCCAGAGTGTTGCTGATCTGGCTGGAACTCCTCCAGAGGCAGGTTTAGAGGGGTTCCTTTAAACCTAGCCATTGAAAAGGTTCAATATAATGCCAATATGGCCATTAGAAAGGCAGTGGGGGGGGGGGTGACTTTTAAACACCGTCCTTCCATGTGCCATGATATGCTACATCTGTATAGAAATTACGGGGTCCATCTATCTCAGGATGGGTGTGACCTTTAACTGTCTGATACATAGGGTTAATGAGCAAGCACCCTGAAATATCTACATGATGGAGGTTGTATCTGAAACATGTCATCACAAGCTTGGTATGCTATGAAGGAACACCTTTGGGGTTCAGTGGCATCTTTTGAATCTTGTGGCACATCAGGGGAGAGGGATATAGCTGGGCATCTCTCTGTACATAGGAATGTGCAGGTAGTGATATGCAAAGCTGGCAGGAAATGCTGGTCAAATTGGAGCTGGAGTGGATCCATCCAGAAGGCAGTCTATGTGGATGCCTAGCTCAGCCTGCCATCAAAATTGTCAGCTTTTGGAAATAAACTTTGACACAGATCAGCCATTTGCATAAATTGAACATAATCATATAAATAACCATGTTATTGAACCGTGTTTAGTGTCCTGTGTTTTCATTTGGTGGGTTCTGGGGCAATTTTCATACAGTTAGCTTTCTATTCAGGGTCCTCATATGACAAGCAATGGAAATGTTCGATATCCCAATTAAAACTCTTAATTACTTGTGATAAACCCAGGGGTGTCAAATGGGTGCTTAAATTTTAACAGAGAAGAACGGGGTATGAAAATTTATGGTGCAGCTGTTTGGTTTTCCAGACTTGCTTGTTTCTAAAGGATACTGCTGTGATGATATATGACAGTAACATGGGGCTTCAATTACATATTAAAGCAACAAGTCATTAGCAATACATCATCAAAATTGCTGCTGCTTGTAATGGTCTGAGAAGTTTTTAAGAAGCCAAGAGGTAGGCAGACAGGGAGATAGACAACATTTTTTTCCCAGATTCCAATCTCTTTTCTCTTCTCTTCACCACATAATAATCTTACAAGATTTTTTTTTTATTTTTGTGCATTAATGGAACGTACGAAGTAAAGGAGTTCTTCTAGTTAAAATTCATCACTGACAAAACTTTCCGATCAATACCAACAATATGTAAAACGAGTATTATGTTTGGTTTTTCATAATGTCTGAATTCTCCCTTCACTCTAACCTCAATGATGTTTTCAAAAATATTTTGGACAATTTAGACTCAGAAATCAGGATTAAGAAAAGAGTAAAAGCATCCCCCTCCTCCCAATATACAATCCAAATCCAATTTTCTGTCCCTTACAGCCATTTTAAACAAACAAGCAAAAAAGAAATGCTGGCATTTTTGTATTCTGGTTCTTTTGCTCTCAGGCATGCTGATAGAGAAGGTTCTTAGATCTCAAGCTATTCTTCCACTGAAAATTGCACCCTCCTTCATTATGCCTGAATTTGTTCCACAGATGGTAGGAAGTAATGAGGATGGCAGTTTTAAAAACCAAACCTATGCTCATCTCTCACTTTAAATAATAGCTATGGATGGTCTGTGCTTTTATAAAATGTGACAAAGGAATTGTGTAAATATACATCACATGCCATTTCTGTCCTAAGGTTTTGATGTTCAGACATTCTGTTGTTCATTCGTTCCTCCATTAATGCTTCCATAACACATCAGAAACAGCCAGCAGGTGGGCTGACTGGCTGAATGCAAATAAATAAATGTTTGATATATTTTTTTTAAAAAAAACAAGAATCCCACTGAACTGTCTTCTGTTCACATATACAAATATGCTTCCATCTGAAAGACTTTAAGATGATCCGTTCAATTTTTCTGCTTATGTGTCACTGAAAAGCCCAAGGAGTATGGCTATATAGATTGGAGGCCTGAGGTTAATGTGGATGACTTATGGACCTCAGAATTCAGAGCTGATGTTCTATTCACTCTGTTCCAAGGCTGGCAAGCTGGGGTAGAGTTGTGGCTCAATGGTAGATCACTTTAATGCATGCAGAAAGTACTAGGTTCTTTTTCTGGCTTCTCTAGTTTAAAAGATCAGGTAATAGGACTTTTACCCAAGACCCTGGAGAACCATTGCCACTAACAGTGAACAATACTGACCTTGTTAGACCAATGATCTGACTCAGTATATGGCAGCTTCATACATGGTTTTGACATCACAGCCAGCATACCAAAGACAGCAACATGCCAGTTCATGAGAAATCTGATGGTTAGGACTATTGTAATGTGGCAGCAGAACAGACATGAAGAAAGCTCCAAAGGGAAGGATCCACAGAAGTGCAAGGGGATTCAGTGATGTTCACAGATAATTGTATTTGTTAGTCCTTAACTGGACTCAGATATATAAACACCCAGCTAGTAAATCCTTTGCTAAGTCTTCAATTACTCTATTAGATTATTTGAGATGATTCCTGTACAATTCCATTAGTATTATTTCCTACCTGACAGTGCTGGAAATGAAAAGTGGAGGAGCTGTCAGTGACAATTTCTTAGAAAACCATTTTATAGTGTAGCATCAGCAACTTGTTTTCTTTGGAATTCCCTCCCTGAACCTGCACAGGCTAGGCTGACTGCCGTCCTGCAGTTACTTTTGATTCAAGATCTAGATTTTAATTAACTAACAGGCAACTATGCTCCAGGTGAACTGAAACAACATTGTTTGGTGTTTTGCTTTATCAAATCCCAAGAAATCATGCCCCTAAACCAACATGTGCATTCTCCTGGACAGAAGATCCAGTGTTTGCTAACCCTATCACACACATATAGATAGATCCAAGTGGGCAGCTGTGGTGGTCTGAAGCATTAGAACAAAGTAGGAGTCAAGAAGCACCTTTAAGACCAACAGAGTTTTATTCAGAATGGAGTGTGAATGTAATTAATAAAACTTTGTTGGTCTTAAAGGTGACACTTGACTCCTACTTTGTTCTGTCACACACAATATCACTTAACTGCTCATTGTCCATTCCCCAAAAGAAAGACTGTGGAAGCCAGAAATTTAAGAATTTGATCAAACGAACTCTCTCGAGCTTTTTGCTCGTATATCAAATGCTGAAATTGCTGCCCATTTCGTTTCCAATTGCTAATTGCTACTAATTTGTTAGATTGCTAAAATGATGGCCCCAGACTTACCTGAGGGCTGCACTCCAGCTGCAGGCTCAGCTGAAATCCCATGAGGTGACGAGGAGCTTCTTGGAAGGGGCCCTGCAGGATTACTGGCCAGCTAGCCAATTGCTGGTGGCCAGGGCTGGCCTGGGAAGGGTGGGGCTGAAAGCAGACCTGACTCCCCCTTTATTAGGCCATCTGCTGGATCCCTCCACTCAGTTTGCTCCAGTCTTCCCATCCTCCTTTGGTTGCATGTGCATTTTGTGCAGTGCTTTGCTTGTTATTTTCCCATCATAACTTTAGGATGGTTTCAGACATTGGGCCAGATCCATTTTGGGGGATACTGGGTCTGCATGTCTGCCTCCCCTGGATGGGGAGCAGCAGCATCCCCAGCTCATGGGCTGTTGCCAGCTCCACTCCCAGATGGCAAAATATAGAGGCTTGAGCACAAATGGAACCATCCATGCTAGTGCGGTGATGATGCTCCTTGGGTGCAATCGATAAAGCTGTGGCCTATTTGACTCCATTTGAGTTTCCATGTGCATCTTTCTCTCCCTGCCCTTAGGACTGCAAATACTTCAAAGAAAACCCTCAGCCACTCCAGGTTTAGCACTGTATATTGGCCTATTGAAGATTATTAAAGGACCAAATAATAACATTATAACATAGTTATTAAAATGAAGAAACTGATTGATATCGAATCATCTATATTTATAAGGGCCATTCTCTTCATTACTATTATATCAAAACTCATCACTTACTTGGTGAAAGTTGCAGAGGTTATCAAAGTCACAAAATGGCACAGTAAAATCAATTAAAAAAACCCAACACAATTATCTAAAACGGCAGCCACCATACTCATTGAGGAAAACCTGCTTACAAAAACAAAAGCATGTGTGACCATCCAATGGAAGCAAAGTAAGGAGCTGGTCAGGCAAGCTTATTCAGAAAGAAAGAACAGACAAGAGTTCATCTTTAACAAATGTCCACTGTGGCATAAACTTTCAAGAACTGAAACCTACTCAGTTAGATGCAGCAAATGGGCTCCAAGAAGATTTATGCCACCGTAAAAACTTGTTAGGCTTAAGGTGTCACAAGACTGTTTTGCTGCAGTAGTCTAACATGGCTAACTCTCTAACATTTAGGCCTGCAAGTGGTGAATTGTGTTAACAGCAAAAATAATTATTTGCTATTGAAAAAGCAAGGAACACTACAAAACACATCAATCAGTTACTATTATAGTGAATATCTACATTACAACTTCGTATCAGTTTTATGCCTCTCTAACTGTTATGGCTTCCTGCAATTAATCATGCTTGCACTTTAAGAATCTTAGCCTCCCACTCAAAACTACAATTCCCAGAATTACTTGGGTAAAGGAATAAATTGTTAAACCACTTTAAATCTTTGAGCTAGAGTTAGGCTGTGGTCATCCTTCAGGCTTGATCTGGCTGAGCCTGTAATTACACTGTTTTATCTTGTAACAGGAAGTTTTGATCAGACATCCCACACTGAACTGGACTCACTGTATACTCACCTCATCATGGCCATTCCCTCAGATTGTTGTAGCATCTTTCTTTTTTATCTTTTACTCATGCTCATAAGAATGCATCTGAAGCTCTGGTTCCTTTTTGACAGCTCCACAATCCCTCTGCCAAGCACTCTGGTCCTTCTCAGCTTCCTTCCCTTTGCCTCTCTTCCTTGGAATACATGGAGTACATTCACACTACACTACATAATGTGTTTTGCAACTGGGTTTTTACTGTGTAGGAATAGCTAAAATCCTGTTGCAAAACACATTGGTCGTTTTCGCACTCACCTCCAGCCGGCACGACCCCCCTCTTCACCGCGCAGGATCTGCGCGGATTTCGCACTAAATGCCGCGGAGCAGCCTTTTGCGCCGGAAACTCCCGTCGCAAAAGCCGCGCAAACGCCAAACTGCTTTTTGGCGATTTACGTTTGAGCGGCTTTTGCGACGGGAGTTTCCGGCGCAAAAGGCTGCTCCGCAGCATTTAGTGCGAAATCCGCGCAGATCCTGCGCGGTGAAGAGGGGGGTCACGCCGGCTGGAGGTGAGTGCGAAAATGACCATTATTTAGTGTGGTGTGAATGCACCCATGAGTAGTTGTTGTAAAGTGCAGATTTACGTTACAGTAGTCCCATTGATGTCTGAACATTTACTCTTGTGTCACTCATTGGATGCTCTCTCACAGCAATTCTGACACAGAAACTGGAGAGAGGGTTTTGGTTTTTTTTTTAAGAACATAAGAGAAGCCATGTTGGATCAGGCCAATGGCCCATCCAGTCTAACACTCTGTGTCACACAGTGATCAAAAAAAAACCCAAGTGCCATCAGGGGGAGATTTTTTTTGGGGGGGGGGGGATTTGTTGCTCAAAACCAACTTCCCCAGGGCTCCCAATCCAAAATGATTACATGGCTGCTGGGATGTACAAGTGGTGACTGACAACACAAGGGGTGATTATGTGCTTATGCACACATTACTTCCTGAGTTTAAAAAAAGAAGAAGAAGAAGGCAAAAACAGAAGGGAAGATTCAGACTTCCCAAACAGCTCAACTTTGTAACAGTGGAGTTTGCAGCCAGAAATTCAGGGTGAAAGCAGAGTAATCCATAAAGACCAGACTTTCCCTGGTGCCTAATAACCCCACTTTAAAGTAGGGTCAGAACAGGGTGCCAGTGACTGGGGAATGAGAGGCAGATGTTGCTGTCTGATTGTGCACTTTAAATCGGGGGGAAAACAGCAACAGTATCGGATAAAACTGCTTGTGTGACTGCAGCTATAGAGGGTCAATATGCCTAATACAATGTGTGCATATGTAAAGTGCTGTCAAGTCACAGTTGACTTACAGCAACCCTGTAGGGTTTTCAAAGCAAGAGACTAATGTAGGTGATCTGCAATTCCGGATATGTAGCCACCCTGAACTTCCTGGTGGTCTCCCATCCATGTACTAACAAAGGTCAACACTGCTTAGCTTCCTAGTTCTGATGAGACTGAGTTAGCCTTAGCCATCCAGACCAGGTAGCCTACTGCAACACTTCTTAGTAATTAAGTATTATGCTGCACATCATTTCTACAAATCCCCTTTAAGTAAGCAGAAATTGAGGCTGAAGTTTCAAAAACAGTCAGTGTCTGATTTGGAGTTGCAATCCATTACTTCAAAGTAGCCTAGTATCTTTTCATATATCAGTTGCCTCTTCATTGCATTCATAGTGAGACTTGTTATGTCACTAGGAAGGGGAAAAAAGTTTCCTTCCCCCAGTCTTTTTCAGTCTAATTTATGTTCAATTTGCAGACTTTCAACATAGCACCCTCACAGTTCATAAAATCAAACTCAGCTAGGGCTAAGTTTTTTTGAGTAATGGATTTAGGATCACTCAGGGTGTTATCAGCAGTTCATGATAGGTAACTTTCTTGTTAACTAAAGTCCGTTTGCTAAATTAATTCCAGGTTTAAATCTCCAGGACTTTCTCTTTTTGTTGGCAGACGTGCTCTTGAGTTGGTATTGAGGGGGAAGAAGAGGGAGGAGGTAGCAAAGGACTTTATTAGCCTGTGCGTGGAGAGCTATAGGGAGGCGAGACAGAGGGGGCGGTTAGGTGGGATAAGTTGGTCTTTGTGTAAAAGGAAGGTGCTGAAAGGACGGCTGTGTGTAAAAGCCAGGGAATCGACCCTCCGGCTCCACTTGTCTACACAGAGACTTTGGAGATGGCCATACACAGAGACCAATGCCTCTTGGTTTCCGCAGGTAACAGCAAGCTCTGAGGGGAAACAGGCCCAGGGAGAGAAAAACCACAGATTGCTTATCAAGCCCAGTGTTTAACATCTTCCATCCCAGGGATGGTCAGAGAGGCCCCCATTCCATTTTTTAACCATCCTGCCTCGGTTGGGCTGCAGGGGCCAAGGGAGGTTTCCAGTCATTCGTCATTGTTGAAAATAAATTCATTTGAGGCATGTTGTATTCCTACACTCTGTTGAATTTTCCAGCACAGAAGGCTTGCTGTTTATGTAGGATGGATTAGTCGTGGGGAATCTTGCAGAAAGGGGATACATCATTTCCAGAGCAAGCTTGGGGGACCATCCTTGCATCCAAAACAAGCAGCTGGGGATATTTTTGTTGCTCTTTGACATAGGGTTTGCTGACAGTGAGCAAATATTATTCAAAGGCCAATGGGGAATATTTTTCCTTCTATCCATCCCCCCCCCCCCCCCACTGCCTTCTTCTTCCCTTCCATCCCCAGCCCCTTTCATTTCAGATCTCAGGCTTGTTCTGCCATATCCTGGCTGCTCTTTATATCAATATATAGTACTTTGTTATACAGTACCCCTGTATGCCCTGCAGATTAATTTGCAGCACCGATTAACATACAGAGGAATCAAGCAGTTCTTATGTTCTTATATAATTTTACCCCAAAATGGTTTGCTGTTAGGAATGCCAGGGCTCTTATCGTCAAGTATGTTTCTGAAAGTGACTATAAAAATGGCTGCCTTCACTTTATGTCAAAACATGTCAATTGTAGCATTTCTTTAGTGGAAAGCAAATAGAAAAGGACACACTAGATGGCAGCAACAAGGGTAATACGGGTTGAGAAGTAACCTCCAAACTCTACCTCTAAAGGGCCTTCCCCCTAGGTGTACACAGGGGTTGTTTTGTAGAAAAATAGGTGGAGCTCATCCAGGGATTGTTATGCAGCTGCACCTAATATTCAATGGACAAGGTGGGAAGGAGGAGTTGGAACTCTCAGAAAGGTTCAGGAGCTGTGCTCCTGTGAGCTCCCACTGAATCAGAGGCCTGCTTACCAGCATTCTAAGGCAGAGCTTAATGTCTGAAGATCCCCCGGTCTATATCCACTCCATATGCAATGCACCTCTGATCCTGGCATCCCCTTTCATATTCCTCGGCAGACAATTTCACACAAAAATTTCTAAAGAATTCAGTGTAATCTTTTTTCTTGAGTAAAATTTCAGTTTGCCTTGGTCTGCCAGGTAGCACAGAGGCTAGAGACTAGAGAGACTAAAGCAAAGACTAGAGAGTTGGGCTGTCCCATCTCCATACATCTTACTTTCAGCCAAGTCAGTTCTGTCTCTGTAAAATGGAAATGACTGATGATGCGCAGGTTGTGAGCTATTTTGCAAACTGAAACAACAAAGTGCTATTCAGGGGCTAAATAATAATAGTCATGGGAGATGTCGTGAAGAGATTGATTTGTTTTATTTATTGCATTCATATCCCACTTTTCCTGCCAGTGGGGATCCAAAGTGGCTAACAACATTTTGCCCTTCTCCACATGCTCTGAGGATAGGATGCACATTTGTGACTGGTCCAAGCCACCCAGCAAGATGCCATGGCATAGCAGGGATTCAAACCTGGGTCTCATAGATCCTAGTCCAATATTCTAACTGCTACACCATGCTAGCTGTCCATGTCATCACAGCATGAAACAGTAATGGTGGTGGAAAGTTCCATCATGTCGCAGCCAACTTACAGCAACCCCATAGGGTTTTCAAGACAAGAGACATTCAAAGGTAGTTTGCCATTGCCTATCTTTGCGTTCTGACCCTGGACTTCCTTGATGGTCTCCCATCCAAATACTCACCAGGGCTGATCCTACTTCGCTTCTGAGATCTGACAAGATTGAGTTAGCCTAGGCTATCCAGATCAAGAATACCCAGATTTTTTTTTTTTAAAAAAAATTGCTTTTCTACCTTTGGCAAAGCAGCATACAATTCAACAAGAAAGCAATTACTAAAACAAAATGCCACAACAGATCATACACGGCAGTAGGAAAATATCAAGTATATTTGCTTGTGCAAAGAAGAGCATGCAGAACTTTAAAGGAGAGTGCACGTTTATCAGATTTTTCAGCTGCAGACACCACGAACCTGAACCTTGGTAGTACTTGGATGGGAGACCACCAAAGAAGACTAGGGTTGCTGTGCAGAGAAGACAATGACAAACCACCTCTGTTTGTCTCTTGTCTTGACCACTCCATGGTCCTGGAGTCTCAATGAGTTGTTTGTGACTTGATGGCACACAATTAGAGATAGATTTCGCACATGCAGCAGAATGAGGAGGTAAAATTTGGCAGAGTAGAACAGGATATAGCACTTCATACACAGGGGAGGAAGGATCTTCATGCTTAATGCTTCCCCATATACAATATAATAATGCTTAATGCTTCCCCATATACAATATACCAGAAAAAATAGTACATCAGGAAGAAAGGATCCATTCTAGTTGAATCTTTATATGTGCTGTACTTGTTTTCTGCGTATATGGAATTTATAGGGGCTGTGGGGGTGTAAAGAAAACTGATTTCTTGCAAAGTTCTGTCTATGTAAAAATTTCTGATTCAGGCTTGAGGCCTAGACATTCTTTCCCCCAGAGATAGTTGAAACAAAGGGATGCTGTGACCTTCATGTGAGACTGCTTACAGCTGACTGAGGGAGGTGTACCACTCTCCCTATGGTCTCTTAATCAACTAGCTGAGAATATGATTTGCACCTGTGGGAAATAGAGGTGGACTGATTTGCAGTAAGTTTCATCCCCCCCCCCCCCCCTGAAAATCATGTCTCATAACAGAGAGAGAGTTACAGCACTTCTCATGTTTTTGATTGGCTCAATCAGACCTAGAGCCCATCAGAATTCTTTCTATAATGTTAGTTAGTTTTTGCCTTTTCTCGCTTGGTGGCCATTTGGCAGGAACTGTGTCAGTGGTTGTTGCTTAGTATCCATCTCCAATTGCTGTTCCATTGTGGGCTAAGACACTGCCTTGTCTCTGAAGATGAGAGCTTCTTGAAGCTGAAATTGACAAACTGTGGATTACAATTGGTAACTCTGAACTTTGCTTAGTTTGTGTTAGTTTGTCTTAGTTAAGCTGGATATGCCTAGATTTTGCTATTTTATCTCCCTCACAGTCTTGTTCTTTTATTAAATATTTTTGCTGTTTAATAAATCAATGATATTTTTAACCTTTTGTAGATTCTTGTCTCCTGTAACCTCAGAAGCCTATATCCAGGCCTGGGACCAGGTCACCTACTGGGTAACATTTTAGTTTTTTGGGGGGGAAAGACTACAATCCTTGGGCATCGATAAGGGACTTCTCAAATTAATCATAATGTTACACTCCTCCACCACTTGTCAGATCAAAATATCAGCTTCCGGGGAACTTACACCTAAAATTCCCTTCAATAAAAGAGTTAAACAAGGATGCACACTTGCTCCTTTTCTATTTAATTTATTCCTCAATGATCTGGTTCCTGTACTAACAGAAGTAGATTGTCATCCCCCAAAATTGTGCTCCCTGCGTGTACCCATTTTGCTATACGCGGATGACACAGTACTCCTTTCTCGTACGAGGGTTGGGCTCAGAGGACTATTGAACTGATGCCTTAGCTTTTTTCAAGAAAACAAACTGCATCTGAACTATGAAAAATCTAAGATATTGGTTTTTGCTAAATCTTGTTAAACCCACAAATGGCTATTTGATGGGAAAGAAATAGAACAGGTTAGGCATTTTAAATACCTAGGTCTCCACTTTAGCTACAACATGGCTTGGTCACATCACTGCAATATAATTAACTTAGCAGCCATTAGTGCATATTATCTAATTAAACGTAGAATCTTAGATATAGAATTGCAAGAACTAATCAGTGCTGCAAATACATCGTGCTCTCCTTTGAATTTTGGTATTTCCCCAATTATTTATCATCTGTCTTCTTTTCTATCCACTCTCCATGTTCCACAATTGCGCAGAGCATTTACTCTTGCCAGATGTAATACTATCCTGTCAGCAGTTACATATGGTAGATATAAAAAAACCCACTCTCATTAAGACTTTGTACATGCAACTTAAAACAAATTGATTTGTTGTCTCATATTCTTCTTTACTGCTCCCATTATGATACTATATGCCTTAGGTTTCTAGACCCAATTCTACTCAATATGACAAGTTGCTCAAATGCCATCTTCTAAATGACTCGTCATCTGAAATAACTGAAAAGGTTGCTTTAATCTTGGGTATGGTAATCAAGGATCGATTGTCAAATGTATATGTGTATTTGACTGGTGTATTTTGTTATTTCCGTATCTCTTTTTTGCCTTATTTATAATCTGATATATGCCAATAAAGGCTTGTGCTTGCTTGCTTGACTACAATCCTACCTTGCAATTTCTTGTTAATTCCCTGAGAGGCCAGGAGGCTTGTCTTTTCATTCCGTCATTGGAACTAGTCAGAAAAGGCTGGTGGCACATACCTCAGGCTAGAGTGTGAATTAGGGTGTGATCACACCAGAGCTGGATTAACAATTAGGCCAGGTAGGCACTGGCCTATGAACCCCCATGCCTTTAGGGGCTCCTGGCCAGCTCCCACCCTCCAATATTTCTTCTGCTTGTAGCCCTCCCAGCCTGCATGCACAGCCAGCAACTAAGCCGCTCTTTGCCGACTTGCCTGGTGTGGCTGCTGCTGGCGTTATCACCCAGTTTGCCTCTCTCTGCCTCTCCCTTGCAGCTTTGTCAAAGGGGCTTTTGAGAAGGTGGCTGCAAGCTGCAGTGGGGACTGTGGGTGATAAGGCAATCGCTTTGACTCTGAGATAATTTCCAAGGGGCCCCCCAAGATTTTGACTGCCTAGGGGCCTCCACAGGGTTTAATTCAGCACTGGATCACATGAAAAATTTGGCCTGACTTAGTCATGCCTCCCCTCTGGATTTAATGTATGCAATCACACATTTACATCTGTCCCCCAAGTCCCACCCATTTTTACTTCATTTCAGGATGGGCTGGGACTGGATTAAATAGCTACCGGGAACTTTCCAGTAGCAAATCTCTAAAGTGCATGCAGGGCACATTTCCCAGCTGTCTGAACACACCCCACATGCTCAGGAGCAGAATGTTCCTCTTGCATGAGTGTAGCCTGTGCCTCTCCTGGCAGCACAGCAGGGCAGGGTTTGTGTGATTGCTGTGGTCAGGCCTCGGATTCAATAGGAGCTCACAGGAGTGCAGCTCTTGAAACTGAGAGTTCCACCTCCTCCTTCTGAGAGTTCCACCCTCTTGTCCATTGAATAGTATGTGTAGCTGCATAACAATCCCTGAATGAGCTCCACCACCTATTTTTCTACAAAATGACCCCTGGCTGTGGTACACATCAAAGAGCACCAGCTTTTTCAAAGCCAGGATACTGCCATGCCGAATTCCCAGTGTGATCCCACCCTTAGTCTCTCTCTGATATTTTGTAACTTTGTTTGCCTTGGCTACTTAACCAAGGTCTTCTCATCCCGGGCTTGGGGTAAGCAAGACCTTGACGGGGGGATATCCATTCACCTGCAAACTGCAATGGTATAATCCATTCTATCCCCTCAGATCTCTGTGTCCTCATTACCACCTCATTTGCCTGAATGTTCAGACCAGGCTTCAGACTCAGAGAAAATGCAAAATGCACTAGCCACTAGAAGTGGGTAAAGACAAGCCACAAATATAATATCTGACTGAAAGAGGTCACAAAGCAGCATTCACTCTTTATTGAGTTTGTTTGAAGACTTCTATGTGGAAATCAAGGCTTTATTAAACTTTTTGGCTACTTGTTGATGATGAGCTATTCTATGAAGTATTTCCTTCTATGATTAGAAGGACAATCCACATATTGCCACTGAGAGCCACTGATATTCCTGCATGACATGTGGAGGATACAGGAAGTATGCCAAGACCTAGGCTTTCATTTAAGGCCAGGTAACAGTTTCACTACCAGTTGTAGGTGGGCTTACCGCCCCCCCAGGTCCCAGCAGGGGATCCCCCAGTTTTGCAGGCTACTCCCCACTGCCAGCCAGCAGGCCAGCAGAGGAAAGCCCCACCCCAACAGCCACCATGTGCCTTTAAATCTGCACAGCCTGTGTTTTGGACTGTGTGTGTGCCTGAGCAAGAGGAAAGCTGAACGTGCAGGATATGTAGGCAGAGCCATGAGGGTTTTCTCGGTGAGTTTGTGAAGCATGTGAGAAAGGAAGAGGCAGAGCCCCTCTGTTTGTTTGGAAGGAAACTCCACTTCCTAGGCTGCTCTACTTTCCTGTTCCTGTCTGAAGAAGTTGGTTGAAATACAGATGGTTGAAATTCAGCAACTCCCATGACTAAATTGCCCCAGTGAGATCACAAAAGTGTTTGTGTGTTGTGTTTATTTTGGCTCCTTTGTGTGTGAGAGAGTGTTTGTGTTCACTTTCATGAACAGAACTGCAGCTGCTGGGGATGAGGAAATGAAGATTGTGTTCAGGGGAACTGCACTGCTGTATTTGTATTTATTTATTTTAGGGAATGAGAAAGTCTCCTGGCTCCACCCCCCAAAGTATCCCAACTCCACCACAAAATTCCCAGATATTTTCTGAATTAGACCTGGCAACCATAGTTGTAGGTCATTCCAATTGAAGCTAGCTGATCTTTAAATGGAAATGCTAGAGATTGAGCATGGAGTCTTATTCATACAAAGGCTCACCCAGTGAGCTATCAAAAATGTTCACAGTGGGTGTGTTCTTTACTCTCACTGAAAACAAGGATATTACAAAAGAATTAGACTCAGGGTTTCCATCTTCAGCTTTTTAGAAATGTTCTTACCTCAGCAATCAGTCACAGTTTATCCTACGGTGAGATTGTGTTGCTGTCAAGCACACCTCACACTACGTGCTCAATCCACATATGTATAGAACTCCCAGAAGTTGCTAGGAGAATGGTTACCGTTCAGAAGTCTGTGCATATATTTTGGATGAAGTATGCACACTCACATTAATAGGGAAGCATGCATTACTTAAGGGTGCCTACTGATCTCAGTAAAAAGCAGTGAGTAAATTATTTCCTGGATAATAGCTGGTTTTAGGGGAAGACTTAAGGGGTGGTTGTGGAGAAGAGCTGGGAGCATGCAGATTAGACAAAACCATAAAGGCCCATGGAAGGTGAGCGAACCAGGAGTGTTGGGTGTGGTGCAACTGATCTGGACTATGTGCTCAACAACAAAGGCTGTAAGATGAAACTACCTCTCGGCCTCGTATTCTGTGGGAAGGCATCATGAAAAAAGTAACTGACTTGGTTAGTTGCTTTCAGTCTAAGTTACCCACAGAGTTATTGTGAGGATAAAATGGTGAACGGAGAACCATGTACACTACTTGGATCTCCTGGAAGGAAGGGGAGAATAAAAACCTGCTAGATAGATGGACAGAACATCAAAACCCATGCTTCAACATCACTTGCTGAATGTTATTCATTTCAAGGAACTGGTTATTCCATGGATATAACAAGGTACTATTTAAAATAATTATTTTAGATGTTGTATCTACACCATATAAATTATTTTCTGTGTTGTCTCTTCCCTATTATTCAGAGATTAATTCAGGATTAGAATGCTATGTCCCTATGAAGGTAGGTAGCATGTGCTTGTAAAAGATCATCTGCTTGCTCATTTTCATAGCTAACAAACTGCCCTCACATCAAGGATGAAGTGGCAGAAGTATCAATAACAGATAACAAATTGCATGAATTTTCAGGTTTCTGATCCTAATGGTTGTATAATCATTTTAATTTTGTTTCCCATAAAACTGAACCTGTGCTTATTTTATTCACATGGTGTTAATCAGGATAACTGTGCTGTGTTTTTAGCTTTGAAAAAAGACCAGTTTCAAAATCCTAGGATAATATCCTCTATCTTTTAGTTGTTCCATTAATATATTGGCTTGACTATAGAAATCAGAGGCTAGACTATACTTCCTTCTAACATTTGGGAGTAGGGCATTTTTTTCTTTAGGTGGTATGGATAGAAACTACCCCCAAAGAACATATGAACATATGAAGCTGCCTTATACTGAATCAGACCCTTGGTCCATCAAAGTCAGTATTGTCTTCTCAGACTGGCAGCAGCTCTCCAGGGTCTCAAGCTGAGGTTTTTCACACCTATTTGCCTGGACCCTTTTTTTGGAGATGCCAGGGATCGAACCTGGGACCTTCTGCTTCCCAAGCAGATGCTCTACCACTGAGCCACTGTCCCTCCCTGACGATGAAAGAAGAAAGAATTAGCATCACTTGGTTACTTCTAAACATCCATATTTATTTTTCTTCCCTGCTTTTTAATGGCAACATCAATAAAGCTGGTCCTGGATTCACAATAAGGCATATCAAATGTAACAGTCTTATGAATAGTATTAATAAACTGACTAAATGGAACAAATAGTTTATTTTATTCTCATGCCATTTTCTGTTTCCTTACACCATGCACAACATGATTGCTGTCAATATATCAGCATTATACATCATATATAGATTATAAGGGATATACAAATTAAAAAGTATAGTGCATATATACAAGTGAATACCAAATTATCAGAAAAACAGAAAACCTAAACCCTCAACAAATGAATGTAAGAAACAACATAAGCAACATTTGCTCATCACCACAAATTCTCAGTTATTTAGTTTATTATATTTTGATCACCAGGGAATGGGGAATTTGGTTCCTTCCCTCAAACAGGAACATCACCTGGGAAATTTCTGCATGAGGCATGGGTTTCTGCATGAGGCATGGGTTTTATTGCTGCAGTAATTCATTTTGCTTCTGTTTTATCGACATAGCTATAAGTATGTGAACTACCAGCACTTGTCTATTCTGTTGGAAATTTAATGGAGGACAGCTATGTTGCAGACTAAATCTTAAAATTCCTTCTGAATAAAAATAAAAAATAAAGTGAAGCAGCAAGGGTTAGTTGCTTTAAATGTAGCTACTGTTCAAGAACAGGCATACTGGTTACTTTTTTAAATAACTTAATTGCTTTTCAAAACATTTGTGGTGAGAAGGGAACTCAAAATGAATTGAACAAAAGCTCCATTCATGTTAATGGCAATCCTTATTAACACAGCAATGACTGAGGGAACGAAGGGTGTTCATGGGGAGAAAGCAGAGGACCTGTAACCAAGAATTCTAGACTCTTATACTGATGCAGCTAGTGGGTTTCTTAAGACTTCCCTTGACTGCATTAAAAAGTTGGAGGTAAAAGAAATTTATTGACATGGGGGGGGGGGGGGAGTGGAATCAACTCATGGTTGCAACAATATTTGCAAAATCTTTTTTCTTTAACCCCCCCCCCCCCCGAGTGCTATATTCTTGACGTGAGCAGACAACCAAATCTGAATTATATTGTTTCATCTGTATTGTTTTATGACATATTTCTGAATAATATGAACATGCCATGTAACCACTACCAGGCAATGATAATTTATGCTTCCATGCATTTTGTTTTGTTGTCTTCTTAAGAACATAAGAAGAGCCATGTTGGATCAGACCAATGATCTAACTAGTCCAATATCTTGTCTCACACAGCAGCAAATTAGTTCCTCTGGAGGGTACAGAGGTCAAGGCCTTTCCCTGATATTGCCTGCTGGCAATGGGCTTCAGAGATTTACTGCCTTTGAACAAGAAGGTTCCTTTCAGTCATCATGGCTGACATTTTCATTGAGATATCTACTATGACTCTAAGAATTAATTTCTCCCTCACAGTTTCAGCAAGTTCAGACGCCATTAGCCTGTTATTGAAGTTGGAGTGTTTTGTCCAATGTGCATCACCTTACACTTACCACCATTCAGCTTTATCTGTCATATGATTGCCCAGTCATCCAGTTTGGGTCGATCTTCCTGGAGCTGTTCACAGTCAGAGTGTATTTTCACCATCCTGAATAACTGGATATCTGAAAACTTGGCCACTACACTACTCACCCCTAGTTCTTAACAATTTCTGAACAAAATCGATAGTACTGGCTCTAATACTGATCTTTGTGAGAACTCACTGCTTACTTTCTTCCATTAGGAGAATTTTCAATTGATTTCTACTCTTTGTTTTCTGTCATTTAACCAGTTTTTAAGCCATAAGCAGGCTTCGAATTCAGTGGGAGCTCAGAGAAGCACAGCTCCTGAACCTTTCTGAGAGTTCCACCTTCTCCTTTCTACCTTGTCCATTGAATAGTAGGTGTGACTGCATAACAATCCCTGGATGAGCTCCACCACCTATTTTTCTACAAAACGACTCCTGGTCATAAGATAACTCATCTTTGCCTGGGACACATGCTAAACTGACTCATCTGTAATTTCCTGGTTCCCCTCCGGATCCCTTTTGAACAATTGGTGTCAAATATGCTATTTTTCAATATTTTGGTACAAAGGCTGAATTTATTGATAGTTTATATATATGGATTAGTAGATCGATGATCTCACATTTGAATTCCCTAAGAACTCTTGGGTTAAACCATCAGGACTTGGAAATGTATCATTTTTTAATTTCCTCAATAGGCCCAGAAGGTCATCTTTCATAATCTCAATTTGACTCAGTTCTTCAGACTCCCTTTTTAAAAATAGTGGCTGTGGCATGGGTTCATGTGCCACTCTTTCCAGGGTGACCTCCGAAACAAAAAAATTGTTGAGCTTCTATACCATGTCCACATCATCCTTTAGCAATCCCTTTATTCCTTTGTCATCCAAAGGCCCAGCTGTTTCTCTAGCTGGTTTTCTGCACTACATATATTTAAAGAAACATTTTTGTCTTGATGCTTTTTGTAACCTGCTCCTCCAATGTTCTTTTTGCATGCCTAATTACTGACTTAGATTTTTGCCAGAGCCTGTGGTTCCTTCGATTCACAGGGGCTGACCAAAGATGCCTCTTTACTTTTTCTTAAGCCCCTTCACTTAGAAGAACCCTCTTTACTTTTTTTTATAGATTCCTTGACTTGCATTGTTAACCATGCAGGCATTTTCTCTTAGTAGTGCCTTTCCTAAATGGGGGGGAATGCATTCTGCCTTGTTAACATTGTTGATTTTACATAATCTTCTGAAGAACATGAGAACTTGTAGTGTGATGGTCATCAAGGCATATCCATGTTTTAATAAAATATGCAAAAAATTACAGCAATGTCTTACATAGCTCTACATTGTTGACAGAACACTCTCAGGGAAGCTGGATAAAGACATGTGTTATTTAAATATTACAAATGGGGGTTCACAAGAAACTTGAAGGGAATGTGCATCCCAAATAATGTGACAAGTAATACCAATTGCCAATTGACCTAAAATTTAGCACAAAGATAAAAGGAAATATACAAAAATTCCCAGGAGCAACTACAGCACTTTTACTCTGTTTAAAGAATTTTATTAATAACATATGGTAACATTATCCATTAATAACTTTTTTTTCTTTCCCATATGCTATTTTCTAAATCCCCCTCCCCCCATTACTTGACTCCCGCCAATGTTATAAACGTAAAATGTTAACACTTAAAGGTACCCTTAAACCATATGAACCATATAAGCCTAGATTCATGTTCTTCTTTTTTCTAATACTTAATCATTATTAAAAAAATTGTCCAATGTCCTTTTATTTTCCATTGTTTTTCTACATAACCTCTAAACTTTTTCCACTCCTTTCTATAAACTTCCAAATCATAGTCTCTTAAGATTCTTGTTAGTTTACCCATCTCACTCCATGTTATTACTTTTGTAATCCAATCCCATTTTTCTGGTATTTTTTCTTGCTTCCATAACTGCGCATACCATGTCCTAGCCGCTGAAAGCAAGTACCAAATCAAAGTTCTATCTTCTTTTGGAAATGTTTCCATTTGTAATCCCAACAGAAATGTTTCTGCTACTTTCTTAAATTCATATCCCAAGAACTTAGAAATTTCTTGTTGAATCATCTGCCAATACTTTTTTGACCTTTCACAAGTCCACCACATATGGTAGAAAGAACCTTCATGTTTTTTACATTTCCAACATCTATCTGGTATCTTATTGTTCATCTTTGCCAACTTTTTAGGGGTCATATACCATCTGTACATCATTTTAAAACAGTTCTCTTTAATACTCTGACATGTTGGAAGTTTCATAGAGTTCTTCCAAAGATATTCCCATGTATCCATCTGTCTTTCTTTATTTACATTGATTGCCCATTTAATCATTTGAGATTTTACTACTTCATCTTCCGTAGACCATTTTAAGAGTAACTTATACATTTTTGAAATTAATTTTTCGTTATCTCCAAGCAGAACTTTCTCCATTTCTGTTTGCTCTCATCTTATTCCTTCAGCTTTAATATCGTTTTCCACCAGGCTCTTTATTTGTTGCATTTGAAACCAATCATATTTGTTATTCAACTCCTCTGCGGATTTCAATTCTATTTTACCACTTTGTATTTTTAATAGTTGATTGTATGACAACCCTCTTTCTTCATCGGTCTTAGCTGTTATTTTTATCACTTCTTCTGGCACTATCCATAATGGCTTTCTCTCATCACCATACTTCTTATACTTCATCCATGTATTTAACAGATTATTTCTTATATAATGGTGAAAGAAAAAAACATCCATTTTTTTCTTCCCATAGTACATGTAAGTGTGCCAGCCAACATTAAAAGTTTTTTATTTGACAGCGTCACCCAATCTTTTATCCATGCTAAGCAAACTGCATCATGATATATTCTTAAGTCTGGTAGCTGGAATCCTCCTCTCTCTTTAGCATCTGTTAAAATTTTCATTTTAATCCTTGGTTTCTTTCCAGCCCAGACAAATTCTGAAATCTTCCTTTGCCATTTATTGAATTGTTTACTATCTTTCACAATTGGAATAGTTTGAAACAAATACATTATTCTCGGCAAAATGTTCATCTTATTTGCAGCTATTCTACCCAACAATGTCGAATTAAGTTTATTCCATTTCATCAAGTCTTCATCCATTGTATGCCATAGCTTTTCATAGTTATTTTTAAACAAATCAATATTCTTCATTGTTATCTCCAAGCCCAAATATTTTACTTTGGAAGCAACTTCACATCCCGTCAATCTCTGCAATTCCTTTTGTTTGTTTGCTTGTATATTTTTACATAAAAGTTTTGATTTTTCTTTATTAACATAAAATCCCACCAATTCACCATATTCTTGTATCTTAGTTAACAACAAAGGTGTTACTTGTACAGGATTTTCAGTTATAAACATTATGTCATCAGCAAATGCTCTATATTTGTAAATAGGTCCTCTGATTTTTAGCCCTTCTATTTCTTTATCATCTTGTACTTGTATCAGTAAAATTTCAAGAGTCATAATAAACAACAGTGCTGAAAGTGGGCAACCTTGTCTTCTACCTTTAGTAATCATCATATTATCTGTAAGGTCTGCATTTATACACAACTTTGCCCTCTGTTCGATATATATTGCTTTTATCATTCTTATAAAGTGCTCTCCAAGTTCTATCTTTTCCATAACTGCAAACATAAAGTCCCAGTTCAAATTATCAAAAGCTTTCTCTGCATCTGCAAAGAATAATGCAACTTCCTTTTCTGGATGTTTTTCATAATATTCTACAATATTATCAACTGTTCTTATATTATCTCTTATTTGTCTTTTAGGGAGAAATCCTGCTTGATCTTCCTTTATAAAATTCATCAAATATTGTTTAAGTCGTTCTGCCAGGATTCTTGTGTATATCTTATAATCAATATTTAATAATGAAATTGGTCTATAGTTCTGTACATTCGTGACATCTCTATCTTCTTTAGGTAGCAACGAAATTACAGCTTCTTTCCAGGTATTTGGTATTTTCCCTTTTATTCTTATCATATTCATCAATTTTTGTAATTTTGGTACTAATTCTTTTACCATTTTTTTTTAAATTAGCCATATATCCATCTGGCCCAGGCACCTTACCAATTTTCATTGCATTAATTGCTGCTTCAATTTCAATTTTTTCAATTGGATCATTCAACATTTTCTTCATATTTTCCGTTAAGGGTGCTATTTTAACATTTTGCAAGTACTCTTCAATCTTTTCTTTTTTTAATTTTCACACCCTTAAATAAGTTGGCATAATACTTAAAAATTCTCTTTTTATTCCTTCTTGATCTACTATCTCTCTTCCACCAGTCACAATTTTACTAATAGTTTTATTTTCTCTCTTTTTCTTCAATTGCCAAGCTAAATACTTTCCAGGCTTATTTGCACTCAACTACAGCACTTTTAGAAATAACAGAAAATGTCACAATGGCCCAGTAGTCAAAGGGTACAGGTATTCTGAGTCAAAGTTTTGAAAGTCTGATGATGCTCTTCCATTCTGATTCACATGGAAATAAATCTTGTCGATTTTAATTAATTTACTTCCAACTTTTGTTATAAATATGACAAAGTTTTGCTTACATTCCAAATTCATCCACACAATAAATATTTCAGTTGACACACAAGAAAGATTTTACATGAGAATATTCCCTTCTATTCCCTAAATGATATATTAATCTGAAAAATGGTACCCAATGTTAAGTATTAAAGGACTGCTCTTTTATGAGTCATATATTCTTGGTATTCACCAGTTATTTGTATTCCAGTTCTATTGATTTATTTACTTATTTAGACCTGCCAAGTGGTGATTTGAATCTGGGTCTCCAACCATTTTACTACTATCTCCATAAAGGAGACCAGAATAATGGAGACTCTGCCTTCACAGCAAACCTGTTGGTAGGCTAGCTACAGAAATGACGGCTTGTCCACAGCCATCCAAGGAAATTTACAACTGAGAAAAATTGTGCTGTGTTTTCTATTTTAAATCACATTTTTTACCCCACTCTTTGTTTCAGACCCTGACCTGGATGGCCCAGACTAGCACAATTTCATGAAATCTTGGAAGCTAAGTGGAGTCAGCCTTGAGGAGTAGTTGGATGGAAAACCACCAAGGAAGTTCAGAGCTGCTATGCAGAGGCAAGCAATAACAAGTCACTTATCTTACCTTGAAAATCCTATGGGGTTACCATAAGTCACTGTGACTTGATGGCAGTTTCCACTACCACTTGGTTTTGGGAAGCTCCCACCCCACCAGTATCTTATCTTCACAAAATCCCATGAGGAAGGTTAAGCTGAGAGACAGTAATTGTTACTCTGTTTCAAATGTACAGACCACTGCACTATGTTTTCCATTCTTTATGTAGAAGCTATGGTGTAGCTCAGACTCACAGCCTTAGTTTATTTTCCATTAATACAGAGACAACATGTACATTTGTTTGTACTTAATAAAGCATATGCAATTTGTTTATATAGAAAATCATAATATTTTCCGTTAGATTCAAGTAGAGAAGGAAGGAGGAGTAATGCTGCTTATAAACCTTATTTCCATCTTCTGTTTTGTGTAATTTTATTTTAGTGACTCCTGTAAAATTCAGCCACATTAACCAACGTTTGATTTGGCCCCAGTGATGAAAACAGTCTAATAATAGCTTGGAAACTAATGCCCGTGAAGCTTATGTTGATACCAAATTAAATACTGAATTTTTCCTTAATTGCACTTATAGAGAAATAATGAGCCAAACTACAGGGCATGGTGTTGATGACGGAAACTCATAATAAAGATGTACATAGTTCAGAAAATAACTGGCTATGACAGCTCACCTTAGCTCTCCACCAACCTCTCAGTTGTCTTTGCATATTGCGGGAAGTGAGATGCCGCCCAAAATTTTACCAAAAGCAATAATTATGAGAATTTGCCTAGCTCCTTCTTAATTCAGCTTTTATGTAGTATGCAAATAACATCTACCTAAAATCCATATTAATTAGGGCAGGGGTCATTTTGTAAAATAAGTTGTGGAGCTCATTAGCATAACTCATTAGCATATGCTGCCCCCCCCACCAGCCAAAAGCAACCCAATGCAAGAAAGGAGAGCCCTGGGCAAGCAAGGCCTGCTTGAGCTGGCTAGAGATCCAGTCAGCCCAAGCAGGCCTCTCTCACCTGAGGCTCTCCTGGGTCACCCTTCCCCCAGTCAAAAGGCCAGCAAGCCACCTGCTGCCCAAAATCACATAAGAAGTGGAGAAAGTGTGTGGGTTTCTCCAGGGGTTAATGAGGGCTGCTGGGGGTGTGGCAAAGTCCCTGGTGGCTTGCTGGCTGCCCACTCCCCTAATCCAGGGATTGTTGTGCAGCTGCACCTACTATTCAATGGACAAGGTAGGTGGGGAGGAAGAGGGGGAACCATCAGAAAGGTTCAGGAGCTGTGCTCCTGTGAGCTCCTGCTTAATTCAAGGCCTGAATTAGGGTATGATACTGACACATGGTATTGACATGGTAGGGTATTGACACATGAATGATATTGGAAAAATGTATGTATTTCATGGGGAAATTAGGTAAGAGGAAGAGTAAACAACATACAAATGAAGAATCATGGGTTTGTTTTATAAAGGAGAAGCAGAATCCAAACAGAGGGTTTTTTTGAGGCAAAACAGACAGTATAAGAAATTTTGGATCATCTCTAGAGTACGTGAGTGCTGATAGCACTTCTCATCTGCGCCTACTTCTGCTAATTTAGATAGGGGCTGAATGAACAGTACAATTTGCAGAATTTGAGCTTAAATGGCTTCAGCTATCTCATGAAACATAATTTTAATGCTAGTCAACTTTGCATATGCAAAGAAAGAGGCTAGGCTTGTTGGAGCTCACCTTGCTGTTTCCTGGATTGTATCCAAGCCATAGTGGATCTCTCAGCAGGGAACTTACAAAGATTGCTGCAGGAAAACCATCTAAAATAATGTTAGTTTTGTTAACCTCTTGTACTTATTAATGAAGAAAAGCAATTATGGAAGTCCATTTTGGATTTTTTTTTTACTTTAAAAGCCACACTACTTTTATCATGATTTCCTGTCTTTTGGATAATATAACCACCATATGTGTTTGGATCCACCTGTGATGGACAGAAGGCTGTCCCACCTCTGAAGGGGAAAACAGCCACTCCCATAGGCTCAAGTGCAGTACTCCCTCTAAGCTGTGTGGACTCTTGTGAGCAAAAATTCTACTTTGTGAGCTACTGGCATTCAAGCTGTGAGTGAGTGACTTGGTCACTGCATAAATTAGTTTGCTCTGGGGCCATCCCTCCTGAGCTAAGACAACCCAGGATAGCTTTAAATGTGGCCCAACACATAAAAACAGTGCCTGGAATTGTGTGCTGCGGCGGCAGCGGATCCTGGGACTGAGGCTACATCTTTTTGCTTTTCCCTCCTGCTTACTCCCCCCCCCCCCCTGCCACCAGAGAGGGCACAAGAGCTGATTCAGAGCACATGTATGTGAATCTCTTCCTTTGCTCCTGGGTGCTTTCTGGCTCTTCTTTCTTTTTGCTGTGGCCAGCACCGGCTCTAGGGTGCATAGCACCCCAGGAGGGCAGGGGTGAGTGAAGCACAAGGGAAGGGAGGGGACAGCAGCAGCAGGGGGGAGGAAGGCAAGCAAACTAGGCAGTTGTCGTGGGCACTGGGAGGTGGGGAGCCCAATATGGCACCCCCCTCCTCCTGGTGCCCTAGGCAACTGCCTAGTTTGCCTAGTGGGCGAGTTGGCCCTGGCTGTGGCCCCTCTGGATCTCCTACCCAGGACAAGGAGCCCTTTCAGCTGTGCTCCAGAGGTATCAGGGATGGCTGTGGGCCCCTCTCTGGGAAAATTGGGGAGTAGTATAGCTGGCCTCCAAAGCCAGCTTGTGGGTTGGGGTGGGGTGGGCTTGTGGGATGGAGTGGGAGTTTTCCTAGTTGGGGGGCTGCTGGCCCCTTTCTGTGAAGGTTGGAGGTGGGGTGTGTGTGGTGGAGCTGGGCTTGCTGTCCCCAAAATGGAGACACTCCACTGCCTCAGGTGGATTTTCTATATCAGTGATCACAAACTTGGGACCTGCTTGACAATTTTTAAAGACCCTCGAAATGGTGTGGCACATAATTAGAATTATTATGCAAGGGCTTTTCTGGTTATCTGGGATGGCGGATATCATGAAAATCATGCACAGGCCTTTTTTTTAGCTCATCAGCTATCATTAGTGTTAGTGCATTTTATGTGCAGCCCAAGACAATTCTTCTTCTTCTAGTGTGTCCCAGGGAAGCCAAATGATTGGATACCTCTGGCTTAGATTGAACACTGCTTAAGTGAGTAGTTGTTTTCCCCATCGGGGCATAACAGTCTTCTATCTGTCTGCCCTCCCACATATGAACAGCAAAGATATATTGATTCAGAACATTTTCATTTTTTCCTTTCTAGAATAAGTAGATGGTATGAATTCACTTTTGGTATATGGAAAAATATACAACTTCAGTTTCTAGAAACATACTCATTTCTGGAGAAGAGATCAGTTCACAGAAATTAGTTTTTAAAAATTTTGCATTTATTAAAATATGGGAAATGTAAGATATTATTTTTGTTACAACTGAAGTATTTACATGTCTCAGATTTTAATTTACCCCAAATGTGTATGTTATGTATGCATATAAGAACATAAGAGAAGCCATGTTAGATCAGGCCAATGGCCCATCCAGTCCAACACTCTGTGTCACACAGTGGCAAAAATTATACATATATATATATATATATATATACACACACACACACACTGTGGCTAATAGCCACTGATGGACCTCTGCTCCATATTTTTATCTAAACCCCTCTTGAAGGTGGCTATGCTTGTGGCCGCCACCACCTCCTGTGGCAGTGAATTCCACATGTTAATCACCCTTTGGGTGAAGAAGTACTTCCTTTTATCCGTTTTAACCTGTCTGCTCAGCAATTTCATCGAATGCCCACGAGTTCTTGTATTGTGAGAAAGGGAGAAAAGTACTTCTTTCTCTACTTTCTCCATCCCATGCATTATCTTGTAAACCTCTATCATGTCACCCCGCAGTCGACGTTTCTCCATGCTGAAGAGTGCCAAGCGTTTCAACCTTTCTTCATAGGGAAAGTGTTCCAGCCCTTTAATCATTCTAGTTGCCCTTTTCTGGACTTTCTCCAATGCTAATATACGTGCCATTAAGTTGCAACCAACTTACAATGACCTCAACAAGGGGTTTTCAAACTGAGTAAGAAGCTGAAGTGATTTGACTTTCTCTGCATAGTCTTCTTTGGTGATTTTCCATTGAAGTACTGACCCTGCTTACCTTCCTCTCTAATTTGTGAATACAATTGAACTGTATTTAGGTCAAATTCACATAACGAAACTGGCAAATTCAGAATTTGAACAGAATGGATCTCTGCAGTAGTTAGCAAATATTAATTGATTCAATATTCACTGAAGTCAGCCCATATTGTTCACATAATGGCAACACTTTCCAGCCTGGAATGAATGGCAGCTTAGTCAATATGGGTAGCCTTGTGGGCTAGTGTGTGCTTAAACAATCACATAATAGCATGTTCACCAGCTGGATACTTCAGGGATAGAGTTTCTCAATTCACATTGAACACATGAAGCTGACTATTGATCTATCAAGGCCAACATTGTCTACTCAGTCTGGCACTGGTTCTTCATGGTATCAGGTAGAGGTCTTTCACCTCTCCTAATTCCTGATCCTTTTAACTGAAAATGCCAGGGGTTAAACCTAGGACCTTCTGAGTGCCAAGCAAATGTTCTACTACTGAGCCATGGCTCTTCCCACATTCACAGGCAAAATGTAATCTTGTGTATCAGCCCTTATCTACTGAGTTCTGCTAAACATGTGGGCATTAAACAAGTATGAACCATGTACTACCACTTTACAGAAGCTGATTATTTTTGTCCAGCGCAACATGCTCTGATGATTTTCGTCAAAACAAATGGCCCCTGTAAACATGTCAAAGGAAATTAAGATGCTATTGCTGATTTATCTTTAATGAAGTTACGCAGCCAGCTCTGTTTACAAAATCAGTCACTGTATTTTCTGTGCCACTTTGAGCAATTAATTCTTCCTAAAATAAACAATTGGATTCAAATTCCATTATCCTGACAGTTCACAATAAACCCTGAGACTAATGAGTGCTTTTCACTTTAGCTTTTTTAGCCATTATAATTAATGCTAAATTTATGTCATTTGCTGGGAAATGTTACAATCACCTCATCACTACTTAAACAATTGCCAAACAGTTTCACTCCTCAAAAAAAAAAAAAAAAAGCATGCCAGGCAAAGCTGAACATTTTAACCTAGTTGACTTCCGTGGAAGGTATTGAATGTATTGAGCTCTTGTACGAGGTAAGATATTGAGAAGCAATGTTTCTCCATCATCTTTTAGTTGATTTTTTTTTTCATTTTATGGAAGGTAGTAGTGGTAAAATTTTGAGACAGGTAACAAAGGGAGATGGGATGAACATTCTGTTTTTATGTTACAAAAAAAAAGTTTTCTGAATGCAAAGAGGTGCAACTGAGCCAGGGAGGAGACAATGAAAATGTTGTATCATAATAGATGAAGTGTATTCTGCTCTCGGTGGTCAGAACATTGTCCCTATCTTGCTTTGCTGCTGACAGGGAAATGGGAGTTAGGGCAGGCCAGAGTCAGACAGGATACAAGGCAGGTAGGCAGCTAAAAGGCAGGTTTGAGTAAGGCAGACTACACAACATGCAGAGTATGGAGACAAACTGGTATCAAGCAAACAGAAGCCAAAGCAACAGCAGCAAGCCTTACAGGAGTTTGTTTAGCCTGCAAAGCTTACAGACTTTTGAAGGCTTATATATAAAAAATGGAAATCTCCAACCTTTCTGATGATCTGGTTAAAGTTGAGACTCCTGTCAAGTTCTACTACACCTCATATCCTTCCTGGGAGTGAGTGGAGAGAGGCAAACCCCCAATCTCTGTGCTATGAGTTCCATCATTGGGGCCCTGTCTCTTCAGGATTCCTCCCTTATCTCTGATCCTGAGGTTCCAGGGAACCTCTGTGGGGGTGGGGGCAATGTCAGGGTTCCTGCAATAGCTCCATGTCATTGGTGTAGGGAATTCTGTTTGGAATTCTATTTCTTTATCTCAAACGGTTTGATGGATCGTTGGATCAAACAATCATTGAGAGGCATTTAATATGAAAGCAAAAAACATATTTATTACTACAGGGAAAAGGCACTGGGAGATGAAAATAACTAACACTAAGAACTACATGCTTACACTAGAAGAACACATGCTTAATGGTGGAGAATACTTCCTCCTTCTTGACCTCTCTGTCTGAACAAAGGAAGTCACCTGACTAACCAACCAAACAAATAAAACAGGTTATTTTGATTGACAGCAGTCACTATCTTCTTCCTAGGTCATGCAGACAATAGGGAATCAGGAACAGTGTTAACCCTATAATGACTGGAACTTTAGAACATTGCAAAGGACATACAGATACATATTTCCAACAACCCTTCTCAATGTCTAATGTCAAAATCAGTAGTCATTACTCATTATTCACTGTAACATTTGCATCAACTAGAGTCATCATTTCACATAAACATTCAAATCTAGCACAAGGTAATGGCTTTGTAAGTATATCAGCTACCATAGCTTCTGTACAACAATATTCTATCTTAATCAGCCCCTTCTGGTGTAGATCTTTCACTAGCTCACATTGAATACCAGTAGATCTACTTCTGGCTGTTCTACTTTCCCCTTTACATATAGCAATATAAGGTTGATTATCTTCAAACATTACAATAGGTACAGGTTCTTTTACCTGTTCTTGAAGTCTTTCAGCAGATGAAAAATCCATTCAAGTTCACTGCAGGCACTGGCTGCTGACACACACTCAGCTTCTGCTGTAGATTGTGCCACTATAGTCTGTTTTCTGCTAGTCCATTCTACAAGTCCATTTCCGTAGAAAGACAAGTATCCACTGGTTGATCTGTAATTGCACAATTCTTCTGCATAGTTAGCATCCATGTATCCAACTAGTCTGGGATTCTCAGAAGGTTCAATGATCAGTCTTAAGTCCATAGTCCCTTTTAAATATCTGACAAGTTTCTTTACTGCATTCCAATCATGGTGATTAGGCAAACTTAATTTTCTGCTCAGTATTCCGGCAGCAGCTGTGATATCAGGTCTGGTAGTTTTTCTCAGGTACAGGAGTTTTCCTATAGCTTCTCTGTACTCTCCAGTGTCTTTGAGTGGTTGACCACCCGGAGCTCCCAGGTATGCAGGTTCAAGAGGTATCTTAAATTCTTTACAGTCTCTCATGCCAAGAGATTCTATAAAGTTCATAATCTGTCATCTTTGGCACAGTTGAAAAGTTCCATCCTCGAGTCTCTCAATCTATATTCCTAGGTAGTGTTTAATATCTCCAAGTCTTTTGACTTCAACTTCTTTGTTCAGCTTTTCAACAATGTCTTTAATGTCCTCTTTGTTCTTGCAACCAAATCGTCAACATAAACCAGAATGTATTGATATTCTCCATCTTTGAGTCTAGTGTATGTGCAGGGTTCAGCTTTCCCTTGCTCAAATCATTGTTGTAGTAGTCCAGTTATTTTTTCATACCAGCTTTTCGCGGCCTGTTTCAAACCACACAGTCCTTTGTTGAGTTTGAAAACATAGTTCTCTTTGCCAAGGACTTGAAAACCTTCAGGTATTTCCATATAGATTTCCTCTGATAGCTCACCATTAAGAAATGCTGCCTTAGTCTAAGTGCTCTATGAGCATATTTCTAGATGCTTCCACACTCCAAAGTGTTTTAAGTGTAGCACTATTGATAACTGGTGCAAAAGTCTCTGAATAATCAGTTCCAAATTCTTGTGCTTATCCTTTGGCTACTAGCCTTGCTTTGTACAAGTCTATAGTTCCATCATCTTTGTACTTTATTTTGTAGACCCATTTGCATCCAACGGGCTTTCTTCATGCAGGCAACTTTGTAAGAGTCCATATATCTTTTTCATAAATGGATAGTATCTCTTGTTCCATTGCTTGAATCCATTTCTCCTTTGATTCATTAGGTAGATCACACACTTGTTTCCAGCTCTTGGGTTACTCTTTAGATTCCACAGTCTCTATAGAACTCACAGTATCACAGTATCCATATTTCTGTGGTGGTTGACCTTTTGTGCTCCTTTCTGATCATCCTAAAATGAGTGGAGGTTCTGTCACTCCCTGTGGTGTGGTCCTCATTTCCCCTTCTGGTTCAGTAGAGTCTTCAGAAGGTAGACCTGTCGGTTCACTGGTGGTCACTACAGGTAACCAGGTACACCAATCTTCAGAAACATCATCAGTAACTTCAGGATCAGATTCAGGTACACAGGGTGCTTTAGGCAAATTACTGTCATCCACAAATACAACATTACAATGTTTGGTCTTATTCAGTTTTGAATCATAGACTCCACTGAGGGATATCCTACTATGAATCCAATCTCAGTCCTTGAATCAAGTTTCCCTCTGTTTTCTCTAGGAACATATGCATAAGCTTTTGCTCCAAAAGTTTTAATGTGCTTAAGTCCTGACTTCTTGCCAAACCAAGCCTGGAACGGAGTAATTCCTGTTACTTTTGAAGGTATTCCATTGTGAATATACACTGCTGTATTTACAGCTTCAGCCCATAGGCCTTTAGGTAATCCAGAATGCATCAGCATTGCTCTGGTCATTTCCTGTAACACACAATTAAGTCTCTCTGTACTCCCATTCTGCTGTGGAGCATA
Organism: Heteronotia binoei; assembly: GCF_032191835.1. Classification (NCBI taxonomy): domain Eukaryota; kingdom Metazoa; phylum Chordata; class Lepidosauria; order Squamata; family Gekkonidae; genus Heteronotia; species Heteronotia binoei. Next base: position 52,890,439 of record NC_083235.1, on the reverse strand, counting down.
TGGGACAGTCACTTTGTGTTCAATCCCTTCTGCTTTCAGAAATTTCTTAAACTCATTGTTGCAATATTCATCACCTCCATCAGTCAGCAAACTTTGAGGTGTACGCCCAAATCTGTTTTTAACCATGGCAACATATTCTTTGAATTTATAAAGAGTTTCATCTTTTGATTTGAGCATCTAGACAGTGCTATACTTTGTCTTCGCTTCTGTGAAAAATGAAAAAGAATTTATTTCTCCCAACAGAAGCTTTTATTGGCCCAACAACATCACTGAATATTGTCTCCAAAAGCCTTTCATTATGCACACTGCTTTTTCCCCTGAAGCAAGGTGCGGTTCCCTTTTATCTCAAACATCACATCTTTCCTTGGATTTATCGCAATGCACAACATCAAGTCCACTATCCTTTAGCAACTTTTCAACACTCTGCATGCTTCTGTGTGCTAACTTTACATGCCAAGCATAAATACATCTCCTATGGTCACACCTTTTGCCTTCAGTCTGGCAAACAGTCTTCTACAACATCTACAACATCTGAACTTTCACGTAAGTCCATAATATAATGAGCTCCATTTCTTTCATCCAGTTTAAAACTAATTCCAGAATTCTTCTGAATAATTTCACCATCATCTCCTTCATCAAGATATATAGCATAATTAGGGTTTGTAGAATCTTTCGGGCTCAAGTGCTGTGTTCTACTGGAGAAAGTTTTCCTTCCAGACGTTTCGTTCTCAGCTGCAGAGAACATCCTCAGTGGCGTTGCAGCTGGAGCAGGCGCTCTGACCTTCTTGGCTGCTGTGCATTGAGTGGCACAGCATAATCATTTCTTATAAGCACTTGGCTTGAAAGTAAATTCTCAACTGATTCAGGTGAATAAGCCACATTTTTCAGTCTTACTAGCATTAAATTTCTATCAGTGGTAAGCAATTTCATTTTGATTTCACTCACACCAAGAATTTTCAAGGGTTTCTGGTTAGCACCTATCATTTCAGGTCTCAGACTTTCATCCAACTCTGAAAACATGCTCTTGTATCAACAAATATGCATAGAAGCTCCACTATCAATCAAAAATCTTCCTCTTTCTCCAATAAAATTCACATTATTAGTATACAAGGTGTTTTCTCTGTTCTTTTCTTTGTTCCCACTTGGGCTGTGTGACTTGAAAAAATTCTGGCTGCTGTTATTTCTACGGCCACGAGATGGTGCCTGTGTTCCCTCATTTGAAACATGTGTTTCAAAGTTCCTTTGTCTAGTAGCAACATTCTGATTATTACAATATCTCATAATATGGCCCTTTTGCCCACATCTATGGCAAATTATATCCTTCCTTGCCTTATTCTTATGCGGTGGTTTCTGGCTTAAAGCAGACATAGAATCAGATAGTTCAGTGTCCTTGTCCCCAGATCTGGAGGCTGCTTCCTCCTTGATAGCATTTAACAGACCTTCCAGACTTAAATCTGTTTGCAGTCACAAAATCATCTTAATAGGCTTGTAACTACTGGGTAGAGCTTTCAATATAGTTGAGATTAAGTCTCTTTCTGCAATAGGCTCACTAAGCTCCTGTAGTTTTGATTGCATGCACATAAATTCCTTCAGACGTTTAGTCACATTCTCCCCTTCTTGCACTTGAAAACCAAATATTTTGCCCTTTAAATCATGAAGAGTGTTTATGGGAGTTTCATTATATTTACGTTCAAGGCATTCAATCATTTCTCTTGCAGTTTTAAGGTTGTACAATCCAGCAATTTCAATTGACTCAATAGACTCTAAAATGAGAGTTTTCACAAAACCATCTAGCCATTTAAAATTTGATTTTTCTGGCTCATTTTCAGGGGAATTTCTAGATAAAAGTTCTTTCAGCTCCACAACTCTCAAGTCTTTGCGTTAGGAGCGAGAGCCAGAATGAGAAATTATTCTTAGTTAACTGCAGGGTAATAAATCCTATCACAGGCAGGCTACTCACGGTACCAAAACCAAGATTTGCAGTGGATGCTCCTGTAGACGAGGAAACAGAAGGTCCAGTGGCTCCTCTCTCTGGGTTTGACATTTTTCACAGCAATCAGGCAGGACAGGGTTAAAGATTCTTCCTTCCTCACTGGAGAGAAAAAACGGCTGAATGTGCGCATGTGGCTGCAGCAAGGCTCTTCCAAGGTCTCCAACATAATCCACAGAAAAATGGTTTAAAAGTTCCCAAAAACTGTTTCTAGCACATCCAAGGCTGTTTGACAAAGTAGCAGCATTTTCAGATCAAGACAATCTGAATTCAAAGCTCATTTAAGTCAGAATGCTCTCAGTAATGGCAAGAGGAAAAAACATCGTTTTAAAATTCAGGCTTGACTGGCTCAGCATAGCAGCTTGCTTTCAAAATGCTCTCAAAGTCAATCCAGATTAAAAATCATTTAGAGTTCAAAAACCAGTCCATGCTATAAGCTACCAGCTTGGTGGCAAAAACCATGCCCAGCTACCAGCTTCATAGCAAAAACCAAGAACCAAGAACCATTTGCTCTGCTACCAATTTTTGTAGGGAATTCCATTTGAAATTCTATTTCTTTATCTCAAACAGTTTGATGGATCGCTGGATCAAACAATCATTGAGAGGCATTTAATATGAAAGCAAAAAACATATTTATTACTACAGGGAAAGGGTACTGGGAGGTAAAAATAACAAACACTAAGAACTACATGCTTACACTAGAAGAACACATGCTTAATGGTGGAGAATACTTCCTCCTTCTTCTTGACCTCTCTGCCTGAACCAAGGAAGTCACCTGACTAACTGACCAAACAAATAAAACAGGTTATCTTTTGTTTAAAACAATTTTATTATAATGTAATATATTGTAATTTCATATAATCATTGGTTATTAAAGATTAATACACATACATTACATTTTCTCCACCCCTCCCCTTTTTTTATGACCCCCAGCAGTGCAAATTTTATCCCTTTTACAAACCGTTCCCTATTGCTATTTTATTTAATTTGTTAGAAGGTAATAAACTCTATCTATTAAAGAATCTTTCTTTATAAAGAAAAAACATTAAAGAGAAAAAAACCCATATTTGTAATCCAACTTGATAGTAGTCCTTTTTGGTCCTTCACAAAGAAACGAAAAATATATAATCCAATAATCTCATTTTTTTACTATAATCCATATAAAGTTTTTTTTTTTAGAGATTAACCATTGTCAAAAATCGCCAAATGTCCCTTAATGTTCCATTGTTTTTCAATGTACTTTTTAAATTTTTCCCACTCAATTTTAAACTTCTCTAGATCTTGTTCTTTTAAGATTCTTGTAAGCTTGTCCATTTCACTCCAGTGCATAACTTTCAAAGTCCACTCCCACCTTTCTGGTAGTTTATCTTGCTTCCACATTTGCGCATATAATGTCCATGCAACTGAAAGCATGTACCAAATTATCGTTCTGTCTTGTTTTTGAAATGTTTCCATTTGTAATCCCAACAAAAAAATGTCTGGCGCCTTCTTAATATTATATCCCAAAATTTTCAAAATCTCTTGCTGAATCATTTGTCAAAATTGTTTCGCCTTTTCACAAGTCCACCACATATGGTAGAAAGATCCTTCTTGTCTTTTACATTTCCAACATCTATCCGACACCTGATTGTTCATTTTTGCCAATTTCTTAGGTGCCATGTACCACCTATATAACATTCTAAAGCAATTTTCTTTAATGTTATAACATGTAGATATTTTCATAGAGTTCTTCCATAAGTGTTCCAATGTTTCCAGCTGTATTTCTTTATTTATATTTATTGCCCATTTTATCATTTGTGATTTAACTACATCTTCCGTAGACCATTTCAATAATAGTTTATATGTCTTTGAAATCAGCTTTTCACTTTCACCCAATAGCATTCTCTCCAGTTCTGTTTGCTCTTGTCTTATTCCATAATTCTTGCAATTGAAACCAATTATATTTATATTGAAGCAAACTCTTTATTTGTTGCAATTGAAAGCAATTATATTTATATTGTATATCTTCGGCCAACTTTAATTCAACCTTTCCTCCTTGAATTTTTAATAACTGTTTATATGATAACCACTTATCTTCTTTGCTATCTGAATACAGTTTTATTACTTCTGTTGGTACAATCCAAAGTGGTTTCCTTTCATCACCATGTCTTTTATATTTCGACCATGTTTTTAAAAGATTACTTCTGATATAGTGATGTACGAAAAGGCCATCCATCTTATCTTTCCCATAGTACATATAAGCATGCCATCCAAAAACATTACCATATCCTTCTAATGCTAGTAACATTCTATGTGATAATGTCATCCATGCCTTAATCCATACCAGGCATACTGCATCATGATACAACTTATCAGTTGAAATCCACCCCTTTTTTTCGCATCCATCAGAATTTTCATTTTAATTCTTGGTTTTTCCCCGGCCCATACAAATTCTGAAAGTTTCCTTTGCCATCTATTAAATTGCTTGTTGTCTTTCACTATTGGAATCGTTTGAAACAGGAACATAATTCTCGGTAAGACATTCATCTTAATTGCAGAAATTCTGCCCAGCAAAGACAGATTCAATTTGTTCCATTTTATCCTATCTCCGTCAATCTTATGCCAAAGTTTCTCATAATTATTTTCATACAGATTGATGTTTTTCATTGTTATTTCTACCCCTAAGTATTTAACTTTGGAGATAACTTCACACTCTGTTAACCTCTATAGTTCTTCCTGTTTGCTCTTTAACATATTTTTGCACATAATTTTTGATTTTTTCTTTGTTTATATAAAAACCTGCCAATTCTCCATATTCTTGTATCTTACGAAGCAACAATGGTGTTACATGAGTGGGATTTTCATTTATAAACATCACATAATCTGCAAATGCTCTGTACTTATAAGATAAACCTTTCACTTTCAATCCCTCTCTCTCTTTATCTTCTTGGAGTTGAATTAACAAAACCTCTAAAGTCATTATAAATATCAATGGTGATAAAGGGCAACCTTGTCTAGTTCCTTTATTTATAATAATTGTTTTAGTTAAATTGGCATTAATACAGAGTCTTGCTGATTGCTCAGAATATATCGCTTTTACCATTCTTATAAAGTCTTCTCCCAATCTCAGTTTCTCCATCATTGCAAACATAAAATCCCAATGCACATTATCAAATGCTTTCTCTGCATCTGCAAAAAATAATGCTACTTCTTTTTCAGGGTGTTTTTCATAATATTCAATGTCTGTAACTGTTCTAATATTGTCTGTAATTTGTCTCTTGGGAAGAAATCCTGCTTGCTCTTCTTTAATAAAGCTTTTCAAATGCTGTTTAAGGTGTTCTGCTAAAATTCTTGCATATATTTTATAGTCATTATTAAGTAATGAAATTGGTTTATAATTTTTCATATTTGTGGTGTCTCTGTCTTCTGAAGTTTCTGAAGTTTTTGTAATAGCGTCTTCACGAGAACTTTATAAAACTTTGCCATAAAGCCATCTGGGCCGGGTGCTTTTCCTAACTTCATTGTATTGATTGCCTCATCTATTTTTCCTCTCTCAGTTGGTTTATTCAACACATTCTCCATGTTTTCTGTTAAGGAGTTTACCTTAAATTTCTATAGATACGCATCAATTTTTTTTTATCCACACTTTGACTTTTAAACAGCTTGGCATAGTATTTATAAAATTCCCTTTTAATTCCTTCATGATCAATAATGTCTTTTTCTCCTGACATGATTTTGTTAATTACTTTATTCTCCCTTCTTTTTTTATTTGCCAAGCAAGATATTTTCCAGGTTTATTTGCTCCTTCAAAAGATTTCTGTTGGAATCTTTTTAAATTCCATTCCACTTCTTTATTCAGCAAATGTCTCAGTTGACTTTGTAATATTGTAATTCTTATAATTTTCTTTTTCCCAGGTCACTTTTTAAGCTCCTTCTCCTTTTTTCCAATTTCTTTCTGAATGTCCATCGTTTGCTTATTTTTGGCTCTTTTATCTTTATTAGTCAATGTAATTAAGATGCCCCTCATTACCACTTTATAAGCATCCCACATGATTTGAAATTGAGTATCGTCATTTTCATTTATTTGAAAGAAGCATTTAGTTTCCTTTTCCAGAGACACCACTATCTCCTGTTTCTGTAGCAAGTCCTCATTTATCCGCCACCTTGGAGTCTTTTTCCCTGACTTTGCAGACCACATTATTGGATTGTGGTCTGCCCTTATTTTAGGAAGTATCTCTATTTTTTTTCGTTAATAGTCCAAGATCTTTTGTAGTCCATATCATATCAGTTCTCAAAAAAGAAGTGTGCCTTGCCAAAAAGTAAGTATAGTCACGTTCTTTGGGGTTTAGTTCCCTCCAAATATCTGCTAAACTCTCCTGTTTTACCAACTCAAAGGATGACTTTGAAAATTTCCCTTCATTATTTTTTTCCCAGATCTGTCCAGAGTGTTTTTTACTGTTCCGTTAAAGTCTCCCATTATCATAATTTGTTCATGCACCACTTGGTCTAATTGTTGCATAATATATTTTAAAAGGGAGTCTTTTGCTCCATTTGGAGCATATATTCCCAGCAACAAAGTTCTTTTGTAGTTCAACGTCACTTCCACCGCAATATATCTGCCATCATCATCTTTAAAAAATAATTTTAGGTCTAATTCTTGTTTGATGTAAAAAAAACTATACCCCTTTTTTTCTCCTTAGCCAATGAACAAAATTCCATACCAAATTGTTTGTTCCATAAAATTTTGTAATCCATTTGTTTGATATGTACTTCTTGCAGGCAAATTATGTTACATTTTTGTTTCCCAATCCAATGAAAAGTTGCCCTTCTTTTTTGTGGTGAATTAAGTCCACAAAACAGGTTATCTTGATTGACTGAAGTCATTATCTTCTTCCTAAGTCATACAGACAATAGAGAATCAGGCACAGTTTTAACCCTATAATGACTGGAACTTTAGAACATTGCAAAGGACATACAGGTACATATTTCCAACAATTGGAAGGCAGTTCCTGGTCTCTTGGCTTACTGAGGCAGAATCCACAACTGGTTGCTGTGGCAGGATCACAGGGTCTGCCTGCAGACCACTTACAGGAGCCTGCGCTTCAGAGACTCATGGGCCTGAGAGGGACTCCCTCTTTCACCAGCCCTCTAGGGATTCCAAAGGATTACGCTTTATGCTGAAATATCAAGTATGAAGAGGAAAAAGAAGAATGGAAGATCAACAAGAGTCAGGGTTGCAAGAAAAAACCCCAGAAGAATAAAGTGTTCTAATTTTCTGATTTGTGTCATTTCCATGCCTGCACTAAGCACAAAAGATTACCAAGTAGATGTCTGGAGCAGTGTAGCACATGACAACAGTCCTAGTTATCCACACTTTCACTACCACCAGAGGTACACGTATGGATCTCCTAATGCATATATTGTGACCTCAGATGCTTGGATGAGATTTTTTTAATGTCATAGGGGCATATTCCTAGATGGAGGGAAGGAGGACTTGATTGACCATTTAATTATCTTTCCTCCAAATGGAGAACAAAGTAGTCAGGATGGGTCTACAATCACACACATGCAATGCTGTCTAGGAAATTATTTCTCAGAATAAGTGGTGTTGCTGTTAGTATTATAATAGATTGTCAAGAGTTAGAGTGTCATGAGAACAGTGATGAGTTATTGTGTAGCATTGCACCTTTGCATCCTGACTCCTTACTTGTAAGACCTTCTACCTTCTGACTGGGATATTAAGTCTCAATTGATCTCCATTCCTGCTTGTATCTGAAGAAGACTTGCAAAATCTTGTTGGTCTCTAAGGCACTACTTGGCCCCAGAGTGCCAATCAAGATATCCACACAATGGGGCCAGTTACAGAAATGGGAAATATTTTTGCAAGACATTTCTTGCAGGAGGTGGTGTTTGTGTGTTAAGTGACAAGTTACTTCTGATTTATGGAGACCCTATGGCTGAATCCAGATGGCCAATTTGAGCTGACATAGGTGCAGTCCCCACAAGGTCAGATGGGCACAGTTGCCACCCGTCCCACTCCCATACTCACCCCGTACTCTGACATCACTGAGATGGATCAAATAGCTACCAGTTAGAAAGTGGTAGCAAATCCTTCTGCCTCACTCCATCCATCTTTCCAGGCATCTGAACACAGGAGTACGCAAGCGAGGTGGATTAATGGTGTGAACCTGCCAATCCACTCTAAAAGCTCACTGGTATTCTTTTAAAAAACAAAACAAAAACTGCACAGAGAGCATGAGTGCATGTGTGCATGAGCACATGGCCACTAAAAATGTAAGGGAAAAAAACCCAAACTGTGCAATGGGGATGGTGTGCAACAACCTGGTAAATGTGCCAAAGCACCCCTCCCCCCATGATATACAGGCACATCGCATGGGAGTGCCTGACTGGGATTCATCCACTCCGTTGTGGGATGGCACAGTTTGGGATGCCTCAAATGCATCCAAAATCCCCAGTCTGTACCCTGCCTATGAATTAATGACTTCCAAAATAAGGTAAAGGTAGTCCCCTGTGCAAGCACCACTCGTTTCCAACTCTGGGGTGACATTGCTTTCACAATGTTTTCACAGCAGACTTTTTATGGGGTAGTTTGCCATTGCCTTCCCCAGTCATCTACACTTCCCCCCCCCCCCCCAGCAAGCTGGGTACTCATTTTACCAACCTCAGAATGATGAAAGGCTGAATCAACCTCGAGCCAGCTACCTGAACCCAGCTTCTGCTGGGATCGAACTCAGGTCATGAGCAGAGCTTAGGACTGCAGTACTGCAGCTTCACCACTCTGCGCCATGGGGCTCTTGACTTCCAAAATATCCTATGATTAATAGCCTTGCTCAAGTCTTGCAAACTGAAGGCCATGGTTTCTTTGTTGAGTCCACCCACCGCAGATTAGGGGTTCCTTTTTTCATGCTGCCTTCAACTTTTCCTAGCATTATCATCTTTTACAGTGAGTCTTGTCTTCTCATAATGTGACTGAAGTATGACTGCCTCTATTTAATTATTTTTCTTCTAGGGAGAGTTCAGGCTTGTTTTGATCTAGAATCCACTTGTCTTTTTGGTGGTCCATGATATGTGTAAAACTCTTTCCCAACACCACATTCCAAATGAATCAGCTTTCTTCATGTCAGCTTTCTTCATTGCCCATCTTTTACACCCATATGTCATAATGTAAGGAAATGCCCCTAATTTCCAGAACATCATAGTCACCCATCTGGTTGCCAGAGTGCCTGGAGACAGAGCTCTCACACATCTGCCAGAAGGACGAGGGTTTGCCTACCAGACTGGAAAGGACTTATGAGTACTAACAGCCACAACACTAAAGCAGAGCTCTATGTCCCTGAAAGAGCGCCAGCAAGGAGAACGGATGGTTTCCAGTTGCTTCAGGCAAACACCATCCCTGTTTTGGAGTGGAAGAAAGCGCGCCGTTAGGAGCTATGCAGGCCATGCGGTTTTCAGCCTTGACCATAGAATCCACTTTGGGAGGCTAACACCAGCTATCTTCCAGTAGTGCCAAGACTCCATTTCAGCACAACGGGAAGCACACGTACACAGCAGATGTTACCCACCCATGGAGCCATCAAGCTTATCCAGGCATGGACCCTGCCAGACCGCCTAAGCTTTTGTCCAACAGAACTCAAGACAAAGTGGCAAGAAGAACACTAAAGAAGAGGAAGACCGTCTCCAGCCACAGCCAAGTTCCTTTGTGCAAACTGGGTGTTACCTAGGTAGCAATTTGGCCATCTATTGTCACCTTTTTAGACAAGTTCAATAATCTCAAGCACCCCTCCACCCAGTAATTTCTCCTATTCCTCTTCTCAACCTTCTTCCAGGAGCCTCCCCCTTGACCCATGGTTACCTGTACAGCCAATCAGGTAACCTGGGCCCAAGTTTGTTCATTGGTCAGTTATAGGCACCCAATTAGGTGCCACCAATTAACCTGCTATTGGCTACTGCAGAAGTCCAGCCCTTACGGTCACTGCAGAGCCTCCTCTTTTTCCTCCCCCGTACCTCCCATCCCCTGAGGGTCTAAGGTAGTCTATTTAACCTCTGACCCAACTCCACTCAGGTGTGCATCTAGCAGTACCCTAGTTCCGCTGTCTAGACCCATCCCCGATTCCTGATCAGTTTTGGGTCCATTTCCCCCATCCTCTATTGTCACCATTGGAGCCTTCTTGAAGACTACAATTGGTAATTATCACCCTCTTTGTCTACCCATGTGTTCTCTCTCTTTCTTAGGACTGTTTGTATGATTTTATGAGTATTTTATCTTGTATGTAAGCCTATATTTTCTGGAATAAATCTTAATTGTTTTACTTAATTAGAGTTCCTAATATTTTTAAGCATTAATTTCTGGACATGGAATCCTGTATACACAGGTAAAAGATCCTGATTAAGCCAGGTGCCCACCTGACAATTCCCCAACCTCATTTTGAGGGCATTTTGGCTTACAATAAAGGGGAATTATCTCGATCTTGGTCACCAGTGACACATCCTAACACTTAAGGAACTTTATTATGTACAATAAAAATCTTTTTTAAAAATCTTCTTAAGACCTGATAAGGACACATGGCCACTGAAGGCATGTTTGTGATTCACATCTCAAAATATAGGTTTAATAATGCATTTACTTTTAAAGATTCAATTATAAAAAATGCCCATGGAAAATTCTGAAACCCTCTTTTAACAGTGTCTCCTCCAGCAACTTTGCAGAACCTTAAGCATAAGTTCAAACAGTCTGCCTCATAACTCTCAGAGGCTTTGTGGAATAAATGATGCAATCATAATTTAAAAGGAAAGCCATCCAAGCTAATCTGCAGTGCAGTTGAATTGAAGCACGTACACTCTTGTTCCCTTCCTCCCATAATTATTAATGTCTTTTGCAATTCAGTTGGAGTTTGTTTCATACTTGCCTTTTGAAATATAAACATTCTTGCCATCTTCTCTCTGTCATTTTCACTTAATGCTCTTTTTAATGCATTTAAGGAATGCAAAGTTTTATGGAGGCCATTGTCAAATCCAAGAGCTTGGGGAGGGCTTGATGGACAGTGCAAGAGCACCCACTTTGGATGCAGAAAGTCCTGAGTCCCATGGCTGGCATCACCAGTTAAAGGATCTCAGATTGTAATGGTTGGGAAAGTGCTTTTGCTGCCTGAGACTCTATAGAACAATTGTCCATCAGGGTAAGCAATGTTTAGCTTGATGAACAAATGATTTTACTCATATACCTGCATTTGCTTTTCAAGGATTAATGTGAGTGGTTAAATGCCTGGCATCTCAGACAACTTGACATCATGCTATATGTGTTTCCAGGTAGCAACAGTACTTTTCACATACTAACTGTTCCCCCAAGTTTGATATTTTGCATATTCCTTAAAAACATGGATACATCAAATTAATCTTAGTATTCCAAATTACACGTTAATTTGGTGCTTTGAACATCAAACTAATCTTAGTATTCCAAATTACACATTAATTTGGTGCTTTGTACATAATAAAACTATGTCCTTATCCTAGGCTTAAAGCATCCAGGAACAGAATTTGCCTTCTTTGCAGCCTTGTAATATTAACAGCTCATACTACTGATCAACCAAGATCTGCAGAACTCTTTTTTTGCCCCCTGTATCATTTCCAGCTGGGGCTTTTTGTAACAATGACAAAAATGTTTATTAGAATCTGGATGTGTTACTTTCCTTATGCTACTGAAGTTAACATACCCTGATTCATGAGTTCATGGATTTAATGTGGCATGTGCATCATCTCATTGCAGCTGACTGCATTTCTTCAAGAAGTCCCTTGTATATTCAGAGTCTCAAATGCCCTTCCTTCCTGAATATGTGCCAGAACAGAAGAATCCTTTGCCATCTAATTCTGCTGGCTCAGGACAGAGTCCTGTGCTCTCTAATTCCTTGATTAATTCACAAGCCACTTTCTTAACTAAACATAACCTTCACAATCTACCCCCTTGTGTTTTGAAAAACGCATCAAGCTCTTGCATTTGCAGACTCCCACATTCATTCTGATACAGGGAGCAGAGTTCTTCTTTTAATTAAAACAAATAGTGCAGATACCATGAATGAATATTGGTTCTCTAAGAAATCTGAATTTAGGGGGAAAGGGTACAATAGTACAAAGAACAGTTTTATACTGAAACAGTTTTGTAAAAAATGCAAAAGTGCAATTCAAGAAAAGTCTACCAATGCTGACCATATGATTTCTGGTTGACTACTATTCCATGTTTATGCAGCTGTAGGGACCCTCTGTATCCAAACCTATAATGAAGTAATAATTTGTCCTTATAGAAGACGCAACCAGATATGAAGATGTACAATTGCTTTTTACTGAGTTAAACCAATTTGTCCATTTGGTTTGTGACGAGAAGCAGAACCCTCAGAACTCAGACACAGAAAGATTTCCCAACACTTATTCATTTAGATCCTTTAATTGGAGAATGTGGGAAATTTCTTCTTCTAACAAGGTTCACCTTTAAAATATGAGAAATCAGGGAAACAATCACAATGATACTAATGTAAAATATATAATGGCATATATTTATTTAGGAGATTTTTATGCTGCCCCTCAAGAGGGCTCCTCAAGACAGCTCACAAAATAAAACAGCACAATAAAATCATGAAAACAACAAACATAAATATAATCAACAATATAAGTAGCCATAAAACAAGAGCCTGCTGTGGCATAAAACCAGCATAAAAACAATATTTGGCAATCCAAATACCTTCAGGCAAGGAACCAGCCATAAAAACACAATGGAGCTTTTCATTCAAATATTTGGGTAAAAAAAAGTAGCCTGGCACCTGGCACCTATAGTCAACTAGGTGTCAGGTAAACGGGAGGACATTCTAAAACGAAGCCCTTTCTCTGGATGCAACTCAACTTGTTTGGTTGGACAGCACAGGGTAAATCTATCTGATTCTTCAGAGTTACATAAAATCCTAATAAAAAAAGAACTTGCTGATTATGCAGCAAGTGATACAAAATGAAAAATGACGTGCAACTGGAATTGATACAGTTACTAGGCTATAGATAAAGTAATTTCCAAGCCTGAAACCAGAATAAGGTCTTTAGCAATATCTTGCAGTAGTCACCATAAATATTCATTATAAAAACTGAATACAACACCAAAACAGCCATTTTATTTGCTTTGGGGCTAAACATGCGATTAATAGAAACACAATCAATTAAGCCCCAAATTAAATCAGCCCCTTGTGGTTAACAGCATTAGGACATGGAGAATATTAGTCTTGGAATATAAGCTAAGCATTATGGTTACTTCAAATGCAAAAAAAAAAAAAAAAAAAGTCCTCTAGCATTACCAGACTTTTTTTTTTAAGGTGCTGCCATATGGTTTCAATTTCTGAGAAATAAATGTATTCTTAGAAAGTGATGCCTAGCATGGCTTGTCAAAGTATCTAAAAGTATAATTTAAAATCTCATCTGTTCCAATAGCGAATCTTTTCTAATGTGGTGGGAACCTTTTCAGCTGGAAAATCAAGCAGGTCATTGAATGAAGACCTTTCACAATGTTTATTACTCAGTTTGCTGTAAATGGAATGGTTTTTTTTTTCTTTCCTATGTGGATTTGCCACCATATCATATCTGATCTTTGCATCCAAAATTCTCAGAAATTCAATACCTGCTATTGTAGATATCTATTTTAGTAGGCAAATGGTGGAACTGTACATGCAATTGACCTTTATCATAAGAAATACGTTCTACAGGGATAAAAGGCTTAATATCTACAATTACCTGACTGGTTAACAGCAACTAATATACTACCAAAGTTAAACTAGCAACACAGAATTTTTAGGTGGCCTAGCCCATTATTCAAGGGGTTATTCTGACTGATGATATTTATTTCCTCTTCTTCTTGTTATCTGCTTAATTTATATTTGTGTAAAACAAGAGTGATCTGGGAACTCAGCTGTAACCTTAAGAGTCACTGCTTCTTAGAAAAGCCATATATCTTTCCACCATAGAACATTATTCACGAGTATCTAAAGTAAAATGTCTAGCCATTTGCAATGACTTTGGTCATTTTCTTTCTCACTGAGCCATCTTTCAGTGGCTACATTTATCGAAAAGGCAATTACATAAAGATTAAATATAAACAGAATATTTAAACTAGGGTACAGCATTAACAATAAAATTAAATGATGCCTTCAAATGAATTATTTCAAATTTTTCTGTTTTGTTCTTTGATTTGAAAAGCATTGCTGTTTTTTACTTCTCTCTTGTATGAATGGAGCCCATGATTCTTGATGTTGATTTCCCCCATAAAAATGCATGCATTACTCAACATTATTGGGGTATTATTGGGCATGCATTACTCAATATTATTGCATATTAGGCCACACCCTCTGACATCACCATTGTTTTGTGCAGGGTTTTTCTTTAAAAAATCCCAGCAGGAACTCATTTGCATATTAGGCCATAGCCTCCAACACCAAACCAGCCAGAACTGTGTTCCGATGAAGTCCTGCTAAAAAAAAAAAGCTCTGATCCTCACACACGCAAAGCGCATATGGTGCAATGACACCACCCAAAAATGTTGCCAATGCACCAAGCACGTAATCCAAGGGACACTCTAACAATTTGGGTAAAACTCTGTGGTGCCATAGAGTTTTTACCCAAATTGCTAGAGCATCCTCCCCATGACATGCATGGCATGATTATGTTACTTCTGAGTGATGTTATCGTGCTCGGCATGTTGTGCATGATGGAGCTCTTTGGGGCAGGGATCCCCCTGGGGGCCAGCTCCATGCCAGTTGGTTGGGGGCTGCCAAACTGGGGAAAACCTTGTCCCCAGCGGGAGGCTGGGAAACCTTCACTGCTCCTGCACCCATGTTTTATCATCACAGAAACCAAGGCTTGGAGGGGTCTGCAATATTGTTGTGGTTGCCTAGGAACTCCTCAAATTGCATTTGAGAACTCCTGTTCTGCTTCAGGCAGGTGCCAGTGTACACAGAGTTAACTCAGGCAGATAATGGGAGCAGGTTATTAGAAGCAGGATATGAGCAAGTTGTTTACAAGTGTGAGCAAGTTGTTTACATGTCTTGTGTGTCTGATTTTTTTTTTGGGGGGGGGGCTCATTCTGGATCTTGGTGTGTTTGAGCTTCTATGACCTGAGTGGCATTTTTTGGATTGCCCTACTGGTTTTGACATTTAGACTACTGAATACCAATGCTTTGACTCCTGGTTTGTATTTTGACCATGATTTTGTCTCTTATCTTGGTTCCTTGCCTGAACCTGGAAACATTAATTTCCTTGGTTCACTTAAAGGCATACACTCTCACAGAGAAGTTCCAGAAAGCTATCTTCTATGTAGGTAAACTGTCTTCTATCATAGGTAAACTTGCCAGTCCCCAGGTCCTGGCAGGAAATCCCCCAGTTTTGCAGGATCCTCCCTGCCACCAGTCAGCTGGCCAGTGGGGGGAGCCCCACCCCAACAGCCATGATGTACCTTTCCACCTTGGAAGGCTTAGAAAAAGCTTTGAAGCTTAGAAGAAGCTTGGGAACTTGGAAGGTGTATGTGCCTTTAAATCTCAGTAGGAGCAAGGCTGAATGGGAGTGGGGAAAGCCAGCAGAGCCACATGGATATCCCCAGTGAGTCTATGAAGCTATGAGAAAAGAAGAGAGCCCAGTCCCTCCATTTGATTTACATTTCTTTCAAAAGTCATTTGCATAGTAAATTGGAAGCTTTCATTTCCTGAATTAGTCTGAAGAAGTTGGTGGAAATATAGCAGATGGTTACATTCAGCAACTCCCATGAGTAAATTATCCCAGTGAGATCACAAAAGTGTGTGTTTGCAAACTGTGTTTATTTTGGCAGCTTTGTGAGTGTGCAATGTATTTTTGTATTAGTATTTGAACAGAGTAGACTACAGCTTCATTCTACAAGAAAATGTTGTTATTTAGAGGAGACTGATGGAACATTACAACAGATTCTAATTTATTACTCTTCAAAATTAAGAGACCTATTGACATTGACATCAATCTCCAAATCTGGCATTTATTGCCTTTGCTATTTTTCCTGCCCAATGAACCCAAACCAATTATTACCAGACCCAAACTTGTCATTCTTTTATTCTGCTAAAAACATTTTCATTATTTTGCATACTAATTCACTCTCTATATAGGGCTGCTGATTCCATCCCATACTATTGACTGATGATGTGAGCTTTTAGCACACAAAGGCGTACATTCTCAATAAAACTTTGTTGGTCTTAAAGGTGCTACTGGACTCCAACTGTGGTGGGGTTTGTTCACTTTCATTTAGTGGAAGTGTGACCAGCTCCTGGGGGCAAAGGAAAGGAAGACTGTATTCAGGGGAACTGCACTTCTGCATCTTTATTTATTTATTTTAGGTCTTCTGACTCCACCCCCAAAGTCTCCTGGCTCCATCCCCAAAGTCCCAAGGTATTTTTTTTAGTTGCACTTGGCAACCCTAATCTAAGTAGGCTTTTGATATCTGACCCTTGATGATAAAAGCCTTTTAAATATTGTGTCTATTATGCAGAAATTTAATTACTCACATCTATATTACCATATGTGGAGCCTGAGACTAAAGAATGGAATTTTAGGATTGTCAGAAAACAGAGCATAAATGCAGCAGAGTAAAGGATTTGCTGAGGAAATAATTTCAAATGACTTTATTTTATTTATTTTTTATATTTCTATCCCGCCCTCCCCTAGCAAGCTCAGAAATGTATACATAATAATGTTGGTGGGTTAAATTTTGATCATTATAAATACATTGCCTTTACACCCTAAACCTTGGAATGGAGACACAAGACATCAAAACATGGGTTTAACTTGGGCTTGTTAATGGCAGATATGTATACATGTTAAACAGCCTGAATGCTACCAAAAATACACAGGAGGTGAAAAAGAGGGTTTCCCATCTGTTTGGTCCCAAAGGTCCTGCATTATTCAGCAACCAAGACACCAATAAAAGCAAAACTCTGGCAATATAAATAGACCCTCCTTTGGGACTGTTTGGGTGCGCCATGTGAGACCCTTAACCCAGTCCTCTTCCCACGAAACCTTGTGCTCAATTCTTCATGGAGGTTGGATCAAAGCTGCCCCTCCAATGTAGGACTGGGAGTGGCACCAAGAGGAATGTTACCCAATGCCCAGTATCACAATAGTGTGCCATATCAGATTCTGGCCTGACAGCAGAGCAATTGCTTGCTACTTCTTTATTGAGTAATTGTGCTTCCATAACAACAGAGGCTTCCTTTCATTGGACAGAATGCTGGAAGGGAAGATCAAGCTTATAATAGGGCCAGCATATTTTCCTAGCATCTCTGGAACTACAAGAAATACACTATTTATTTAATTAATTCCATTTATATCCCACCCTTCCCACCGAAGCGGGCTCAGGGCGCCTTACATATTCATGCCTATGCATGGGTAGAACATATAATAAATAAGATAAAAACATAAAACAATTTAACAACCATAAGACATAAAAATTTACATTTCTACCATCTTTTAATAATGCCCACTGCTCAAGATCAATTTATCATAGAGCTTTTATTGGATAAAAGGAAAGGAAAGGATATTCTAATAATTCTAATAATCATATATAGATATAAAAGCTCTTTTGTCTTGGCAAAATGGAGCTTTCCCATAGGCTTAGGGCTGCATTCCATGCACTGCATAAACCACTGGCCCATCACAGCTCACTCAGCATCTTTGGCCTCCCATTGGCTGACTCCCCTGCCCCTAGCTACTGCAGACCCAAGTGTGTGAAACAAACTGCCGAAAGCAGTCTTACCTCAGAGACAGACAGATCTCTTATGCTTCTCTATGTTCTCTTTGTCAACTGGCCTCATGAAAAGCGTCACTGGCAACAGACCTCTGCACCCTCATTAGGGTTGCTAAGTCCAATTCAAAAAATACCTGGGGACTTTGGGGGTGGAGCCAGGAGACACTGGGGGGGGGTGGAACCAGGAACAAGGTTGTAACAAGCATAATTTAACTTCAAAGGGAGTTCTGGCCATCACATTTAAAGGGACCACACACCTTTTAAATGCCTTCCCTCCACTGGAAATAATGAAGGATTAACTTAATGGAAATTTTCCCAGTGGACTGGAAACAAAGCATAGTTGTTTTCATCTTTAAAAAGAGGGCAGTAAGCATGATCATAGTAACTATCAACTAGGGGTGCACAAATATTGGACCAGAAAAATATCAGCATTCCTGAATATTCCCAAATCCCAATATCAGTATTGTATTCAGGTAAATTTATTTGGCTCCATTATACCCTATGGGGACCATCTCCAGAGGGTATAATGGAGAATTTAACTCACCAAGTTATGCTCCTATGGTGGCACGACTCAGTAAGTGAACTGAAGGCAATTTAAGTTTAAATGCCTTCAGTTCAGTCACTGAGTTGTGCAGTGGTGGTGGCACAACTTGGGGAGGGCAGATAACAAATGTGTTTGGGGTCAATTTAACCACCACATTGTGTTTTTGTGGGTTTTTTTTGTATTTTTATATATTTGTTTGTGTGCATGTGTATGTGTGCACCTGGAAATCATGTTGATCTCTGATGACTGACCCCTCCTGAGGGTCTAGAGGATATTCAGAGAGGTAGCTGAATAGAGCCTGCCCCTGTCCTCTTGACTGGGTATTTGAAAGAATACCATCCAAATATTAACCACAGTTGACCTGTTTATCTTCCAAGATTGGGCTTACCTGGGCTATCCAGGTCAGGGCCACCATGTTGTATTTTTAAAAGCTTTCAGATTTTTTTTTTGGAAACCTGGGAAGGCCCCTGAGTTTGCAGAACATTCTGTTTTGAGTAAGTGCAGCCCCAATCTGTAGATTTAAATATCCACAGATGAGGGCCACACTTGAGAAATAGATATATAGATGACAGTTCTGAACCCTTTATGTGTGTTGTGTTCAGTAAAAAATAAGAACAGGTTCAACTATGGCATCCCATAGCCTAAAAGCTAATGAACTCCAGAAAGTGTAAAAAGTAACATGAAAGGCTTCCAGTCACATGGTTTCCATTCTGAACAGTAGCACTGATACTGTATATAATAAAACAAGTAGGGGGGTGGCATTTGGATCAACCTGAGCTGAAAATATAACCAGTTTATTGGTATTTGATAGATATATTTCAGCTCCCCAAATGTATCCAGGTTTTCTCAGGAAAACAAAATTAAAATCATATGAAAATCCTGGGAATTTTTGGTAGATCTGGAAACAGCAGATTTCCTCCTAGCTGTTTGTCAGGCAGGCTTATGCAGTCCCTTTAAACTTTAAAGAAGCTAGCCCAAGATCAGCAGGATCAGTAGGAATTTGAGAGCTCCCGCCCAGCATAGCTTTGTGCTACCTTTTCCTGCTGCCTGTATTAAACCAGGTGTCAGGAGAGGGCAGCCTAGCTGGGATCACTGTGCCTGCAGGGAACCAATTGCTCCCTGCAGGTGCAGCTCTGCACTGCCTGAGGATTGGGTAGGTATTTTTTTAATGGCCATTTTTTTATTCAGCTCTATCAAACCCAGAAAATTTTGGGATTTCTGAACAACTGGCCAAAGTGAGAACAAGCAGGAAAATTCCAGGATGTTTTGGGAATCCCCAAATTTGTTTGGGTTCAATAAATACAAACCAAAAAATGCTAGTGAAAAAAATTACACACTCCTAAAGGAAGTTACTGTTCTGCCATTTAGGAGAAGCATATAAAACAGTGGGTTTAATTTGTCTAGTGGGGAAAAAAATAGCTAAAAAGGGTGGTGTTAATTTCTTGGTGGAAAGACACATACTCATGTACTATTAAGCATTCTCAGCAAATGTGTTTGAACATTAGGCAAAGTTAACATGTTCAGTCTGGATCAAAGTCAGGAAAGGAACAGTGGATGTTCTCTTATAAAAACCCTGAAAGCTGCAAGCAACTCATAAACAGTTTGCAGAGTGAGTCAAAATGGACCATTTTATGTGCCCTCATGGAAGGGACCGCTTATTTGTACTTGGATTAAATGTAACAATATGATGTCATCAAATGATTTACCGTTGGTAGCACAGCAAGAATCAATATACAGTGGAGGATGGAAACATCCTATTCTTACTCAAGTATGTTGGGGAACCACCAGTTCTGTAGTTTGTCTTGGCCCTCCCTCTGCTGGTGGTGAACTGAGCACAGGAAAACCTCAACAGCTATGTTACTGGAACTGTAAGATGGGAATGTTGCTTTGAACCACTACATTGAAGATGGGCTTTCTTTGAGTGCTTTATAAAGCAATTATAGGAAAGCTTTTGTTATTTGATTTGTAAGAACAAAAGCATCATGAGGAGAATGCAGTCCCTGGGTGCGTTCACACACACTAAATAATGTGCTTTGCAGCTGGATTATTTATTTATTTATTTCATAAGATTTGTATCCCGCCCTCCCCTTTGAACATATGAACATATGAAGCTGCCTTATACTGAATCAGACCCTTGGTCCATCAAAGTCAGTATTGTCTTCTCAGACTGACAGCGGCTCTCCAGGGTCTCAAGCTGAGGTTTTTTACACCTATTTGCCTGGACCCTTTTTTTGGAGATGCTGGGGATTGAACCTGGGACCTTCTGTTTTCCAAGCAGATGCTCTACCACTGAGCCACCGTCCCTCCCCTACTGTGTAAAAAATGTGAAATCCTCTTGCAAACAGTTGCTGTGTGAAAGCATCCATTCTATCCATTCTGTTTTTGTCAGGTTTCAGTATTTCACAGCAGCACCTTCTTCCTACTCCAATGGATTGTTTTACTTTCTTTTGGAATCAGTGAAAACAATGGCTAAAAATCAAACATCAGGTAACTTATTTAGAAAGAACTACTTAAGATAAAGCAAAACCTTTTATTCTATTCATCCTCCTCAGAATTCAGGGTGTTTAATGTGACTCTTCCCTCATTTTATCTTCCTGACTATCCTGTCAATCAGGCTAGGCCAGAGAAGAACGACTGGCCTGACCACAAGCACTGAGCTCTTGATGTTACTGTTTCAGATAATAATAATTAAGAAAATCTTGCTGCCAGCAACACAGCTGCAACAAAATATGAGATCAGGCACTTGACTCTCATAAACATGCAAGAAGTCCCCCTTTTTTATTTCATTCAAGGAAAATTCCTACATAATTCCAAGCAGCTTCTGCAGGGACCCAAGACATTGCTGCAAATACCTACAAGCTCTGTTTCGAAATGACTGCTGGGTTGAGCACTAGGGTTGCCAAGGCCAATTCAAGAAATATCTGGGGACTTTGGCAGTGGAGCCAGGAGACTTTGGGGGTGGAGCCAGGATACATTAGGGGTGGAGCCAAGATCAAGGCTGTGACGAGCATAATTGTACTCCAAAGGGAGTTCTGGCCATCACATTTAAAGGGACGGCACACCTTTTCAATTCCTTCCTTCCATAGGAAATAATGAAGGATAGGGGCACCTTCTTTTGGGGCTCATAGAATTGGACCCCCGGTCCAATCTTTTTGAAACTTGGGGGGTATTTTGGGGAGAGGCACTAGATGCTATATTGAAAATATGGTGCCTCTACCCCAAAAAACACCCTCCAGAGCCCCAGATACCCACAGATCAATTCTCCATGATTTTCTATGGGAATAAATCTCCATAGGGAATAATAGAGTTCCCAGAAGACATTTCCCTCCACTCCCCCAACTTTCTGACGACCCTGAAGTGGGGGGGGAGGGCCTCCAAACCGGCGAATCCCCTGCCCCCACCTGGGGATTGGCAACCCTACCCGGAATGCTTTTTCCATGTGAGAGCTCAGGCAGCCTGCAGCCTGTGAAATAGAAGGATAGATGAGAACATCTCTGAGCATGTGCAGAGGGGCTTTCTGCTAGCAAAGTGAGCTACAGTTTAGAGGCATAAATTATGACAGGCCTCTAATATACCCCCAAACCCCTACCAACCCTAAAAATTACCAAATTACCATTTTTGGTGTTGCTGTGGAGTATCTTAAACTGGACATAGCTCAGACCCATTGTATGTTGCAGTCAACTAGCAGTGACCCTGGCAAGGGTTTTTCAAGGCAAGTGAGAAGCAGAGGGGTTTTGCCATTGCCTTCCTCTGCAAAGCCATTCTTGGTGGTCTCTCAGGGTGGACCCTGCTTAGTTTCTGAGATCTGGCTATGCCATGCTGTCCTCCCTCCACTCAGTTCCTTAGCATCCATCCTTGACCACACCAACTTCTAGCCACTCACCATAGGGGAGATGGGTTATGAGCTAGGTTTGGATACCAGCCCCTTTCCTTTTAGGGCCAGAATACATATTCACATAAGAAGATGCTGTGCTAGATCACGTCCTGACCTGGGTGGCCCAGGCTAGCCTGATCTCATCAGATCTTGTGAAGATCAGATCTCATCAGATCTTGTGAAGCAGGGTCAGCCCTGGTTAGCATTTCATTGAAAGACCACCAAGAAAGTTTATGGTTGCTTATTAGAGGCAGGCGATGGCAAAACACCTCTGAACATGTCTTGTCTTGAAAACCTCACTGTAAGTCATCTACAACTTGATGGCACTTTCCCTAACAGTGCTGGATCACACAGCGGTCTAACAGATGCCTCTGGGAATCCTATAAAGAGAGCATGAAGGCAACAGCTGTCCCCTTTTGTTGTTTCCCAATAACTGGGAATTCATGGTACACTACCCCTGTTCACAGAAGCTCCATTTGAACACATGAAACTGCCTTATACTGAACCAGATCCTCAGCGCATCAAAGTCAGTACTGCCTACTCAGACTGTCATGCTCTGCCACTGAGCCACAGCCCCTATACAATGGTGGCCAAATTTGCTCAATATAAGAGCCACATAGAATAAATGTCAGATGTTTGAGAGCCACAAGACATGAATGCCAGATGTTTGAGAACTGGAAGGCAGGAAGGCAAATAGATGGGGGAGGGAGAGGTAGAAAAAAAAAGGAACTTTTAACTTTAAATGCATTCTCCAAACCGCCAGTTAGCTTGACTTGGAGAAATGATTTAAAGAGACAAATGCTTTGTCCAAGTTGGCCAATGGGGTGGTGGGGGCTTCAAGAGTCACACAAAGAGCCATAAGTGGCTCCCGAGCTGCAGTTTGGCCACCCCTGCTAATATAATACAATAGACCTATGGTTTGTGAATTTGTCCAGTTCCCTTCAAAGCTATTGAGTAGTAGCCATCATCACACCTTGCGGCAGCAAGGAGGAGACTCGGAGCTGATTGCCTGACCATTCCGCTGCTTCCTGTCACTCTCCCGCTTGCGCAAAAATGCAAGTAACAAAACCGCTAGGGCAGCCCCCCCTCCCCCTCCTGCCTCCGCACAGTTTCTTCTTCAGTTCAGGCGCAGGTGATTTAATGTGGAGAAAGGCTGGGGCGGGGAGAGCAGCCTTCCGGCTGCAGCCCCAGAACCCCCGCAAGCCGCTTGCTCGCCCGCGGGGCTCCAGATGCATCTTTGGTCACAAGTATGAGACTGTTGGAAGCCAGTTGGGAAAACAACGGTGTGTGTGCGTGCGTGCTGCAGATGGAAGAGTGATAGCAGGGAGAGGTTTGAGACTTCCCAAAGCTACTTGGCTTAGCCTGCTGTGATAAGGGCTTTATAAATTATTACACATGTTTGCCAGTAAACCCAGATGCCCGTGAGCTGTAAATATGATGCTCTTTAATTTTGCATTTGAGAGCCTGACTTCCTGGAAACCATACACTGCACGTCATATACGGAGAGCCTGCATTCCCCCCCCCCCCCGCTTCTGGATTTTTGGAGAGTGGGGGAGGAGGCCACTAATTCGGGAATCCCCCGCCAGGGCGGGGGGGGGGGTTGGGAAGCCTATTGAGCACACTTGCACAGAGCATTATGGCATGGTTCTGTGAATCTGTTTAGCTTGCAGAGACATCTGTGATGTCCTCAGAAATTGAAGCTGGGATGCTAAACAAAAGCAGGTGGTTTGGCAGATAGGTTAGCTTGGAAGTTTCTGTATGTTGTTAGTAAAACTATGTGCAGGGGGAAAGGTGAAAAGCATTATACTTCTATTCAGACTTTCCCCCAGTCCTTCACAAAGGAGAAGAAAGGAGCAAAAATAGCCCTAGATCTAGGGGTGACTGCTTAAGTGAGAGGTCATCAGAAAACTTTCTGCAGCACTGTGGCTCAAAACCAACAAACAAATAATGCAAAATATGATTGCAATGGTTGACAATAATTATTGGTGCACATGTAAACTCATATTGATTCCAGACAGAAGGGTGTTTGTTGTTGTTTTGTTTCAGGACCTTTAGTCATGGACCTTTTCTGGTGTCTGTTTCCACACAATACTATCTATTTCTATAGAAATCATGAACAACCTGTTGTTGCTTTTCTGCTGAATCTCCACTTTTTAAAAACCTGTTGAAATATGATATTGCTGGGACAAATTTTTTATGTGTCTGAAAGGAATATTATACCTTGTATTTGAATGAAAGGAAGCACCCCCCGTGACCCCTGCCTCTGTATTTTCACAGTGAACTGCCTTGGTGTCTCTGGTGATACCAACAAAACTGGTTTTATTTAAGTGTCAGCAATGTTTTAAAACTGTTACTACAAGGGGCAAGAGTTTCTATCTGCTTTTTATCAGCACTCGAAAAGTTCCTGAAGTGCTCTCTCCCTTTTTCCCCAGCATTAGAGGGCCAACTAGTTTTTGCTATATAGATAATCACAATGAGACATGCAGTATCTTTCCACAATTAGCATTACCAAAGGATCCTAGTTGTCTGAGTCTAGATCTGGACTCTACAAAACTGCCTCAGCCCACCCCCTACCCCATGGCCAGAACAATGGTGGGGCATCAGAGAATGGTAAGAAAAAGCCTTACCTCACCACAGAATGGAGCAAGTTGCCACTGATCAACTGGCCCAATTCTGAGGGATTGGTGGGAAAGGAAGAGTGGGCTGCACCACATCAGGAGCAGGGCAACAGTTGGTACGACAATGCAAACATGTAGGAAGCACCACAGGAAGGATGCCCAGTAGGCAGGAATGCTAGCAGCTCTCAGATTGCAAAGGAGTGGGGAGAAGCATCATGGGAATGGGCCTTACACCCACAAGAGTGAATATGACAAGAATTGAGGAAAGGGTGGTGGGGCAGGGCTCCTCCTTTGCGCTGGCTATTGGGCCCAGAAAAGGGAGGAGGTGGGAGGAGTTCCCACCGGACTGATTAGATGCAAGGGCTGGAGGAGAGGAGGGCATAGCTATAGCCTTTTAAATGGGGAGCTTTCCCCAGAGGCTAGGAAGAAAGCAGGCTGGAGTGTTCCCAGGAAAGGAACACATCAGTCTGGACATAGGAGGGTCAGAATGCTTGAATTTTTTTCAGTACCCATTCTGAGGTTTGGAGAGTCTCCAGAGGGGAAGACTGTGAAGCACTGGCAGAGAGTCCACAAGGGAGGTGCCTCACACTAGTATTGCAGTATTCTGGATCCATGCTATGTAATCATTTTCTTTTTTAAGTATAGCACTCCGCTATTCTTGTGCAGTGTTAAGCGTACACTTAAACGTATAAAAGTTGGTGGTGAATCATTATGGCAGCAGGAAAAGTGGGGGTGGGAAATGCAGTTTGCATCTGGTGGGAAAGGAAAATGGCGACTAACCAGGGAAAGAAACCAGATTAGCCTGTGTTGAATGAAGAAACCAGATTAGCCTCTGCTGCAAGTACAAATTAAGTGACAATCATACTAGCAACATGACCACCATGGAATCAGCCTTGGTAGTGCAAAGGTATTGCCATGCACCATTGATGTTGTGCCTATAGGACTTGCTAAGCATACTTATTAGGGAAGCACAGAACACATGCTTATGTAGTTACGGTCCCAGGTTCAAATTTTGGCTTGTCTAGTTTTAAAAATTATCTCAGCAGTACAGCTAAAACAGACAGACCTCTATGTGAAATAGCTCTTGGCAATCATAGTTGGCAAATAATGTCTAGGCTAGATGGTCCAAGCATTTTACTCAATATGTTGCTTATTAATTAATATATATAATAAACAATTTATATTGAGTTGAGGCTCACACTAAACGCAGGAATTGAGGCTCATGCTAAACACAGGTATTAGGTTCTAGAGTGGCAAAATGTGGGGGGGAGTGCAATGAAACATAAAATGCTATTTCTAATTTTCTGTTCCAGAGTAGGCTTCTCGGCAGACTGGAAAACCACATCATAATAAGTAACTGCTTTGTTCCACAAAATGTTGTAGAGCACACCTTATTGCATTGAAATAAAACCAATAATGACAAATAGAATCTATGATCAGAACCCTGGAACAGACAAAGAGTACATTTTATCCTGGATACTGATAGCAGTCAGCCTATTTTACAATTCAATATATCCTTGAAGAAATCTGTCATGGAAAGGTATCCCCTCCTTCTTTCTTTTCTGTATGAGAAAATAAAATGCTATTGATTAAGCATTAGAACTGAATTCTGGTTCTGGAAAGCCAAGATGAAACAGGCTTTAGAAATACCTAGTCTTTAATTAACGTGTAAACATATAGCAGAGAGGCTATTGTCTTCAGAGTTATTTTCATTAATGGATGAACACACCTACAGTTGCTAGGCTTTTGATTGGTGAATTGTGGTCTACAGATGTACAGGCAATACAGAGGCAATTGCACTGGTTGCCAGTTTGTTCCAGGCGCTGCTTTTAACATTTAAAGCCCTAAATGCTCTGGGACCATTATATCTGAAGTACTGTCTCTCCTGCTACTATCCACCATGTTGCTTGTGCTCTTCATCGCACAATCTTTTGGTGGTGCCCAGCCCTTGAGTGGCTTGCCTCTCCTCTACTAGGGAGAGGGTCTTATCTCTGATGTCCCTGTCCTTGCGGAATGCTTTATTAGAGGGCATGCATGCCCTTCAGGTCCTTGTTAGCTTCTGCAAGGCTTGCATGACAGAGCTCTTCCAACACGCTTTTAATTAGTCATTGTGATTCTTGTATTGCTTCCATTGGATCATTTTACTGTTGAGTTGTTGGATGTAGCCATGTTCAGCAGGATATTTATATAGTTGGTTTTAAATTGTGTTATATATTTACTATTGGTATCACTTTTAAGGTTGTTTATTGAATTGTATTTTACTTTGATGTAAGCCACCTTGAGCCTTGCTTGTTGAGGGAGTGGTGAAGTATAAATCTGATAAATAAATAGGTGAAGTATTTTATCTGAACAAATCATTAATAGATCTATAAGAGAACAACAAATTGAAGGGTTTTGCTTATTAACCATGAAAACATAACAGAAATGGTGTGCACTATCTCTAGAAAAAAAACCCATTTATTCTACAATGAAGGCAACATACTAATTATTGCTGTTGCTGTAGTTGGCGGTTTTCTCAAGACCACCCATTTTTCTCAAACTGCACAGTAGGTCAACAAGTTTTGCTGCTGATTTCAGCCAAAGAACTCATTTATTTTCAGTCTGTCCAGCAGTTTCAGCAGCAGGTCTTATGGAACAAGGAACTGTTTGCTCACCTTACTATACGTCACAGCCAATGCCAGAAGGGAGACAGGTATGAAACCATATGCTGCAGAAAATTTAGGAATAACATTTGTTTAAAAACCCAGGACCAGTTTTTACCTACCTGCTAGGTACAACTGTTTCATGAGTTCTGCCGACAGTTTCAAGAAAAGTAAATTGGAATAAAGCAAGAAGCCAAGAACAGCATTCACTGAATGGGAATGTTAAACATTTTATTGTAGGAAAATACCTGTATCACACTTGTAAAGTAAGTATTAAAATTTTAGGTAGTTTCCCCTTCCACACACACATATCCCAACTCCTAACACACCTATGTGGAGGCCAAATTTTTCCTGGCGGATTTACAAATATACACAGATATGTATGAACTAGAGAGTTCATACATCAAGCCCCCCCCCCCCCCCCCGGAGCAATGTGTTGGCATTCAGTCTGCACATTTATCAAGCATCTTTGGTTGTCCTATCCTGAAAGGGTTGGGGTGGAGCAATATGTAAAAAAATGTTTATTTGTTTATTAAAACATGTTTATCCTGCCTTCTCTCAATGCTCAGTGCAATTTATAATTTAAAACATTAAATAATCATTAAAAACCCAGTCCCCCCACAAATCTCATAAAATACTTAGAACTTTTATTCCATTGAAAGCTCTACAGAACAAAATAGCCTTATAGTCCCACCTAAAGTTTTCCAAGGATGTCCCCCTCTATACCTTCTTAGTGACCCCATTACTTGAAATGGAAGTTGCTATAGAGAAAGTATGGGTCCTTGTCAAAGAAACATGGAGAAGATGGCAAACTGAAAACCCTTATTAAAGAGATTGCGTGGATTTTATTTTTGGATTTTATTTAAAGTCTAATTTCTGAAATCCAGATCACTAAACAATCTTTAATTGTTACACAAAGAACATTAAAGGAAAGTTCTGTTAGGCAAAATGGGGAAAATGTAGCATAGTTCTCACATGAGTGATATTTTTAAAAATTCATAAAATATCAGAACCCTGTTCTCATATACTGTAGCTAGCTTTCCCTCATTATTATCAGACTGTGGATGTTAAGCAGTACACTGTTTACCATCCTTTGATTTCAAAAAGGTTGGCAGCGGCCAATGTAAAATCATCTGTCCTTGTTAACCTCCAAGGTGGACATGTTGTAGAGACCAACGAACATAAGAAGAGTCATGCTGGATCAGTTCAAAAGCCCATCAGGCCCAACATTCTGTTTACACAGTGGCCCATCAGCTGTCTCTAGGAAGCTCACAGGCAGAATGACTGCAACAGAATCCTTCTGCCCATGCTCCCCAGAGAGAAATAGTGCTTCTGGTACTGGAGGGAGTAGATATCCATCATGACTAGACAATGAAGAAATGCATTTTTGGTACTGCATATTGCATCTTGAAATTGTAGCAGCTCAGACTAGCACAATAAAAAAAATGTGGCTATTACATCCACATCCTTCAAGGAACTTAGAATAATTATTTCACTTCATCACTGCCTAGTGAAGCACATTATGCTGAGAGAGGGAGGCCCCACACTAGGTGTCATAACTGAGCAGAAGCTGATGCTAAACTATTATAAAAGGGTGACAAACCAGTCACCTTAATCCAGTATCATAGTCTAGCAGTTCATATGCTGTTTTTCTAGTTATCTATCAAGAAACAAAACTGTATTGAGGTTGCAAGAAAAAGAAGAATTGCAGATTTATACTCCACCCTTCTCTCTGAATCACTCAGAGCAGCTTACAATCTCCCGTATCTTCTCCCCCCCACAACAGACACCCTGTGAGGTGGGTGGGGCTGAGAGGGCTCTCACAGCAGCTGCCCTTTCAAGGACAAGGTCTGCCAGAGCTATGGCTAACCCAAGGCCATTCCAGCAGCTGCAAGTGGAGGAGTGGGGAATCAAACCTGGTTCTCCCATATAAGAGTCCACGCACTTAACCATTACACCAAACTGGCTGCAGGTACATTAAAAATAATCATTAATACTTCTGAGAAAGTGGGATTACTCTTTTGAAGGGCAGTGTTGTTTTTGCTCTATATCAACAAAGATAGAGAATCTATGATCCTATATATATATATATATATATATATATATATATATATATATATGTGTGTGTGTGTGTGTGTGTGTGTGTGTGTGTGTATGTATGTATCCTGCAGCTGCTGACTGACCACCATTAGCCAGATGGCTAACAGTCCAAATGACTAGATGATGATCAATATGAGCTGATAATAGATGTTCCCATGATAGGTGAGAACAATTTTAAAAACTTTTATTTATAAATTATCATAACACAGTTTATATTATATGGATGATGAACACAGCATGATATTAATGGAGGTAATACAAGATTTGTTAACTAGAAGATTTCTAACCAATCTTTCACATTACAAAGTTTAGTAGAGAAGACAGGTGAGGTGCACTTGCGTACAGAAGAAACAACTTCAGCCACAGAATATGACATTATAGGAGAGCAAAGGGTTACATTGTCTGAAACAAGGTTACTTTAAATCGACAAGATGAAATCTGGTACATCTGGCCAAAATTTCCTTGATATTGGTTGCCATTTCTCAACTAAATCTGTTTGGATTGAGATATTCTCATGGTGAAGTATGGTATTTGTAATTTTATCAAACATAAAGTATTCCAACAATTTAGAACATAATTTTTGTATGCTAGAGATTGTATTTTTCCCCAATATGTATTCATTGTAATTTTTATGTATGCCAATAAAGGTACTGTATTGAACTCAACTGAATTACAATACAATTCCCACTAGCAATGAATCAAGGTGCCCCTATTCCCCCACATTTTCCAACAGATCAGAGGAACAGATGAGGAGGCGAGAGGGTGACTGGGGTTAAGTACCATTGTGAAATGATTCCGTAATTTAAGACCTGAATATTGAGTTATCTGGTGTGTTCCATATTTGGGGCCATTGTGTGGCAAATAGGTCCTTTCAGAAGTCTGCATGTCAGGCCTTTTGATAGAATAACAATTTGGTGTTGTTTGGTTCCAGCATCGTATTATATATTTTGGAAGTGAGCCCCTTATTAGGGAGTATTTTACTCACTAATAGTTTTTTTTTTTTTTCAATTCTATGTACAGTGTGTGAAGTGGGCATGTGGTGAATAATGAAGTGATGAAATTGCTCAACTGGAAATATTAGAACCAGGGAAGGCTAATTGAATGTTCTAATTTTTCTTTCTCTTTCAAGAAACCCTTTGTAGTAACATCTAAAAAATTAATAAACAAGGGAGGTGGTTAACTGTGCTGTCTGTCAAGTCAGGAAGGAGGATAATCCTTGTCCTGAAAACCAGGGTTGGCCTTAGCAGTTGGTAAGTGGGGCTGTGGGAGGGGCAAGGATGGCTCTATTTTTCTGCCAGATTTGAAGCATGGCTTCTAGAAAGATATTTTTAGGTGGACTAAAATGTTTAGTTCCTTGGTTTATCCATAATGTTTCCTGCCAGGTTCATAGCATCAAGTAGAAATTTTTAATATGTTTCTATCCTGCCAGATAAGAGCTATTTTATAACTTTACTAAATTGGTTAATAGTACACATTGATAGTATGTTCTTAAATCTGGGATGGCCAAACCTCCATGTCTGATTGGCCTTTTGAGTGTAAGAAAAGCTACCCTTGGGCATTTATAATGCCAAATGAATGTTATTAGTTCCTTCTGCCAATTTCTTAAATTTGCATTGGTAAATCTCATCACAAATAAAAGTTTAGGAAATATAAAACTTTTAACTATGGCTATTCTTTCTGATAAGGAGAGGCATTGTGAGTTCAATTGTCGGAGTGTGTCAGAGCTCTTTTTATTTACTTCCAGATAGTTGAGTTGTAGTAGATAGTCCAGATTTAATGGGACTTTTATACCAAGGTACTGCCAGTAATTGGTGACCCAGTTGTACTTAAAGTTTTGCTTGATAAAGGTCTCACACATCTTTGACATCTTTATGGGGTAGAGATGAGTTTTAGATGCATTAACCTGTAAGCCTGCGACCAGGCTTACAGGACTCCATCAATGATCCAGAGAGATTTTTCTGGATGAGATACATATAAGGCTATGTCATCAGCAAATAATATTTTATAAGTTTGTCTCTTTATTTCCATACTTGAAATTAAATCATTTTGTCAGATTGTGTGTGCAGTGGGCTCAGATTTTTTTTTTAAGGTTTTGGAATATAATACTCATAAAAGTATGGGGAAAGGAAGAAGTTCAGAGAAAACTTTTGGCATCAGCTTGTTCTTCCTTTTTAATCTGAGAAACAGAGTACTGAGTTTCTGCCCGCTTTCTTGCTGGAGATTTCTGAAGATGGGTTTGCACACAGTGTGTTCTAATCATCTGGTGCAGGGCATGTAGATGTGCTGGCCACACCAAGGATGACTTCTTTGCTCTTCTTGTATTATTGTAATGAAAATATATAATTTCCCACTTTTTTTTTCAAAGGAAACTCTGAGGCATTGTCATTGGACCTTCTTATAAAATAGGAAAGGCAAAAACACACAACATTGGTGTCAGAAGAAGGACTATATTGTTTTCTTGATAAAAATGTGAGCTGATATGTCAGGTAAGACTGTGTGCTTCTAGAGAAAAAGCACATTGTTCCAACCAAGAACAAGCCCAGCAGCAAATGGAATCCTTGCAGTTCTGGTTTAGAGGAGTTCTAGGAGCATGATGGCAAGGCAGTGACAAAGCAAATGCCTTACTTTAAACGTTATTGTTGTGAAGTCCACAAGCCATTTGTATGGTTCTCAATTATCTGTATGAGAAGAAGTTTTTAATGAAATTAGATCATTCTTCTTTGCAATGGCTACTTAAATTTTAAGGCCTAAAAGTTTCAAGAGTTTCCAGAATTTAGTAGAACATGACTTCATCATCACACACAGGCCAGAGTTAAAATCTTTTCATTGCTATATTTCCTTCATGGCTCCAGGAAGACGTTATCACTGTGTATATGAAAGTGAAATAGCTTTCAAGACCGATCATTCACATTAATTTTGTGCGTGTGTTTGTGAACTCTATGTAAATACCAGTGACATTTACCTGAATCCATGATTACTGGAATTAGTTGGATGGTCTCATTCAAATACATGACCATTTGTTATATTTTGGCAATCCAGTGAGCTATTGGGTTCCTGCAGAATGTTGCTTTCATGAAGGAAATGCAGGATCCAAAGTGGACCGGGCAAATGGAAAACAAAGCCAGGATAAATTGGCAATGTTCTGAAGGGTGGAATGATATGGCTACAGAAATCCAGCTGGATTTATAGCATTAATTTGGCTGTATTTGCTTTGAGTGATTCACGCAGTATGTTTTTCAGACCATTTATTTTTGTTCTCAGTAGTCATGAGTATAGCATAAAAGCATGTCGAATAATGATAATACACCCACCCCACTTTTAAAAGTAAAATGAATATGAGGGGACTTTATGGAGGAAGAGTGTTAAAGGAATAAAAACAAAATTTTATTCATAATAATAATTATATGGATAATATGAACAATGTTTTTCATAGTTCAGTTTTGATATGTGTTCATTTTTGCTCTCTCTTTCAAAGCGCTAGGATGATTTTGTATATCCATGAAAATAAATTGAATTGCATAACTCATCACTTACAAGGAAGAAATGGAAAGGCACCCATACATTAGGTCAAAACCGATCATTATTAAAACTGCAGTGATTAAAGTACTTTATAGAACAGTAAAGTGGCCCTGTCTGCTTGCTCATAGGTTCCTACAGGTGAGGTGATCCACAATCTAAGATCAGACCACAGGGTGCATAATTTGCAACACAGTGCCTTCATTTCAGAGTTTCCCTGCCACAGGGCACAGATATGTTTTCCTTGGCCAGGTAAATGGTACAAAATAAATTATTCTGCAGCCAGTCTGACAGACCTGGGCACTGGGTACAGAGAACTGGACAGTTTCCTGGTGGCCTATTGCCTAGAATTTGTTCTGAATGTGTGAAGCTGAACAGGATTTGCAGGAGACAGATGTGCATAGCATATGCTCCCATTTAAAATTTATCTTTTCAAATTGCAAAAGGATAATGTGTTATAGGTCTGAAACCTAGGCAGTTGAAACCACGAGAATTCCTAATTGACATAGATAATTTGTATTAGGTTCAATACAACAGTAGTGATTGTAACTACTACTAGCATTTTGTGGTTAAAGCTGAAGTCTCCAAATCACTTAGGAGAGTCTCATTAACTTTTCTGATCCAGCACCTCAATAAATGGTTTAATCTTTTAGGAAGTCAGAGATTCAGGCTGCAGCCGTATACTTACTCACAGGGGAGTAAGTTCCTTTCAGCAGGTTGGATCTTACCATGCCATTCAGCTAACTTCAGCAACTTATTCTAGTATAAGAAGGCTTCCTGTGAAGAAAGAGACTCTTCTGCTGAAGTTGCATTTGATAGAGGAAGCCTCTACATTTAGCTGAACAGAATGGCAGGATCCAACACAATATGGAGAGTAGAGGTGGTCACAAATTGATCTACAAATTATGCATGAATTGTGCCAATTCATGGTTCATTCCAAACTGGTTATGATCCTTGGTTATTCATTTGGTTCATTTTTCCAGACAGCCTGGAGCTGATTCAATCAAATCCTAGGAAGCTCTGAAATGAAGGCACTTCTGCAAGTCCTGGAAACACCCATAGCAGTTGTACATAGCCTGATTGACTCACAAAGCGGCCAATCACACAGCTACCATTTTGTTCTATGGGAGCAGACACCTTGATTCAGCTGCTTTCACTTCGCAGCATGAAGAGAGAAGAGTTAGTTGTCATGAGAGTTGAATCTGAACTTTTCTGGAAGCACCTGCTTTTGGGAGCTATAATTCAGACATTCCAAATCCAGTCTTCACCAAACATGAAGAGCAGGTGAAGGAGAGCCTGCTGAAAACTCCCAGTGAGTTTTACATCTCCTGAACCCAACAAATCAATGAACCACAAACCAATACAAACCACCATTTCCCCAGTTTGTTCTCATCCCTAATGGAGAGCCAAGTAGCACCTTGAAGACTAACAAGATTTCCAAGGTATAACCTTTTGAGAGTCAAAGCTCCCCTCATTAGTTCATAAGTGAACATGTATATAGACCAGACTTCAAGACTTATTCAAAGCCACATAATTTGTTTTATTTCTTAGATGTATATTCCATCTTTCTTCCATCCTGATTCTCAAGGTGATATACATAAGGTTCTCTGCAGCTGATACCAGACAGGCGTTTAAAGCTGCCTGGGGGATGGGAGGCAGGTGGACCAAAAAACCGAATCCACATGCACATATCTGCTTCCTGTCCCCATCCTGCCCCAGTCCTGCCCCTGGCTTGCCAGGAGGCGGCTCAAAAAGGCACCACTTTCAAAGTGGTCCCTTTTTGCTGGGGCACCTCTGAGGCGCCTCCCTGGCCATCTGGAAAGCCGGGAGGCACTCGGAGAGCACCTGGGGAGCCACAGATGGGATGCGAGAGCGTTCTAGATGCTCCCTGGGCATCCACGGACCACCCCTTTTCTGCGTGCCATCCAGAAGCTCCAGAGTGCTCCATTTCCGGCCAGTTCTCTTCGAGACAGCTTGAAGCTGACCCAAACCGGCCATCTGGTATCACCCTGCTTGTCTCCCATTGAGGTGCTGACCCAGTTAGAGATGTGCTTCACTTCAGCAAGGTTGCTGGATCATCTACTTGCTAATTATAATAGGCAGCTGAAGTCCTTGGGATCCAGCCTTGCCAGATGCCAAACATCACAAACCACTGCCCATAATTAAATGCTGTTATCACAGTCTTTCAACCTGGTGCAAATTTTTGTTGTTGTTTAGTTGCACAGTTAACTCTTTGCGACCCAATAAACAAAGTCACGCCAGGCCCTCCTGTCTTCCACCATCCTTCAAAGTCTGCTCCAATTTGTGTTTGTTACATCAGTAACGCTGTCCAGCCATCTCATCTTTTGCCATTGCCTTCTTCTTTTGCCCTCCGTCTTTCCCAGCATCAGGGTCTTCTCCAGGGAGTGATCCCTTCTCATTTGGTGGCCAGAGCATTTGAGCTTTAGCTTCAGCATCTGACCTTCCAGGGAACAGTCTGGGTTGATTTCCCTTAGGACTGGCTGACTGGATCTTCTTGCAGTCCAAGAGACTCTTAAGATTCTTCTCCAGCACCACATCTCAAAAGCATCTATTCTTTGGTGCTCAGCCTTCCTTATGGTCCAGCTCTCACGGCCATACATTGCTACTGGGAATACCATACTATACAGACTTTTGTTGGCAGGGTGATGTCTCTACTTTTTATTATACTGTCCAGGTTCGTCATAGCTGTCCTTCCAAGGAGCAAACTTCTTTTAATTTCATCGCTACAGTCACCATCTCCAGTGATCTTGGACCCCAGAAATGTGAAGTCTGTCACTACTTCCATGTCTTCCCCTTCTATTTGCCAAGGTGTGATGGGGCCGGATGCCATGATCTTAATTTTTTTGATGTTGAGTTTCAAGCCTACTTTTGTGCTCTCCTCTTTTACCTTCAACAAGAGGTTCTTTAGGTCCTCCTCACTTTCTGCCATTAGAATGGTATCATCTGCATATCTGAGGTTGTTGATGTTTCCCCCAGCAATCTTAATTCCGGCTTCTGCTTCATCCAGGCCAACATTCTGCATGATGTACTCTGCATATAAATTAAATAAGCACAGTGACAATATATATCCTTGTCGAACTCCTTTTCCAATTCTAAACCAATCAGTTGTTCCATATCCCATTCTGACCGTTGCTTCTTGACCCTTATACAGGTTTCTCAGGAGACATGTGAGGTGGTCTGGTACTCCCATCTCTTTAAGGACTTGCCACAGTTTATTGTGATTCACACAATCAAAGGCTTTAGCATAGTCAATGAAACAGAAATAGACGTTTTTCTTATACTCCTGTGCTTTCTCCATAAATCATTGAATGTTGACAATTTGATCTCTAGTTACTCTACCTCTCCGAAACCCAGCTTGAACTTCTGGTAGTTCCCGATCTACATACTGCTGAAGCCTAGCTTGTAGGATCTTTAACATGACCTTGCTGGCATGTTAAATGAGTGCAATGGTGCAATATTTTGAACAATCCTTGGCATTACCCTTCTTAGGGATAGAAATATAAACTGACCTTTTCCAATCCTGTGACCACTGTTGTGTTTTCCAGATTTGTTGACATAATGTGTGCATCACTTTAACAGCATCATCTTTTAGGACTTTGGATAGCTCAACTGGGATACTGTCACCTCTGCTCGCTTTGTTGTTAGTAATGCTTTCTAAGGCCTATCTGACTTCACACTCCAGGATGTCTGGCTCAGGGTCAGCGATTTCACTGCCATCGTTGTCAAGGACATTGAGATCCTTCTTGTATAATTCTTCTGTATATTCTTGCTACCTCTTTCTGATCTCTTCTGCTTCTGTTAGGTCCCTACCGTTTTTGTCCTTTATCATGGCCATCTTTGCATGAAACATAGCCTTAATTTCTCCAATTTTCTTGAAGAGATCTCTTGTCCTTCCCATCCTGTTACTTTTCTCTATTGCTTTGCATTGTTCCTTCAGGAAGGCCTCCTTATCTCTCCTTGCCGTTCTCTGAAAATCTGCATTCAGTTGGGTGAATTTTTCCTTTTCACCTTTGCCTTTCACTTTCCTTCTTTCCTCAGCTATTTGTAAAGTCTCATCAGACAGCCACTTTGCTTTCTTTTTCTTTGGGATGGTGCTGATTGCTGCCTTCTGTACAATGTCATGAACCTTTGTCCATAGTTCTTCCAGTGCTCTATCATCTCTAGTTCCTTAAACCTATTCTTCACCTCCACTGTATATTCATAAGGGATGTGATCAAGGTCAAACCTGAATGGCCTAATGGCTTCCCCAGTTTTCTTCAGTTTAAGCCTGAATTTTGCAATGAGTAGCTCATGATGTGAGCCGCAGTCAGCTCCAGGTCTTGTTTTTGCTGACTGTAAGGAGCTTCTCCATCTTTGACTGCAGAGTATATAATCAATCTGATTTCTGTGTTGCCCATCAGGTGATGTCCACATGTAGAGTCGCCTTTTAGGTTGTTGGAAGAGGGTGTTTGCTATGACCAGTTTGTTCTCTTGACAAAATTCTATTAGCCTTTGCCCGGCTTCATTTTGTTCTCCAAGGCCAAACTTGTCAGTTGTTCCGGTTACCTTTTGACTTCTTACTTTGGCATTCCAGTCCCCTGTGATGAGGAGGACATCTTTTTTTGGTGTTATTTCTAGAAGGTGTTGTAGATCTTCATAGAACTGGTCCACTTCAGCCTCTTCTGCATCTGTGGTTGGGGCATAGACTTGGATTACTGTTATATTCAATGGTTTGCCTTGGATATGGACCAAGATCATTCTATCATTTTTGAGATTGTATCCCATTACTGCCTTCCTCACTCTCTTGTTAACTATAAAGACCACACCATTTCTTCTAGGGGACTCTTGCCCACAATAATAGATGTAGTGATCCTTTGAGTTAAATTCACCCATTCCTGTCCATTTTAGTTTACTGATTCCCAAGATGTCGATGTTCAGTCTTGCCATCTCTTGTTTGACTACATCCAGCTTACCTCGATTCATAGATCTTACATTCCACGTTCCAATGCAGTATTGTTCTTTGCAGCATTAGACTGTTTTTTCACTATCCGACACATGCACAGCTGAGCGTCCTTTTGGCTTTGGCCCAGCTGCTTCACTCTTTCTGTGGTTACTTGGACTTGCCCTCCACTCTTCCCCAGTAGCATATTGGGCACCTGAGGGGCTCATCTTCCAGTGCCATATCTTTTAGCCTTTTGTTACTATCCATGGGGTTTTCTTGGCAAGGATACTGGAGTGGGTTGCCATTTCCTTCTCCAGTGGATCACATTAGTCTGAGTTCTCAGCTGTGGCCTGTCCATCTTGGGTGGCCCTGCATGGCATAGCCCACAGCCTCACTGAACCGCGCAAGCCCTCTTGCCACGTCAAGGCAGCAATCCATGAGCGGGCTGGTGTAAATACACAGGGCCTATTCTCTCACCTTTGCTCCATGAAA
Organism: Heteronotia binoei; assembly: GCF_032191835.1. Lineage (NCBI taxonomy): Eukaryota > Metazoa > Chordata > Lepidosauria > Squamata > Gekkonidae > Heteronotia > Heteronotia binoei. The sequence continues at coordinate 52,851,937 of NC_083235.1, read as the reverse complement.
TCTCTAAAAGAAATGATTATTGCACTATTGATCAGTTTGCGTGGCAAACATCAATGCCCTGTGATCTCCCTTGGCATCTTCAGATTTTATATCCATTTATTCTAAAGCCTATTAGTCTCATTCCTCTTGGATCTAGCTAATCCACAGGGATTTATACATTTGCAGTAATCCAAAACATGGAAAAAAAGGAGATAGGTACAAAGGAACTGCATGATCTTTGAGGGCTTATATAAGAGTTGCAGAGAAGAAAATTTCTGATGGGATCATACCACTCACTCCTTATCCATGAAGCCTCCTGAAGGTTCAGATGGAATCCTAAAGTGCTAAGTAAATCTATTTAAAAGGTAATTGGTATCAGCTCTGTTAGAATAATCCAGCTCTGTGAGGATAATCCAGTTGACCTTTAAATGGTGCAGGGAGACTGGCAGCTCTTCCTGCCACCTCTCCAGTGCGATTTTAATTGTGGGGGTGGGGTGGAGAAGGATGCAACAGAGGCTCCAGTGGCTGGTACTCGGGGGCCCCACCTAGGCTCCCTCATAGCTATGGGCCTGGCGCAGTCTGAGAGTGCATGGCTACCTAGTGCCTTCCCTCTGCCAAAGACCTTTCTTTGAGCCAGAGCCCTGGCCAAGCCAGCCAGAACTGTGTTTCTGATTTTAAAAAGCCCTGCAAAAGCTTATACCTTGATTAAACTCTGTTGACCTTAGGAAAAAGAGGAAGAAAAAGATATTGGATTTATATCCCGCCCTCCACTCTGAATCTCAGAGTCTCAGAGCAACTCACAGTCTCCTTTGTCTTCCTCCCCCACAACCGACACCCTGTGAGGTGGGTGGGGCTGAGAGGGCTCTCACAGCAGCTGCCCTTTCAAGGACAACCTCTGCGATTGCTATGGCTAACCCAAGGCCATTCCAGCAGGTGGAAGTGGAGGAGTGGGGAATCAAACCCGGTTCTCCCAGATAAAAGTCTGCACACTTAACCACTATACCAAACTGGCTTTTAAAGGGGTCACCGAACTCAAACTGGCTCTTAAAGGTGTCACTGAACTCTGCAATATCAGACCAACATGGTCACCCACCTGAGTATGTCTCTTCCCTTGACTCTTAGGTAAATCACCACTCTGCACTCTTTGGTAAACCTCTTTCAGTGATATAGGAAAAGAAGGATGTGTCATAACGTTCCTCAGAATGATCATACGCTATTGGGGAAAAGAATCAGTACCTAGGAAGAACCAAATTAGTAACACCTGACTTGAGTGTTGAGGTTGCTTTAGTGCTGCTTACAGTCCAAAGAAATCAGCTTGAAGTGCATGATTGTCTGCCACACAGGGAAATAAACTATCTAGACAAACAGTAAAGATTGTGTTTAGTTGGTAAATCCTAGGAATGGCCTGATTGGCATGATTCTTGCTATCACAATGTGAAAAGACTAACAAACTGCAGAGCACACAATGGCAGTTTCAGACTAGAGGTTATGTGTGAGGTTTTAGGGAAAGTGGTAGCACATAAATTTGGAAATGTATGGAATAGTTTGGTTAGTATATAATTTTGGAAACAAAAAAGAAGTAGTAAAGTGAAACCAGGAATTATAGTAGGTCCATGGAGTAATCAGCTGTTTATGAGCAGGTATTTTTCTCTCATTTATTTTGCATACTTCTTGAAAAGTGCATATGGAAGACAGAAAATGACTTCTAGAAACAGACTGTTTTACTCGGTCAGACAGAGGTAGCTGCCTATATTGTAAAAGCATGACTTCTGAGATCCTTAAGCAATGGAATACAACTGTTTTACTTCTATAATGTTTGACAATATTAATACGCTAGCACTTGCCAGCATTAGAGGCGACACCAAATTAAGTCTATTAAATACTTACATTAAAATGCAGCATTAAAAAATAGCGACCACAGTCTTATGAGAGATCACTCCCTTAGTTGAAGCCTTTAATTCATACTCAATAAGTAATTGGGATACATTATCCTTACTCATGCTTTGGAATGTGTATAACTTTAAAGTGGAAATCTGAGACAGTGGGAGGAGCTGAGGGCTATATGTGACTTGTTTCTTCACGGTGAGATCAGCACAGCTATGGCATGGAGATGGAAAGGGTATTGTTATGTATTGAGACTGGAACTTGACCTTAGGGTCGAGCAGAGACTTGACTGAGCTATAGCCACCTGGATTCTGGAAGGAGGAAAATCAGGGGTCATTAGGCCAGCCATGAACCTATAGTTCTGCGTGATGGGTTTTTGGGTGGTGTTATTTGCATGCATATAAGCAGGGCCTTTGGCCCTGCAAGTCAGTCCAGTTTCTACCTTGCTATACTGAATCACTGAATAAAGAGGTGAATTCACTATCACCTGAGGGTCCTCATACTTCGAACCCAGTACATTTCAGGGATGTAGATGCATGCTGTGAGAGACTGCTAGGGATTTGTGTTGGGCTTCTTATAAGGGTATTCTAGATAATAACCAATGAACTAATTGCTGTAAACGACTTATCAGCTAAATTTAGTCTATTCTGGCAGTAACAGGCCAAATAGATCGTTCTCCAGACTATTTCTGTTTGGAGTAACAGTGCGTGGACAGGAAAGCCAAAACTCCTTCTGGGTAGCAATTTACAGCTCAGGAGAAAAAAAAATGGTATTTTTTAGATCTGGATATCAAAGCTGACACCTCTAAGGTACTCCTGTTTTGAGAAAAGTTAAGAGTTCATCAGACATAAATGAAAAACAACTATACAAAAATTAAGCAGCTGTCAGCTTTGATAAGTTAAGATCTCCATGTTGATTTGGGATTTATTCCAATGCCTTCCCTAAAAGAAAGATAATGCAACCAGACATCACAATACCTGTGAGAGAGACTAAAGTCATGGTATGCTTGCAAAGCACAACAGCAGCAACAACCATGCTGGTAGCAGTCCAATAATCCCACTCATCAATCCATCAGGAAACGCTGAACACTCCCAAGAGGAGGAAGCAGGGAGACAGTAGAAGGTTGTGAAATTGATGGATTATTTTATGTTCCAGACTGAACAATGATGTAAGAATTTCCAATCAGAAAAGAAAACCCTACCATTACATTTTAACTGAACTCCTTGATTTAAGCAATAAAAATAACACCAACATAGGATATATATATATTTTTCTGAAGGGATACAAACAGAATGTGTTACTTCTGCATGCAAAATGTGCTATGGAAGACAGCCTGAGTGAGAGGAGATTCAGACAGACAAAGTGTCATCATCAGATTCTTCTTAAACCCGCAGTGCCGTTTTTTCTGCAGAACCAGCCCAACTTCTATAGCAATGTTTCCATTGACTGAAACCCTGTTTGTGGCCTCAGGACTACAAAGTATGAATGCATACGTAGTTGCAATATTAAAATTAGCAGCTGCAATCTGAAGTTTCTCCTTAATTACCTATAAGCAGGGCTTTTTTGTAGCAGGAACCAGTATGCAAAGGAGTTCCTGCTACAGAAAAAAAAAAAAACCCTGCCTATGAGGACTGTTAGAAGCCAGCATTGTTTTATATGGGATTAGGAATGCTACACATTTGTGTTGCGCTGAAATAGGTTTTTTTTTAAAAAACATTTTACCACACACACAAAAATCTGAAAATTAAAGGCCAGCATGTTAGAGACCAACATTATCTTCTTGTGGTCATTTTGATTTACAGAAAAGTGTTTTAAGATGGGGTAGTAGTAAAAATGGTATATTCTCCATGTAGCCAGGGCTGGATCTAGGGGGGGGGGGGGGCAGAGGGGGGTGCTTGATCCGGGTGCCAACAGAGGGGGGCGCCAAATTGGGTATGGAGTCCATTGTATTCTATGGGACCATAAGATAGAATGGCCCATAAGGGGGTATCATTTTTTAATTTTGCCCCCCTCTCAAAAAACATGTAGATCCGGTCCTGCATGTAGCCTAAGATGGTACTTTGCCACTTCATTCTGTTGCATATCAGAACATGTCTGTGGGATGTGTAACAATTAAAAATTTGTGAATAAACTATTACAAGATGTGTGATTGAGGAAAGGTATGATATCAAGACTAGATAGGTGATAAACTGGCAGGACCAAAGGAGCACACCCTGAAACTATTTTTGTTATTTGTAGTTTGTCTCACTGCTAATTCAGCAGAAATGTCTTTGCCTGGACTTTTGTTTTTCTTTGTTCCCATCCAATTGATGGAATGAGAGATTCATTAAGCCAGTCAGATTTTGTCAAATGAAGGCAGTCATCTCCCTACTGTTTAAATTAGTGTGAGGAGGGGAAGGGACTTGGATTAGTGGTAGAGCATCTGAAGTCCCAGGTCTGATCCCTGACATCCCCAGTTAAAAAGATCTGATAATAGGTAATGCTGGAGAGTGGTTGCCAGGCAGAATAGGTAATACCGACCTTGATAGACCAATGGTCTGACTTATTGTAAAGCAGCTTTATGTATGTATGTGCTTTGTTAACCTGGACATTCTGCCTCTTGCCAGACTGCAGGTCTTTCCAAAAATGGGGAGAGGGTGAAAACATGTTCACAAAGGTCTGCTGTAACCAAAAATATATTAAACTTTTTAAAAAAAAAAACAAAACAAAACCATATTTATTATATGGTTATTTAGAATTCTTGAATCAGGAAGATTATTAATAACTAAATTTACAAATAAATTTAGACTTTTAAAAACTTCGTATTTAGTTTTCAGCAGTCAAATAAATAAAGTGTCTAATAACAATAACGATCTTTTATATTCCAGCCCCAGATTCTATCCCCACATCGAGGTGTTTTTTTTTTTTTTTTAAGGAAATCTTTTCTTGTTCAGGTAGTTTCAGGTCGTGAAGTGTGAGTTGGGTTGGGGTGACTCATGAATAGTGTGGGGAGAGGTAATTGGCGTTAGATCATGGTGCAATAGCAGTATTTCCATCCTTCCACCCTGTGCTTTTACCAGGAAAAAAATGGCATGGTGGGGCTGTTTGTCCTGCTGCCAGGTCTACATGTCTCCTGGGAAGACACATGGGACCAGCATCAGGACAAATATATTTACGGGACTGCCTCTCCTCACATGTGCCCTGAAGATCATTAAGATCTAGCTCACATGACCATACATGACCTGAAGTATGTCCATATATGACCATACATGACCTGAAGTATGTCCAACTTTCCTCAACCAGGGCCAGGGCCTTTTTGGCCTTGGCCCCGGCCTGGTGGAATCAGCTCCTTATAAAGATCCGGGTCCTCAAGGAATTGCTACCTTTCCATAGGGCCTGCAAAATGGAGCTATTCTGCCAGGCCTTTGGTTGAGGCAGTGGGCATCTTACTCCATCAACTGGCCTCTATGCTGGGACACCATATCTGCTGTGTTACAATCGTTTATTTAACTGTAGTAACAGACATTAGCATGTTGCAAATGTATTTAACTATGTCATCATCTACAATCTGGTTTATAACTTGTATACAGGGCTGGCCCTCCCACTAGGCAAATTAGGCATTTGCCTATGGTGCCGGACTGGGGAGGGCACCAAATTGGACCCTCCTCATCCAGCACCATAGGCAAATGGCCAAATTTTGGCATCCTCCCAGTCCACTCTCTGTTGACTCCAATCATCAGAGAGTGGACAGGGTGGGTGCCTTGCTGGTGCGCAATCTCTATAATGTTCTCTGAGCGTCCTCCACTCAAAAGTAGAGGACTCTCAGATGAAAAGTGGAAGAGGTATCATTATTGATTTGCAAAATAGCAGTGGGGGAAAATAAAGTTAATTAATAATTGTCAAATTTGTGACCAAAATTCATTGAGTGTAGCAACATTTGGAGATATTTAGTCTCCACAGTGTTGAAAGCCTTTTTGATGTCTAAGGGTACTAAACAGGTATTTTGAACAAATTTAGTTTTGCAAAAGTGTATAATATTCAGAGTTTTCCTGATATTATCAGTCATATCCCTTCCTGGGATAAAGCCTGTCAGATTTGTCAAAATGTAATCATAAATTATTCTATTTTATCATTGGGTTAATAAATTAGTGTGTTTGTGTATAAAATATGTAATTATGATTTAAAAGGGAAATGGGGCGATAGAATTTTGGGTCTAATGGATCACAATCTGTCTTGTATAATACCATTATTTTAGCTAAATTCCAAGAAGTGGGAATTCAACCAGTACTCCAAATAAAAATTTAAAAGGTTCAATAAATAGGGAGATAAAACTGTAGTGTAAAATATATAAAAATCTGAGGTGAATCCATCAACACCAGGAGATTTATTAGATTTCATTGAATTGATAGTAGTAATTAATTCTAATTCATAATTAAGTTAGTCTAAACACTTTTATGAATATTAGATAAAATGTCTAAAGATTGATTAGATTTAAGAAATTCCTGAATTGATTTGAAAGAAGGATAAGTAGTTTGATATAATTGTGAATAAAAGTGATTAAAATATTAAGAATTGATTTAGTAGATGTAAGTAACTTTCCCATAGGATCTTTAATGAAGAAGACTGAAGACTACAGATTTATATTTATTTTATCAAATTTATACACCGCCCTTTTCAGAGACTCAGAGTGGCTTACAATCTCCCATATCTTCTCCCCCCACAACAGACACCCTGTCAGGTGGGTGGGGCTGAGAGGGTTTTCACAGCAGTTGCCCTTCCAAGGACAGCTCCTGAGATAGCTATGGCTAACCCAAAGCCATTCCAGCAGCTGCAAGTGGAGGAGTGGGGAATCAAACCTGGTTCTCCCAGATAAGAGTCCACACACTTAACCACTTTACTAAACTGGCCCTCAAATGCCCTTCACCACAAGTTCTTTAGACTATTTTTTAACTTTCCAGGTTAAAAGATGCATGGACTATGGGCTTTTATACCAATATGACTGTTTTAAATACAGCAAGTTCAATTTAATTTTATTTACTTCTAAGGCTTCATATTTTTTACATTCTTCTAAAAGTTTCCTATATACCAAACGTGTGGCCTGGGGGCTGGATCAGTTCCCCCAGAGGGTTCTTATCAGGCCCATGGACAAGTCTGCTTTCTTCTCCCTTGCTCTTGCTTCCTTCTTTGTCACAGCTTGCTTTGCCATGCTTGCTCAGTTGCACAGAAGCTACAAAGCAAAGCCTCTATTTTCTCCATTGGCTGAGGCTCCTCCCTTGGAGGTGTGCCAGACCCCCTCACTTTTGCTCTATAGGAGACAGTTGAATATAGTTTTATTTCGAATCACCTATGGTTATGCTTACTAGCTATCCTTAATTGTGATTTTAAATGTTGGGCTTTCTGGTTTTTTAATGTATTTTATTAATATTGTAAGCTGCCTTGAGTTTCAGAAGTAAGAAAGGTAGCTAATAAATGTTTTAAATAAATAAATATTTTGACTGTTCTCCATAATAAAATATATTGTGAAATTGTGTAGCTTCAGAATACAACTGCTGGCTTGCTATACTTACAACCTTCTTTGTCTGGTCTTGTAGCCCTTTATTCAAATTAAAGTTATCAAAATCAATTATCAGTTTTTTATGTTTTTGATAGATACAGATCATGACAGTCTTCCAAAGCTGACATTTTAAAAAATATATATTTTACTAATATTTTGTCTTTCCTAGCCCTGGATCAACCAGTTGAGACAGGATTTAAACTTGAATTTCTCCACTCTGACAATCTAGCCACTGGTCCACACAGTTTCTTCATATACTAGTTATACATTGCATACTTTTAATTTAACTATTGCCCTCAGGTTGGTGCCTATAATAGAATTGTGACAGTGAGTTACTGTGATCCACACTAGTTCTTTTCAATGGTAGGGGCTTTTGTTATAGTCGATAAGGCTGAGTTACACTCTGAAGTTTTAAATGTATAGTGAACAAAACTTGAGACCCCGGAGGAGAAAGGCAGGTTAAAAGTGCTGTAATCAAACTGTTTCAGCATAAGACATTTTAAAAACATATACATTTTTAAAAAGCATATAGCGTTTAGACGTTCAGACTGGAGTCCACTTCAATCAAATGGTGTTAAAAGGTTTACTGTGACAAAGGCATGGAGCTCAGGGTGTGTGGTTTCAGCCTCTTTAAATCCAATGATATTTTACAAATGCATTCTATGAAATGTATTCTGAACATGTGTTTAAATATATTTTCAATGAAAAACAGAATATGCTTCCCATGCTGATTGGGTATCTGGTTAATGCAGCATGTCTGGGATATGTTAAACATTATTTTAACGATAATTGAAACATTTCACACACATTTCCCTGCTCACCAGAAGTGGGTTATGGAGGCAAACTTTACACAGTGCATACAGCCTGAACAACAACATAAATAATATGACAATAGGGCAAGACATCCCTTTTTCTTATCACATCTAAGACATAAGAGCAAAGAAAGAGACCTGCTGGATCAGACCAATGGCCCATCTAGTCCAGCATCCTGTCTCCTCTGGATGGTCAAAAAAAAAAAAAGAGCATAAAGGCTGAAGCCTTCCCCTAATGTTGCCTTCTGGCTTGGGGATTCAGAGGTTTAGTGCCTCTGAATGTGGAGGTTCCCCTCAGTCACCACGGCTAGTAGCCATTGATAGACTCTTCCTCCATGAATCTATCTAATCTCTTTTTAAAGCTGTCTGTGCCTGGGGCCATCATTACATCCTCTGGCAGAGAATTCCACATTTTAATCATTCTGTGTACAAACTAGCATTTCCTTTTCTCCATCCTGAACCTACTGCCCATCAGCTTCATTGGTTGTCCTCAAGTACTAATGTTTTGGGAGAGGGAGGAAAATGTTTTTGTCAGCTCTCTCCACCCTATGCTTAATTTTATAAACCTCTATCATATACCCCCTTAGTCATCTTTTTTCTAAACTTAAAAGTCAAGGATTCTTCAGCCTTCCCTCATAGGGAAGGTTCCTCCAACCCCCTAATCCTCTTGGTTGCTTTGTCCCTCTATGTGTCTAACAATTCTATATTTGATGACAATTTCTACTAATTTGCCTGAGATTCTAATATTTTCCAGTAGTTTCTGTTTCCACTCTGGATCACTTTTATACATTGGTGTCACATTTGCTATTCTCCAGTCTTGTGATACAGCAGCTGAATTTAGTGATAGGTTACATATATAGGTTAGTAGATAAATTATATCACCTCTGAGTTTCTTAAGAACTCTCAGGTGTATGCCATCAGGACCTGGAGACTTTTTAAAATTTCCCCAGTGGGTTTAAAAAAAAAATCCCCAGTGGGTATAGAATTTAATTTCTGGTCACCTCAGTTTGCCTCAGTTCTTCAGACTCCCTTTCTGAAAATACTGGCTGTGGCATGGGTACATGCCCCACACTTTCCACAATAAATACCAAAGGAAAAAAGTCATTGAGCTTCTCTGCAATCACTCCATCTTCCTTTAGCAGTCACTTTATCCTTTTGTCATCCAAAGATCCCACTGCTTCTCTAGCTAGTTTCCTGCTTCTGATATATTTTTACATTTTTTTTTTATTTTTTGTCTTGATGCTTTTAGCAACCCACTCCTCAAAATCTCATTTTACATGCTTAATTTTTGGCTTACATTTCTTTTGCCACAGCCTGTGGTCCTTCCTGTTCAATTTGTTGGGTGACCTTCCACTTTTTAGAAGAAGCCTGTTTACTTTTTAATAGTTTCTTTGACTTGTGTTGTTACCCACACAGGCCTTCTTTTAGACTTGGCAGTGCCATTCCTAACCTGTGGAATGCATTCCATTTGGGCTTCAATTAGTGTGGTTGTAAATCACTTCCAAACATCCTCTGGGTATTTGACTCCCTTGTGTTTCCCTTTCAGCTTCCTTTTTACTATTCCCCTCATTTTTGCAAGGTTTCCTTTTTTGAAATCAAATATTACCATTTTGGACATTAGGGATAACTTTCCATTGACCCGAATGCTAAATTTAATAGCATTGTGGTCACTGTTCTCAGTTGGTGTCACAACCTCTACTTATCTCACCAGGTCTTGAGATCCATTCCAAACCCATCTGGTTGGTTGTGTGTGACCAGCTATGCACAGTCGCTTATGATGTCTCGGGATCTCATTTCTACAGCATGATTAAAGCACAAGTTTCCACAATTCATGTGAGGGTAGTTGATGTCTCCCAGTACAATAACATTATCTACTTCAATTACCTCTCTTATTTCCTTCTCTAACACAAGATCAGCCTCAAGGGTTTGATCAGGTGGGCAATAGTATGCTACCACTTTTAAGTAACCCTTAGGGTTCAATATTTCCACCCATATTGCTTTGTGACAGTTCACTTTGTGGCAGAAAGCAGGAGTGTTCTTCACACACACACACACACACCCTAGCCTGGGCCTGTCTCAGGCTGCCAAAGAAAGCCCTGTTAAACAGCTGAGCCACAGAAGAAGGTTGCTCTGTGCAGATCAGCTGCTTAAAGAGGCTTTCTTAGGCAGCCCCTTAAACTGCTGATCCGTGTGTGACTCAGCTTTTAAAAGAATTTTTCTTGGGTTCAGTTCTGAGCCATTTAAAACAAACATATGAGCAGTATTCTACCACTCAGCTGTTTCCACCACTCAGCTGGGAGCCATTTAAATCACTGTTTTCTGCTCCCCATGTAAAGCTGTGGTGAACAGAAAGCAGTGGTTTAAATGGTTGGAGCTATTTAAACCTCTTAAATGACTTGGAGCTATTTAAACCTCTGCTTCTGAGATGTTTCTGAGATACCTACAATATCTAAATTGTCATTGAACACCAACTCCCTCATCCTGGCTAAGAGACTTCTGACATTGGCATATAGACTCCTACAATGTGTTTAACTCTCCAGTCCTCCTCACCTCCCTTGCCCCCTTAGTCACCATACATTAACCTTAGTTACTATCATGCCTTCACTCCCAAGTTCTATTACACTCCTGTCAATATTACTGACTTGTCCTGAATCAGAGGTTCCCCAGCTCCTGTTGGTTTTCCCTCCAGGATTAGTTTAAAAGCTGCTCTGACACTCTCTCTATGTCTCTCTGTCTGTCTGTCTGTCTATCTATCTATATTGATTTCATGTATATATTTTTGTTGTACATCAGCTAGAGTTCGGCATTGTTCAGGATGAGGCGATTCATAAATTTAATGAACAACAACAACAATAACAACCTTAGTTCATAGTTTGTTTCATGTCTGACCTGTGAGTTTCATAGGCAGCTTAACAATAGTTTATTTCAAAGGAGAGATACGAAGGCCTAACTGTAGTACTCCCAAAGAGACAGAATCAGAACAAGAGACCATTCAGAATATATAATTAGGATGATAGAATAATCTCCTGGACCAGGCAAGCCTTTATGCTCCCCCTTCCCAATAGTGTCTGAAGCAAGAACTTCCAAATATCCATGTGAAAGATGCCAGGAGTGTAAAGCAAGCCTGTTCGCCAAAGCCAATGAGCCTCAGCTCCCAACTCACTGTCTCTTCTATATCTATAGTCTATGGCAGGGGTCCCGGTCCGCAGCCTGTTTGCAACTGAGCTGCATAGCCCCACCATCCTGCCCCCACCCACGCAGCCTCACCCCCCCCCCGTGGTGCCTCCTCCCCCCCCCCCCCGTTTTCACCATTTTAAGGCCTGGGGAGGGGCAATGAAGTGCCTCCTAGACCAACCCCCCCCCCCCCCCGATCAGCTGACTGGTGGGGAAAACCACAGCAGCAGCACCAACAACCTGCTGCATCGAATTACCCAGAATAGTTTTATTTAAGTAGAGTTACTTTTCAAGTTTTTTTGAGTGAGCATTTTGTTAGTAAAATTCAGAAGGCTTTTGATCTAGTTAGAGAGGAGGTTTAGGACTGGCTTGCTCCCAAATTAAACATTTAAGTGATATAGAGAGCATTTTGCCCTAAAAATTCAGAAGGCTTTTGCATCTGATTAGAACGGGAGTTCAAGAATAATACTTTACTTTTTTATTTTTATTTTTTGGCTTGCTCTGAATATAAATGTAATGCAGACAGCATTTGGCCATCAAAATCCAGAAGGCTTTTGAATTTGGTTAGAGAAGAGGTTCACAAATGGCTGGCTCTTAATATAAATATAATGTAGAGAGCATTTTGTTTGAGAACGGCTGATCAATGTCAGCCAAAAGAGGCCGCTTGACCTTAACTAGGGCCAGGGCCTTTTCAGCTCTAGCTCTGACCTGGTGGAGTGAGCTACCTGTAGAGATCACGGTCCTGTGGAACATACTGCAGTTCCACAGGGCTTGTAAAACAGAGTTCTTCCACCAGGCTGCAGATGTCTGATACGATTGGGCCCTCCTGCTGCAAATGTCCCAGGCCTGTTGTTAAACTGTTCATTTGAGTTATATGAATTTGAGTATTGGAATGTTGCTGAGCAGACCTAGGAAGATACTGTCGTCTTGTTGTTTCAATCAATTGTACATTGTTTAACTGAGAAAATGTATGGTTTTAATGATATATTATGTATTCGTGTTGTACCCATCCTGAGCCTGCTTTGGCAAGATAGGCAGAATAAAAATCCCATAAATAAATAAATAAAAATTCCACTTTTCTCCTCAATGGGGACTCAAAGCGGCTTCCAGCATAGTTCTCCCTTCCTCTATTTTACCTTCACAACAACCCTGCGAGGTGGAGTTAGGTCCAAAGAGAGTGACTGGTCACAGGTCACCTAGTGAGCTTCCATGGCAGAGTGGGGATTTGAACTTGGGCTTCCCAGATCTTAATCTCCCATGCTAGTTTCATGTTATGTCTGCCTTCATTCTAGGCTCATATTAAATTTCTGAATGGTTGGCCCATTTTTCACAGGTCCTGAAAATGTTCATTTTAGGAATAGTAATACCTGTCTGGGAGAGAAGGTTCACAGTACTGAAATAAGGTTGTTGTTGTTATTGTTGTTTTTAATTACAGTACTGAAACAAGGTTTAAAAAATTCTGCATCCAGAAAAAAATGAAGCACTTTAAGGCACTATTTAAATGAAAGGCGTATGCACATGTTTAATGGTTACCACCAATGCTCCCTCTAAGCTGTAAGGTCTTGTGAACAAAAATTCTACTTCATGAGCTATCGGCATTAAAGTTGTGAGCTCCTGCATTAATTAGTTTGCTCCAGGGCCATTTTTCCTGAGCAAAAACAAAAATATGTGAGCTGGAGGCTAAAAAGCTGTGAGCTAGCTCACACTAACTCAGTTTAGAGGGAACACTGGTTACCACTGCAATCCATTAGGACTTAGCAAAGCAGGATTGCATCCACCATTATTGAAATACTAGCCTAATCTCTGAAGCAGAAAATGGACATATCTCAGAATTTAGCCCACAGCTTTTAGGGTGGGAAGGATAAAGCCAGGGTGAGTTTACTTCTAGCTCTCAAAGTATAGTCTTCATTTTATGGTAAAACTAAAATATCACCAGCCAAGACCTTGATTTATACATCTTCTTGTTTGGCTTGAAAACTTTCTTTTAAAAAATGTTCCATGTAGACCCAGCTTGCCCTTGCAGTTTTATGACCAAAGTTTAAAGTTAGCAGGTTACAAATTTGAGCAAACTACACTTCAACAGTAAACAAGCAAAAGTGACCATGCTGGTGTTGGGTTCCCAATAAATATCAAACCTGACGTAGACTGAATCCCCCCCCCTCCCTTCTTGGACTACCGGGTGCTATTTGCATTCCAGTAATCAAATTTTGCTATTTTTTAACATGACTTGAATAGCTTCATGTTATACCCTAGCCTTCAACCACAGCACTTATTGTGTGCACTATTAAATGGCATGGTCAGAGACTGAAGCCTGATTCGTCTGGCTGTAACCGTGTCTTAAATAAACAGGACAATCCAGCTTGGTGTATTTATTTTTCATAATCTGAGGCAGGGGTAGAGTGGGAAGCTAATTTTACAGAAAGAATACTCCTGGCATAATTTCCCTTCTAAATAGTTTTACTGCCACTGATGTACTCAAAGGTATACTTTGTATCTGAATAACAACCAGACATGTGTCTACCGAGCAGAGGGAAAGGGGGAAAGGTTCCACATTAAGAGTGTAAGAGCTGCCAAGCAGGAGTTATTTTGCTGTAACCATACACATTCAGCAAAAAAGTAGAAGAATGCTATATACTCAGAGATGCCAAACCTTCTCAAAATGAAACATCCCTGCTACACCACCACCCCCTGCACCCCTGTACCCTGGTTTCAGCTGAGGTGGACTAAAAATTAGAAGAGCTTGTAAAGATTATCTAGGGATAATTCAAAACAATGTGAAATGTCCCCATTTGACAAATTCCCACATGTCATCTCACTAAAACCCCAGGAGGCACACAGTCATTTTACCACATCATTTCTAATCATGCTGACAGGGCATAATAATAAAAAAAAATGCCTCAGTCTTTGCCGTATGTTTCAGCTTTTAAGAAATGATATGCTTAAGGATGCTGCTGTCTAGGGGGAGGCAGAGAGTTTATCCGGAGAATCTGCCTGAAGTGATGCCTAACATCTTTGGAATAGAAGATCCAAATGGATCCCTCAGGAAGAAAAGCCTGTGGGGAAAGGCAATGCTCCCTGAGAGATATGAAATGGTGTAGAGAAGAACTGCCTTTCAACCTGTGCAGGGGTGCTGGATTGAAAAGAAACTGACATGTGAGCAACTTGAATAACTGTGTCAGATCTTTACCAGTACTTGATTAAACTCTAAACCTCTGTAATGTATTAAATTAATGATTCCTTCTGCTATTATGGTGCTTCTTTTCTTTTCCATTATTATTCCTGTTACCTGAAGAAAGGTTGCTTGAAATAAGAAAAAAGACATTTTCTACTTGGCCCCAGCGAAAAGAGAATCGAGTTGAGGAGAACCAAAGGACCAAAGAGACTTATTTTCCATTAAAAACCAACATTACATCAGGGAGTATCTGTCCTCTTGACTTTGTGTGTGTGAAGTGCCATCAAGTTGCAGCTGGCTTATGGTGACTCCACAGGGTAATCAAGGCAGATGATTAAGCAGAAATGGTTTGCCACTGTCTTCCTCTTCAGTATTGCTCTTTGGTCTCCCATCCAAGTACAAACCCTGTTCTGCTTCTCAGATATGGTTAGATTGGGCTATACTATACCATTCCATACCCCCCTCTCAACTTTAGAAAATGTCTATTTGTGCTAACACTAATCCTGTGAGTAGTTAAAACTTTGTTATCCCTTTTCCTAAATTTGAACAAAAGTCTCATTTAGGAATTAAAGGTCATGCTTGTGAGTAGACCTTTGGCCACCAGTAGGCACCTGGTTTATCTTGCTTCTTACTTGAAGGGGTCAGGTCCAAAAGATAATTTTCACTTTCTGATATTGGTATTTTCCCTCCATCATTGTCAAATCTGTTGCAGGAGGGAAGAACTAACTATGATGGCTAGGACTATAATAAACTATTTCTACAGCCAAGGCAATTTGCTCCTCTTCCCCAGGAATGAGCAATCTGGGAAGTTAAAGATCACTTAGAGCTTTGAAAGATACTGCTGAAGAAATGTCAAGTTCTTGCTGCTCAAACAGACCACTTTCCACAGAAGCTGTTATGCAAAAGTCCTACTGACTACTGCTATTGATTGCAGGGATGTGTCTGAATTTTCTTCCAAAAGAATTTTCTCCCAGAATTTGTCCAGGATTTGCCCAGATTCATATGCCTTCTGCTTATAAAAACTACTCCAATTATATACATTGCTTCATTGTTTATAATGCAGGACAAGAGAGGGGGGGCAGAAATAGAGGTTTCCTCAACCACGGCCCAGCATTTAGTCTAGGACCCCTCCCTTTCTTTTCGACATAAGAAGGTCTCTGAAGGAAAGATCTCTCAAAATCAGCCTGGCTTGCACTTTAATGATTGTTGAACATATTGAGCGTTTTCGCACTGACCTTTTACTGGCACGACCACCCTCTTCACACCGGAGGATCTGCCCGGATTTCGCACAAGAAGCGCCGGCGCACCCAAAAGAGCCGGCTACTTCCGTCGCAAAACCCGCTCAAACGGAAACCGCCAAGAAGCAGGAAAACGTTTGAGCGGGTTTCGCGACGGAAGTAGCCGGCTCTTTTTGGTGCGCCGGCGCTTCTTGTGCGAAATCCGGGCAGATCCTCCGGAGTGAAGAGGGTGGTCGCGCCAGTAAAAGGTCAGTGAGAAAACGGCCATTGTATTTACTCTGCATGACAGTGGCTCTTTAGGACCACAGTTCAGGCAGAAAATGATATTCAGCTGGAGAAGGTAGAGAGGAAATCTATATATAAATCTATATATAAAGCATGCACCAAGTTACTAAGTCATGTCCTCTCCTTCAAGAGTTCATCAAAAGAACTTCATTATGAAAAGCCAAGTTGCGTTTGGCCAGATGTGCATGCGGATGCTCATTCTCACAGTTATTGCAAGAGACAACAAATTATTTAAAATAAGGGACAGATCTAAGGGACTCTCTAACCATCTTTTGACACATTTTGCCATGAAAATGAGGGGAGGTTATTGATTCACAGGCTTGTTTGCTCATTTTAGTCAAATGTCCCAAATAGGAGTGTACACAAACATTTTGTTGGTATTTTTCAGGTTCAAGTATACCCAGGGCCAGCTTGCCCACTATGCAAACTAGGTAGTTGCCTAGGGTGCTGAGAGGCCAGGGATGCCAAATTGGGCTCCCCACCCCTCTGGTGCCCTAGACAACTGGATAGTTTGCCTCCCTCCCCCCACTGATGCTGCTGTGGCCACCGCCAACCCCCTCCATCCCACTGCTGCCTCTTCCGGCCTGCTGCTACCTGCTGCCACCGACGTGCTCCACTTGCTCCCCCCCAAAGCTTGCTGCAACTAAATCTGTGCCCTAACAGCTTCTCCCAGCCTGCACCTGTGTGTTTCGTTAAAAGACAGATGGAGAGAGCGAAAGGAGGAGGGAGATACCTCCTCCATCTGTCTTTTAATGCAGGCGCAGACTGGGAGAAGCCAGTAGCGCTCTATTTTAGTTGTGGTGAGCTTGGGGAGGTGAAGGGCCACAGCAGGGTACAATGCCATAGAGCCCACCCTTCAAAGCAGCGGAGCGTGGTGGTGAGGGGGAAGGTAGAGCACGCCAGGGGGAGCGGTGGTGGTGGGGGCAAGCAAAGCACACCAGGGGATGCTGAGGAGGTGAATGGAGCACACCGGGGATGCCTGGGAGGGCAAGCAGAATGCACCAGGGGGTACCTGCCTAGGGCACTATTCGCCCTAGAGCTGGTACTGAGTATACCAAACCAGAATTGGTATTGCCAATTTTGGCATTGCTGAATTTATTTGGCTACATATCTTACCTTCCCTCCTTGAGTCAAACCACAGTGACAGCATGCCTCAACAATGGAAGAGAACACAGTTAAAGATACTTTAATTTTAATTGGGAGAAAATCAATGTGAGGAAACAGAAGATGGTAAGAAAATAAAAGAGAAAGGGTTCAATTCACACACACAATCAAGCCCAGTATTTTTAAGTTGAAAGAATGTGTCTGCAAAATCCAGTAGAACTCTAGCAAGAACTAGCATAAGACAGGTTAGTGCACTTCTCAGGGGTGGAGTTCTAGCAGGAGCTCCTTTGCATATTAGGCCACACACCCCTGATGTAGCCAATCCTCCAAGAGCTTACAAGGCTCTTTTTTATTGGATTGGCTACATCAGGGGTGTGTGACCTAGTATGCAAAGAAGCTCCTGCTAGAATTTCACCCCTGGCACTTCTATATAATCCAGTGGAAATGGGAAGTGCTACAGAATTACAGATAGCAAACAGATATTGTAGTGAAGTCTGCTGGGCTGTTTTAGAAAGATGCTTCATGCCATCCAATATTCATCTATATGTAACTTGTTATTACATAACTTCCTAGATTCTTCCTAACATTAGTTTTAGTCAATTCTTTATTATTACCTCTTGTTCTTAAATCTTTGTACACTGAAAAAGAGAATAATGACTCAAGAACAGTGTCTGAGGACAGTGTCTGAGGGTTGGTGGGTACTTGTAGCCTGCTGGAGAATTGCTTCTGTTTGGTTACTTTGTCTGGTTTGTTGCTGATTCAGGAGGTTCTGTTTGCCTGCAGCTGATTGCTAGCCCGAACCTCTGCTGCTGCTGTTGAGAGGTAGGGGCTGTGAGCCTTTGAACAATAAGGCTCCTCCCTATCAGAGGAAGGAGCCTTTGGTGCAAGCCAAAGAGTTCTTGCTTGTGGCTCTTAGCCTGGGCCAGACTGCAAATTCTGTAAGAAGCTTATTTATTTATTAAATTTATATCCTGGTCCCGCTCCCCTGAATGGGACTTGGGGTGGCTAACAGCATTTAAAATACACCAATAAAAACAATACAAAGATATAATAAATAATCTTTAAAATATAATCTGGTTAAAAATCTATCCTCATTAAAATCTATCCACTATCAAGCAGGGTAGGAAGCAACACAGTTGAAGTATACAAGCTGCCTGGTGGATCACCATCACCCAAAGGCCACCTGAAAAAGAGCAGCCTTCCAGTCTCTGCAGAATTTAGGGAAGTCCTGCAAGGCACACACCTCATCAGGCAGCTGGTTCCACAGGACAGGGGCCTATGACCACTTGTAGCTTCCAAAATGTTTTCAAAGGAAACCCTGCATAGAGCACACTACGGTAGTCCAGTCTCAAAGTGACTGTTGAGTCAATTATCATGGTGAGGTTCTCCTGGGACAGATAGAGTGCTAGTTGGTGAGCCTAGTGTAGATAGTAAGACACCATCTTTGTTATCAAGGAAACATGTTTGTCCAAGGAAAGCAAAGAATTGAACCATACTCCCAAATTTTTGACCAAGTCAACTGTAGAAAGATGGACCCCATCAAGGGTCAGTAGAAGTGGCCACTCCAGTGGTCCAGGCTTCCCAAGATGCACAATCTCTGTCCTAGATGGATTTAACTTCAACCATTTCTCACCTAGCTGTTCTACCACCACATACAGGAATTCTAGCTACCAGTTGTTCCTTAAATAAGAGAACATATTTTGAGTCCAGTGGCACCTTTAAGACCAACAAAAGTTTGTTCAAGGTATGAACTTTTGTTTGCAAGCACACTTCTTCAGATACACAGAAATGGAAGAAAAGCTAATATCTTGTACATGAAAGCTAATATCTTGAATAAACTTTCGTTGGTTTTAAAGGTGCCACTGGTCACAAAAATTGTTCTACTGCTTCAAACCAACACAGCTGTCCACCTGGATCGATCCTTAAATTAGGTGAAACTCCATTCCAAGCCTCCTTACAGTCTCAACCAGAGGGCACATGTAGATGTTAAATAACATTGGGGAGAGAAATTTTTTACATTCCTACCCAAGTTACAGCTTTTGGCTTCAGTAGACATTAAGTCAGGCATTTAAGTTCCAGGTTACATCAACACACGAAGGACATTCTAGAGTGAAGGAATCCACTAAGAAGGTGAAGATAAATGTTCAAGGCCCATTTCCAGTCACCTTCAGGGAGAGCACCATGTTTATTTTCCTCCCTGAGGACAAGATGGACTTCACTTGTCAGAAGTGTCAATTGATAGGGCTCATAGAAGAGAAGTTTCAGAGCCTGGAGAGGACTGCTACCCTTTATGAGATCATAGAAGGAGAGGATTTCATTAACTGAAGCCATGTGTGCTTGCATAAAGATGGGGAAACTGGTCAAATGGACAGTGGTTGAATTCCCTAATGAACTTCCTCTGAATGCTACAGCATGTACCTGAAGGCATCAAGCAAAATGGCACTCAGCACCACTGGAACTCAGGAATTGATTTCAGGCACTTGTGAATGTGACTAAAAAGGAAACACTGGCAAAGGAAGTCCCACCAGGACAAGAAAGACAGAGTGATGAGGGTATAGGGATACAAAAAATGGCATTGGAAGGATAAGGAAAATGCTGGAAGGGAAAGGAACAAATGAAGGGTGGGCTGCCCTAAAATGAGAGCTCTGTTAAGCTCAAACCGTCACTATTCCAAGAAAATGGAAATATGGTAGAGGATTCAAGAAACCATTGTGGATAAACAGGCAATTCTATGGTGAGCCAAGGAAGAAAAGGCAAACGTTAAAGAAATGGAAACAAGAACATACCTCTAAAGAACGGTATCTGAGGGTTACTAGGCTCTGTAAGTCAGCCATCAGAGAGGCCAAAGTTCAGAGTGAGCTGAGGTTAGCTAGGTAGGCTTGCTGCAACAAGAGAAGCTTCTTCAGTTATATGAAAAACACAAAATGAAAGAGGTGGTAGGCCCACTATTGGGTGAAAATGGAGAAACTCTAACAGAGGACAGAGAGAAAGCAGGAAGGCTCAGTCTCTCATTTGCTTCAGTTTTTCCCCCTGAAGAAAAGAACAGGCTTTTGCAGAGATGGTAGTAAGCAAGGCTGCTAGTTGCCATGAGCAAAGAGGTTGTTGAGAGGTACTTGGCTTCATTGGATGAGTACAGACCCCACAAGACATATTGTGTGCACCTGAAAATACTCAAAGATCTTTCTAGAGCAGGGGTGTCAAACATGCGTCCTGGGGGCCGGATCAGGCCCTCAGAAGGCTCCTATCAGGCCTGCAAGCAAGTCTGCTTTCTTCTCCATCTCTCTTGCTTCCTTCTGTGTGACAGTTTGCTTTGCTCTATCACACAGGAGCTACAGAGCAAAGCCTCTATTTTCTCCACTGGCTGAGGCTCCTCTCTTGGGGAGGAAGGGGGGGATAGGGAGAGCTGGCTTTGCCAGGCTCTCTCAATCACACAGCAGAGCTGCTGAGCCAAGCCTCTTTTCCATCTATTGGCTGAGGCTCTGTCCCCTCCTCATCCCCTGGCGAGGGAAGAAAAGAGCCAGAGCTTCCTTTGACCAGTTCCCTCAATCACACAGGAGAGATACAAAATCTTTAAATTGTGTTTGTGCCCTTTATAAAAATTTTATCTTCGCTACTTGGCATTACATTTTATGACACACATGGTCCGGCCCAACAAAGTCTCATTTATGTCAGATCCAACCTTCATAACAAATGAGTTTGACACCCCTGGAATCTAGAGAGCTTGCAGAGCCTTTGTCCATCATCTTCAAGACCTCTTGGAGGATGGGGGATGTGGCCTAAGAGTGGAGGAGGGAAAATGTCATTTCAATCTTTTTAAAAGGGAGGCAAGATGACCCAGTAAAATTCAGATCAATCATTCTGACCTCTGTCCCAGGGAAGATACTGGAGCAAATTCCAAAGGGGTCAATCTGCAAACATGAAGGATAACTTGGTGATATGGGGAAGTCAGAATGGACTTGACCCCAACAAGTCCTACCAAACCAATCTAGTTTTCTTCTTTGAATGATGAGTTTACTGGATTGTGGGAACATTGTTGTTTATCTGGATTTTAGGAAAGCTTTTGACAGGGTTCCCCATGATGTTCTGATGGGTACATTGGAGGACTGTGGACTGGACTCTATGATAGTTACGTGGGTAGGGAACTGGTTGGAGAACCATTCCCATGAAGCAGTTGTCAATGGCATTCCATCTAATTGAGAGAGGTATCCAGTGGGGTAGTACAGGGCTCTATTCTGAGCTCAGTACTTTTCAATATTTTTATAAATCATCTGGATGAGAGAGTGGAGGGAGTACTCATGAAATCTGCAGATGACACCAAATTGGGAGAAGTAGCAAACACACCAGAAGATACAGAATTCAATTAGATGTGAACACATAGGGAAAGTGGGCAGATGTGAATAAGATGCAGTCCAACAAGGATAAGTCAGAATTCTACATCTGGGTAACTGAAATGAGATGCACACATACTGAATGGGGGACACACTTCATTGTAGAAATGTATGTGAACAAGATATTGGGGTATTGGTGGTCTGTAAGCTAAATATGAGCATTCAGTGTGATGCTGTGACAAAAAAGGCTAATACAGTCCTGGGATGTATCAACAGAGGCATAACATCAAAATCACAAGATCTCATAGTCCTACTGTACACTGCATTGGTCAGAAAACACCTAGGGCGTTTTCGCACTCACCTTCAAGTGGTGCGACCACCCTCCTCACGCCGGCGGATCTGCAGGGATTTCGCACCAGAAGCGCCGGCGCACCCAAAAGAGCCGGCGACTTCCGTCGCGAAACCAGCTCAAACGTTTTCCTGCTTCTTGGCGGTTTCCGTTTGAGCTGGTTTCGCGACGGAAGTCGCCGGCTCTTTTGGGTGCGCTGGCGCTTCTGGTGCGAAATCCCTGCAGATCCGCCGGCGTGAGGAGGGTGGTCGCACCACTTGAAGGTCAGTGCGAAAATGCCCCTAGAGTACTGTGCACAGTTCTGGAGACTCCACTTTAAGAAGGATGTGGATAGAATGGAGAGGGTGCAGAGGAGAGTGATGAAGATGATCACGGCTTGGAAACCAACCCCTATGAAGAAAGGCTGAGGGACTTGGAAAAGTTCAGTCTGAAGACAAGTAGACTGAAGGCAGGGGGCATGACTGCTCTCTTTGAAAGGTTGTCAGAAAAGGAAAGGAAGCTGTGCCTGATGGTAGCAGAGATTAGGACTCACAATAATGGGTTTAAACTGAGGGTGGAAAGTTACCAGTTGGATATTAGGATTTATTTTTTTTTTACAGCAAGAGTAGTTCAGCAATGGAATCAGCTACCTAAGGAGCTGGTAAGCTCCACTTCACTGGCAGTTTTCATGTAGTGGCTGGATGAACATTTGTCAGGGATGTTTTGGGCTGATCCTACATTGAGCAGAGGGTTGGACTAGATGGCTTGTATGGTCTCTTCCAACTCTTTGATTCTATGAAATGGATCTGAAGTCTTATCCTAGATAACTTAACCACTCCCCCTTTTTAATTTCCAAAAGAGGTAAGATCTATGTGCTTTCCTATTCAGCCACTTTATTCTTGGCAAGATATATAAAAAGGCTGTGCTTGAGCAATGTAAGCATTTCTTCCTGGAGGCACAATACCCAGACAGAAGGAAAAGTAAATCAAGAAGACAAAATAAACACTTTTCTCATGAAGACTTTAAGCCAAGTGAAACTTCCAATTAATGTCCCAGAGACCAGTTGCTTTAAGTATTTGAAATAGTCTTCATGTAATGCATGTAACACATACACACACACTCTTTGACTCTTTGACTCCCTGCCTAGAAGTCTCTAATAATTATCATTCAAAAACTGTCACATACATAGTTATTAAGGCACTCTCTTCAATTTTGATTTGGCAAGATCTGCACAATACGGCTCTACCAGACAGCAGCCCTTGTGGCTGCTTTAGGATGGATGGCCCCTTTTCCCCTCATGGAAGAAGCAAGAGACTATTGGGCAATTCCCACCCATTGGGCTATTTGAAGGGGCAGAGGCTGTGGTTTAGCTGTTCTGCCTGCCTCCCTTAATGACAGTCTTCACATCTTTGTCAGATAGTGTGGTGGTGCTTCCGGGATCTTGTATGTTGGCTTGAGGTCACCTGACTTGAACTTTGTCAGAGTGACTGGGCAGTTTGGAAGTTGCATAAAAGATGGAACGAGACCTTTTCTCTACTTGAGGATGTAAATTCAAATAGATTCTACTTGAAGCATCATCTTTTAGTCCTTCTTATTTCTTTCTCTCCTTTTGTGCTAACCACTTGGGGAGGGCAGTCTTGAGGGTCTTTAAGTGGGGGACTGCCCCCAAGTGGAATGCAGGGATGGGAAAGGTTTGACTTAAGATGTTATTGGGGGAGTATCTGTATCCACCACCCTTGGGTGTCACCTGCATTTTTGGCATGGTCAGCCATTTTGTCGGGAGGTCATTTCAGAAACATCTCTTAGTTGGCCTGTTTCTGGGGTTATGGTGTCAGGAAAAGGGAAGGACCCTGCCAAGGGCAAACAGCCTGCCACCACCTAAGTAAGTTTGATGACTTACTCTTTGTTGGATGAAAACAAAGTGGCTCAGGAAAGGCGCTTAATATTGGAGGCAAGCAAAATTGGAGTGCATTGTGGCTTCAAGAACACTAGGGGGATTGCAGTGGCCAGTGGCAGGGTGGAGATCCTGTGACAAGGAGAGCTGCTTCCTCTTGGTTTAATGATGACATTGTGGCTCATATTTCCACCTTGGAATGCAGGTCCAGTTCACCTCCCCATGGCGGAAATGATGATGTGATGTCAGGGCAGGCCAAATCAATTCAGGCAGGCATAGGAGACCAGGGTTGTGCAGCTGAGATGGAGGCTGTGGTGGCAGCAGACAAAGGAGATGAGCTCACTTTTATACAACATGGGATGCTGTGGACATAGGGTCAGGCAGCTGCCTCAGGGTCTTTACCTGTGGCTCAATTGCTGCTTTACTGCCAATGGGGGACAGGACAGTCACCTTTCCAGGGTTCGTGGAGTGACATGCAGGGTATGTCTTTCCCATGGCAGGTTTCTTTGTGAGGCAGAAGGGGTTACCCCATGCTGGCTGGAGTCCCTTAAGGGTTTGTTGCTTTTAATTCCCTGCCCTGTGTCAAGGTAAGCATGCCCCTTGAGATTCACTTAATGGTACTACCTGTGAAAAGATTATAAAGGGGGAGTTTGTGGGTGTATTCATACTTCTCTTCAGGGACATTGAGAAGGATAAAGATCACCTTGATGATAGGGATAAGAAGAGGCTTAAGAGGAGGAGAGCTGATTGCATGTAGGCTAATTGGTTGCTGGACTTTTTGATTTTTGTGAGGGTGATTGTTTGGTCCCAGCTGGTGCAGATGGCCTCCCTTTTTCGGTAAAAGGTAAAGGTAGTACCCTCTGCAAGCACCAGTCATTTCTGACTCTGGGCTGACATCACTACATGGATATCATTTATAGGGTGTGTACTGAGTTTTCTGGGGCATTTCTGAGTTTTCTGGATTTTATCTGCATTACAATGAAGAGTTCCAAATGACGGCTACGGTCAATCCATCTTTTCCTTGGGATCATGTGCACCAGTAGAAATGGCTTCAGCTGATGGCCCCTGCTTGGCCCTCTACTGGAGATTATTCAGATAGTGGCTACATTGTGCACAATGGTCCCAGCTTCTCGACCCTCATTGCTGTGTTGGGAGTTTGCTTCCCAAGGGGCTTGCTCATGTAAAATTCAGCTTGAGCATCCATTGTGCAGGGGATCTCACACCTTCACTGCCAGTTCCAGGGCAAAGCCCCAGTGATCTGGTAAACCTACCAGAGGAAGTGGGGACTCCTCCCAGCTGGCTAGAAAATGGACACAGTCCACTAAAGCCACTTAGGATATGGTTGGTTTCATATCTTAATTATGTAGATAGTTTGTATCTGTTGGCTGGTTTCACTTAAAATTTCCTAGGGAATTTTTAATGTCCAACAATCTTCAATCAATGTTGGGGAAGGAGCATTCAGTTAGGAGAAGGCTAAAGAGTGTCATAAGTGTAGGGTCGATTTTCATCCCTCCAATTCCCAGTTTGAGAGTATTGTGCTAGGAGTTGTTCCCAAAAAGGCAGAGGGAGATGCATCACCTGTCCTTTCCATGAGGTGCTTCAGTGAACAATGCCATTCCTGACCACCTCTGTTCTGTATGTTACACTTCATTTGATAAGGCTATGAGGATAGTTCATAGGTGTGGGGTGGCAGCTGAGATGGCTAAATGTGACATTAGCATTTTACTTGTTGCCAGTTAACTCCAATGACTTTAAGCTCCTGGGGTTTACCTTTGATGGCCAGTTCCATATGGAACTGTGCAGCTTTTGAGCAACTCTTTCCTGGAATGGGCTTTATGATGTAAAGCCAGCCTTGCCACCATGGTTCACTATCTTGACAATTTTCTTTTTGTGGGACCCACAGGTTCAGGCCATTGTGCCCATTTATTACGGTGTTCTACTGAGATAGCAGAGGAGCTAGGGGTCCCCTCAGCTCATGAAAAGACAGAGTGCTCTTTACCTGTTTTGACCTTTTGGGGCATCAAACTTGATACAATCCAACAGACATCGAAGTTACCTCCAGTAAAGTTAGTGGAGTTGTGGTTTTGTTTAGCCGCCTTTCAGTCTAGAAGGAAAGTCACCTCAGTGGCCCCCAGCTGTGCTTTGCTTTGCCATTTGTGCAATGCTATGGCAGGGTTGTGCAGCACACATTACAGGCTTTGAATTAACAAGGGGATGCTGGAGAATTTACAGGTTTATAGAGTGTGTACTGAGTTTTCTGGTGTGTACTGAGACATAATTATTTAGTGGGCTGTCCTTCTGGTGCAACGACCTAAGGCTGGAGGCTGAGCTGCAGATTAACTCAGATGTAGCTGGCTTCACTGAATTTGGAGTTTATTCCATAATCACTGGCGTGTGGAAGCATGGCACAATGATTGGGTCTCAGACACCACTTGTCGGGATGTTATATATATATATATATATATACACACACACACACCGCATTTTTCGCACCATAAGGCGCTCCGGACGATAGGACGCACCTTCCTCCTGGGGGGCGATCCGCTGCCTCTGCCTCCGATCCGGCGTTTCCCCCGCGCCTCCCTGCCTGGCTCCATCTTCTTCCAGCAAGCGCTGGGATCGCTCCACGTGGCCCCACTGCAAACCCAGCGCTTCGAGAGCGCCGGCTGCGGAGGGGGCAGCGTGCTTCCTCCTTGTGCCTGGCTTCAGCTGTGATGCTTAAAGCAAGCGCTGGGATCGGAGGGCACGATCCCAGCGCTTGCTTTAAGCATCAGAGGTGGAGCCAGGCAGACAGACAAGGAGGAAGCACGCTGCCCCCTCCGCAGCCGACGCTCGCGAAGCGCTGGGTTTGCGGTGGGGCCACGTGGAGTGATCCCAGCGCTTGCCTGAAGAAGATGGAGCCAGGCAGGGAGGCGCGGGGGAAGCGCCGGATCGGAGGCAGAGGCAGCAGATCGCCCCCCCCCCCCAGGAAGGTACGTACCTTTGCTCCATAAGGGGCACACACTTTCCCCCCCAAAAGTGCGTCTTATGGTCCGAAAAATATGGTATGTATATATATATATATAAAATTTCTCCCCATTTTAGTGGGTTTGGGGCAATCGGCCAACAGCACAGTGCATTTCCAGTGTGATAATATAGCTGCAGTTCTGGTTATTAATTATGTTACCTCCAGATGGGCTAGTGTGATGGGCTTGGTGTGGTCTTTCACTCTGTGTTGTCTCTTTTCTTGTCAAGCATGTATTGTTTCTCGTCAAGCATGTCTCTGGGGTTAATAATGGGGTGGCTGATGCTGTGTCTCATAAACAGATGGAGAGGTTCTGTCAGCTGGCTCCAGAGGGTGACTTACAACCAGTGAGGATGCCACTGGAGCTGTGGTAGCTTGGTGGGTCGAGGCTTGCAGGGCAATCAACTTAGCAATAGCACCAAGTAGTCAGAAAGCTTATGGCCATTGAGTTTGTCAAATTTGAGGTCTTTGGGGTGGAGGTAGGGCTTTGGTGTTCTTGGCCTGTCCTGGTGGACCATCTGACACAGTACTGTGTGATGTTACAATGTAAGGGTTCAGTGACCAGGTCCATCAGGGGTCAACTTGCTGCGCTAGCATTTAAGAGTAAAGCTCAGGGACTGAGTTCACCAGGGATATTCACCTTCACAAGATGCTGGAGAGCTGGTCCCAGGAATTAGGGGTATGTAGGGATGACCAGCAGCCCATCTCATGGTCTTGAAATGCCTTTATAGGGGGCGGAGACAAGTTTGCTACTTTGAATATGAAATTGCCTTTGGATAGGGGGGCTGAGATTACACTAGATTCTTTAATGAAAAAAAAAGACCTATGCCCTGTTTTGGCTCTTCACCAATACACAATACACCATGGGAAGGGAGATGGCTCCTTATTCCTCCATGCTGACAATACCAATTTTGGGCTGTGACTTCCAGAGCCTTAGCCAAGCTGGAGTTGGAGGGAGCCTCCTTCAGCATTCACTCTTTCCAGATTGGGGCAGCCTCTACGGCTGCAGCCACGGGCAACTCAGGCCCAACCATTCAGAAGATTGGGAGGTGGAGCTTGTCTGTTTATCAGTTGTACGTCTGACCTCTGATTCCTTTGTAGAGTTGTTGTTCACTATTTGATTCACTGTTTGTTGTGGTTGGTTTTAGGTTCCTTGGGGCACTGTTGGAGGCTGAGGATCCTGATCACAGGCAACAGCATGATCTTCTGGAAGGCCTATCAGGGAAAATTCCCAGAACACACCCCAACAGAAAGAAATTTCCAGAGGATAAAATATGACTTAACCTAGCCACTAATACTCTTTAGTACTTAGTCATAAAATAATAATCTCACCAGTTATGGAGAAAGAGAGCAGCAAAGTAGTCAATCAAAGGAACAGTCTACCTGGAAAACCCATCACTTTCAGCAAGTTTGCTTTCCTGATATGGGTAGATGGCTTATCTGGAAAAAAAGAGGAAATGAGGGAGACACGTGGTAGTTTCTCTCTGAATTTCTTTGAGCACACTTCACTCTTTTTATATTCTCTTCCATTTAGTTCCTGACAGGATCTTCCATGTAGATTTTGACAAAAATTCTCTACATAGTCATCTAAGCCTTACAGGAAAGCACCAAAGTCCCTCACAGGTTTCCCCTAGCCAAAAAATCCATCACTGCTGGGTCAGGTCATTCTAAAAGTTGTAACTGCTCCAAAGCCATCTTTGAATCTGATGCAACAATTGCCTATGTATCCTGTGTCCTGAGATAAGGCATTTTAGAACCAATTTCCTTGAAAGCCACCCATCTGTGTATCCACAGTTTTCCAAAAGATGTCCCTTTTGGGCTTTTCTGTCAGCTAAAATTGATGTTAAATAGATATATAGCATAAGGGTATATAGATGCATGGCATTGATATGTGTAGCACAGGATAACTCCTTGACTGCATACAGGTGTATAGCATAGAATATAGGTTCCCAAACTTATTTGGCCTACCACCTCCTTTTCAGAAAAAAAAAAATTACTCAGTGCCCCCCCCCCCCCAGAAATCTAACTTCAAGAAGTAGACAAAAAGATGCAATGACAAATTTGCACATAGTAAAGAAAGATGTTGTAAATAAGACGCTTTGAGGCTTGAAATTACAAAATTATTTTATAAAATTAACCATAGTAACATTCACATACACACATAAAATTAAGATAACAAAGGATAATAAAAATCATGAATAACATTAAAAATAATCCTAATGAGAAGGATGAACCTGGTGAGCCGCTATCAATTTATTAATGCTTGGCTCTATTTTTGTCAGCAGCATTCTTAAATCATTGAAATTAGCTATTTGCAGTCGGTTTCTTTTTTTAGTTAACAGATTTGTGACAACACTGAACCCACATTTCACTAAATATGTTGAAATAAATGCAATCAAATTGTTTGTATTATTTAGCTCATAATCCAGGATACATTGTAGGCATCTGCTTTTGCAGCCAGAACTGTTGGTAGCGGTCTTTGAATTTAAATTTAAATTCCTCTTTTGTTGTTACTTCTATAAGTTCTTGTAATTTTGGAGATTCCTCTGTGTTTGTACATGTAAAAGAGTTTAAAACCCAATTGGGTATGTTCATTTTAAGAATATCTTCAAATTGTTGATTAAAGTCAGAATGGAGAGCCTCCAAGTGCTGACAATAGGTAAGCAAGTCTTCATAATATTTTTCTACTGTTGATGAATTTGGAAACTAGCTGAATTTCCCTCATCCTAAATTTTGTTTGTACAGAAGAAGTTTTGCCACAAATACGAAACTAACACCTTGGTGCTGTAGATTTGTTTCATTAAATTTATTAAACAAGTCTGTCAAATAAATTGTCTTTAATTGGCTCATAAAGCATCATCTTTGTTTTCTAAGAACTCCAGCACTGAGTCAAAAAGTTTATAAAACTGATCCAGATAGGCGCCTTTTGGTAGCCAATGAATTTCTGTATGAAGCAGCAAGCAATTGAATTCTTAATTGTTTTCAATACAAAGTTGTTCAAACAATCTGCCATTCAATGAATTGCTTCTGATTTTGTTGTTTGCTTTAATGACATAATGACCTATGTAGGCATTCACTCAAATTTTTGACAACTAAATGTTGACAATGAATGACACAGTGTACAGCAAATACATTCAGAACCACTTTTTTTAAATATGCAAGAAACCCTCTGTAGCGCCCTATCATTGCTGGTGCACCATCAGTAGCAACTGACAAGTTATTACTCAGGTTTTAAAAAAAACTCTTCCAATGCATGAAATATCGATTCTCATTTAGTATCAGTTTAGTACAAATTTTTAGCAAATAATAATTCTTGGCATTTTTTTTCCTTCTTTTATGAATCACACGTATGCCAAAAGTAAGGCTTCATTCCCTGGCAGAGTTGATTCATCAAGCTGTATAGAGAACTGGGATGTTTTAAAATACTCTCATAATGAGTCTTCAACATCTTGAGCCATTTCATCAATTCTTCTTTGCACTGTATTATTGCTCAAAGATATTTTCTTGGTAATTACACACTGGCTTGTATAGCAAAGTGCATATTACCTCAATTATAGCCAGTAGAATAAGTTCCTCACCAATAGGATGCAGTTTTCTCAGTTTAGCAATTAGTAATGAAATGTTGCAAGATGCACACAGCCCATTGTCATCTTGTTGTGTGTATATACACACACACACACATATATATACACACTGTGGCTAATAGCCACTGATGGACCTCTGCTCCATATTTTTATCTAACTCCCTCTTGAAGGTGGCTATGCTTGTGGCTGACACCACCTCCTGTGGCAGTGAATTCCACATGTTAATCATCCTTTGGGTGAAGAAGTACTTCCTTTTATCCATTTTAACCTGTCTGCTCAGCAATTTCATTGAATGCCCATGAGTTCTTGTATTGTGAGAAAGGGAGAAAAGTACTTCTTTCTCTACTTTCTCCATTGATGCTATTGAAAATAGTTTTGCCAATGTCAGCTGTCTCAAAATGTTTTCTTTAAGTGCTTGAAAATAAGATAAATAATTATTTTTCTCATCACAGGAACTTTTATCAAATGTTTGCATAGTCTTGAAAGCTTCATAGCTTCATTTCATAAAACTTTTTGGCAAATCAGGCACATCAGTAGTTTGTAGGCGACTGAATAAAGCCATAGTTCAAATATTCAATACTATATTGTCTACATTTTTTCTTAGGTTCAACCATGATATTATCTGTTAAAAAAGTAAAAAATATGTGTTTATTTATAAAACAATCAATCAATTAATTAAATTACCAGAGGCAGGATGTGAGTTATAGTTCTTCCCACCACTGAAGAATAACACCCCTCCTACACACACACACACATGTATTGTTGGGAGAAAGCCAGCTTTGAAATCATTACTCTCTTCACACACACACACACAAGATGCAAGGCAGCTTACATAGTGCAATCCAAAGAGCAATCCCACCACATGAATAGTTGAGAAAAAAACAGCTTTGCAATTTCTTTCATCTTGAAATCATTACTTACCACCAGCAGAGCAGAGACTAGAGCAGTATTTGAAGCAGCAGTGGCAGTCAAAACAAACCACTGTTTATCTCAATCAGCTCCCTGGGGACTAAGGTCAGTGTGTGGGAAACAGGAAGTAATGAATGAGGCAGGCTGCCAACAGTGGGCTCCTGGTTCAGGCAACTCAGGAAACACTTAACTGCTTCCAGAATGACATGAAAAAGACATGGAGAGAGAGAGAGGCTTCTTTGATGTAATGCCAGTCGGTCATTGCTTAGCCCTCTGACTATATCATATCTACAGGCTTGAGCTGGGAGGGCAGAATAGACTGCTATGGTAACTGCTAGACCATTGGTGCACCATCCGCAAGACGCGGAAGCCGCTCACCCTCTTCTTTTCTTTCTTTATGCTTCTACTACCACCTTATTTTATTCAACACCCCCAAATCGGCACCGAAGCCCACTACCGTGCCCCTGGATTGTTCCAGCACCCCTCAGGCGGCAGTATTGCCCACTTTGGGAACCACTGGCATAGAAGATTTTACAGGCTCAATAAACTGTGTAAAACCCTAGATGACTGAATTTTTTTATATCAGGTTTCCCTGCATGTTTGCTTCCCTAACTCCTAGTCTGACTTAATATCAGTATTAGATTGCTTTAATAATTAAGTCTTGACATAATATGAAAGTGAATAAGAATTTTCCCTAAAGATCATAATGCTCTATTCAATTTAAACTTATTTTCAAATCTCATGTCTCTTTGAAATGTGATTTTTTTTTCCCTTTGGCAGTATTCCTCTCAATTGGCAGGATTCCCTGCATTTGGCAGATTTCCACACTGCCCCCCTTTCTCAGACAAACTGACCATCCTGTGTTTTCAGTCCAGAGTTGTTTCATAAATTATTAACCAACTCTCTTTCAGAAGTCTCATGAACAAGTCTTGTTAACTTAATTCTAACCTGAGCTAATTAGATAACCGAACATGTCTGCTTTGAGATCCTTTCCCTTCTCTTCTGTCTATCTGTCTTATTCTTATTTTAATAAAGATTAGAGCAAATACAAATTAATGCATATGTTTCATTGTCCAGGTTTCTCCTCCTCCCTTTTGCTGGCAGCAGATTTGTATTTCTTGCCTGGATGTTTATTCTGTTGTTGTTTGTTCATAACTTCTGTTTGCAAAAACATGTCCTTAGTACTCTGTCACCAGAGTCCAGGTCCTTGAACCTCTGCCAGAATTTCAAAATGAGACAGAAGGATTTCATATCAAAATTAATTTTTCAGTGTAGATTTCAAATCTTCAGGCCTGGAGTGTGTAATGGCTTCCCTTCTATTCAAGCCTTCAGTCTATTTTGATACTTGACCAGCATCATGACACAATGCAAGATGAATCATTTCCATGTTCCTAAATGTATAATTCTTGATGTGATAGAATTGGCTTGATTTGACTTACAGATCCAGTTCCACCAGCCCCCTCCTGGGCTCATACCCTTCCTTGGAGGGTGCTATCCTGCCTTCTGCCGCCAGAGTGTGCTGCCACCACATGCTCAATTTAAGGGCCCTGACTGAGAGGAAAAGGACTCTCAATCCCCCTTTCCAGTTCTGAGGTCTGGTTTCAAAGTCCTCTGCTACCTAGCACCTGGTTACCACAGAGACCAAAGTCCTTCTTCAGAAGACTCCTGGAGGATTGGCACCACTGCAAACTGCATGTCTTCCCCCATTCTGGGGGAAGGTGGTTGGAGGACTATGTGGCACAGAGCTTTACTGCCAGCATTTGAAATATTAAAATGTTTGTTAAAAAGAGGGGGAAAGGTTGTAATTATACTTTTAGCGCAGCACCAGATTAGCAATCATAGGGACAAATAAAAGTTGGTTTTAATTGCATCCTTCTCTCCCTGGTCCAAAAACCATACTCTACAGGATGTTGGAGCAGAGCAGGTAATCCTAAATTTAGTAAGCTACCAAATGTTCTAAGGCTGTCTCATTACCTTAGGTTTCCTACATCCAGCCAGGCCCAGCCATATGGACAATATGGCCACTAGTTGCTGAGCAGAGCACAGCAGTCTGTTCTCTTCTAAGGCCCAGCTCCAAGAGACCTTTTCCCCTGGGAGAAAGCACTTTTATTGAACCTTTAAGTCCACCCATTTTACATCACTTTCCACCCCTTGTTTCCTGGCCCATCCAGGTCCCAAATGCATCCTGGGAGCCCTCCTGGAAGGCATTCTGGGGAATTTCCAAGACTCACCTGGAGATTCCTAACATCAAATCTTTCAGTTCCTTTGCAAGTCCAGTCATTTGCATAACTATGGGATCCCTCTCAAAGATGGCATAATCAGAGCAGGCATGTTTTTGAGAATGTGGAACACTTTGGAAGGTTTTTTTTTTTAATTTTTGCATAACTATGGTGGGTGACTGAACTAGCTTCCTTCCAGAGATCAGAGATAAAGAATGGCACCTTTGAAACTCAGAGAGGAGGAAGGGGAAGGACACCCTGCCACACCTGACATAACCTTTTGAGTATATCATGCCTATTCTTTCTGATGTTAGAATAGGAGTCCTGAAGCACCTTACAGAGAAACAAAATTTGAGGTAGGGTATGAGCTTTTGTAAGTCACTACTCCCTTCTTAAAATACCTGAAAAAGTATCTGTGGAAGTGAAAGCTCATACCCTACCACAAATTTGTTAGTCTTAATGTGTTTAATACTGTGACCAGTGGTCTTCTGCCATAAATTCACTAAGCAGCCTTAGGTTGCTTCCACACACAAGTTTTGTTCCAGTTTGGCATCCAAACTGGAGCGCTTTTTTTTTTTTTGAGCATTCACATAATGTTGTACTCATTGTTTACTCATTGTTTTGGAGCATTCATACAATGTCATCCTTCACAGTCTCCCTCCCCCCCAAAGTTTGCTCCAATCATTCCAAAACATTAGTTTTATGTGATACTTCACAGAAAGATCATAGTCCAAGTGCATTTACATGCTGTGTGGACAGGAAAGTGTACATTTTTTTAAAAAAAAGATTATGCCTACATTGGTGCCATTTTGCTTTCCTTAGCCACCACTTCCCCTCCCGCATGGCATCGGAGGCATTAGAGGAAAATGGATGCCACAGGAGCTCAGGAAGTTTGTTTAGGAAAATTGCCATTTAGATGCTCCATTGCCATTGTAAATGCCTCTGTATCTGCAGATATGTCAGCTACATGGATAATCTTTACAGTATAGAAGCATCTTTAGTCAAACTTCCATCCCTCAGTTTGCCTTGTCCTTTCTGATATAAGGAAAAAGTGAACTCTTTTACAAAATCATGGTAAGAAGAAGAAGAAGAATATATTGGATTTATATCCCGCCCTCCACTCCAAAGAGTCTCAGAGCGCCTCACAATCTCCTTTATCTCCCTCCCCCACAACAGACACCCTGTGAGGTGGGTGTGGCTGAGAGGGCTCCCACAGCAGCTGCCCTTTCAAGGACAACCTCTGCCAGGGCTATGGCTGACCCAAGGCCATTCCAGCAGGTGCAAGTGGAGGAGTGGGGAATCAAACCCGGTTCTCCCAGATAAGAGTCCACACACTTAACCACTACACCAAATTGACTCTCGATAAGGATTGCCAAGATAAGCTATGTAAAAAATACTTTCAACTAAGAAACATATAAATATGAGCTATTATTACTACAAGCATTTATCAGTGATACCTTGGTCATAGGATTCCAGTGATGCCAGATTTCATTCAACTTCCTGACTCCATTCTGAGCAGTTATTATTTCTGTAATCATTTATATCCTGTCTCTCAACTAGAACCTAGTTCCTGTGTTGGCTAACATGGTTTATTTATTTATGACTTTAGACTTCTATCCCACCCTCTCCATAAGTGGACTGTTAGGATGAGGTATAAATCCAATCTCCTCCTCCTCTTCTTTGCAGCTCAGGGTGCTAAACCCCTTCATTTTATTGTCACAACACTCCTATGAATTGGGTTATGCTGAGAGAGAGTGGAGGGTCTAGTCACCCAATGAACTTCGTGGCTGGATAGAAATTTGAACAGAGATCTTGCAAGACTTAGATGCTCTGGCTGCTACCCTGTCCTGGATCTCTCTGATCTCCAGTGTAGTATAGTGGTTAGAGTTATCAGACTAGAAGCTAGGAGACCCAGGTTCAAATCTTCACTCTGTCATGGAAGCTTGCTGAGTCAGTCACATATACTCTGCCTAATGTACCTCAAAAGATTGTTCTGAGGACAAAATGGAGGCGAAGAGACTGATGTAAGTAATCATGTAAGCAACTTTGGGTCTGCAAGGAGGAGAAAGGTGAACTATAAATGAAGTATGTTTTAATTTTTTAGCTGCCTCATGAAAGGAACAATATTCAACCCTTCAGAAGCTTTAAAACAGCAGGAGATCAAACTCTCTCTCGGCTTGGCTTCGCGAACGAAGATTTAAGAAGGGTGCAGTAGTCCACGTCTGCTGCAGGCTCGCTGGTGGCTGACAAGACCAATGCGGGACAGGCAGATCCGGCCACAGTGGCTGCAGGGAAAAGTCTGATTTGGGGTTGGGGGAGATCAAACTAAAACACAACAGATTCTCAAAATGCTGAAACTCAGCAGAAGCATAAATACCAACAGTGCAACAAAGCTGATTGAATGCAGCAGCTTAAAATCAACATAATAGGGGAGAGGAACAACTTGGAAGAAAGTGGTTCCTGGAAGAAAGACACATTTATACCTAGCTCCAGAGTCACATGACTATCCAAAGGGACAGTATTCCAGTGTTGAGTGCCATGACTGAAATAGGCCTGCTTAAACTGGGGGAGCTAATGAAGTTCTTCTAACATCAGGGAGAACCTATCAACAACTTTACTCTATGGAATTCTGTACCAGTTTGTATTCTCCAAACTATTTTCAGATGCAGCTCATATCAACAACATTGCAGTAATCTAAGTAACCTGGACATGATGAGTGCATGGCCAAGTGCCATCCTCTAAGAAGGATCACTGTTGGCATTACCAGCCAGGTATCATGCACAGTAGAACAGGTTTGTATTGGTAGGTCTGGATCTAACAGCACTCTCCAAACTGCACACCTGTTCTTTTAGCAGAAGGGCAACTTTATCTTGAGCAGGCTGACACCTCAGTCCTGCATTGGTAACATTGTTGACAAACTGTACTTCCTCCTGGATCATATTCAGTTATGTGTTTATTTACACAATAGGCTCCACCTAAAGGCCAGGGGGAAAGAAAATTATGAGGGAGATCACAATATTACAAACACAAATGAGACATTTGTTAAATAAAGAATTGGAATGGAATTTGAAAAAAATTACAGCAAAAGTCTTTTGAAGGAGCAAATAAACCTGGAAAGTACCTGGCCTGGCAATTGAAAAAAGAGAGAGAAAGTAAAATTATTAGTAAAATTGTGGTAGAAGGAAGAGAGATGGTGGATCAAAAAGGAATAAAAAGAGAATTTTTAAAATATTATGCTAAACTATTTAAGAGCGTTAAAATAAAGAAAGAAAAGATGGAACTATATTTACAAAATATTAAAATAGCACCCTTAACAGAAAATATGGAAAAGGTTTTGAATGCGCCAATTGAAAGAATAGAGATTGAAGCAGCGATCAATGCAACGAAAATTGGAAAAGTTCCTAGGCCAGATGGATACACAGCTACATTTTTAAAAACATTCAAAGAGGAATTAATACCAAAGCTCCAAAAATTGATGAACATGATAAGATTAAAAGGTAAAATACCAAATACATGGAAGGAAGCAGTGATTTCATTAATTCCAAAAGAAGATAGTGATGTCATGAATGTAAAAAATTATAGACCGATTTCATTAATGAATAATGACTATAAAATATATACAAGAATACTGGCAGAATGACTTAAGCAGTATTTGATAAACTTTATAAAGGAAGATCAAGCAGGATTTCTCCCCAAAAGACAGATAAGAGACAATATTAGGACCGTTGTAAATATTGTAGAACATTAAGAAAGACATCCAGAAAAGGAAGTAGCATTATTCTTTGCGGATGCAGAGAAAGCATTTGATAATCTAAACTGGGACTTTATGTTTGCAGTAATGGAGAAAATGGAGTTGGGAGAAGAATTCATAAGGATGATAAAAGCAATATATACTGAACAACGTGCAAGGCTATGTATAAATGCAGACCTTACAGAAGATATGATAATTAGTAAAGGTACAAGACAAGAGTGTCTGCTCTCTCCACTTGTTTATAATGACATTTGAAATTTTGCTGATGCAAATTCAAGAATTCAAAGAAATAGAAGGATTAAAAATAAAAGGATTTACTTATAAATATAGAGCATTTGCAGGTGATATAATGTTTATAAATGAAAATCCAACTCAAGTAACACCCTTGCTGTTAGCTAGAATACAAGAATATTGAGAATTGGCGGGATTTTATATAAATAAAGAAAAATCAAAAATTTTATGTAAGAATATGCAAGTAAGTAAGCAAAAGGAGTTACAAAAGCTAACGGGTTGTGAAGTTACCTCGAAGGTAAAATATTTGGGTGTGGAGATAACAATGAAGAATATTGATTTGTTTAAAAATAATTATGAGAAGCTATGGCGTAAAATGGATGAAGATATGATAAAATTGAATAAACTTAATTTGTTATTGCTGGGAAGAATAGCTGCAATTAAAATGAATATTTTACCAAGAATAATGTATTTATTTCAAACTATTCCAATTGTGAAAGACAGCAAACAGTTTAACAGATGGCAGAGGAAGATCTCAGAATTTGTATGGGCGGGGAAGAAACCAAGGATCAAAATGAAAATTTTAACAGATGCAAAAGAGAGAGGAGGATTCCAATTACCAGATTTAAAACTATATCATGAAGCAGTCTGCTTAGTGTGGATAAAAGAATGGGTGATGCTACTAAACAGAAAACTTTTGGCGTTGGAAGGTCATGGAAATAAATTCGGCTGGCACACTTATATGTACTATGGAAAAAAGAAGATGGATGTTTTTTTCTCTCACCATTATATAAGAAATAATTTGTTGAATACGTGGATGAAATATAAGAAATATGGTGACGAAAGGAAACTGTTATGGATAGTGCCAGCAGAAGTGATAAAAATAATGGCTGAAGTGGGTGAAGAAAAGTGGTTGTCATATAATCAGCTATTAAAAATACAAGGCAGTAAAATAGAGTTGAAAACTGCAAAAGAGTTGAACAATAAATATGACTGGTTTCAAATGCAACAAATAAAGAGTTTTGTGGAAAAAGACATTAAAACAGAAGGAATAAGAAAAGAACAAACAGAAATGGAAATAGTTCTGCTTGGAGATAATGAAAAATTAATTTCAAAACTATATAAACTGCTTTTGAAATGGTCTACAGATGATGAAGTAGTAAAATCTCAAATGATTAAGTGGGCAATTAATGTAAATAAAGAAATACAGATGGAAACTTGGGAATATCTTTGGAAGAATTCTATAAAGCTTTTAACATGTCAAAGTATTAAAGAGAACTGTTTTAAAATGATGTATAGATCGTATATAACTCCTAAAAAGTTGGCAAAGATGAACAATAAGATGCCAGATAGATGTTGGAAGTGTAAAAAACATGAAGCTTCTTTTTACCATATGTGGTGGACTTGTGAAAGAGCAAAAAAGTATTGGTAGATGATTCAACAAGAAATATCTTTTCATATCTTGGGATATGAAAACAAGAAAGTTGCAGAGACCTTTCTGTTGGGATTATATATGGAAAAATTTCCAAAAGAAGATAGAAGTATAATTTGGTACTTGCTCTCAGCTGCTAGGACGTTGTATGTGCAGTTGTGGAAGCAAGAAAGAATACCAGAGAAATGGGATTGGATTATAAAAGTTATAACATGGAGTGAAATGGACAAATTGACAAGAATTTTAAGAGACTATGATCTAGAATTTTTTAAGTTGGAGTGGAAGAAGTTTAGAAGTTATATAGAAAAAGAGTGGAAAATAAAAGGACATTTGACAATTTTTGATAGTGATTAAGTCTTAAAAGAAAGAAAAATAGAAAATTTTGTTTTATTAGTTAAGGGTACCTTTAAATATTAGAATTTTAAGTATATAACACCGGCGGGGGGAGGAGGGGTTAGAAAAGTAATATATGGGATAGTTAAAAAGAAGTAATTAATAATGCAAGAATTGATTGTTACCACATGTTACTGGAATAAAATTGTTTTAAACGGAAGAAAGTGGTTCCTGGAAGAAAGACACATTTATACCTAGCTCCAAAGTCACATGACTATCCAAAGGGACAGTATTCCAGTGTTGGAGTGCCATGACTGAAATAGGCCTGCTTAAACTGGGGGAGCTAATGAAGTTCTTCTAACATCAGGGAGAACCTATCAACAACTTTACTCTATGGAATTCTGTACCAGTTTGTATTCTCCAAACTATTTTCAGATGCAGCTCATATCAACAACATTGCAGTAATCTAAGTAACCTGGACATGATGAGTGCATGGCCAAGTGCCATACTCTAAGAAGGATCACTGTTGGCATTACCAGCCAGGTGTCATGCACAGTAGAACAGGTCTGTATTGGTAGGTCTGGATCTAACAGCACTCTCCAAACTGCACACCTGTTCTTTTAGCAGAAGGGCAACTTTATCTTGAGCAGGCTGACACCTCAGTCCTGCATTGGTAACATTGTTGACAAACTGTACTTCCTCCTGGATCATATTCAGTTATGTGTTTATTTACACAATAGGCTCCACCTTCTCAATATGATGCCAGAAAGCATGAAAGCTCATAGGTTGTACAGTGTGGGAAGCAACAGCTGATCTCAAAGATTAGATTTAATTGGATTTTTATTTATTAACAACTGTTTTTCACCTTGGTAAACCCCAGTTCGTTAGGGCAGGTTTTCTAACCACTTAGCTGCCAGCATTATGGGCAAATCCACCCAAATTCAAAGTACAGAGCTGCCTTCAATCCACCCTTAGCTTTTCCTAATTTGTATACCCAAGGATATGCTGAGAGGAGATGTTCCTTTATCACCCTTCCCTTAATGGGGGAAGCACTAGGGTTTAAAGTGGAGAAGTCCTGCCCTTAAGGAGATCCCCCTGCAACCATCCTGACTGGTAAGGCATGGCAGACTAGTTCACCATCCCCCATCATGAGATTTCTCAGAGCACTCAACAAGTTTCATTACCAGAAGTAAAAACAACAACAACCTGTACTATTCCAGTCCATCCAGCCAGAGCCTAAGCATTCTTAAAACAAGTCTTATTTAGATATATATATAACTCCCACTGAATTAGCAAAACCTTTTCCAAAGCCCCCCAACAACCCCCAAATTCCTCTAGGATTCTGACTGGTTGGGAGCAGAGGCTGTTGGTCACAACCAGCCCACAGTGTCAGTATTTTCCTTATTCATTCTTGCATGAAGAGTTAAAGTTTATTTCATTGGCAGTAAATTAACAGAGGGACAGAAGGCGAGACTCATTCCAACTTAAATCTGAGGTATTTTTATTGCAAATGTCAATAAGTATGCATGTTTGGTACTGACAACCTATTCCATTTTTGACTTATTAAAGATGGAGACAGAAGCAGACTTGTGGATGAAATCCTAACTTAGTGTACTGCAAACTGAGAAGCATCTCCTCAGATGGCCATGTGAAAGAAAAGGCAAAGGAAAACTCTGTGTTGCTTCTCTTTCCCTGTAGCTGAAATTGAGTTTGAAGTCCAGGTTATGCAACAACATAGCATTGTCTCATTTTATTATGGCCACTGGTTTCTGGAAGTCTTGGCATGGTTTTTCTCTCAATTAACACACTTCTCTTCTTTCTTCACAGAATCCTTCCTGCTGATTTGCACTGTAATAAAACCGCCATCTTGCAGGCTTCACAACAGATTTCAGTTTGGGAGGTCGTGTTCTGTTTCATAACAGAAAAAAGAAATGTAAAGAAGAGGGAAATTTGCAAGAGCAAATAAAAAAGAAATCAGTTGGAATTTGTACTAATTGGTTTTAAAGAAAAAAAGACTGTATCTATATCTTTAAAAAAGAAAGCAAGGAGTCAGCAACAGAAGCCAGACAGTAGCTGTGTGTTTTGGCAACAGATTTAATCTAATAATACATTCACCTTTCAAAGAAAAAAAAGTCCCAATCCAACAACCTCTGGACACTGGTACGTCATCCCGGCAAGAAATATATTCCACTCTTGGTTTGTGTTTCTTGGACCAATGCAGCTTAGGATGGTTGTTATCCCAAGACCATGCCACCAGAGTTGGAATTAATAATATAAACCAGAAGCATGAACTCTGATTGACAGGCTTGATTCTCTTAATACCCTGTAGTGGGTCTTCTACCACGGTCAGAAGTTAAAATTTATTTTGACAAGCTTTCTGCTGGTTATAGAGGCTAGAAGCTTTACACAGGGGTGTCCCATGATTAAATATCTGGCATAGCTTATCAACAGAACTAAAATGGGAAAAGGCAAGTTAAAGCTTCTTGATGACAAACTAGATCCTGTGGAGCCTAGAACTTGGTTTTAATTAAGTTATTGCCACTCTTAATATGAAGTAGCTGTGTCTTTGTTTTTGTGCAAACTGGCCAACAGTAAATATATTTGGAATGTCAGCAACTCAGTTCAGCCCAAGCTGTTTTATAGAATTCTAAATAGGACTGTACAATTTTTATTAAATTCAGTATTTTTTTTTCAGTTTGGGTCTATTGAACTTATATATAGGCATTTCCAACAAATACTAGATTCCAATACCAGTATGATATTCAGGTCTGAGTTTTTTTGGGAAATCCAGATTTTTTTTCCTGGGGTGTGGTAGGGTTCCAATAAGCCCACAAAGAAAAACAGAAGATTTTTTTTTTTTTAAAGCCAACCTGATCCTGGGATGGCTTGGCCTCTCATGAAGCCTAGTTTAAAGTGTGCTACAGGAGAAGCCAAGAACAGGATCTTCATGCTGCATGGAGATCACTCCCCAAGGCACATAGATTCTGGCTGGGATGGGTTCTCCTGCAGTTTGGTTTAAGCCAGGCTGCAGGAGTAGGAGGAGTTGGCTTTATACCCTACCCTCCACTGCCCAAAGGAATCTCAGAGCATTTAGCAAGCACCTTCCCTTCCTCTCCCCACAACAGAAACAGAAAGACAGGTGGGGATGAGAGAGTTCTGAGAGAGAAGTGACTGATCCAAGGTTACCCAGCTGGCTGTATGTGGAGGAGTGGGGAATCAAACACAGTTCTCCAGATTAGACTCCACTGTTCTTAACCACTACACCAAACTGGCTTCATGAGGCACACAGATCCTGGCTGGCATGATAAGTCAGCCCCAAGCTGGGCCAGCAGGAACAATCTGCTCTCCCCAGCACAGCCGATCCTGATCCTCAGTCTGTCTTCTGCAGTCCCTTTAAACTTTAAAGGGATTACAGTAGAAGTCTGACAAACAGTCAAGAAGCAAGAGCTATCTGCTCCTGCCTCTTCTCTGTTTTTGGATTTTTGGTAATTCCCATATATATCCGGGATTTTCTTTCTTTCTTTTGGTTTTCATAAGAAAACCCAGATACATTTGAGATGCTGAAATATAGCTGAAAAATACTGATAAAGTTTTCCAGGTATATTTTCAGTTCATGTAGACCTGAATGCACACCCCTAACTCTGAAACATACATGGGAACTTTCTTCTCCACTGCAATGCCTGCTGGTTTCTGCTTTATCAAGTAACAATGAAGCTCACAAAGTATCTTACAGGATATCACCAGGGTTCCTTCAGAATAAAACTAGAACACTGTGAGGTGGAGGGGAAGTGAAGTCATCCATGGTGAATAACTGATCAACATAACTTAATAGTTCAAAGCAGGGGCAGTTTTGTGAGCAGGCATGGGTGTTGGTGCTGAAAATATAATGAAGCTTTATACTGAGCCAGCACTGGTTCATTTAGCCTAGTGCTATGTGTACTCCTACTGATAGCATCTATCTAGTTTCTCAGGAAGAGATCTTGGCCAACCTTGAAATCTGAGATATCTTAACAGTAGTTGTCTAAGATGGGATTCTAACCTCCTTATATTCCACTGAGTTACAACTCCCACCTCAATATGTTTTATTCCATCATGGACCTCTGTGTTCTGAAATTATGAGTATCCATTAGGTATTTTTAACTTTTTTTGTTATTGCTGTTGTTAATGGAAAGGACTCTGGGTTTAAAAAAGGAATATCAGAATTCGGTGGTTGTTGTTAACCATTCACTTTTGTTCCAGGGGGATCAAAGATGCGACCCAGGGGCCAAATCAGGTCCCCAAGCAACTGGTTGTCATCTGCTTCCTACTCCCTCTCCGTTGCTTCCTTCTGCATCACAGCTTGCCTTGCCAGGCTTGCTCAATCACACAGGAGCTACAGAGCAAAGCCTCTATTTTCTCCATTAGCTGATTCTTCTCCCTTGGGGAGGAAGGTGGGGGGGGGTGAGAGCTTGCTTTGTCAGGCTCTCTCAATCACACAGCAGAGCTATTGAGCCAAGCCTCTCTTACTTCTATTGACTGAGGCTCTTCCCCCTCCTGGTCCCTGTGGAAGGAAAGAAAAAAACAGCTTCCTTTGCTCAGTTCCCTCAATATAAAGAAAGCACCTTGAAGACCAATGAGTGCTAATATTATTGTTTTTTTTTAATCTTTAATTGCATTTGTCTGTGTCCTTTATAAAGTTTATATCTCTGCTATCTAATCTTAAATAGGTGCACACATGGCCTGGCATGGCCTGATCCAGCAAAGTCTCATTTTTGTCAGATCCGGCTGTCATAACAAATGAGTTCAACACCCCTGTGTTAGACTCTTGGTCATTCTGTGAGCCAGCCTCTCTACAT
Source organism: Heteronotia binoei (assembly GCF_032191835.1). Classification (NCBI taxonomy): domain Eukaryota; kingdom Metazoa; phylum Chordata; class Lepidosauria; order Squamata; family Gekkonidae; genus Heteronotia; species Heteronotia binoei. Next base: position 52,807,908 of record NC_083235.1, on the reverse strand, counting down.
TTTCCAATCTTGTACTGTTTCTTTGAATTGTTCCATGCTCATGCTAGTGTTGATTTTTATGGTATCTAGTTGCTGTGTTCTTTGACAGCCTGGTTTCCTTTTGCTGGTAACAAATCCAAGCATAAATGCTTTTTCTAGTGAGTTCTTCAATATGACATGGTCAAAATAAGTCAGTCACAATTTTGTGGTTTTTCCTTCAAATGACAATTCTGGTTTTATACACTCCAATACTTGATTGTTTGTCACCTTTGTTGTCCAAGGAATGCGCAAAATACTGGGAGTTAATTAGATTTTTTTTTCTCTAAAGGATCAAGAGAGGTTTTTCCTAGCCTTTCCATTATACTTTGACTGGATAATGTTGGGGGTCTTGAAGTGGGAAGTTCTACTTTCATCTTATGCCTTATGGGTCATAATTAAAAAAACTTTTATTATTTATAAATCAAGTAAGTACAGTACTAAACAATTATGACTGCAACAACAAGAACTACAAAACCATATCCCAGTAAAGATACACAAAAACATATCAAAGTTAATGACATCTTTAAGAATATTTGAGACATCTGCCAGCAAGGAGGTATCCAGCAGTTTCCCCTCAGGGACCATATAGTTTATAGGGACCCTTTAAATGCTTTTTGAGAGCGGGGGCCATGCGCGCCTGAACTCCAAGTGGTAAATTTACAGCTGGTGGCTGCCCCTCTCCTTCCCCTCCTGAAAGATTAAAGGGCTCTCCAGCTGATCCTTGGGCCTTTTGCTCCTGTCGATCAGCTGAAGGGCCCTTTGAATCTTGCAGAAGGGGAGGTAGGGGGTGGCCACTGTTGGGGTAGGGCTTCTCTCAGGAGCCAGCAAAATCAGGGAATCCCTTGCCTCCACATGTCCTTCCTCTTCCTGAACTGACCATTCAATCATCTTCTATCATACTGCTAAAGGGTCCTGATGATATTGGATGGTGGTTGACTCCATCAGTGCTATGTCTCCAATAGGTATCTCTCCAAGTAGGGTTCAGTATATAGTACTGTTGCATTGGGTTGAAATACAGTTCAGCACAGTTCTGCTCATATTGGTATTTCACATGGGGCAAAGCAGTTACTCAGGGGCCCTGTTCACACAGCGTGTTGAGTCCGTGTTCAACTGACGTGGTTCTGTTCCGAATATCTTTGTTCCAGATATTATCGATCAGACTGCCATACTGCAATTCGAATCACTCCGCGGTGAAACCGTCTTCTGTTGTCCACACGATGGCACCATGCAGTTCTTTTTTGGGGGGGGAGGGGGTGGTTTCCCTCCACTATTAAGTGCATAAGAGCATAATGTGCATGTGCATACTATGTGCATATGCTCATGTGCATAGGTCAAACACATTATGTGGTTATGCGGTTATGCGCATATCACTTAGTAAAAAATGGCGACCGTAAACCGGATGTCTGAGGCTCCTTTTGCTCTAGGCCAGCCTTCAGACATCCGGAGGCTGGTTAATATCAGCAGAACTATCCAGATAGAGAAAACTATGAGGTGAAACTGGACAACTCAAAAAACCCTGCAAAGGAGCAGGTAACAAAATCAGTTTGGAGAAGGATTCAAGGGGGACGACGATGATTGACTACCAGGAGGCAAATGTTTCTGTCTGATCAGCCACTTTTAATCCAGTAGGAAACAGCAGTGACAACTGATTAAACTGTGCATCTGAACAGGTCCAGGGTTTACCTCTAGAAACAGGAAAAGGGATAAGTCCCCCTGAATCCCACCAACATTTTTGAAAAAATGGTGTGTGGGGGGGAGATAGGAGTAGGAAAGGGAGGAGACAGCATACAGGGCCATGACTTTTTGTGCTGGCATAAGCGTGCCATTGGGTTTGCCTAAGGATATGACTTTCTCTGAGACACTTGCAAAGTATCACCAGTATGCAAGCAAGGAATAAATTGGCAAAGTCTGGGTTATTTTTGAGGGCAAAGAAGGAAGCTATTCTTTGTTTTCAACTTCGTTTTCAACTAACATTCTGCTTGTCTGCTGTTGATGTGTGAGTTACACTTTCCCACATAGCAGCCAGGTTTCTTCCTCCTGACTTTGACAATATTTGGCAGTCTAACTATGCTACCAAGGCAGTAATAACAAATAAATACAATAATCATTGCTTCCTGGGCACATACCCAATTACTGGAATAAATGGAGACTGGAAAACTCATTTTTGGTGGGTTTAGAGAATCAGTTGTGTTTGATTAAGATCCCCACTATTTCCTTGGAGTTTTATTTTCTTTCCACTCCCCTACATTTCATTTGCTGTCAGAGGATGTAGTGATGCCTGTCACAGAAATAAACAGCTTTAAAAGGAGATTAGATAGATTCATGATGGATAGATCTATCAATAGCTACTAGCCATGGTGACTGAAAAAGTCTCCACATTTTGAGGCAGTAAGCCTCTGGATCCCAGAGCCAGGAGGCAACAGCAGGAGAAAGCCTTGGCCTCTATGTCCTGTTGTTTGACATCCAGAGGAAACAGTTGGCACTGTGTGAAGACAGAATGGACCATTGATCTGATCCAATAAGGCTCTTCTTATGTTTCTGTATTCTGCTCAATCTGACCACAGGGCCATCTTGTACGGCATTCTGTTTCCCACAGAGGCTAGCTAAGTTATTAAGCTCCAGAAAGCTCAGAAGGAAGTCATGAAGGCAACCAGTCCAGAAAATCCAATGGCTCTTCAGCCCCTTCTTAACTCCCATTTAGTATATGGTGGCTTAGTGTATAGACATGAGTAACAGATCATATTCGCCCATTGTATGCTCTGTTAATCGTGACACACATGCTTGTGCTTATATGTATGTACACATGGTGAGAAACCTTGTTTGGATACATGTTCTTATATAGCAAAAAAACTGAATTATTCCATGAGACAATAAACAAGAATTTTTCTAAAAGAAGGTAATATATATTTGTGAAATTGCTAAAGCAGTGTTCAGTCTGCACATATTATATCGTTTTGCTGATCTGGCTTACTGATTTTTTGATACTGGTGTGCTTTACCCAGTGCCTGCAATTCTTAGAGCAGTTACCACTAATCAGATATTTCATTTTTGAAATGAAAAGTAATTTCTCATTAATTGATGGTGGTGGTTCATAGGATATCATATGTTATAATACTTCAGTTCACTCTCTCTAGCTGTTATTACATATTTCATGTCCCCATACATCATGCATACATACATAGACTGAGGCCATAAGGCCTTAACAAAGAATCCCCCTCCCCCCTTCCCTTAGAAAAGCAACCGCTTGTTGGCATCAAGATTCAGCCCACAGATTTCATCTTGAATTCATTTATGTTTGGCATTTGCATGCTGATGTCTTTGACACCCTAATGGTTAGATTTCAAAGCCCTTTTTTTTCTTTTATCTTCAGCTGAATGAGACATCTCAGTAAGCAGCAGATAAAGACGGAAGTCCTTTGTCTGAAGTTGCACAGGCATGGCCAGCTGTGAAGAAAACCTGCTGAAGTTTCACAGGCGCCTTGTCTGGCTTTAAGCAACAACTGTGATTCTTTTTTTATTTTGGAGGAACTTGGTGCAGGGGACATTTGTCTTGCTCAAATAGCTGCCAAAACAGCAGAGAGACTGCTGGCTGTCAATTTTCTTAAGGAATCCTTTTAGGATGAAAATTAACGGAAATGAATGAAAATCACAATTAAATGTAGCTAGTGTACATCACACAAGTGGTAGTTTAACAGACACTCATGCCATATACTAGAAATTCTCCGTAGGAGGTTACAATATAGTCTCAATTAATGTATGTATGCATTGTTGTACATAAGTATATATTCATATTTTTTAAGCAGCACTCAAGGCACTGTGAATCTATTTACAGAATATCAAAAGCTGCAAATGGAAAAGATGCATAATGAAACCCGGTAAAATGATTTGTAAAATCAGCATTCAATATTAATCAGTATCATAGCATTACCCATAATTTCTCCAATCAATATCCCCCCCCCCCCCAATTGGGGTGCTTTAACTGTCAACAGTGGAAAATACAGGGATAAAAAAATGGTTATGGTGGAGCTGACTTAAACCTAAATGCTAATAATAAATCCCCAGACTTTTATATATTTATTATTTATTATGTTCAATTTCTATCCCGCCCTCTCCACAAGAGGACTCAGGGTGGCTAACAATCGATAGTATAATACAATTTTAAAAACCGATAAAATACAATTTAAAACATTTTTTAAACATTTTGTGGTGCTATACAATTTGGTATGGCAGGATCTTTCTTCTTGCTGTTAGTGATCATATGATGTTTGTAACTTCTCAGCGGTGTGAGGTGGCAGTTCTTCCCGGTTAGATGTTGAAGGCCTGCCGGAACAATTTGGTTTTGCAGGCCCTGTGGAATTGAGAAAGGTCCCACAGGGCCCTTATGGCCTCTGGGAGGGCATTCCACATTTCTGGAGTTACCACTGAGAAGGCCTTAGCCTGTGTGGAACAGAGCCTGGCTTCCTTTGGTCCGGGGATGGACAATAGGTTTTGTGTTCCTGAATGCAGTGCTCTCTGCGTTATGGTTTAAAGACCATAAAGGGCTTTAAAGGTCAAAAACAACACTTTGAAATGGACTCGGAACACAATAGGCAGCCAGTGCAGTTCTTTCAGCATTGGCCGAATGTGCTCCCATCTAGGGAGCATCATTAACAGCCGCGCTGCAGTGTTCTACACTAGCTATAGTCTCCAAGTCAGGTTCAAGGGTAGCCCCATGTAGAGAGCATTACAGTGATCTATTCTCAAGGTGACCATGGCATGGATCATCATAGCTAAGTTGTCATGTTCCAGAAAAGGGGCCAACTGCTGTACACGCCGAAGATGGAAGAAGGCGGATTTGGTAGTGGCTGCTACCTGGACCTCCATTGTCAAAGAGGACTCCAGGAGCACTCCCAAGCTCTTGACCTTAGGGGCTGATATCAGTGGCACCCCGTCAAGAGCCGGCAAAGGGATCTTCCTTCCTAGGCCACACCAGCTCAGATGGAGAACCTCTGTCTTTGTTGGATTCAGCTTCAACTGACTCAACCTGAGTCAAGATGCTACGGCTTGAAGGGCCAGGTCTAGATTTTCTGGAGTACCGTCAGAGCGGTCACCCATCAATAGATAGAGCTGCGTATCATCTGCATATTGGTGACATCCCAGCCCATACCTCCTGACAATCTGGGCAAGGGGGCACATGTAAACGTTAAATACCATTGGGGAGAGAACTGTAAAAAGGTAGAATACTTGTTTGCCTCATCTCTACCCCTTCTTCTAAACAAGACATTCATATGAGCATCAACTTCCATCTCTATTACCTCTTTTTATAGTTCATCAAATTCTATAGATATAAAGATTACAGAACCCTACAGAGAGAGAGACCCACAATCATCACCTGACCTTTCTGGAATTGCCTACTGTAGTCTTTTTGCCTCTTCCTTCACAGAAGAAGGCAATGGTAAACCATTCTGATCATCCCTTACCTTAAAAACCCTATGATGAGATTATCCAAAATGAAAAAAGATAAAGTGCTTGAAGATGGAACCCCAAGTCCGGATTAGAGATGTAAAATTTCTGGAATTTTACTTGGCATGAAACTATCACAACTAGCATATTAAAAATATAGTATATCCAAACAATTATTACAAATAGAATTTACTTTTTAAATAATATTTATTTGTAATTGTAACAAATGGAGCAACAATCTTCTGAACTGTTTACTAGTTTAAATGGAAGAGACAAAAAAACCTCCACAAAACAATTTTTAAAAATCCAGAAGTAACAATTATTCATATTTCCTCTCCACAGTATTAAATAAAAATAAAAAAAACTCATTCTCATAAAAAGAACTGAAGAGGGGAAAGTGTATAGAAGGGAGTGTAGGACTAAGTTTCAATGAATGGACATGACCTAGGACTTGCTTGTCCTCAGTGCATAGAAATTAGAACAATCTGATAACATACATATTTCTTAGATATGATTCATCATGTTAAAATAAAATATTCCATAATCAATTTTTTCTTTTCTTTTTTCCAATTTTTCAAAAAAACCCACATTTTTTTCCAAATTTTTCCAGTTTTTTTCCAGGCCTTCACATTTCTAGTCTAGATGGCATTCAATCAGTTACTGAAGAAGAGCTGAGGACAACTATGACTAACACTATTCTTAATGATTCTTAAAGGTTATTCAAATGTTAGACATCAACAGATTGATGAACATGTCTTTATCCTCTTCTGGAACACTATGGTTTTTATGATGCCTGGCACTGCTCTCACCAAACAGAGAGAGATTATACTTATTATTTAGGACGGCACAACATATACACACGCATTGATTACATCCTGTTATCTCAAGCCTTAATGAAATCCTTATTGGATATATAAATTGGGATAAAAAGGTATGGTCTAATCATTTGCCCATCGTTTTTTATTGAAACCATTAGAACAAACAAAGACTGAGAGAAGCTGGAATTTTGATAAATCCATTTTATTAAATGAAACAACAAAATAACAGTTAGCACAAGGTATTCAGAATTATTTTAAGGAAAACAATACTGGAGATATTCCATTAACAATGTTATGGGATGCCTCCAAACCTGTGGTCAGAGGTCTGATAACTTCTCTTTCAATACACCTAAAAAGGGAAAAAAGCAATTGTTACAGGAAGCAAGAGAAGAAAAATTAAACAATTGGAACTTTTGCATAAAAAAACTAGGAGCTATCACAATTACAAAAAATTAGAAGCAAAAGGAAAACTTTAAAAAATGAGGAATCAGAAGCAATACAAAACAATTAGTTTATATCAAATAACGATTAGTTTATATAAAATAACAAAATTGGCAAAAAAACCCTATATAAACCGATTAAGTATTTATCATGGAGGGTGAAAAAGAAGAGACATTTATTCATTAGTAGACACCACAGGTAACATACAGGTAGAAACACATAAGATTGCTCAAATTATGGCAGACTACTATGTTAAACTATACACTACTTAAAACCCCCAGTGAATCCAAAATTCAAGACTTTCTGAATAGAGGTAACCTATTACATCTGTTGAACCCTTCTCATATACAAATATTAGATGCAGCAATTTCTACTAAAGAAGTTCTTGGATCAATTCAGCAATTGAAATCAAACACTTCTCCTGATAGAGATGGCCTACCCACTGAATACTACAAAATCTTTAAAGCGGATCTAGTAGAGCCCTTGACAACTTTATGTAACCAAATATTAGAATCAGGACAGATGCCAAAAACTTGATCAGAAGCTAATATAATCACAATCCCTAAGCCGAGTAAAGACCACCAAGACCTGGCCTCATATAGCCCCATCTCATTACTGAACATGGACAATAAAATATTTACCAAAATTTTGACCAACAGGTTAAAAGTTATCTTACCAGAATATATAAAACTGGATCAAACTGGTTTCATCCATAAGAGGAATATTGCTGACAATACACGCCAGCTTTTGAACATAATCTCACATTGTAGAGCTAAACACACTGAAGCACTGTTACTATCGTTGGATGCTGCCAAAGCATTAGATAGCGTGGAAGTTCCCTATTTTAAAGCTGTATTGACAGGTATAAGATTTGGAAACAAATTTAAGATATATTACAATTCAACCAATATATAATACTCCATCGGCCAAAATACTCACAAATGGATCTTCATCTGAGTCAATAGACCTGCAGAGAGGTATGAGACAGGGCTGTCCCCTGTCCCCACTCCTCTTTGCCCTAGCAATTGAGCTATTAGCTGAGGCCCAGTGTTCCCTCTAAAGTGAGTTAGCATGAGCTAGCTCACAGATTTTTAGCCTCTGGCTCACACATTTTTGTCTTAGCTCAGGAAGGATGACCCCAGAACACACTAATTTATGCAGTAGCTCACAACTTTAATGCCAGTAGCTCACAAAGTAGAATTTTTGCTCACAAGACTTTGCAGCTTGAAGGGAACATTGCCGTCCATCAGAACCCTCGAATCAGAGGAACAGAAATTGGTTCAACCATACACAAGACAGTGCTTTATGCTGACGATATTGTCCTTTGTTTAACTGACCCCACAGACTCTTTAAAGAATCTGCTAGGTAGAACCTGCAATTTGCGATGGCAAAACATTATTGTTACAGGGAACAGTTTTTATCACTAGGGGATAATCTATAACTTGATATTAAGTTAAACTCTGGTGGACAGAGTATGTAGATTTCTTCCCACTGTTTAGGGAGCCTGAGACCAAGGAAAAAGGTGATAATAATGAGGAAAAAAGAAAATTAAGGGGAAATGGCTGAGAGAGCTTAATATAATAAGCTTTCTGCCAATTACATAGAAGTGGTGGTGCAGAGACAGCTAGGATGGGATCACACTGGCACTATTTGATGCGGCAGTATCCTGGCTTTGAAAAAACCACAGCAATCACATGGCTCCCGCCCTGCTGCCAGGAGAGGCACAGGACGCACACGAGCAAAAGGAGCATTCATACTGCTCCTGCCCGTGTGGTGTGGATGCATTGCATGCCCTGACCAATCAATCAGCTGGGAAATGTGTCCTGTATACATTGTAGGGATTTGCTACCGGGAAGTCCCCTGTAGATATTTAATCCAGACCCAACCCATCCTATAATGAGGTAAGTATGGGTGGGACTTTGGGGGCAGATATTTGCATGTGATCTCATACATTAAATTCAAAGGGGAGGCGTGGCTAGGTCAGGCCAAATCTCTCATGTGATTTCATTCCTAGAATGGGTATTGATCCTCTTAAAGTACTTGGACATGATTCATAGAGCCTGTGCTAGCTCAGTATAGCCTAGGTATGACGAGATACACAGAATGAGGGAGGCAATGGACACTGAATTAGCTTGAGACAAAGTAAACTAGCTGCTCTGGTCTCAGTGTCTAGGTCCTGAGTGGCCTTTGATTGAGAGATATTCCAACAGCGGGCACCTTATTTTCAAAGGTAATTTACCTTTTTACAGTAGATGGGGTTCCTATGATGGGATCCCAGAAGACTGTTCAGCTCTTTTGTGCTGGAATTGCAAGGATGCAGGAGGCTGCACTAGAAAGCAATATTGTTTTCAGCACATTTCAGCTTCTACAGTGTGAATCATTCCAGTGTCACATGTCAGTAGATCAGAGGCGGAAGTGATGCAGAGAGAGGAGGTGCTGGTGGCAGGCCACCAAAAGGACCCCAATCTAATACAGCTTAGTGTATTGTTTTGGTGGTTGGACAGTTCCCTAAATGAGATACCTGACAGAGGACTTCATGGAGGATTTAGTGGGTCTGTCAACCCAAAGAAAGGACAGAAAGGTGCTGCTAGGGTCATCACTGTAGAAGGTGCCAGCCCAATAAGTACTGTGGTATTACTGCTATGAAGTCAGTTTGGTGTAGCTCAGTGGTGCATGTGTTAAATGCTGTCAAGTCATTTCTGACTTATGGTGACCCCATAAATTAATTACTTCCAAAATACCCTATCATTAGCAGCCTTGATCAGGTCTTGAAAACTGAGGACCATGGCTTCCTTTCTAGAGTCAATCTATCTCATGTTGAGTCATCCTCTTTTCCTACTGGCTTCAACTTTTCCCAGCATTATTACCTTTTCCAGTGACTCTTGTTTTTCTTATGGACAAAGTTTAGTCTCAGTTTAGTCACTTTGACTTCTAGAGAGAGTTCAGGTTTGATTTAACCTAGAACCCATTTATTTGTCATTTGGCAGTCTACAGTATCTGTAAAATTCTCCTCCAGCATCACATTTCAAATGTGGCACATGCAGAAGACCCTGTCAAGATGTGCAAACCTGTTGCAGAAGAACATAAAAGGAGAGACAATTTAAAATATATGAGTCCAAGTATATGAACAGTTTTGTATGTGATAGCCTATACCTTGAATGGAGCATGTTAATGGATGAAAGGTCAGTGGAGTGACTGCAGAATGGACATGTTCTGCCTAACTCCCTATAATAGCTGAGCTGTGGCATTCTGCACCAGCTGGAATTTCCAAATTGATTTTGAGGGGATATCAATGTACAGTACATGGCAATATTCTAGTCTTGACATCATCAGTGCCAGGCTTTTTGGCATCCTAGGCAAGGCTATCTATTTGCACCCCCCCCCCCCAACCAATTAAAAAAACAACCAGATGGTTAAAAAACATCCTCACTGCCATTTGATTATCACAATTAGCTTGAGCCCCCAGAAATACTAGCTCCTTCTGACAGATGTAACTACTTCTGCTATCACCAACACAGATTAACCTCCAGCCCCAGAGTTGGCCAAAAGGTACTAGGCACTGTTGGGTCTCATCTTTTCCTTCTCCTGGCCTGACCCTTTTAGATAGCAATCTGTGTGCTTCAGGAGGTGGTTGGGGGGCAGTTTCACAGCCGGATTCACCAGCCTGCTTCAGCCAAGATCAACAGCGAGTCCTCCCACCCCTTTTAAAAAGAGTGCATTTTGCAGTGCATTGGTGGCTACAGGCTTGGAAAGCCCTCCTAGGTGCACTGGAGCTGCAGATGCACCTGGCAGATGAAGCCCATGCCAGGTGATCATGCTGAGTTGCAGCCAATGCCCAGTAAGGTCCCAATCTGCAGGCACAGGAAGGATCCATGCATCAACCCCCCTGCCTTCTCGGGTGCACTCCGGATTGGCAGACTCACCTAGGTGGTGAAGGACTTCTGGGTGAGCTGTCTGGGTGGGGTGTCCCAGGCTGTTCTGCTGCATGGTGGGGAGGTTAATCTGAGGCCAGCAGGGGTGGGGGTCATGGGTAGGCAGCTCCGGAACTGGCCCCTGACGTGCCCAGTGGTGGTAGAGGAAAGGTGCAGAATAGGAGGGGATCTGGCCAACCCACCCACCACACAGCTCTGTTCCCTGTGGTCAGATGCTACTCTAGGCAGCCTACCCTGTCAACTCCCTAGTGCCTGCCCTGGATCCAAGTAGATTAGCTGTATCAAGGTAAGGGGCCAGTTTTAAAACTAAGCTGAGTAGGAAGAACATTTTTTTGCAACTGCTTTAATTGGCTTCTCCAACAAAAATGTGGGGATCAGTATAACCCCAAGGCTCTTAAGTAAGTGACCAAGTGTCAGATGAACCCCATCAAAAGTGGGGAGTATGTCCTTCAAGATCTTTACATTCCCTATCAGCATTACTTCTATCTTTCCATTATTTTATTTCATTTTTTCACTCCTATTCATTTAACCACCACAGGCAGGAATCAGTTTAGGACCTCTACCAAATCATTAGGAGATCTGGAAAAGGATGCAGACTGGAATGATACAGCAACAAAACTTTTAACTGTGACTGAAGAGACGTGAGGACCCAGGCAGTTGAACAATAACAACAGTTTATTATTAGTGCTCAAAACCAATAAGAGTATAGTAAAACATTTAATGCAACAGTGAATTTGAAAAAAAAGGTAAAGGTTGGTGCAACAAAATAAACAGTCCTGATGCAACTAACTAGATGTTGCTTTCTTCTAACTTCAAATCAACTCACCCTCCTTGGGTGAGGGATCCCTCTCTGGCTGCAGCCTGTCTCCAGCTCCAGAGAGAACCACCATCTCTCTATCTGCAGCTTCTCCAGCAAGAACAACTTCCCTTTCTAGCTGGGCCTTTTATTGCTTTCCTCCCAAGTTCCACCCCTCTGGGCTAGTTTTCTATCCAAAAACTCTGCTAACCAATCAGTGAGACAGAAGGGATACTGAAAGATGTAGTCCCACTAACAACCCAATTCAAGAAATATCTGGGGACTTTGGGGGTGGAGCCAGGAGACTTTGGGGTGGAGCCAGGAGATATTGGGGCGGAACCATAAGCAAAGCTGTGACAAGTACAATTGAACTCCAAAGGGAGTTCTGGCCATCACATTTAAAGGAACCTTTTAAATGTCTTCCCTGCATTAGAAATAGTGAAGGATAGGGGCACCTTCTTTCAGGGCTCATAGAATTGGACCCCTTGGTCCACTCTTTTTGAAACTTGGAGCGCATTTTGAGGAGAGTCATCAGATGCTATGCTGAAAATGTGGTATCTCTACCTCAAAACACAGACCCTCCATAGCCCCAGATACCCCCAGATCAATTATCCATTATACTCTATGAGAATTGATCTCCATAGGGAATAATGAAGTGCCCAGCAGACATTTTCCCAGTTTCTGAGGACTCTGAAGCAGGGGGGGGGGGGGGGCTGCTCCCACCTGGGGATTGGCATCTCTACTCAAGATCTGCTGAACTTCCAACTTCTTCAAAATCACACAGAGCAACCAAAGGTTCAATTTTACCTTTCCTATGCAAACGACTTCTGAAAAGCTTGTGCAACCAATGGAGGGTCCAAGCTGCTTTCACAGGCACTGGAAGCAGCCATGTTCTTCTGCCTACTCCCCGCCCCCATTCAGCCTTAAAGACACAGACACACCATTCCAAGAGAAAGCCTTGCCTCTGGAGGTGGAAAGTCACATGGTGACTGTGGGGGCGGGGCTTCCCCCCACCGGCCAGCTGACTGGGGGCGGGAAGGAGCCTGGGAAAGCGGGAGAACCCTTGCTGGGACCTGGGGATTGGCAAGCCTACTAACAACTCCAACACAGGCTTCCTTGGAGCCCGTAGACCTCACTAGGCCTAGGATCATGACAAAACCTGTTAAATGTTGAACAGGACCAGGAGCTTGAAAATACAAGTCCTACATATTTCTAAATATCCTGAATGTTTATGGAAATATTTGGGGCCAAAGTACCAGCTTTCCTGAGAATTCCAGATATTAATCCAGATACCCAAAGCCACCAAAAATACCAATACATTTTTCAGATATATATTTGGATCAGAAATATACAAACATCCCACCAATAGCCTGACTCAGAATAAAACAGCCTTGCACTACCTGAAGCCTTTTGACCTAGTTGCTATTTTTTCCCAGCTGCAGGTGAAGGCATGCATTTGGGTAGTATTGATGCTCACAAAAGCACACCTGTCCTGTCTTCTGTTTGCAGACTTTCTATCTGAGAATTACACAGAGGCACACAGTTGTATTGCTTGCTTTAGACGCCTATTGTATGTCAATAAACACATATTAGAAATAGGAAGGACCCAGAGTCCAGCAGCATCTTAACAAAATTTGCGGCAGGCTATGAGCTTCCCTGAACCACTGTGACTACTGCTACAGGCAGACTAACACAGCTACCCAGCTTGAAATATTAGAAAGAGATCCCAAGTCAACAGGACATTTTCTCAGTAAAAGGAAACAGAATCTGCAGAAAGGTTTCCCCTGGAATTTCCTACTGCTCAGCAGAGGGGGTGTCACCCCTTTTTGTAATAATTGTAATTAGAATTTAAGGGACAATCCGATCCCTGGAAGTTTCAGTAACTCAAAATTTGTCAGTGGAAATTCCACTGCACTCAAATGTGGCATTTGAATGCAAAGGGGAGGGGGATCCTTTTGCATCTGCTGTAATGGTGGCCTGTCATGTGGTTTGCTCAGATTTTCATTTGGCACAAATGTACTCTTCATAAAATCAATAACAGAGAGCTACTGGGTGCATGAATCTGTGGCCATGAGCTACACACAAGGATTATAACATAACCTCAGTTCCAATTGTGCTGCCAAACCAAGATCATTTCATAAACCATTAGCTGTGACAATAAAGATGTATGGCCCCCAAAGGAGCCCTGAGGGTTACGTTTCTCAGAACTTGGAAAAATCAGATGGGTTCATCTCAAAGAAGCTTCCTATCTGGGTAACATCAAGCTCTTTCCCAACGTTCTGTAATGTGGCTGAAAACTGCCGAGGAATGCACTATTTCCTATGCTATGTGTGGTTTCTTCCCTCTGCTACAGCTGTATTTTCCTTGTCAGGTTCTTGAATTCTGACACCACTTAGAACAAGCCAGTTATGGCAGAAAAAACTGCATATTCATTCTATTCCTTGCATTAAAAAGCAAATTACATCAAAAATGAAAATGGAGGGGGTGAGAAATGGAATCTGTTGTTTCTGTTGTTGGCTGTAGCCTCTTTTTATGACTTCTCATTTTGTTAAGAGATAGTTTGGTGAGTCATGGGTAGAAAGAAGGATAGAGCTTGTCTTGGCATCACGTTAGAAATGAATGAAAAGTTTGATGTCACCAGGGAAGAAGGAGAAAAAATACAGCATTATGCTGCATAAAGATAGCAACACTTAGCTAAACATAATTTCTGTCAGATTTCTTAAAGAACACAGTAGCTGTTCGGGTGCAAACTCTGTTTTTTTTTCTTCTTCAAGCTTCATTGTTTTCTCTCATAAGGAGAGGAAAGACAAAAACTAAACATACTAACAACACATTAATGAACATTCTCTTCCAACAATTTTCTCTTGAAAGTTGCTTCACCCCTTCTTAGCAAAAACACACATGATTCTACACAGTATATGCTGACAGAGTCACAATTACCTTTTTTGCAAAATGTGGAAAATATAATTTCAGGCCAAAAAGACTAACCTGGCTGTAAATTAGGTTTGGGAATTATTTAATGTGACCAGATTGACAACTCAGAAGAGGACTCATTTTAATTTTTTTAAAATATATATATCTATGGAGAACAATAGTTGTATGTGCATTTGGAACTTATTAATGTATCAGTTTTTATTGCCTGACTCCAATTTGATTATTTATGCAAGCTGCATGCTATTATCATATATTCTCATAGCAAAAGTGTGGCCCCACCTACCTCAGGTTTGCAAAAAAAATCTGAAATCTAAAAAAGGAAAAGAAAAAATGGAGGATTAAACTCCACTAAAATAAAAGAATCAGTGCCTCTAGTTTTAAGAAGCAAATGCTCCCAGTGCTCATCACTTAATAGTGCCCATGAATTCTTGTATTGTGAGGAATGGAGAAAACTAATTCTTTCTCTACCTTCTATATCCTATACATAATATTGTAAACCTTTATCTTCACACCCCTCAGTATATCCCTCAGTCATCATTTCTCCAAGTTCAGGAGCCGTAACCTCTTTTAATCTTTCTTCATAGGAAAGGTGTTTCATCCTCTTAATCATTCTAGTTGCCCTTTTCTGCACCTTTTCCAATGCTATAATATCTTTTTTGAGGTGTGGTGATAGAACTGTACACAGTATTCCAAATGAGCCTCCACCATAAATTTATACAGGGGCATTATGATACAGGCTGATTTCAGTCCCCTTCCTAATAATCCCCAGCATACCATTTGCCTTTTTTAAAATGGTAGCTGCACCCTGAGTTGACATCTTCAGTGAGTTACCTACCACAACTCCAAGATATCTCTCTTGGTCAGTTAATGCCAATTGGGACCCCATCAATGTATATTTATAGTTAGGATTTTTTTTGTTCCAATGTGCATTACCTTTGCACTTGCCATGTTCAACCTAATTTTTCATGCTGACACCCACTTCACTGCTTACCTCTTAACTCAAATCATAAATGAATAAGTTAAAAAACATCCTACCTAGAACTGAGTCCTGCAGTTCTCCTTCCACTGTAAACCCTGCCCGTTTATACTTACTCTGTTTCCTGTTAGTTAACCAATTTTTAATCCACAAGAAAACTTGTCCTCTCAGGGCTTTTTTTGAGCAGGAATGCACAGGAACACAGTTCCGGTGTAATGGCGTGGTGTCGCTAAGCATTTTCCCGAGCTCCGGGAGAAGCTTGGATTTGCTGGGCATTTGGGGGGGCTTTCGGCCAGAAAGTACCCCCTAAAGAAGCGTCGGAAGACGCGTCGCAGTTTGGGGCGCTATTTGGAGACTGGATGGGTAGCGGAGGCTCCCTATTCAGATCCAATGAGCCCCTGAAGCCGATGCCCAGCAACACTCTGGTGCTTAACCGGGCCACCGGACAAGGGAGCAGACGGAGATAACATGCATATCCATCGCACGAAACAACAAGAAGAAACATAACTGTACCTTCCAAGAGGATTCATCGAAGTTTGAAACTTGTGCATGTGGGTCGCGGAGGGAGCGCTCTGTCGGAGAGACGTAGAACGGAGGAAAAGAAGGTGAAGAACATGGAGGGAAGGAGAAGCGGAGAGAAGTGGAGAGAAGCGGGATGGAAAGGCAACTGAGACTGATTGATGGCGAGAACTGTTGACGGCTAGAACTATAGTACAAGGATAGGAGAAGAAGACTGAAAACTAAAGCCAAGACTAAGGTGGGAGAATTGAGACCGAGCCGGCCGGGCAGAGAAACGGACGACAGACGGCGGACAGCAGCGGTGGCGGCGGCGGAGGTCGTATTCGGGAAAGAAGAGATGGATTTGATGGACTGAGTAAGTAGATTGATGGACTGAGCAAGTAGGCTGATGGACGGAGTAAGTAGTTGAGTCGAGAAGGTGGTTTGAAGTGTTTAAGGGAAAGATACTGAAGGTGGAAGGAGGGAGAAACAGGAAAAGATAGAAGCGAAAGAGGGGAGCTATGAAAGACGCGGTGTGGATTACAGTGTGATGGCGGCTCTGCTGTAGTCGAAAGTGAAACCACGAGGCGGGGAGAGAATGGCGTCCTCTACTAAAAATAATAATATACAAGGCTGGTGAGCTTTTTTACTGGATAGAGGATAAACTGAGGCCAAGAAATAGAAATTGAAAAATCACATATCGGATAAAGAGTGGAGAGACGGTTTTTAGCAACGCTTTGTTGCGGCTGTCTCCCCACTGAAGATGGGCTTTTAGGCGCTTTTGGAGCTGATTGGGATACTGCAAGAAACGGCGCGGACATAGACAGTGAACACATAGAGTAATATAGACAGTATTATAGACAAGAAGAAGAACAGAAGAACAGAAGAATAGAAGAAAAAATAAAGGGACTATAAGGGACAAATAGAAATAATTGGAATAAAAAAGAAAAGGGGAACAGAACAGAACAGGAGATAAATTACAGAAGAGACAATTATTTAGACTGTAGAGAATTGGACTGCAGAGAGCTGGAAGACAGAAAACTGAATTGAATTCTACTAGAGGGTAAAGAATTGAACTGAACACTTTTGTTAATAGTATAGTGACTAACTGGTAAGAAAACTATTTTGCTGTAGTTGGATTAGAAATAGAAATTAACTGTTTAACTGTTTAAAGGTGAATTTGCTATTAGGATTCAAGGTAATTATATATTAGAAAGAAATAGAACTTAAATTAAGGTATTGAATGAATAGTAATGAAAACAATTTGATTTAATAATTAGCAATGAAGGTTATTTGATTTCTGTATGGAATGAATTGAGTTGATTTTAAGTATTGGATGAACTGAAGTGAACTATATCTGATTGCTGAAGGAATTGAATTGTTGCTGATTATAGAGGACTAGAAATAAGTAATTATACTAAATTATTTAATAGAAGGAACCTCCTGGATAAGGGGATTGAGAATCGTAAACGGAAGAAGCTTCTAAAAATAACACTAACTAATTAATTTAGAATCAAACAAAGATCTTAGGGGGCAGATATGGGCCCAAAAAAACTTGGACAAGCGACCCCCCCACCCACGCCTGGGGGAGGGGGGAAACCAGGGGCAGAGGGAACAAATCAAGATGCCATTGAAAAGTTACAACATATGGTGATGGAGGGCTTCAAACAAAATCAAGAAGCGCTAGAGACGATGAAAGCTGATCTATTGGGGCAGATAATAAAAACTAACAAACAGGTTGAAGAATTTCAGAAACAATTATTGGGGAACACTCAACAGATCCACAGATTGACCGCCAAAGTGGATAAGATAGAGGAAAAAGAAAAAGAGATGTCCAACAGAACTCGGGACAACGCAGCAAGCTTGGCCCAATTAGAAGAAAGGGTAACAAGGTTAGAAATGGAGAAAGCAGCTTATATATTACGCTTTCAAAATATACCAGAAGAAAAAAATGAAAACATAATGGAGAAAGTAATAGAAATGCTGTCTTCTGAGGATGTAGAATGTTTAGAGGAAGGAAGTAGAGAAATTGAATGGGTTAAGAGGGTCTCATCAAATTACACACGACAGCATAATTTGGCAAGAGAAGTTCAAGTCAAATTTGTTCATCTCACAACATGCGAGAAAATTCAAAGGAAAGCTAAAGAACGAGAATTGAAATGGAAAGATGCTAAAATTAAGGTTTTGAGAGAAGTGCCCTGGGAAGTTCGACAACGAAGAGTGAAATATCGGAAATTGTCATCATGGTTGATTAGTCACTCGATACAATTCAGATGGTTGGTTCCAGAAGGATTACTTTTTACGTATCAATCTAGAAGACATAATATAAACTCGATTGAGAAAGCAGAAGAATTCTGGGAACAACATATTGAGAAAAGCAATCGAGAGTCGGAAACGGAGGATGAACAAGAAGAAGAAGACGGTCAAAGTAATTCAGAAGAAAGAGCTCCGCAGAGGTCGCAAAGAGAAAGAATCAAGACGAAGATTAAAACTAAAAAAACCCAGAAATTAATACCGGATAGTATAGATCAGACAAAATGAGTGCTAAGCCTGGGCTGCAAATAATATCGGTTAACGTTAATGGTTTAAATGACCCAGGAAAAAGGAGAAGAACTTTTCAGCAGCTGAGAAAGTCTTCCTCATCAATAATTTGTTTACAGGAGACACATATCCAAGAAAAAGACATAAAATATTTGAAAAATGAAAAACTAGGGGTTCTTTACCATTCATCTGATCCAAAGAAGAAAAAGAGAGGGGTAGCCATTTATGTATCCAAATCCATTTACTCAAATTGCCTTTATACGGATAAAAAAGGAAGAGTGGTGATAATAGAGATAGAACTTAATGGCAACAAAGTGACATTAGCCAATATCTATGCCCCTAATGAGAATTTGGAAAAATTCTACCAGGCTTTACACAGAAAACTGACAGAACTTAACCCAAAGAATTGCTGCATTATAGGCGATTATAATGCGGTTTTTGATACAGAAAAGGATAAAAAATTTGAGGAACAGAAGAAAAGAAAGCTGCGAAATACCTTGCCTAGAGCCTTTTTAAAATTAGCGGATGAATTAAACCTAATAGACGCGTGGAGAACCAAGAATCCAACAACCAATGATTATACGTTTTACTCATCCGTGCATAAGTCCTGGTCGAGGATAGATATGTGTTGGTTGTCGGCGGACTTAGTGTTACGTCTTCATCAGGCAGAAATTTTACCCAGAACTTATGCTGATCACAACCCGATACAGGTCAAACTATTAGAAACAGCAAAAAGCTTTCGTTGGACCCTCAATTTACAGATTTTGAAAGAGAACAAATTTTTGGAAATAGCCAAGAAAGAAACTAAAGAATTTTTTCAAAATAATGTAATCAAAGACACTAGCATGGACATTATTTGGGACGCTTTCAAAGCCTTTTTTCGGGGCATCGCAATAAGATATACTGCGGAAAGAAAAAAGGAGCGACTGAAATCGTATAAAGAACTGACCCTCAAATTAGGAAATCAAGAAAAACAGCAAAAGGAAAGAAACACAGAAGAGATAAGATTAAAGATTGCCGCTATTCAACATCAGATTAATTTACTATTAATGGAAGAAGTGGAAAAACAGTTGAAATGGATGAAACAAACCCACTTCGAAAATGCAAATAAAACTAGTAGATGGCTGGCATATAAATTAAAGAAGGAAAGAAATAAGAGAATCATAAAGCTACTTAGAGACGAAGAAGGAAAGGAGATAACGCAAATCGACGAGATGAAAACAATAATTCAAAATTTTTATCAAAAATTATATAAAGGTCAAAATATAGATAAACAGTGGCAAGATGATTATTTAATCAAGACTAAGACGAGAAAGCTATCCAAAGAACAAAAAGAAAAATTAGAAAAACCAATTACTATGCATGAGATAGTGGAGGCGATAAACCAGCAGAAACCAAATAAAGCACCAGGCCCAGATGGACTACCAAGTGAATTTTACAAAACCTGTGGAGAAGAACTCCTCATTCCGTACAAAAATGTAATTGAGGATATTCAAAAAAATCACAGAATACCAACATCCTGGAAGGAGGCGTTGATCTCATTGATACATAAAGAAGACACAGATCCAGCAGAAGTGAGAAATTACAGACCTATCTCCTTATTGAATGTCGATTACAAGATTTTTGCCAGTGTCCTGGCTAATAGACTTAAGAAGGTTATAGGAACTATTGTCCATGAAGACCAAACAGGTTTTATACCAGGTAGACAAATGAGGCAAAACTTAAGATTTCTACTAAACGCTATCGAATTCTACAAAGAACATCCAGAGAAACAGGTAGCGTTTATCTTTGTCGATGCAGAGAAAGCCTTCGATAATGTGAACTGGGAATTTATCATAAAATCATTAAAGGCAGTGGGCTGCGGAGGAAACTTTTGCGATTTAGTGGAAACCATCTATACTAAACAAAAGGCAAGAATCAATTTTAATAACATTAAGTCGGACATGATTGAAATGGCACAAGGAACAAGACAAGGATGCCCGTTGTCACCTCTTTTGTTTGCCTTAACTTTAGAGCCATTATTGCAAAGAATAAGAGACGAAAACAGAATAAGAGGAATAAAAATTAAGGGAGAGGAGTTGAAGATTCAAGCATTCGCAGATGATATGTTATGTGTGCTGGAAGATCCCAATATATCTATTGCTTATTTGAAAGAAACGTTTAAACAATATGGGCAAGTAGCGGGACTTAAGATTAATGCTCAGAAGACAAAATTTCTTACTAAAAATATGAATAATGAGCAAATTAGCCAATTTGAAATAAAGTCGGAATTTCTACAGGGGAAAAAAGTAAGATATTTAGGAATTCAAATGACTAAAGATTTAAAAGATTTATACAGAAACAATTATGAGAAATTAGTGAAAGAGATACAACAAGATTTAGCCAGATGGAAAGACTTACAAATCTCACTCCTGGGCAGGATAGCCACTATCAAAATGAATGTGCTGCCAAGAATATTATTCCTCTTTCAAATGATTCCTATTTTGCTCCCAAAGTCATTTTTTCAACGGGTCAACAAAATAATCTTACAGTTTATCTGGCAGAACAAAAAACCTAGAATTAGACTTAAGGTACTCCAGGACAGCAAACTTAGAGGTGGATTTACTTTGCCAGAATGGAACCTCTATCATATGGCTAGTCGAATAGTCTGGTTAGTGGATTGGATTACTTTGAAAAATAAAAGAATACTAGTATTAGAAGGGGCAGGCCTGGAGAAAGGATGGCACGGATACCTTTGGTACCATAGTCCCCCGCAAAACAGTTCCTTCTGGAGACATGAGATCAGAAGATCCCTTTATAGAGCCTGGTTAGAAATTAGAAAGTTCTATTCTTATACCCCATCATGGTTATCACCGGTAGAGGAATCTACCCACCCGAATCTCTACACTTGGAACAATATATGCTACCAAAATCTATTAGATGGACAAAACAACCTCCGAGCAGAAGAAATGGACCATCTGGATTGGTGGTTGAAGTGCCAAATAAAATCAAGATATCAGAAAGATAAAGAATTAGGCTTTTCCAGAAAATTAAATGACCTTGACCAAATTATCCAAATGGATCAGAAGTTAATCTCTAAAATTTATGAGTGGCTACTCAGGGAAAAAATGCAGGGAGAGGTGGTGAAAGAATCTTGGGTTAAATGGTTGAGAGATTTCGGTTACAGCATACCAACAGATGACTGGGAAAAAATATGGAGACGGAATATAAAATTGATCAAACCAGCTTTGTATAAAGAGAATTTGTATAAAATGATTTATCGCTGGTATTTGACGCCGGAACGATTAGCTAAAGCCTACCCCAGTTACTCAGACAAGTGTTGGAAATGCAGAAAGGCTAAGGGGTCAATTTTCCACATATGGTGGAAATGTGAACATGCCAAAAAGTATTGGTCCTTAATTAGTATTTGGACCCAGAAGATTTTGAAAATTAGACTTAGACACTCACCAGAGCTCTATCTTTTAAATGTTTGCAGGGAAAATCTTCCACCTGAAACAACCAAGGTGCTAATGTATATTGTAACTATTGCAAGAATATTATATGCAAAATACTGGAAGCTACCAAAAATACCTTCCAGGGAAGAGTTTATTGTTCAGCTTACAGAAGCTGCGGAACTTGATTTAATGACCACAAGGTTATGTGATGGAAACACGCAAAAATGTAAAGAGAGTTGGGAACCGATATATAGTTGGGTAAAAAGTAAAGGTATGTTGTTGGAATAAGAGGAAAGTAAAACATTATTCTCTGGTCACTCCCGGTGTGTTTGGGAGGATGTCTGGGAGGTGGAGGGGGATTGAAAGCGTTGAGATGATTATGAGTTATATGTATCTGTACAGAAATATGTTTTGTATGTCTTGTATGTTTATATGTCTTTGTCCTTATAAGGTGGAATAATTCAATAAAATTTATGAACAGGAAAAAAAAAAAAAAAATTAAAATGGTAGCTGCACCCTGAGTTGACATCTTCAGTGAGTTACCTACCACAACTCCAAGATATCTCTCTTGGTCAGTTAATGCCAATTGGGACCCCATCAATGTATATTTATAGTTAGGATTTTTTTTGTTCCAATGTGCATTACCTTTGCACTTGCCATGTTCAACCTAATTTTTCATGCTGACACCCACTTCACTGCTTACCTCTTAACTCAAATCATAAATGAATAAGTTAAAAAACATCCTACCTAGAACTGAGTCCTGCAGTTCTCCTTCCACTGTAAACCCTGCCCGTTTATACTTACTCTGTTTCCTGTTAGTTAACCAATTTTTAATCCACAAGAAAACTTGTCCTCTCAGGGCTTTTTTTGAGCAGGAATGCACAGGAACACAGTTCTAGCTGGCTTGGTGTCAGGGGGTGTGGCCTAATATGCAAATGAGCTCCCCAGTGCCGGCAGCACTCATGTAGCCCCAGACCATGACATTGTTACAGAGGTTGAAGGGGTGGGGGGTCAGCCTGTCAGTGCTCAGATCATACTCCGCATGCTGCATCAAATTGGTCTGCAGGGCTGTCGTCCCAGAAGGAAGCCTCTTCTAAAGATGATGCACAAGAAAGCCCGCAAATGGTTTGCTGCAGACTAAGGACATGGATTTCTGGAACCATGTCCTGTGGTCCGATGAGACCAAGATAAACTTATTTGGTTCAGATGGTGTCAAGCGTGTGTGGCGACAACCAGGTGAGGAGTACAAAGACAAGTGTGTCTTGCCTGCAGTCAAGCATGGTGGTGGGAATGTCATGATCTGGGGCTGCATGAGTGCTGCCGGCACTGGGGAACTACAGTTCATTGAGGGAACCATGAATGCCAACATGTACTGTGACATATTGAAGTAGAGCATGATCCCCTCCCTTCGGAGACTGGGCTGCAGGGCAGTATTCCAAAATGACCACTGCCTTGCTAAAGAAGCTGAGGGTAAAGGTGATGGACTGGCCAAGCATGTCTCCAGACCTAAACCCTATTGAGCATCTGTGGGGCATCCTGAAATGGAAGGTAGAGGTGTGCAAGGTCTCTAACATCCATCAGCTACATGGCATCGTCATGGAGGAATGGAAGAGGACTCCAATGGCAATCTGTGAAGCTCTGGTGAACTCTATGCCCAAGAGGGTTAAGACAGTGCTGGAAAATAATGGTGGCCACACAAAATATTGACACTTTGGGCCCCATTTGGACATTATCACTTAGGGGTGTACTCACTTTTGTTGCCAGCAGTTTAGACATTAATGGCTGTGTGTTGCGTAATTTTGAGGGGACAGCACATTTACACTGTTATACAAGCTGAAGACTCACTACTTTACATTGTAGCCAAGTGTCATTTCTTCAGTGTTGTCACATGAAAAGATATAGTTAAATATTTACAAAATGTGAGGGGGTGTACTCACTTCTGTGACATACTGTAGGTGGAATGTCATGTCTGGCTCATCTTTTGGTGGTGAGGCAAAGCCAGGGTGGGGGTGAGGGAGAGTGATCTTTTGTCAGCTCTTTGTTGTTTCTGTTACACAGCCCTCCTGAAGGCTAGTGCACTTTCCAGGGGTTCAGTGATGATGACTGCACTGTCAAGCACATGAATATGTGCAGCAGCCATCACAGATCAACAACATCATGACATTTATGATGGCTTTCATCTTCTCACAATTTAGATGATGTTAAGGTTGCCACCTCCCAGGGGGCTGGCGTTCTCCTGGAATTACATCTGATCTCCAGACTACAGACATCAGTTTCCATGGAGAAAAGGGCAGCTAGGAAGGGTGGATATGGCATCACATGTCTCCTGTTTTTGCCCCACCTCCAGACCACCTTCCAGAGACCATTTACCAGAGGTGAAGGTTCTTTTAATGGAAATGATTGTTCAGAGAAGTTCAGTGAGTCAAGGTACCTTGGCAATAGAAATGTACTTTAATTACAGAAAGGAAAACAGTTCACAATATAATATAAAGATGGTTTGTTGTATTTTTTTGGTTACTAGGGGCTTCCTACCACAACAGCAGTTCTCAAAATCTCCAAGTCTCCATTCAAGTCCCCTTGCTACTGCTACTGCTACTACTTCCTCTTCCTTTTTCAAACTTTTCAGCTTGCTTAAGTGCACCCTCTCGTTATGAGTGTCACCTGGCAATCATGCTGTGTCAGGCCAGTTTAGTTCAGTGCTTGCACTTGTGAATCCTTTATTAGGAAGGCTGAAATCTTGGATGAAGTTACACTCAAAGCCAGAATAAGAGCACCTGACAAACATTATTCCCTAATCCTCCTGGGGGGCAGTTCTTCCATGAATCTATACATCCCTAGCTCCACTCCAGAAATTTCCCATCCCAGCACTGGCCACCCTAGGTGCAAAGCACTGCAAGTCATCATGTATATGTGTTAATAATCACACACGCACACACATGCATGGTCACCCACCCACCCACCCACCCAAACAGAATTCTAATTCCTAACACCTTGACTATATTTAATGCATTTATGTCTCACTTTTCCTTCAAGGAACTTAAAATAGCATACATACGAAAGCTAGTGCCCCCTTTCATGAAAAGTTAGTTATTAGAAGACCCATTGAAAGCAATAAGACTTGTGGATTGGGGCCAGTGAGTTTTTGGCAGGCCTCAGAATAAGGAATTGTGAGGGGACTCCCACCTTTCCCTATTTGGCTACAGTGGCTTGATTGCAGTGCTGGGGATCTTTTGTTTGCCTTTTATATGTTTGCATTCTAATTCAGAAAGAACACTGAGTCATAGTATTTATTTATTTTTCCTCCTCAAATGCAACCACAGAATGGAGAGAAAGATGCATATCTGGAAAGAAGTCCAGGAAAATGCTGGAAAGTTCTTCATGTTATTCTTTATGTCTAGTGCTAACACAAATATTTCTGGATGATGTGGTTTTAAGAAACAGCAACGGCAGCCACTACCTGCCCTGTTAGAAAGAAGCAACTGCACATTTTCACAGCTTGTCCAGAGGAGGTTGCTGTAATTTTCTCCCAACTGCCAACTTTTTATGTTGAATATAAATTTTTACTTGACCAGAAAAACATGGTGGTGATTGCAGCGGTGGTGGTATAAGCCTGCAAAGTGATTTCACAGTGGACCTGTGGATCACTTCCTTTCCCTCTTAGGCCTTTATGCATTGGGTGTGCCACAGCGGAAGTATATAAATAGAGTAGAAACTCAAGACTGGAAAACCTAGGCCAACAACAGATGGCTGGCATGAGGTCGCCCCAAAGAGAGCAAGGCACTTAAAAGAGGGATGGGCTGCAGGCGTTCAGGGAGAATCTGGAACTCTCACACACCCCATCCACAGCTCCCTGGGAGCTCTTTGGGTGCTTCGCAGCCTTCCAGATGGCCAGGGAGGTGCCTTGGAGGTGCCCTAGCAAAAAGGCAGCACTTTCAAAGTGGTGCCTTTTCGAGTCGGCTCCCGGCAAGCTGGGGGTGACTTGGGGACGGAACTGAGATGAGAGGCAGATGTGCATGTGTGGACGCACTTTTTGGTCTGCCTGCCTCCTGTCCCCAGGGCGGCTTTAAACGCCCATCTGTTATAATACTTAATTTAAAAAAAAATTACCCAAGCTTCTGGAAAGCCATACATTCTCACCTTGAAGTTCTGATTTTTCAAGCTGAGACATGGGGGGGGGGGAAGTAGCAGTTGGTGTTCATCTAAAACTTGTTATCAAGTTTAATGGCTGGATCAGTACCATTTGCCACATGCAGATTTTGATAAGCCTTATGAGAGTTGTAATTCCCTCCCCCTATCATTCAATACTTGATATTATGGCCTCAGATTACAATTGAACATGGACTTATTTTTTTAGGTATTTGAAACTGTATATAGAAACTAATGTGTAGATCCATCACCGCTGTTATATTTTTGTCTCTATTGTTGTGTGTGTGCGTGCATGCAAGGCTTTTTTTTCTGGAAAAAGAAATGCCAGAACTCTCAAGAGGGAAATGAAGGAGAAACACACACATGTGGTGCCTCTCACAAACTTTTAAACAGTTTTTGAGAATTTGTGTCCACAAAGGGGTTCTGGAACTCCCATCTGCCATGGTCCCCCAGGGAAAAAGCCCTGTGTGTATGCATTTAAAACTTTGCTTAGTTGATGCATTTTCAGTCCTCCCTTCCTTCCATTTCCCCCCCCCCCCCATGTTTTTGTTTGCTTGTTTTGAAAGACAGAATTTTTAAAAAATATATAATTTAATGACTTGGCTCAATTAGGAATATCAGACCTTCCAGTTGGGGGTCCCCCACCATCACGGCCCACCTCTCCTCCACCAATCAGCTGGCCAGTAGAAGGGCTTACTGTGGAAAAAAGGGAGTCTCACCCATAATTTTAGTGATGTCCCCAATGTTCCTTTAATGTCACCTGGAATTCTACCATAGAGTTTTTGCCCCCCCAAAACAGTGTTATCCTGATGTGCCTATGTAATTTCCAGGACATGTTGGAAGTTATGTAGGACACATGACTGAAACTTTGAGTGGACTCCCTGCTCCAGGTAAGCCCACTCCCCATCCCCTACCAGTTGCTTGGAGGGACCTGGCAACTCTAGGTCCAACCATGACTCCGGAAGGACAATTATATCACCTCCTGCATGGGTGCAAAAGTAGCAGCAAGGCAGAAGGTAAGAAAGCTCACTAGTGCAGGTATTGTACAGTCACAAAGTCAAACCATGGTAATGCAAATTGTTTTGAGGCTTACCTCATGAGCGACTGCTACTGCTGAAAATGGTCTGCTCACCTGCTGAGCATGGTCACCCCAGAGTTCTTAGAATCTCTAATAAATAGAATCCACAAGGCTTATATTAGACTAACCTTTCACAGTTAAAAACATGACCCAAAACTTTCTGTATCTAATATTTAACATCTGATGTCTACAGTTTCATTGCTGCATGATCCAAATGCCATTAAAATCTCAGTCATTTGATCTCCATCATACTAGACAGAGTAGGTAAAGAACTGTGAACTGAAATGGTTAAAAGGAAGTTAAATTAAGAAACAGCAAAGATGAAAGAAGAGTTTGAGTAAAAACATTATTTATTTGATTTATTTTTATTAGATTTATTTTTAAAAGCACCTTTTCATTATTCTACATCTCCTCTCCTCCAACATGTAAATAGAAGGCAAGAATCCTTGTGCACAAGTGTAGGGGGAAGAAGGCAAAACTAAGTACCATTGACCATTTTACTTCTTTCTTTTTGTGACCATCCATGAAAAGTTTTTTTTTTATGTATGTACATTCCTAACTTCAAAGTGTGAGCTTATTTCATCTGCCTGCTCTCACATTTAATAATCCATTGGTGTTATTCTTTCAAGAAAGAAGAGGAGTTGCATTACATGAAGCAACAACAACAACAAACCCTGTAGTAGTAAAGCACCAGCATCTTCATGGCTTTATAGAACCGGGAATCTGAAAAGCTGAATGTAGTCTGTGTCCATGCATGCACGGAGAACTCCCAAGAACTTAATCTACCTTCTCTTTTTGGCTGCTAACCACCTATTGTTATGGCAAGATATGATGTTAAGACTGGGCAGGCCATGACTGGTGGTCTGAGTATGATTTAGTGCAGGAGTGGCCATGGCCAATGGCTGGGGCTGATGGGAGTTGTAGGCAAAAAACATCTGGAGAGCTACCGTTGGCCACCCCTGCCTTATGAGATGTTTTTTGAAGTCACAACTGTCTCCTCCACCAGAGGAAAGGGAGATTACTCTGTCTCAGTGTGCCATCTCTTTTTTAAAGTTGTACTCTTAATGCAATGTTACGTTCAAAAAGGGGGGGGGGGGCAGCATCAATCTCCAGATAACAACAAAGATACGAAATAGAGGCATGTTCTTCAAAAATCTGCTAGAAATTATTTTTCCAACCTTGTGCTGCCAGATGTGTTTCAAGTATTGGTGTGCCCTTCATTTGAGTCACTGAAAGCAATTAAGGAAGTATAAATCAGACAAGTGTTTTAAAACATAAAGATTATAAAACACTTCAAAGTATATAAATTGTTTGTAAAAGTGCATCCAGTGGAAACTCACATCAATATATCTAATTTTTCAACATGGTCAAATCTATGGATACTTAAATTCAGAGACTGGGGCCATGAACAGACAAGACAGATGTTTCTACAAACCTGAAAAATGTCCCAGGTTTTCAGAAGAATCTGAAATCTAAAAGAACTAAATCTAAAATACACTGTGGGATTAAGAACAGCACTTGTAGAAATTAATGCCCTCAGTGGCATTCAGTGTGCTAGGCAACTACACAATACTAGTAGCTTTTAAGCCAGGCTTTCTGTCACTAAGGTTGGGTCCAGACAGCTTTGGGCATATGGAAAGCATCTCAAAACGGGCCGGTTCAAAATGGAACAGCCGAATCCTGATCAGACACTCCCGTGTGAGTTGTCTGTATCCCGTGCAGAAGGCGCTTTGGTGCAGTGAGACAGCTGTCACACACCATCCCCTTGGCAAGGTTTGGGCTTCTCCCCTCCCCCCCCCCCCAATACATTATTAGTGGTCATGTGCATATGCACTCATGCGTACTTGTGCTCATGAGCTCTGAGTAGTTTTTTAAAAAAAAAGAATACTGGAGAGTGCGGAGAGCAGATTGGCAGGTTCACACCACAAATCTGCCTCACTTGTGTGCTCTCATGTTCAGATGCCTGGGAATACAGATGGCATGCAGCAGAAGGATTTGCTACCACTTCGTAAGTGGTAGCTTTTTGAGATGCCTCAGAGTCGCCGGAGAACAGGGTGAGTACGAGAGCAGGGTGGGACCTAGTTTTATGTTTCTGTATATATTTCAGCTTCAGTTTTAATTATTTTGATTATGTGTTTTTATTGGTTTCAATGGTTTTAAAATACAATTTTATTATGTATATTTTAATTTATTAGTCACCTTGGTGGCCCATATGAGTGCAGAAAGATGGGGTATAAACTTTCCACAACTAAATAAGTAAATAAATTAAAAAATTGACAATTTATTCAGCTCTAGAACTTGGCTTGATGTTTCATGCATTCTATCTGGTCTATTATATTCGGCATCCTTCCTGATATGTTATCAATGACTACAGTTAATTTGCTAGAAGTTAATTGAACTCTGTGGGAGATTAGGTGATGTGATATGGTAGACATTAAAATTTTATTTCTAAAAGGAAGAGAGAAAAATTAAAAGTCAACACCCTGACAGTAGTTGGAAAAGGAGAGGAATGTCTCATTTTTTTTTTGAAAAAAATTATTATAAGATATTATTAAGAAGAGGATACAGAAAAGAAAAAGGGGAAGGGGGATAAAAGTAGTCATTAATCATCCAAAGCGTTTACATTTATCAAGGACACATTTGTAATATATAATACATAGATCAAGAGAAGAATAAGATATTTCTCTTTCAGTAGTATAAATTTATCATAGTGTTTATATGCAGGGCTTTTTTGAGCAGGAAGGCACAAGAACGCAGTTCCAGCTGGCTTGGCATCAGAGTTGTGTGGTCTAATATATAAATGAGTTCCTGCTGGGCTTTATCTATTTAAAAAGCCCTGTGTGGAACAATGGTGATGTCATGGGTGTGGCCTAATATGCAAATGAGTTCCTATTGGGCTTTTTCTACAAAAAGCCATGTTTATATGCAGGGGTTTATTTGTGGGAGGGACTTCTCTACATATTAGGCCACACACCCCTGATGTAGCCAATCCTCCAAGAGCTCAAAGGGCAATTAGTACAGAGCCTACTGTAAGCTCCAGGAGGATTGGCTACATCAGGGATGTGTGGCCTAATATGCAAAGGAGTCCCTGCTACCAAAAAAAGCCCTGTTTAGATATGTGTATGTATACATACATATAGCATACCATGTAATTATTTATCCAAAGAGAAGATTCTGCATGTTAATTACGTAGCATTGGCTTAGACATTTTATGAATGATAACAGACATATGATGAAGTCAAACACAAGAAGGGTAAGCCCAGGCAGGCAGCTTCTGACAGATATTTGCACAACAGCCGTGTGGCTTATCCTTTGGAAGATGGAGAGACATAATACCTCTACCACTTAGCATCAGTATGTATCTGCAACTTTGGCAGAAGTAGAAAATCTGCACCACAGCACTTCTGTGTCATGGTTGGCTTTTTTGCAGTAGTAAAGAGATTGATCATAACGTCCCCCCTCAGCCAGCCTATAGTCTCCAGTCAGACCTATACCTTTTAATAACAAGCAATAAAGATATAAATGACAAAAGATAGATTTAATTTTATCTCATTTTACTATTTTTATTTTTGTTCTTGTATAGTGTCAGCAGCCTTGACGTGCATGTTTCCTGTTTCTTTTTAGGATAGTATATTGATTTGGGAAGCCCAAACGCACATTAACTAACTATGGTTGTGCACCTATAGTTTTTGATGACTGGGATAGCTAGCACATTGCTCTCTGCTCCCCATTCAACATTGCTTTTAAAAGCCTTTGT
Organism: Heteronotia binoei; assembly: GCF_032191835.1. Lineage (NCBI taxonomy): Eukaryota > Metazoa > Chordata > Lepidosauria > Squamata > Gekkonidae > Heteronotia > Heteronotia binoei. The sequence continues at coordinate 52,777,098 of NC_083235.1, read as the reverse complement.
TTTTAGTTGTCTTACAAACAAAACTGCAGTGGGAGAAGTTTTTGTCACACTCTTAATTAATTTACTATCCTATCAGTTAACTAGTAATGTTCTGGAGAAAACTGACATCCTTATAGCTTATTTTGTGGAGGAGTAATCTTTTAAGGATTGTCAAGAGACTTAGTCGTATTTTTCCCAAGGCTGTAATCCCAATGGCGTAAGCAACCTAAGAAAGTAGTACTAGTTTTTATTGGGATGCCTGTAGAGCAATTGCATGCATGGAAAGAGATCCAGTAATCTGTGGAAGATTTGCAAAAGATATGGGGATACACCATGCAGTGCAGTTGTTGCTGCTAGAGGGGCTTACCCATAAAATGTATCTGCTACTATAGCAGATTCATATACAATTCTGTAACACTGTACTGAAGTCCAAATAATTGTGGCGTCTTAGTTCTGTTATTCTTTTTATATACTCTGCATCATTTCAAAACCTGGGTGTTTGCAATCAATCATATTCCCTCCCCCTCCCTGCCTGTGCTTGCTTGCTTTATTTCTTAGCTTCTAATACAACTTTACAAGCCCAGTTCAGAAGTTAGTGCCAAAATCTGCATCATGTTGATAGGAACAAAACTCTTGCAAATTTAGGCTGGCCCTCAAAATCCATTAGTGCCCTAGGAAATTCAGGAATTGGAATCATAGCAAAAAGGAGGTCTAGATTTTGGTTTACATATGTTGACATGAGAATCTCAATTGCACCAGTTATGAGAGTAACCGCTCTTGGTGATGAGTGAGTGAGTCCTCTAAGGGGGAATGGAAAATCAGAAATGGACTCTGTGTGGGGAGAAATACGCAAAGGTGCTGACAGCTTAATGAATAACTTGACTGTTATGACAGTAAGACACCTTGTAGTTCCAAGAGCAAATATTTGAAATAATATGCAATGCAGGAAATGTATATATGTATGTAGAGAATACATGGTTAGCCATATCACTCACAGATGGGCTATGTTTTCAACCTCAGAAGTTCTGTTTCACTATAAAGGTTCCACAGCTTATTGCTACAGCACAAAAGAAGTAATTTAATAAAAAATTATTTTATATTTAATAGGTGCTCAGTGATCCAGAAGGCTGTGAAAAATACTATTTTTTCAGCTATGCCCCTATTATTTCCTACATGATAGAAAGAAACTGACTGGCAGGTTACCCTGGCAGATACATGGTAATGCTATGCATGACTGGCATGGCTTCACTCTGTACTTGGAAGACTCCAGATCAAGATAGTGTCGCAAGGTATGTGCCAACGTCCCACAGTTCAAGAGGTCACCTACACTTCAATTATTCTGGAGAAGCAGAAGATCTCATGATATCTATCTGCACCCCATCCATTTCTATTTCAAAACTACATCATTTATATTTTGAGTAAAATATGGCTGATAGAAAGGTTTGTTTTCCAGGAACTATGAGGCATTTATGAGAAATTTATGAGAAAGTTTTCTCTCAAAACTTTGCTCCTAGACTTCAATCCATTTCATGTGGTCACAGAGGCACAGCAGGAATACCAAGACCTCACCCCCACAGCTCAGTGAGTATCTTTGGCCTCCTTCATTGATTTCATACTCAGAATATTAATTGGTTTGTCATGGTGCTACCGCTCTGTTCTGTCAGTTCCTGGCTTAGACTTCCGGTTAACGTCTGCTGTTCAAGCAAGAATATTTGCACGTCACCCTGCTCACAAAGGCTGCTATCCTGCCTGAATCCCCAGATCATCTTTTTGGTAACAGATTCTTACCCTTCTAGATGAAGGACCAAAGGAGGACCAATCGTGTTTCATAAGAAGGTCTGTGTCAATTTACATTTTCCTTTTAAAATATTGCTCTGATTACTGAGACACAGTTCTCTGTGCTTGCAATTGCTCCACAGGCACCCCTATAAATATTGGTATTATTTTATTTGGTTGTTTGGGATGATAGCTCTGTAGAAGGCCAATTCCTTCCTTCCTTCCACTGACCTAGTCCCCCAATATGAATGAGTGTTTAGTTAAATATGACAAGTGTAATGTCTGACCAGGAACTGACAGAGCAATTTGGTGGCTCCAATTCCCCTGTTTTCTAAAGTGCTTTTTGGAACTGATCTGATTATGAAATTTGCTACCAACATATTTTATCAGTTCCTCTCTCAGACATTACATTGCTTATGTGAGTAAACCATTCATATAATTTTTAGTAAATGAGAATAATCCTTGAACCTGAATCAGACACTACATGAGACAAGGAGAATGGAACATTGCATTGGGGGATAAGCAAAGTTAATGTTGTTTGGAAATATGTATCTGTCCTGTATGTCCTTTGCAATGTTCTAAGGTTCCAGTCATTATAGGGTTAACACTGTGCCTGATTCCCCATTGTCTGCATGACCTAGGAAGAAGATACTGACTGCTGTCAATCAAGGTCTAGAAGCGGGAAAACCTGTTTTGTTTGTTTGGTCAGTTAATCAGGTGACTTCCTTTGTTCAGGCAGAGAATTCAAGAAGAAGGAGGAAGTAGCCTCCATTAAGCACATGATCTTCTAGTGTAAGCATGTAGTTCTATAGTGTTTGTTATTTTCACCTCCCAGTACCCTTTCCTTGTAGTAATAAATATGTTTTTGCTTTTTCATGTTAAATGCCTCTCAATGATTATTTGATCCAGTGATCCATCGCACTGTTAGAGATAAATAAATAGAATTTCAAACAGAAATCCCTAACAAAATTGATAGCAGAGCAGATGGTTCTTGGTTTTTGCCATCAAGCTGGTAGCTTACAGCATGGACTGTTTTTTGAACTCTAAATGATTTTTTTAAAAATCTGGATCGCCTTTGAGAGCATTTAGAAAGCAATAGGCAAAAAGCTGCTATAATGTGCAGACAAGCCTCAATTTTAAAATGACACTTTTTTCTCTTCCCATTACTGAGAGTGTTTTGACTTAAATGAGCTTAGAATTCAGATTGTCTCAATCTGGAAATGCTGCCACTTTTGTCTAAAAGCCTCGGATGTACTAGAAAGAGAATTTTTTAGCTTTTAAACCCTTTTTCTGTGGATTACGTCACAGACCTTGGCGAGCTTTGCTGCAACCATGTGTGCACATTCAGCCGCCTTTTCTCTCCAGTGAGGAAGGAAGAATCTTTAACCCTGCCCTGCCTGATTGCTGTGAAAAATGTTGAACCCAGAGAGAGGAGCCACTGGATGTTCTGTTTCCACGTCTTCAGGAACAGCCACTGCAAATCTTGGTTTTGGTACCGTGAGTAACCTACCAGTGATAGGATTTAGTACCCTGAAGTTAACTAAGAATAATTTCTCATTCTGGCTCTCACTCCTAATGCAAAGACTTGAGATTTATGGAGCTGAAAGAGTTTTGTCTGAAAATCCCCCTGAGAATGAGCAAGAAAAATCAAATTTTAAATGGCTAGATGGTTTTGCAAAAACTCTCATTTTAGAATCTCTTGAGGCATATGAATTTCCTGAATTGCACACTCTTAAAACTGCAAAACAAATGCTTAAATGCCTTAAAGATAAATATAACACAATTCCCATAAGCACTATTCATGATTTAAAGGGCAAAATATTTGGTTTTCAAGTACAAGAAGGGGAGAATGTGACTAAATGTCTGTGCATGCAATCCAGACTACAGAAGCTTGGTGAGGCTATTGCAGAAAGAGACTTAAACTCAACTATATTGAAAGCTCTACCCAGTACTTACAAGCCAATTAAGATGATTTTGAGACTGCAAAAGGATTTGAGTCTGGAAGGCCTGTTAAATTCTATCAAGGAGGAAGCAGCCTCCAGATCTGGGGACAAGGACACTGAACTGTCTGATTCTATGTCTGCTTTAAGCAGTGTAGGAATAAGTCAAGAAGAGATATAATATGCCATAGATGTGGGCAAAAAGGCCATATCGCAAGATATTGTAATAATTGTGATGCTGCTTCTGAACAAAGGAATAGCAATGTTAGAGCACATGTTTCAAATGAGGGAACATGGGCACCATCTCGTGGCCATAAAAATAATAGCAGCCAGAAATTTTTAAACCAGAAATTTTCCAGGCCACATGGCCCAGGTGGGAACAAAGAAAAGAGCAGAGAAAGCACCTTGTATAGTAATAATGTGAATTTTATTGGTGAAGAGGAAGATTTTTGATTGATAGTGGAGCTTCTATGCATATTTGTCGATATAAAGGCATGTTTTCAGAGTTGGATGAGTCAGAGACGTGAAATGATAGGTGCCAACCAGAAACCTTTACACGTTTGTGGTGTGGTGAGATCAAAATGAAATTGCTTACCACTGATGGAGATTTAATGCCACTAAGACTGAAAAATGTAACTTATGCACCTGAATCAATTGAAAATTTACTTTCAAGCCAAGTGCTTATAAGAAATGGTTATGCTGTATATCTTGATGAAGGAGATGATGATGAAATTATTCAGAAGAATTCTGGAATCAGTTTTAAACTGAATGAAAGAAATGGAGCTCATTGTATTATGGACTTAAGTGAAAGGTCAGATGCTATTGATGTTGTGGAAAAGACTATTTGCCAGACTGAAAACAGAATGTGTGATCATAGGAGATGTGTTTATGCTTGGCATGTAAAGTTAGCACACAGAAGCATGAAAAGTGTGGAGAAGTTGCTAAAGAATTGTGGACTTGATGTTGTGAAGTGTGATAAATCCAAGGAAAGATGTGATGTTTGTCTGAGAGCAAAAGGAACTGCACCTTGTTTCAGTGGAAAAAGCAGTGTGCATAATGAAAGGTTTTTGGAAACAATATTCAATTATATTGTTGGGCCTATAAAAGCTTCAATTGGGAGAAATAATTTTTTCTCAATATTCACAGAGGCAAAGACAAAATATAGCACTGTCTATATGCTCAAATCAAAAGATGGGACTCTTGATAAATTCAAAGAATATGTTGACATGGTTAAAAACAAATTTGGGTGTGCACTTCAAAGCTTGCTGACAGATGGAGGTGGTGTATTGCAATACTGAGTTTAAGAAATTTCTGAAAGCAGAAGGGATTGAACACAAAGTGACTGTCCCATACACTCCACACCAGAATGGGAGTGCAGAAAGACTTAATCGTGTGTGGGCTGAAGCTGTAAATACAGCAGTGTATATTCACAATAGAATACCTTCAAAAGTAACAGGAATTACTCTGTTCCAGGCTTGGTTTGGCAAGAAGTCAGGACTTAAGCATATCAAAACTTTTGGAGCAAAAGTCTATGCATATGTTTCTAGAGAAAATAGAGGGAAGCTTGATGCAAGGACTGAGATTGGATTCATAGTAGGATATCCCTCAGTGAGAAAAGGCTACAGAGTCTATGATCCAAAAGTGAATAAGACCAGACATTGTAATGTTGTATTTCTGGATGACAGTGATTTGCCTAGATCACCCTGTGTACCTGAATCTAATCCTGAGGTTACTGATGATGCTTCTGAAGCTTGGTATAGTTGGTTACCTGTAGTGACCACCGGTGAACCAGCAGGTCTACCTTCTGAAGACTCTACTAAACCAGAAGGGGAAATGGGGACTGCACCGCATAGAGCGACAGAACCTCCACTCGTTTTAAGACGATCAGAAAGAAGCAGAAAAGGACAACCACCACATAAATATGGATACTGTGATACTGTGAGATCTATAGAGACTGTAAAACCTAAAAAGGAACCCAAGAGCTGGTAACAAGTGTGTGATCTTCCTAATGAAGAAAAGGAGAAATAGATTCAAGCAATGGAACAAGAGATACTATCCATTTATGAAAAAGATGTATGGATTCTTACAAAGCTACCTGCAGGAAGCCTGTTGGATGCAAATGGGTCTACAAAATAAAGTACAAAGATGATGGAACTATAGACTTGCACAAAGCAAGGCTAGTAGCCAAAGGCTATGCACAAGAATTTGGAACTGATTATTCAGAGACTTTTGCACTAGTTATCAATAGTGCTACACTTAAAACACTTCTGAGTGTGGCAGCATCTAGAAATATGCTCATAGGGCACCTAGACATTAAGACAGCATTTCTTAATGGTGATTTATCAGAGGAAATCTATATGGAAATACCTGAAGGTTTTCAAGTCCCTGGCAAAGAGAACTGTGTTTTCAAATTCAACAAAGGACTTTATGGTTTGAAACAAGCCGCAAAAGGTTGGTATGACAAAATAACTGAACTACTATAGCAACAAGGATTTGAACAAGGGAAAACTGAACCCTGCATGTACACTAGACTTAAAGATGGAGAATATCAATACATTCTGGTTTACGGTGATGATTTGGCTGTGAGCTGCAAGAACAAAGAGGACATTAAAGACATTGTTGAAAAGCTGAACAAAGAGGTTGAAGTCAAAAGACTTGGAGATATTAAACAATATCTAGGAATACAGATTGAAAGACTCGAGGATGGAATCTTTCAACTGTGTCAAAGATGAAAGATTATGGACTTTATAGAATCTCTTGGCATGAGAGACTGTAAAGCATCTAAGATACCTCTTGAACCTGCATACCTGAGAGCTCAGGGTGATCAACCACTCAAAGACACTGGAGAATACAGAGAAGCTATAGGAAAACTCCTGTACCTGAGTAAAACTACCAGACCTGATATCACAGCTGCTGTCGGAGTACTGAGCAGAAATGTAAGTTCGCCTAATCACCATGATTGGAATGCAGTAAAGAAACTTTGCCAGATACTTAAAAGGGACTATGGACTTAAGACTGATCATTGAACCTTCTGAGAATCCCAGACTAGTTGGATACATGGATGCCAACTATGCAGAAGAATCGTGCAATTACAGATCAACCAGTGGATACTTATTCTTTTATGGAAATGGACTTGTAGAATGGACTAGCAGAAAACAGACTATAGTGGCACAATCTACAGCAGAAGCTGAGTGTGTGTCAGCAGCCAGTGCCTGCAGTGAACTTGAATGGATTTTTCATCTGCTGAAAGACTTCAAGATAAAAGAACCTGTACCTATTGTAATGTTTGAAGATAATCAAGCTTGTATTGCTATATGTAAAGGAGAAAGTAGAACAGTCAGAAGTAGATCTATTGGTATTAAAAGTGAGCTAGTGAAAAATCTACACCAGAAGGGGCTGATTAAGATAGAACATTGTTGTACAGAAGCTATGGTAGCTGATATACTTACTAAGCCATTACCTTGTGCTAGATTTGAACGTTTACATGAAATGATGAATCTAGTTGATGTGAACGTTACAGTGAATAATAACTTTGACATTAGACATTAAGAAGGGGTGTTGAAAATATGCATCTGTTCTGTATGTCATTTGCAATGTTCTAAAGTTCCAGTCATTAGAAGGGTTAACACTGTGCCTGATTCCCTATTGTTTGCATGACCTAGGAAGAAGATACTGACTGCTGTCAATCAAGGACTAGAAACAGGAAAACATGTTTTGTTTGTTCAGGCAGAGAGTTCAAGAAGAAGGAGGAAGTAGCCTCCATTAAGCACATGATCTTCTAGTGTAAGCATGTAGTTCTATATTATTTGTCATTTTCACCTCCCAGTACCCTTTCCCTGTAGTAATAAATATGTTTTTTGCTTTTTCATGTTAAATGCCTCTCAATGATTATTTGATCCAGTGATCCATCACACTGTTTGAGATAAAGAAATAGAATTTCAAACAGAAATCCCTAACAAATGTTACATCATTAGGGCTGCCTAGAGGACGAGGACTGGGGTGGGGCAAAGTTCTCAGGGTCAAGTTAACTTGGGAACCCCTGAAGACAGCATCATGCTGCATTTAAGAAACTTATCTCAATTTATTTTACTTGGGGGTGGGGGGGGAGAATGGGGGACAAAATTTGAAGGGTCCAAGTCAGCTGGAGGGCCTATGAAGCTGGTGACATGTTGTATCCAGCCAAAGGTCTTTCCATTTTTAATGCAGTTCTAGCTTCAGCCACAAGGGGCCACTGTGCATTACTCACAAGTCCTTCCTCAATGATGCGGGCAGCTGGGAGCATGGGTGGCAGAGCACTTCAAACAATGAGATGGGGAAGGCTTGCAGACAGGTGGTGGGGATAATGCGTAAGTAGGAATCAGTAGAAATGGGCTCCACACAAAAGCCTGGGCCCTGGCAGTTGCCCCATTTCAGGGAATGCTGATGGCAGCCCTGTCTTACATACTTGTCAATATTTTTAAGACTAAGTAGAGCTTTCACAGTTTCTCTCACCATGTTCACAGTATACTCCAATTCAATACTTTTAAGTCTCATTAATTTCAAAGCAAAAATTAATGTATGAACTTCCTAAAGCCGATTGAGGCTGGAGCTGGCAATTATGAGTAATGTTGAAAAATTCTTTGGAAAGAGTTATTTTGTTCCAAATATTTCAAAATTTCCTACAATTTAAGCTGCGGTGCTGTCAGCAGCTGCTACTCCACTGGTAGAACTTGTAGTTCTAGTAGTAGTGGCAGAAAAGAGAGGTGCAATTCTTGACCTCTGATCCCCTTCTTGGTACCTGGAATGCAGTACTTGCTATGTCAATATCTGCTATTGGTTTGGTACCTGATATGTCAGTATTCCACATGCATTGGGTAAACTAGCTTTCTCAGCATGAGTTCTCCCCACAATATGGAATCAGGCATCCTGGGGAAATGACATTTTCTCCCTGGCATTTGGAAGGCTTCAGTAGCAGCATTTGTTCCAGGAATGAGAGAGGGAAGGAGGAGAGAGGAGAGGATAGTGAGACCTCACTCACTCCTTGCCACCATCACAATTGCTGCAGTAGCTACATAAACAGGGGGGTGGAAACAGTGAAGAGTTCAACTTAAAATCAGAGAGAGCGAGAGACTATTTGGGTTATAATTACTGTTTCTGAGCATGTCCCAATACAATGAACATTATTGACTAGTGACTGCCACCAAGTGTGCAGGCAAAAAAGCAGCACATGCATGCTAATGCTGCTAATTTTCAGTTATGTCATGTGTGATCTGCCTGTAATGCCAATCCTGGAGTGCAAGTAATATGAAGAAGACAACAAATATGAGTACAAGTCAATGGCAGCTACCTATCCATGAGTATTCATTATAGGAAAATGTGATACTTTGTATGAGGAAAATATGGCATTTTAAAGGGGAAAACAGTAAAGGATGCAAAATATGAAGACCTAAGTTCATTTATTTAAAATATCTTCCCCTGTCAAATGTGGTGCCAGATGTGTGCGTGTGCATGTGCATACATACTCACCAGCACATAAAACATCTTAAACCAACACAATAACAGTCTCACAGATCACAACTATAGTCAGTCCAAAGTTCAATTCACACAAGAGAGGAATCAGAGTGAAACAAGGTTTTAACCATCAAAATAGTGGCACTGAAAAAATCCAGTATCCTTAGAGCGAAAACTGCTAAATGAACTGGGTTTTTGTATGTATCTATTATTAAGTCCCAATTCACTTATGGCGACCCCAGCATGGGGCTTCCAAGGTGAGTGGAAGGTTCTTCAGAGGCCTCCCATCCAAGTACTCACCCTGCTTAGCCTCTGACATCTGACAAGATTATGCTCTACTATACTGTTCCCACATTCCTATATTTAATACAATTGTGGCCCTTAGTTCAGTACAAACACTGTCTTATGTCTTCATCTCCAGGCCCAGAGGCCTGTGTTCTTATCTCAAGGTCTCAGAATACATGCACAGTTTTGTGATGAGGGCATACTTTTGAACACAATACATCCAGACTTATTGGGGGATTTATAGATCTCTGGGACAATAGTATACATTTGGGTACCCTGTCCCCTACCTCCACATCTCCTGGTTCCACAAAATAGAACAGGAAATGCGTTAAGAAGATTATGGGTACAGTGACGGACAAAACTAAATGAAATATAACGATATGTTACAAAAGGGAATGTCTGGTATAGTCTAAAATAACTCAGTGTAAACAGCTGCAACATGGTGTGAACAACTCCTTTCTCTGAAGCAGGGCAATGTAATAATTAAAAAAATAAGAACTAGACTTATATTTTTGTATTAACTCATCTACAAATAACAGTTGACCTGGAAGTGGGTCAAGGGTACCCTGGGCCTTCTCAGACCACCACTGTTATCAAGAAACAAAAGGGAGTCTTTTGACACCTTCAAGACTAAAAGATTCATTGAAGCATTAGCATTTGTGGGTAAGATCCAGCAGATACAAGACAACAGTTTTAAGGTAATCACTGAATTGTGTAGTTTAATTCAGCTTAATATGCCTCACATCTACAGCATTTAAATAATGAATTCTTCTCTTGTGTTATGTGTGCCGCTTTTAAATATAATGAAATCAGCCCCAGGAAAGTGTATTCTGATTTTTTTGATGTCTACAAGCACCCTTGACTGGCTTGAAACAAGATGGCAGGGGGGAAATGTCTTCAACAATCTTTGGTAAGCATGTGAAAAGTTGGTCATTTCTCATTTAAAAAACCAAAATGTTTTTAAGACTGTGTATTCACAATTGTTTTTGATAGTAGAACACCATTTAGCAGTAGGTTATCATTATGGAGACTTGGCATAGTTTGTAAGCATATAAAGTGGGGTAAAATGCAACATTGAGATGTTAATGGATAGCTCCCATTTGAGTTTCCCCTGGCTCCTAACAGCAGTCTGAACAAAATCACTCACATGTACCATCTGTCTGGCATCACTAATACTATTTCAACATAAACATATTCTCTCACTGCCAGGTCCACTAAAGTGGAGAGGGGGTAGCCTATCCACAACATCTTAAGTAGGTGATTCCTGTGCGTGTTTCTATAATGCACTTTTGTATTGTACAGAACATACAGCACTTTCTCCTCTCATGTTCTTTTGGAAATGATGTAACTCCACAAGCTTGCACCTTTTGTGTAATATAAGCCCACAGCTGGAAGGAATATGGGGGTATTTTTTATTTCAAATGATACTGATGCTTGGTTATAATACTTCACTATACACCATGGCAGAGTGGAATGAAGCATTCTTCAGGTTTGATCTAATCAGTTTTTCCATTGGTTGGGGGGAAAAGAAAGAAGGGATCCACTTTGGCCCCTCCAAAAGGCTGTAATTGGGATCATGGGACCTACCATGTGGAATGAGGGTGGCAATAAGAAGGAGAATTGGCTGAATAACTGGCTGGATCAAACCCTTCAGCTTAAAACAAATGGCAGAAGGTAGGATATAAGTGTCAACAAAGGACAACTTTTTGCAGTCACTATTTGCACAACCAGCTCTGATACATAACTACTGTACACTGATTTCTCACTCTCAGTATAGAGATGATCATGCAATAATCGTGCACTGAATTCTGTGCATGTGGACCAGTAATGCACTGCTGCTCAGAAAGCCCCACTGGCAGTGCAGTACAAAAATGTGAAAAAAAGTTCTTTCTGTTCACTTTTTCTACACAATACAGAATTTTTATAAAATTCTATTTTGTTAACCTTAAATCACCTCTTCTTCTTCTTAATGGTAAAGTCACAAATTCTTCAGCCTGCCCTTTTCTCCCAGGAAAGGTACTCCAACATCCTGATAAGTTTGGTTGCACCTTTGATCTAACCTTTCTCAGCCCTAGAATATCCATTTGGAGATAACAGTGACCATAACTGTGACCATAATAGTGACCATAACCAGTGTGTGTGTGTTTTTTGTAGAAAAAGCCCAGTAGGAACTCATAGGCCACACCCTCTGACGCCAAGCCTGCCGGAACTGCATTCCTTTGTGTTCCTGCTGAAAAAAAAGCCCTGACCATAACAGTGACCATAACTGTGCACTGCTCTGCATCATGGGGCATTGCAATATTGCCTGCATTTTGTTTTAAGTCCCTTTCCCAGTAATCTGCAGCAGTAGGATACAATGAGCAGGGCTTGTTTTGTAGCAGGAACTCCTTTGCATATTAGGCCACACACCCCTGATGTAGCCAATCCTTCAAGAACTTACAGAGCTTTTAGTACAGGGCCTACTATAAGCTCCAAGAAGACTGGATACATCAGAGGGGTGTGGCCTAATATGCAAAGGAGTTCCTGCTACAAAAAAGCCCTGACAATGTGTCAATATTTTCATTTAATTTATCCAGGGCAACCCCCAAGATCTCTTTCCTGACTGGTCACCAAGTTCAGATCCCACAAATGTTGCCAATGTGGAATCCAGCAGCATTCCATACAGACAAAAACGTTTGCATATTGCATTGTGCACCTCAAGTTCATAAATCTATGCAGAGAGGGAGAATGGAAAGTGTGAATAGAGATGGGGGGAGAGAGAGGAATGGGTGGGTCCACTTAAAGGGAGAGGCTCTTGGAGTTTTCTTAAACCCATACAGCTGGAAGGGAAGGGACTGAGGAAGCGAACCCCCCTCAACACAGGAGAAAACCAGGGGTGCAAATGCTGTTGAAAGGTGAGGGGGGCTACAATGGAAGTAGCATCTTTCCATGGGATCCTGCAGAGGAGAAGCAGTGGTGGTATGGTGGCCTCCCATAATTGACACAAGAGTAAATGTACTGAAGCCATTGGGGCTACTCTTGTGTAAATTTACACCTTTTTAGCATTGTATGTCAGTGGAGCCTATACATTTCAGTAGTACTGAAACACTAAATTGCAAGATTGGTTCAGTGCAGCAGTGCTCAACATAGAACATTTTTAAAAATTCCAAGGAAGAGTGTGTCAGGCAAACGAGGGCAGGAAAAAAGTTGAGCTTTTGAAATGGCCAAATTGCTTCAGAGACAGCTCATTAATGGAAGGAAATTCACTGTGTGAAACCCTTGTCCCTGTATCACTTTACTTGAAACAATGAATAACATCCATTATATGATTATATGACTGTTAGCCGCCCTGAATCCGTTTGGAATGGGCAGGATATAAATGGAAAGTAAATAAATCCGGTTTAGAACAGTAATGTGAAAAGGACCAGTGTGACTGGTGGCTATTATTATAATAGTTTATGAAACTGGACTGTAATTTATATCAAGAGACAGCAGATAGAGTGGATAGTTTTGTTGCAAAATGAGATACATCCAACATGAATCATTGTTGCAGTCAATCGTATATAATTTCAGCACTACCAGAGATTTCACATTTGATGCCACTCAGAAAGTTGAACTTACTGCTCCCCAAAATTTACCATGAAGTATGATTCAGAGGGGTAGGGTGACTGCAAGAACCTTGAGAGATTCATATACATGGATATGGTTAAAACTGAAAATCTATACAAGAATTCCAAGATGAGTATCTCCGGTTGAAGCATTTACACCACCAAATCTTTTAAAACCAGATCAGTGTTATAAATATGAGGAAATACTGCAACAAGATAATCAATTGAAAACCAAGGAAGAACTAGAGAGTAAGAACATTAATATGAGTTGGTGGCTCAGAATGCAAATAGTGTCCAGATATGTTACAGATAAGATAGTAGGGTTTAATGTTGATCAATATCTGTTCAATAAAATTTTCCTGGGTCCTCGGGAAAAACTGATCTCAAAAATATATTCTTATCTACTACAGATGAAGATGCAAGATGAGATTGTGAAGGACTGTATGGTATAATGGGCTAAGAATATAGGGCATAGTATTACTCTAGATGAATAGGAAACTCTTTAGAAATTCAATGCTAAATTAACCAAATCAGTATCTTTAAAAGGAAATTTGTACAAGATGTTTTACAGATGGTAATTCCTCAAAAGCTTTCTAAAATGTATTCTAATATGACTAACAAATGTTGAAAATGTACAAAACAGGTGGGATCGTTTTATCATATGTGGTGGACTTGTGAGAAGACGAAAGAGTATTGGAAGATGTTACATGCACTTTTGCAGAAAATGTTGAAGATGCAGATTCCTCTTAAACCAGAACAGTTTTTGCTGAATATGTATTCTAGTGATTATACAAAAGAGACAAGACATTAAATGGCGCGTATTAATACTGCAGCTAGGATTTTGTTTGCTCAGAAATAGAAGCTCCAAGAACTACCCATGAAACAGGAACTGATCGGGAAAATACTGGAAGCAGCAGAGATGGACTATTTATTGCTATTGCCTCCTGGGAAATCCAAGGAAGAAGCAAGAGAATACTGGGATAAGTTATATGTATGGCTAGACACTTAAATCGTTTTGGTGTGAACTGTGGTTAATATTCTTCAATTTATATGGTTGAAATACATGCTAATTTGATAACCTAAATCGGAACTTACAATATAATTTTATAAGACTATTGTGATGAGAGGCTAAACCTATAACAGTACAAAGAAATTTTCTTTTATTTGAATTCTACAGTGACATGCAGAATGTATTTTAGTTTTCTATACAGATGTATTATTACTTTTCTATTTCTATTTTTCCTTTCCCCCTTTTTTCTTGAAAATAAAAATTTCATATCTAAAAAAAAAAGAAGCTTGACAGATCCATGAAGGAATCACGACACAGGGTTGAGGTTCTACGCACTGGTCTCTGTCTCTCTGACAGTGGTCGTTTATCTTATACGCTTCTCTTTACACAATCATTTACTACAAGCATGCAGAACAAGGAGACAGATGTTTACCTTTAGCTCTAACACAATGTGTATTCCAGGAAGGAGGTGAAAGGTAACACTCTGAGAGCATCAGCTCTCTTGGATAAGGGCAAAGTACACAAAGTCTTAAGACTGCCTTCTAAGTCTATAGATGAATTCAGGACAAGGCTGGTGTGCCAAACCTTTGACATATTCCCAGATCTCCTTTGTCACCCAGCAGTAGTTTCCAACCCAGAAAGTTCCCTGAGGCCACAGGACCAAAACTTAGTAAAAACTACATGAGTCAGGAGGTTGCAGGTGGGTGGGGGAAGAGAGCAAAATTAGTACTATCTTCCTTTTCAGCCCAGTGGCGCAGAGTGCTAAAGCTGCAGTACTGCAGTCCTAAGCTCTGCTCATGACCTGAGTTTGATCCCCGGTAGAAGTTGGGCTTTCAGGTAGCCTACTCGAGGTTGACTCAGCCTTCAATCCTTCTGAGGTTGGTAAAATGAGTACCCAGCTTGCTGGGGGGAGAAGCGCAGATGACTGGGGAAGGAAATGGCAAACCACCCCGTAAAAAGTCTGCCATGAAAATGTTGTGAAAGCAACGTTGTGAAAGCAACGTTGGAAACAACTAGCGCTTGTACAGGGGACCTTTCCTTTCCTTTTCTATCAGATGAGCTCTGCTCACACAAAGGGCAGAAGGGAATGATTTTGCCATCTTCTTGCTCCCCACTGAAGCATCCCCGTTTGGCTGTTGCTTCAAATGACTCATAAGTCCCCAGGAATAGACTTTTCCAGGCTGCTGGATGAAGGGGAGAGCCAGGATGACTTACAGTTGTCTGCTCTTTCTGCTGATCACATTGCAGAATCTAAGGCATGGCCCACTTGTGGTGCTTTAGTGTTATATTACATTAAATGAACATGTGCTAATCTGCACCCAATGTGATAGAGTGGTTAGGGTATGAGACTAGAATCCAGGATATCTGTATTCAAATCCCGACACTTCCATGAAGCTCACTGGGTGACCTTGGGCTGGTCATACTCTTTGAGCTTATCCTAACTCATAGGGGTTGTTCAGAGGATAATACAGAAGCAAGGGAGAATCTGGTATTCTGCCCTGACCTACTGAATACTTTGTTTTAAAATACATCCACATAAGAAACCAATAAATGTCTACCAAACTGAATTAAGACTGGGGCAGATTGGCTTAAGTGAAAATTATGGTGACAGCGTGCAGCGATGTGTGTGTTATTAAAAGGACTTTGTTTATCATGTGAAGTAGTGAAGAAATGGGAAGCAGCATGGAATGTTTGTTCTTAGGACAAGTGCACTGGACAACAGCTGAGATATCTGGATTTGAGTATCATCCTCAAGACTGTATTGTATTCTGCTATCTGATTCTGGGTGGGAGGAAGAGAGAATAAGTAAAGTTTTTGAAAATCTATCCTCATAATGGAAAGGAGCCAAGCTTGCCTACATGAAGTTTATGTGATTATAAATCTTCTAATTTAGAAAAGAGGAATGAAACACTCCACGTGTATATAAGATGGGAGATGAACATAGTTGCTCTTAGTTCTGGCCCAGCAAGGCCCTGTCAGTGCATTCGATGTTCAAGAGCAGCCACCCTAACCCCACCCACCAACTCTTCTTTGCACCTTCTGGCTATTCTCTGAACCAAAAAATGCAGACCAGAGATAACATTGCAAGGGGCTTCTTAAGTGCCCACACATTCTCCCTTCTGACTAGAGACAGAGGAAAGTCAAGTTTGTCTGGAAAGGAATCCAAGTCCATGCTTGTCTTATCTTTATACACCCACAGCCTCCTCATGTGGGATTGTTGCTATCACCACACAGCATGCGGGGTGAGCTCTGATTCTCTCTTCTGAGGGCTGATAAGATGGGCTGCATGAATTGCCCTTTTCAAGTGGGCCCTGCATCCTGCAGCCAATCTTTATCACCAGCCTCAAGGAAGGGAAATCAGAAGCCGGCTAAAAGCTTTTCTTTCCCCCCATTCTCTGATATTCTGTAAGTCACACTGGGAGCTTAATATTGCACAACTCCCCCATGCCACTGCCATCACCACCGCCCCAATCCATTGTGAAAGAGCAGGCAGATAAAGTACAAAACAAAAACAGATGTAGGAGGAAGAAAGGCTTGTGGATTCTTTCAGTCAGATTTTGCAATAATCTTATGCCTTTCTCTGAATTTGCTGTGTTCTGTTATGGCTGGAGTTTACAGAGAGTCCCAGATAGGCAGACTGGAAAGAGAATAGTTTTTGCAGCATTTAAAATGTTTACTTAATTTTCCTCAGATTTCATATTATTGGCATGAGCCTAGCAGAGTCCCTCCTCCTCCCCTCTGAAACAGTCCCTGCTTCATGCGAGGTGCACCCAAAGGCTTGACTCTCCAGATCTGTTTTATCTTGCCTGTTTTCACTCAAGTGTTTATTTCTCTAAACAGACTTAACTCTTAGAAACAATATAATGGCATTCTTCCTTGGGGGTAGAAAAGGAGCTTCCTCAAATTGCTCCAGATGATTTCTGCTGGCTTTTTCAGTCATTCTCAGGGAAACTGACTGTTTTTGAACTCTGCCCTTTTTATTTGACAATTGAGATGAAGACTGAGCCCAGAGTCCAATGTGTTAGCAAAGGAACAAAACATGACTAGCATGCAAGTGTACTTTTACTTGACTTGACTTGACTAGCAGCTAGTGACTTACCACAGGGCTGAGGGTCCAGCCAAAGAAAGAGCTCCACATGTTTTGCCATGACCTGGTCTGTTCAGGTCACAGCAGTTTGAGGTGACCTCTGGGCAGTCTTTGGGGTGGCTTCTGGGTAGTATTTGGCATGGCAACTACTGGTTACATGCTAGCACCTCCTCTGGATAAATGTCAGTTTCAGCCCAGCCTGGATTCTCCCCTACTTAAAGCCCAGTTGCTGATGACCAATACGTTCTCTTCAATCATGGAGTAAAGGTGTCATGAAGAGGGAAAATAAGCAATGTCTATCATTGTCTTCTGCCACTGGTGAAGATGTATTTGTTCCATTTGACATTCTCCTTCCTGTTTGTTTTCATTTGCTGATATACATGTCTTTTTCAACTGCTCCCTGCCTTGAAGACTCTAATTGGGCAGAAAGGTGGCAATAAAATGTTTTAAATGAATAAAAATTGAAAACAACAAAACTGTGGGCACATATGTTTTACTTTAATTGCTTGGATGTATTTTTACTTATTTCAGAATCATGAAAACTGAAATGGACATCAATCAGTTTAAATGCCAAATCTACAAAAATATTATCAGATTTGACATCATTAGGAATGCACAGATGTTCTTAAGAAGAAGACGAAGACATTGGATTGATATTCCGCCCTCCACTCAAGAGTCTCAGAGCGGCTCACAATCTCCTTTATCTCCCTCCCCTACGACAGATACCCTGTGAGGTGGGTGGGGCTGAGAGGACTCTCACAGCAGCTGCCCTTTCAAGGACAACTTCTGCCAGAACTATGGCTGACCCAAGGCCATTCCAGCAGGTGCAAGTGGAGGAGTGGGGAATCAAACCTGGTTCTCCCAGATAAGAGTCCGCACACTTAACCACTACACCAAACTGGCTCTCTTAAGGTTTAATATTTATCACTCCCTCTAAATGTAGAGTGATAGCTGCCACCCCCTCCCCCCCTTAGGATAGTGAAAACCACTGACAGAAAAAAATAGAGCTGGGATGCCAACAGCCTGATAAGGTCCAGACAGGAGTTACATAATATTGGGAATCAATTATAGGGGGAAAAGAAGGGGGGGTCAGTTTAGTCAAGTCTCTAAGAGCTTAAGGAATTCAGGAGGGAAGGTTTTGATGGCGATGTTATCTTCTCCTTTTGTGATACCTCATGACCAATCCTCATTTCAGGTGCTGGTGGTGGTGAAGAAGAAGAAAGAGGAGGAGAAGAAATATTTCATTTCTATATAAGGTATCTTTTTGTTGCCAACACTTCCTATATAATTATTTGCTCAACATGCCTTGCAAAAATCACATGAAGACAAAGAGCTGTCTTATACTGACTCAGACCTGTGGTCCATTGAAGTCAGTATTGTCTACTCAGACCGGCTACAGCTCTTCAGAGTCTCTGGTTTTTCATATCACCTCCTACCAGATCCTTTAACTGAAGATGTGGGGGGAAGGTATTGAATTTGGGACTTTCCGCATGCCAAACAGGGACTCTAACACTAAGCTATGGCTGCTTCCAAATCTTGTAAAGTATGCTGATATTATCACCTAGAGATTAGAGGGTGAATGATAGTGGCTTGTCATAGGCCATGGTTGAACAAAATAAGATACTCTGGGAATAAAGTACAGTGCAGTTTGAAATGGTAAAAGTGCATTCTCAGATCTCAGCACTCTGCCACTGTATGTCTTGACTGGGGGAAGACTGCCCCTTTAACTTCCTGGTAGGCTCCTGCATTAGGCTGGGCCACTGCTAGTCAGGAGCAAGATGACCCAAGTGACCCCTGCGATGCTTACGAAGCCATGAGGCCTACTTAGCTAAGTACTGGACCACAGCAACAATGATAATGAGTGTAGGCATTGCTAGGGTTGCCAGGTTTAATTTTGTCCCCAGTGCGGGGATTTGGGGAGTATTCCGGGAGGGGTGTGGCCACCCCCAATATGATGACATTCACTTGGAAAGAGTGGGTACCACGCTCCCACCCTTGTAAGCAGGCCAGGCACTAGGCTTTCTAGCGCCTGAGGCCACCCCTGCCATCTGCTCCTTGTGCAAGGTTTGTACGGAAGTGATGTCATTGGTACGGAAGTGACATTATCGGGGCATGAAGCCCTGTGCCTAGCCCTCAGGAGGGTTCCCCCTCACCCCTCAGGAGGGCTCCTTCAGCACCTCGGCCTCTCTGGCACTACAAGCCCCAGCCTGCCTTGCAGCTGAGCCCTGCACAGACTGCTGGGAAATAGAGTCTGCCTCCTTTGGCCGGGCCCACTGCAGGATGCTGGAGGCGGCTTCAGGGCAGTGACAAATGAGGTAGGTGCCTCCTCCGCTGCCCGTGTGTGAGTGAGTGAAGGCCTGAGTTGGTGAGTGGCCTGCCCATTGAGGGGAGCAGGTGAGGGAAGGAAGCATGGGGCAGTTGGCTGCCCAGCTGGACTCAGAGTGGCTGAGGCTGGGTGGGAAGGAGGGAGGGGGCTTTCCTGGCTGGCTGGCTGCCATGCTGTACCCTCGAGGAGCTCAGCCCCTGCCCTATTTGGTTGCCAGCAGCCCAGGAGGGAGGGGGCTGCTGGCCACCCCCTGTCCATTCTCGAGGGGTCTCTATGGCTGAAGCTGGTTGCGGGTCAGCACTCACTGCCATGCCCCCCCCCCCAATATTGCTGAGGTTCCAGCAGCCTTGGCGAGGTTGGGAATGCAGCAGGCGCAAGCCACGCATGAGGAGAGGGGGCACCTCCTGGCACCCCTAGGCTAGGTGGCACCCCAGGCTGCTGCCTACTTGGCCTACTCCCACGCGTTGGCCCTGCTTGTAAGAGACAATTGACTCTTGCAAGGTGGGAGTAAGTGGCACCTGCTTGGAAGGAGGGTGGGAGCTGTATGCTCCCACCCTGCAAGAGGCATAATGCCTCCTGCAAGGTGGGAGCTGACAACACTGGCTGTTTTCATCCAGGGCCCCAGACCACTGCTGGATCAGAGGAGAGCCCTAAAACCTGGGGGAACCCCCACCAGCACCTGGGGAATGGCATTCCTAGGTATTGCCAAGGTGTTTGCACCTTGCAGAAAGGGGGCAGTTTTAGATTGAAGATGCTACCTGGAGGCAGCTTCTCTGGATAATTGTTGAATGGCACAGGCTGTAGTTTGGGAAAGGAAAAGAAGACATCTGTTAAAATACTATTCTTTGGAAATCAGCAGTTATAAAACTGTAATACAGCAATTCCTCTGGTGGTACAGACAATGAACTGTGACCTACCACCAGAATTCTTGGTTTAGTACACAGGATAGCTATGGAAATAAGGATGAAATAATATTTATTTCAGTGTCTAAAAGTGATAATGTCTAGAACAAGAATCTCCAATTCTGATTCATCACTTGGGCACCTTTGGGATTCTGACACACTGTGGTGGACACAACCAAAAATGCCTGCTGCAAAAGGTGGAGCTATCCACAAAATGTCAGAGAGAAAGGTTCTGCATAACTCTAATAGTAGCTCTTCAACATTTCAAACAGAACCTATGCTTAACAGGAGACCTTTTTCAAAAAATATATTGTTGAAAAATATTTCCCACAACTTACCTTCAGTCACACGGTCATGATTTTTGTGTGGCAGTGGCAGCTGCTGCCAAAGTATTTAAAAAAAAAAATCTTCACAGCCAATCAGATCTCCAAAGGCCAATTAGAAGCCCTGCTGGGGAAAAGCTCCACCAAGCCCTGACCAAAATACTGGGGAACCAAAATAGGTGTCAGCGGGTGCCATGGGACCCACAAACATCACATTGAGGATCCCTGGCCTACAATATTAGCTTAAAACAGGAGAGAACTCGGTTCAAATTCACACCTTTCCATGAAACTCACTAAGTAAACTACCTCAGGGTTTTCATGAGGATAAAAGGGAGAAGTAGAATCTTGTGCATGGTCTTGAGCTCCTTGGAGAAAGGGGGAAATACCATAAAAATTATGGAAAATCTATTATTAATAATAGTATTGTAGCTTCTCAGTCTACAGTTATAGACCCTGGTCTCAAAATGGAGGGTGGAAAGAGCAATAGATTAACTCCTTCATTATGAAGGTGTTGATTGATACAAACTGCCTTTTCAGATTTTATCCCAAGAGCCATAACATTATTCTTAACGTTTTTTTATCAAGGTATAGCATGTTGACATTTTTTTTCCTGTGCAAAATACATGGGTAGATGGTACAAGCCTCTACACACACTAACAGCAAATGACCCACCATTTACCTTTGACTGCAACACAAGCTACTTGCCCTCCAGCACAATTAAGTGTCTGTAATGTCCAGCGTGCAGGTTCAACTGTGTTTGATTCCCTTTTAACTTAAACAGGCAACTATAGGCTCCCCAGGGTGCTTTTAATGGGTCACTTAACCATCAGGTGATGTGGCTGCTAGCTGTTTGCCCTCTGTGAATTGTTTTCATTTTTATAGCACAGCATCCATTCACATTCCCCAGAGAAACAGCCAACATTTTACTAAGGATATTATCAGAATTCATTTTTCCCCCAGCTGTCAGAGTTTGTGTGTTTTTCCAGTGTCAAAGTTTTAGATAAAGGGAAAAGGGAAAAGATAATGTGATGATAAAAAGAAAAGTGAAGGTTTTAAAGTTGCAGTGGATGCAGGCTGCAGTTCCAGATGTCTCTTCCTTTGAGTGATGTTATTTTATTTTAAAGGATGGCCACTTTCTCTAGAACACTGTAGGTTTCTTTTAGCTTCTTAGATCCAAAACTGGAATGTCCAGATTTCAGTTTTCTGTACTTATGGTCTAAGAGCATGAGATATGTCCCTGGATATGCATATGCTGAATACTTTCCCTATTATGGCCTGGAAAGGCCAAACATAAGGACATAAATACTTATTTAAAACATTCATTTCCCTGTCTTTCTTCTGAATATCTCAGCATGCAAGGCAAGTATTATTTTTATTTATTTAAAACATTTATCTGCCGACTTTTCACCTTATGGAAGATGGCAAACAATGTAAACAAAACAATAACCAATAAAATATATTAAAATGCACAATTCAAAATCACGACTAAAGACAGCTAATACATAGAAACTAAATACTATCCTAAATAAAACAAGAGTATAAAAACAATTTGATGAAACAAACATTAAAACAGCATACATAAAACCAGTAAAAACCAATCTAAAAATTAAACCTCCCCACCAGTGAGCATTCCTCCAGCTCAGGCTGCCCAAAAAGCTCATCAGACAAACTGTTTTGCAGCTTTGCTGAAAAACTAGGAGAGTAAAGTCCCTCTGACCTCTTTCGGGAGTAGAGTTGTCAGGCCCAGCCTAAAAAGCAGTGGAACACCTAGAGGGTAGGAACATGGTGGGTAGCTTAACATCACTTTCAGGAACACCTGGAAGTGATGTCACACCTCTCTAGCAATCTCCAAAATTGACATGCCATTGCTGATGGCCATCCCATGTCCCCACTCCACTTTCAAAACTCTATTGTTTTGCTATAGAGTTTCCAGCAATTCCCAGAGAGGCAGTCAAGGCCCAGGATAACCCTGGGATATTCCCTGACAGGAAACCCCCACTTTGATCTCTGTGCACATGCACAACTTAGCCTCGCTATGAAAAATAGCATTGGAAAAAGTCCAGAAAAGGGCAACTAGAATGATTAAAGATTTGGAACACTTTCCCTATGAAGAAAGGTTAAAACACTTGGGGCTCTTTAGCTTGGAGAAACGTCGAATGCAGGGTTACATGACAGAGGTTTACAAAATTATGCATGGGATGGAGAAAGTAGAGAAAGAAGTACTTTTCTCCCTTTCTCACAATACAAGAACTCGTGGGCATTCAATGAAATTGCTGAGCAGTCAGGTTAGAACAGATAAAAGGAAGTATTTCTTCACCCAAAGGGTGATTAACATGCGGAATTAACTGCCACAGGAGGTGGTGGCACCTACAAGCATAGCCAGCTTCAAGAGGGGATTGGATAAACATATGGATCAGAGGTCCGTCAGTGGCTATTAGCCACAACGTATTGTTGGAACTCTCTGTCTGGGGCAGTGATGCTCTGTATTCTTGCTGCTTGGGGGAGGGGCAAATTGGAAGGGCTTCTAGTACCCGCACTTGTGAACATCCTCATGGCACTTGGGTTTTGTTTTGTTTTTGCTTTTGTTTTTGGCCACTGTGTGGACTGGATGGACCGTTGGCCTGATCCAACATGGCTTCTCTTATGTTCTTAATGGAGTCTGCATCAAACTGATATCAAAATGACAGTGAGTCGTACTGAGGTCATGCAGGGAATGTGAAGCAAAAGGTAAAGGTAGTCCCCTATGCAAGCACCAGTCATTTCCCACTCTGGGGTGACATCAAATCACAACGTTTTCACGGCAGACTTTTTTATAGGGTGGTTTGCCTTTGCCTTCCCCAGTCATCTATACTTTAACCCCCAGCAAACCAGGTACTCATTTTACTGATCTTGGAAGGATGGAAGGCTGAGTCAACCTTGATCTGGCTACCTGAGCGCAGCTTCCACCAGGATCGAACTCAGGTTTGTGAGCAGAGCTTAGACTGTAGTACTGCAGCTAGCCACTCTGTGCCATGGGGCTCTTAATATGAAGCAACTCCTCCATTAATCATGCAAAATCTATATCTGGTGGGAGTCAACCAAATGGCCTTTCCCCACAGGAACTAAGGAGTACTCTCCTTGATATCTAGCTTTAATAAACAACCCAAATAAACAAGACAATGAGCAACAGGCTAACCCCAGCAGTTTCCTCCTTATTTAAAGTGCTACACAGGAAGATTTCTCCCCCTGCTCCATCATGTAAAATACTCAATACTTCCCTGTCTCTTCTCCTTGATACTTTTACCTGTGATGAAAAAGAAGAAAACTCCTCTCCACAATGTACACACAAAAAACCCCTATTCATCATTCCCATATTCCCATTCCAACACCTTTCCCCCTCCTCAATTTTAGGAAAAAAAACGGAAATGCAAGTTTGGTTCAGTTTGTGGTTTGTGGCATCCTTGGTTTGCTAATCATGAACTATCATGAACTTTTTGACATTAAATGAACCAGTTTGGTTCATGAGGTTAATGAAATGAAAGAATAGCTCCCATAGGTAGAGACACCAAACTCACAGAGGATCTTCAACTGGCACTCTACCTTTCCTCCAAGTTTGGTGAGAATTAGGTTTGTAGGGTCCAAATTATGGTCCACCCAATGAAGATGACCTCAGGAAAGTGCTTTCTGGAGAAATGGCAGGAACAGGTTCACGATGTTCAGGAGTGTATAGAATGGACCCTGTACAAGCTAGAGGCAACAAACTTCCTATGAGGCTCCTCTACAAGTTCTCCAGGTTATGTATAAATTGCATTTTGGGGGAGTTATGCTCCCGCAGAGAAAATGCCCCAGGAAAAATGTCAAGTAGAGGTTCAAAAGTGTATAGAATGGACCCCCTGCAAGCTACACACACCAAACACACAGGGAACCTCATCCTGCCACCCACTCTTCTACAGTCTCTCCAAGTTAGGGGCAGATTACATTTCTGGGGTCCCAGTTAAGGACCCCCAAAAAAGGTCTCACCAGTGCTCTCTCTAGAAAATACAGCTGCAGTTATAGGTTATGGAATAGTTCAGATACCAGTGACACCAGACACTAGTGAAACTTCATGTGAGTAGATTCTCCCCCCCCCCCAGCCAGATAATTGAAGCAAGACAAACATCCCCCCTATGCTTGCAGCCCCCCTCCATGTCTTCTGAAGGACAGAAAGGCATATATCCTCAGAGTTCCTACAGGGGCTTCTCAAAATAACCCCACAACAACTCGGCAGGCACCCTAGCCACATGACAAGCGAGGGAAGCATGTCCACAACTTTCACAGCCCTCCCCCCCCCACAAAGGCTAAAACACACAAGTCCACACCCAGCAACTGCAGAGTATTCTTCTACTCTGCAAATGAATGGAAAACTGTGTCAAACTGGCTGGACCACTACCAAGTATCCAAAGGCAGATTTTGAATGACAGAAAGGCAGATGTGACAACAGTTCTGACAGTAACCCCACAACAGCTTTGTGGGCACCTTAGCCACACAAGACAAGCAAGGGAAGCATGCCCCAACTCTCACAGCCTGCCCCAGGGCTGAAACACACAGATCCAGAGCACCCCCATCAACTATGGTATATTCTTCTACTTTGCTGACGAATGGAAGCACATTTCTATCTAGCTGGGTCACCTCCCAGTTCACCACTGACAATAGTAGAAGGGCTTGTCCCTGGTTGGGCTCTTTGAGGCAGAGGTACTGGGCTGTGGCTCTTCCTCTTCCTCCTCTCCAGTATTTTCCACCTGCTGTTCTCTCTGGCCATGTCTGTTGGCCTGTACCCTTTGCATTTCTTTACAGAGCTCATGCTTCCACTGGATGAATTCTGCATTCCAGAGAGCAATGCTGCCTTTTATCAAGTTGTCACAGATACAGGACAGCTTGTACTCCCTTTGCTTCAAGAGAAGATGCAAACTGGTGGTGATAGTTACTCACAACCTCTCTGCCAAGGCCTTGATTTGTGGGAGAACAGCCATCCCCTAGGACCCAGCTCCAGTGTTGAGGCCAGTGACTGGTCCTTCCTTCGAATTAGGGGGATGACTTGCACCAGTCTGACTGTATGGGCACAGAGCACATTGGCAGTGACCTGAAAGGGCTTGAGGACATGCACCACCTGGAAGAGGGTCAGCCAGTCATTGGAACTTTTGCTGAGCTTCTCTTCTCCATGCAGGACAGTCATGAAGGAGATGACATCATGAACTGTGCTCTTCAGCTCCATCAAATGCTCAATCATGGCATAGATAAAGTTCAAGTGGGTGCAGGCCCAGCACAACTGAGTAGGCCAGATAGGCAGCTGCCTAGGGTGCCACCTGGCCTACAGTGGTGCTGGGCACTCCCTCCCGCCCCCTTCCTTTCCATGCAGGCAGCCCAAGCAGCCTTCGCAGGAGGCTAAGCCACCAGCCCAGCTTCCCTGGCTCAGCTGCAAATAAATGCAGCTGGCAGAAATAGGTGGCGTGGTAGGAAAGAAGCACCGCATCCAGCGGCCTCCTCACTCTCAGATACTCCCTGTCACCATTCTGCCTCTTCCTGCCTTGGTTAAGGCTTCCACAGCCAGAGGAGCTTTTTCTTGCCGCCGCCGCTGCTGCTGATGTTGGAGGAAGGCTGGCAGGCAGCAAGAGAGGAGCCACAGGCGGCAGTATCCCAGCCCTTCCCAATGGGGGCAGTGGGGCAGCATGGTACAGTGTGGTGGCAGCTGTGCTCCAGCATGCCAACTGAGGGCCCACTGTTGCCACGCTTGCCCTCTCCGCCTCCAGCCCTCGTCACCTTCAGCCCTCCCCCTGGCACATGCTAGGGTGAGTATTAAAGCTCTGGTTTTGTATGCAGGTGGGGGGGGGAGGGAAGGGCATATTGCAGAGTGGGAATTTGGGGGCAGGGAGGCTTTGCCTAGGGCAATAGGCACCCCAGCACCAGTGCTGAGTGGGTGGGTAAATAGATGATGAGCCAGTGTTCTTGTTTCTTTTCTTGTTTAAGAAGCCTATTCCTCTTCATTTATTTTGAGTTTTAGTCTATATCTTGACTCTATGGAGGCTAGAATTTTGGTAATTAATACCCCACAATGCACGTTTTCCTGCTGCTAGCAGACGGAGGCTTTTGCTAGCTACAGAGACTGTACATGTAGTAGTGATTTGGGTAACACAATCCCATTTAAAGCAGTGTCTTTTATCCAGCATCCTCTCTGTCTTATCTGAATTCAGCTTCAGTTTGTCCTCCTTTGGCCATTTGACCATTGCATTCAGACCCTGGCCCAGGACAGATACAGCAGCAGCTAGCAGCTTATTCAGAGTAATATATAGCTGAATGTCACCAGCATATTGATAACACTAATCCAAAACTGCAGACATTTCATAAGAGGCTTTAACGGGAGAGATTTGTAACACCCCTTGTGTCAGCTATCAAAGTGATTATTCACATTTCCCACTGCAACTGCTTTGCCCAGACCCACTTCATTTTATAGGCACCTCTCAGTAGTATTTCATAGCCCACAACGCGAAAGGACACTGGCAAATCTAACAACAGCAATAGAGATAAATTCCTCATGTCCATTTGGAGAGAGAGATCATCTGCAAGCACCACTAAAAGCTGTCTCTGTCCCAAACCAGAAAGCCAGACATCCATCTACCCCAGAATCCTCTGTGTCTATAGAAAGCACAATACCTCTATAAAGTTTGCAAGTATTTTAAAATAATAAAATCATTCACTAGTGCTTCACACCAACATCTGATAATCAGAAGCAGGATGCTTCTAAACTAGTGATGCTACCAAATTTCACAGCCACAGTTTTGACTTTCACGATTTCAGTTTCTTTTTTGAATTTCCCTTTTATGAATGGTACCTATGAATCTTAATTTTCATGATTTTTTCCTGTCAAATGTACAGAACTTTATTTTTTTTCCATTGATTATGGAACATAAATAACATATATAAAATGACCTAAAAGGAACAAACATAATGGGGGTGTCAGAAGTTAATATGAGCAAAACAAGAAGGCTTATAAAAACGCAAGAAAGCAAGGGAAACAAAAGTCAGCATATTTTTCTAATAGCCATTGACAGACATATCCATAATTTTGCCTAATTTTTTTTAAAGCCACCTGATATAATAAATCAATATCACATTACCTCGCGGCAGTGAATTCTGTCAGTTTCATAAATAAAGTATATTTTGTGGTCATTAATTCTTTTGTTTCCAATTCATCTAGTACCAATCAGTAGTTCCAGCATTTTGCATCACAGATAAAGAATAATTTTAGTTTATTCTACTTTCCACATAGTTTGTACATTGACCACAAGTCAAAGTGTCTGTTATGTTAGGATCAAGGGATCTGGAAGCCCTAAAATAGCACTTCTGACTGCTGTTCTTAAGAGTCACAATCTGGGTATAAGAAGTTCATTTATATGATCATGAGAGAAACATGTTGATGAAAGATTTAATTAAACAAATGTACAGAAGTTTGCCATAGATTTGCTATTGAATAGCGCTTAAAACAAAATTTTGCTGCATATTTGGCTTCTTATACATGGGTGGGATATCCAAGGGATGGAACAAAAAGTGCTTACGTAAGACTAGTGCAATTTCTCTGGGGATATTTTGTACATCCCTAGCACATGAATGCAGACACATGTGCAGATACCCATATGGGTGCTGAATGTGTTGCTGGATTTTTCTCATTTTATCATGCATCTCTCTTTTAGTTTCTCCTCAGCGAGTGAACAAAATGTGCTTTTTATTCTTCTTCGAATGGCCTCTGCTAATTAGGCACGGTGGCCTTTGACCTACAAGTGCCTTCGTTTATGGCTAACACATTCCTTTCAACAGCATGGCATCAGCTTGCTTTACAGGATGCTGATGCCAAACATGTCACTCTAGGCTATAAATGCTTCAGCCCCCCCCCCCCCACCCCTCCACCACAAACACATTTACAGCATTTGCCCCTGAAAACAAGAAGTCTTATTACCAGTCAGCAGAATATGAAAGCTCTAGAAGTCAGTATAAACTCTGACCAAAACCTTCAGATCACATCAGGTCCATGGACAAGGATTGCCAACTCCAGGTTGGGGAATTCCTGAAGATTTGGAGGTGGAGTGGTCTCAGCAGGGTATAAGGCCATGTAGTCTGCCTCCCTTTTTCTCCAGGGAGATTGATCTCTGTAGTCTGAAAATGTTATAATTCTGGGAGATCTCCAGTCCCCACCTGGTGAGACAATAAAGGAAAGACATTAAAGTCACTAAGAGAATAAAATAATCTTAACAAAAAAGTATTCTATGACACAAAGAGTTAAATTATCCTAACTAGAATGAAGAATTAAGAAAACCTCTGATCAGTGGTAATACATTGTTTATCATGTAAAATGAAAGAAAGAAAGAAAGAAAGAAAGAAAGAAAGAAAGAAAGAAAGAAAGAAAGAAAGAAAGAAAGAAAGAAAGAAAGAAAGAAAGAAAGAAAGAAACTCCTGAGTTCTCATAACTCTGAGAGAGGGAAGTTGAAGAGTCTCATATACAGAACTTGTAGACCTACTTGAGAACACTGGAGGATTCATGTGGGAATTTTAAAGACAAAATTCTGTTTATGGCTGAGGGGTGAGAAATCATTCTACAAGACTGGGGTGGTCAAATTATTGAGACATCATCTTCTCTTCTGATTAGTTAGATGGAAGTATTGTAATTAATGCATAATGATATTAAAGCAGCTACTATTTATTTATTTATTTCAATTTATATCCCACCCCCACCCCCACAAGTGGGCTCAGGGTAAGTTACAAGTCACACAAGCTATGACATAAAACAATTGAAGATCATAGATATTATATAGGTTAAAATTAAAAGTTAAAACAGCTTTAATAAAAACAGTATAGGTAGTGACACTATAATATATTCACCTAAGTGGTGTCATGATGTTGGCCACTGGAAGCGAGGCCAGGGCTGCTGGTAGGGGAGGCCAAAAGATAGAAAATTTTGGAAGCCCACTGCGTCCAAATATCTAGAAATAGATATATGTTTATAGAAACAAATTTTATTGAAATTAAAGTATTTTATACTAAGCAATTAATTCCAGTGCAAAGCATTGCATATATATGCATAATCCATATCATTTTCACTGTAACACATGATTTTATTTCTATTAAAACCTGAGTTTCCCATATTCTAGTACGGCACTTTAATCACTACACAAACTTAGCTTCCATTGCAAATAGCATGGGAAGGGGGGGATCTGGAGATAACATGGGACAGGATATTCCAGTTATTTTCTATTTTGGCATTTGGAGTCCCATGATCAACTTCTTCACCCAAAGGGTGATTAACATGTGGAATTCACTGCCACAGGAGGTGGTGGCAGCCGCAAGCATGGCCACCTTCAAGAGGGAGTTAGATAAAAATATGGAGCAGAGGTCCATCAGTGGCTATTAGCCACAGTGTGTGTGTGTGTGTGTGTATATATATATATATTTGGCCGCTGTGTGACACAGAATGTTGGACTGGATGGGCCATTGGCCTGATCTAACATGGCTTCTCTTATGTTGAAGCTGATGACCAATTCTGAGATTCCTGGTTTTATATTCTTAGTTATGCCAGCTACAAATGGATAGACAGATGGCCATGTGGATCCTTTTATTATTTTAGATGCATGGGAACAGCCAGCCAAATGATTTATTTTGTTACAATATTTAGTTTGGGTTAGGGTCATGGGGAGGGGGAGATGGAATCTTTGTCCAGGGGGCTTGTGGTGACTCTTGGGAGCCTTGTTAGCATTTCAGGCCTAGGGAGAGAAGGTGACATGAATAATCAAGTTGCTTCTAGCCTGGAAGGAAGAATGTACCACTGTGTTGTGAATGTCACAGAAGCTGTAAGTCTCCAGATATAAGAAGCATTAAAACAATATTTTGAACTTATAGTTTTGAGAACCTCAGTGTAAAGTCTTAAGTTGTTTATATGGGCATCTCTTGATAAAGATACTTATCGACATGGGGAGTATAATGATCAAAATTCCATTGAGAATCTACTATATGCACATTTGGAGAATTGATATTCATATTACTCTTGTATTATCCACAGCAAGAACCCTACCTCTCTTAGTCAGTCTGGCCTGAAACCGGAGAAGGAAGGCCTAGAGCTTAGGGTTGCCAAGTCCAACTCAAGAAATATCTGGGGACTTTGGGGGTGGAGCCAGGAGCAAGGATGTGGCAAGCACAATTGTACTCCAAAGAGAGTTCTGGCCATCACATTTAAAGGGACCACGCTCCTTTTAAATGCCTTCCCTCCATTTGGAATAATGGATAGGGGCACCTTCTTGGGGCTCATAGAATTGGACCCCCCCCAGTCAAATCTTTTTGAAACTTGGAGGGTATTTTGAGGATAGTCACCAGATGCTATGCTGAAAATTTGCTGCTTCTACCTCAAAAAACATCCCTCGCAGAGCCAGATACCCGCAGATCAATTCTCCACTATTTTCTAAGGGAATAATAGAGTTCCCAGCAGACATTTCCCTCCCCTCCCCCCACTATGATTCAGTTTTATCTGTAGTTTCAAAGTTGTTGGGTTTATTACAAATTGTGTTACCTTGAAAACTGTAATACCTTTAATGTTTTCTTTTTGTAGCAATCTTACAATTGCTTGCCGAGGGTGTTGTCATTTATTGACGTGAATACCACCCCCCCCCCCCCCCAAAAAAAAACCCTCTCCAATTGTAAAAGCTAATTTAGGAGAGGGATCTATGTAGCCAGGGTTACATAGAGCAGGGTTTCCCCTTTATTTTATTTTAATCCCCTTGGATTTTTTTTTTTTTTCATATTCCATAAGTCTGCCAAAAATACTCCATATGAGTAACTGCTCTATTCTTTGCCAGCTTGAGCTGGATAAGAATCAGAAATGGTCATGGTGTTGCAGTAAATTATCAGGAGGCACCTCTAGATTAAAGCAATGCATTGTAATTGTGTTTCCTGACAAATGGCCCATGGTTTGTCCCTGTCTCTGAGTTGTGAGAAAGTGCTGTGATCTCAATTGATTCATATACTGTAATATCGGTTAATAAATCAATCTCAGTTGGAAACCCTATTAATAGAAACAAATGAAAAGTGCGGAAGAAAAAGCCTGCCTGTGTAAGATAAATGTCTTTCTAGGTGTTGTTCAGGAGTAGCAGAGTTTTGATGATAAGCCTTTAAGCCTTTAGGTTATTTTTCTTGGGAAGCTATCTTTTGCTTTCCCCACTCACCACCTACACTGAACTTCTGCAGGATTTCTCCAGAAGAGGCCACTTAGTTGTTCCATTGTCAATGCATTTGGACATTTTGTCAAAACAACATAATTTCACTTTGTAACTTTCTGACAGTGGTATTTATTACACCTGTCTTTGGCCATGATTTATGACTTGTCTGGTGAGTATTACTCTACAGCTTTGAGTTTACGATATGAGATAAGTGAAGCATTTGAAGTCCCCCATGGGTCATAAATTTGTAGATATATGGCTTCCCCTCCCCCACAGTTTCCTAAAAAGAAAGAAGGCTTTCTCCCTTCCAATTCTTCTGGGTGGTAATCCTAAAGATAATCAAAGGAGCTTCACTGAAGTATGTGATGTTGTGTGCATCCACACAGGTACATACACTGCCTTTTGAAAATGTTTCAAAAATCAGAGAACTCATGGGAATAGTAAAAGTAATCTGGATACACCGATTGTGGATGTTAATACTCTTTTAGGAATATTCATTCCATATATTGCTATGCTAGGCTTTTATTTGTTTTAGGGGGGAAATTCCTCTACTGAATAATTATTCTGAATAACAACATAGTATTATTAATGAGGGTTCAGATATTTTTGTGGGGCATCCTTAAAAACAGGAAAACACACTCCGCCCCCCAAATTGTGAAGTTTGCTTTGCTTTCTTGAAATCATAAAATTTATGAAATTGATATAAAATGGCAATTGACCATAAGTGAAAAAGTTCCATGAAAAAAATGGGAATTCTAAACTGCAAAGTTCTTCTCAGTAACATTAGATGATGATAGATAGATAGATAGATAGATAGATAGATAGATAGATAGATAGATAGATAGATAGATGATAGATAGATAGATAGATAGATAGATAGATAGATAGATAGATGATAGATAGATAGATAGATAGATAGATAGATAGATAGATAGATAGATAAAGAGAGAGAGAGAGAGAGAGAGAGAGAGAGATGACAGACAGACAGACAGACAGACAGACAGACAGACAGACAGACAGATAGATAGATAGATAGATAGATAGATAGATAGATAGATAGATAGATAGATAGATAGATAGATAGATAGATAGATAGATAGATGGAGGGAGGGAGGGAGGGAGGGAGGGAGGGAGGGCAGGGGCGCGACATGGGATCCCTGGGGAAGAGGCTCTCTCTGGGAAGAAAGTTCAGCCAGGAGAAAGGCAGATTGGATTGCCTGGGAAGGTGCTACCCATCCCCATCCCTCCTGACAGCACAGCCAGGATAAAGAGGGGTTGAGAGCAGCTGGGAAGATGCTTCCCATCTTCCTCTCTCCTGGACGCACAACCAGGAAAAATAGGAGTTGGAATTGTTTGGGAAAGTGCTTCCTATCTGCCCTTCTCCTGGCTGCGCAGTCGGAAGAAAGCGAAATAGGATTGCCTGGGAAGGTGCTTTCCATCTCCCTTTCTCTTGGCTGTGCAACTCTCCCCATCAGCTCAGCAGTCATGGGCTCCCTCCCGCAGCCCCTTTAGATCGAGAAGGAGGGGGAGAGAGCTAGAAGCAGCTGAGCTGGCATGGCAAGTCTTCTCCATGCTGACCCAGCTGTCTCAGGCTCGCTGTTGCCTCTGCCCCCCTGGCATAACACTTTAAATGGGCCTCACCAGTGAGTCCAAAACAGCTGGGTCTATGCAGAGATCCCTGTGAAATCCCTCCTTTCAGGGGCGTAGACTTTTCAATTTCCCGGGTGGGGTGGGGGGCTGGGGCCCAGCCAGATACATTTGATCCAGTGATGTCATAGGGAGGAGCCAGTGACATCACAGGGAGGGGCCTCCATTATCACTACCTATGAATTTATGAAGAAGCTCTCTCCCCATAAATTTAGAGAGCACCCCCCCAACAATGCCCATGGACCGGGCCAAACCCAGAAAAAGGTGGGAGTTGGCCAGTGGTTATAGTGGTATCTCAGAGGTCTCTTGCTGTGTCCTGTTTTTGAAATTCACTTTTAGAATAGTCACTTTAGGATCTGCAAATATACATATCATGTGCATAGGACAAAGTAATGGTCACAAAAGGTAAAAGGCAATACAGTAAAGCTTTAGGGGACAGTAAAAGGCAATACAGAAAAGCTTTAGGGGAACATTTCCCTTCCCTCCGCTGTTTTCTGATGACCCTGAAGCACAATCTTCTTTACCTCCCCCTCCCCCCCCCACCAACAGACACCCTGTGAGGTAGGTTGGGCTAAGAGAGCTCTTACAAGGACAACTCCTACAAAAGTGATGATTGACCCAAGGCCATTCCAGCAGCTGCAAGTGGAGGAGTGGGGAATCAAACCTGGTTCTCCCAGATAAGAGTCCGCACACTTAACTACTGCACCAAACTGGCTATCACCAACTATATGTTGGAGCTGCTGCTGATACCAGGGCATGACATCTAAATAATTCAGTTTTCACTTATACTCAGAAATCAAACTTTCATTTCATTTCATGTATTCAACATATCCTGCCCTACCCACAAAATGGGCTCAGGATGGCTCACATCATAAAACCAACAGCAGCAAAACAATAAATAAGATCAATGATTAAGAGCAAAAAAAAGGCTCATGTCAGATAAATTAAGTGTGTGTGCAATCTAAATGAAACAGTGTACATGCACACAAAAGCTGATGCCCAGAATAAAACTTGGTTGGTTCTTAAAGGTGCAACTGGCCTCAAATTTTGTTCTTAAAGGCCTCTGATCTTCATGGCCACACTCAATCTCACTTTCCCCCAAAATGTAAATTGGAACCAAGCAAGTATTTTGAATCCACCAACAATGTTCCCTCTAAGCCGCAGAGTCTTGTGAGCAAAAACTCTACTTTGTGAGCTACTGGCAGTAAAGTTGTGAGCTACTGGCATTAAAATTGTGAGCTAGTGCATAAATTATTGTGCTCTAGGGCCATTTTTACTGAGCTAAGACAAAAATGTGTGAGCTGGAGGCTAAAAATATGTGAGCTAGCTCACACTAACTCAGCTTAGAGGGAACACTGTCCACAAAAGAGAGCCTGCAGTCTGACTGTTGGTGCATTAAAAGTGGAGGGGGAAGGAGTGTCACTATTATCTTGACAATTGCTGCCCTATCCAAGGCTGATTGGTTCATCGTCTTTTCCACCTCATGAGACTTTCAAGGCAAGAAACAAGCAGAAGTGGTTTGTCACTGTCTTCCTCTGCACAGCAGCCTCAGCTTTCCTCCAAGCACTAACCATGGCCATTCCTGTGTAGTTTCCAAAATCTGATGAGATCTGGCTAGTTCGGGATATGAGGGCTGTGACTTCAATTAGCTTTTCTAAAGAGCTGAGCTTGGATTGTAAAGTCATTAAGTCATTCATGAAGTCATTCACTGACTTTGAAGCTCAGAGGGAAAATTACACACAGGGCGTTTTCGCACTGACCTTCTAGTGGCGCGACCACCCTCTTCACACCGGAGGATCTGCCCGGATTTCGCACAAGAAGCGCCGGCGCACCCAAAAGAGCCGGCGACTTCCGTCGCGAAACCCGCTCAAACGTTTTCCTGCTTCTTGGCGGTTTCCATTTGAGCGGGTTTCGCGACGGAAGTCGCCGGCTCTTTTGGGTGCGCCGGCGCTTCTTGTGCGAAATCCGGGCAGATCCTCCGGTGTGAAGAGGGTGGTCGCGCCACTAGAAGCTCAGTGCGAAAACTCTGACAGTCTTTCATGCCTTTGAAGCCTCAAGTCCTGTATTGATTGCCCAGCAGGGGCTTAGCCCCGGGTGAGAAAATCCCAGGGGGGCTGCAGCCCCCACGTACTTTACACCTATGCCTCCTTTTCTCCTGATTGCTCCTTCCTTTGACCAGGACAAGCAAAGGGTTTTCTGCCATCCCAGGCAAGGCCACGCCCCCTGCCCTCCAGTGTGGGAGGGTTCCTAGTGCTGGCCCAAATTGGGCCTCGTTTGCATTGAGGGTTCCTTTTGACGGCTCCTCTGTACAAACACCCCCCCCCTTCCACTGGACCTTCCCATGGTGCAGGAAAGCTGAGTGGGACCAGATGGCCCCATTTGCACAGTGGGGGGTCCTCAGGCTGTGACCAGGAGAAAGGCTGAAGGGAAGGGAGACCCCACACACACACACGCTCTTCCTCTTTAGAGATTTCCCTCCCCCTTTCTCCAGGCCATGTGGCCAGGGGAGAGGGAGATGGAAAGTATCTTCCCCAACAATCCTGTCTCCCTTTCTCATTGCTGCACAGCCAGGATGGGAAACCTCTTCCTTGGCAACACCATTTCCTTTGCTCATGGCAGGCAAAGCCCCATTTAAAGGGGCTTTGTCAGGGTGCCAGAGATAGTTGGCAGCTTTTTGGTGTAGCCCCTTTAAGCCGGCTGAGCAAGCCAGCCAGAGACAGCTAGCCCAGCATGGAAAAGTTTCTCTGCACTGGCCCAGCTGCCTCTGGTTCCCTGGTATAGCCCCTTTAAACAGGCTGCACAAGCAGTGGCAGACTGGCCAGGATGTCAGCTTGCCCAATGGCAAGTGGGCCCTGTGTGTCCCCTTAAACATTAGGCAATATGTTAAAAATGTTAATGACTTTTTAGTAGCTTGAAACTATAATGGAAGTCCCAATATTATTACTGTAATGCAACTAAAATTTACATTGTATTTAGGGATGCCAGCCTCCAGGTAGGGCCTGGAGATCTCCTGCTTTGACAACTGATCTCCAGCTGGCAGAGATCGGCTCCCCTGGAGAAAATGCAATCTGTATTTACATTTAGTATCTACTGTATACTGCCAGTAATATGTATAATATATGTACACTGTAATTTATTTTGCAAAAGTTTTAATTGTACCTTTTCCCCACTGTTGCATTTTTTTGAAAAAATTATTTCTTTCTTACCAAAATTAAATGATAGCCTTAGAGTTGTGGGTGGGCCCCCTGTCTCCTGGCAATCAGTATTTTTAGACCCAGTCCACTACTGTGCACAAGGGAGCCCTCAGCTGGGACAGTGAGAAGAGCTTTGCCTGCCATCTCAGCTGTGGGCCCTCTCTTGCAGCCCAAGACCACTGAGCTGGTGGGGAGAGCTGCACAGGCAGGAGAGCAGGATAAGGGACACCTTTTCCCCAGCAATCCCATCTCCCTTTTTCCTGACTGGTGCCACCCATTTAAAGGTGCTATGCCAGGGAGCCAGAGAAAGCTTTTGGCTCCTTGGCCCGGCCCTTTTAAACAGGCTGTTCCTTCAAGCCCAAGACAGCTGAGCCAGTGTGGAGAAAGCTCTTGTCACCAGCTCAGTTGCCTCTGGCTCCATGGTGTAGCCCTTTTAAATGTGCTGCACAAGGGAGCCTGTAGCTGTGGCAGCGGGCAGAACTTTCTCTGCCATCCCATCCGTGGGCTCCCTCATTCTGCCCAGTTTAATTGGGCTGCAGGGGAGAGCCCAAGACCTCTGAGCTGGCAGGGAAAGTGCTCAGTACCAAGGAGCTCACAGCTGGACCAGTGCGGAGAGCTCTTCCCTCCTGCTCTGCTGTCTTGTGCACCCTCCTTCAGTCCCTTTAAACCAGGTTGCATGAGTGAGCCTGCAGCTGAGATGGCATGGAGAGTTCTCCCTTCCTCTCAGCCATTAATTTAAATACTCTGAGCAGCAGGAAGCTCCCAGCCCTTCAACTGTTTCTCACAAAGGGTCTGAATAACCATGAACTGTCCCCTCCAAATATTGGAGAAGTTTGTTGTTGTTCGTCAGTTCATGAATCTTGGTTTGCAAACTCCAAACTGCCCAAAATTATTGACAAACTTTAGCTTGTCAGCCAATTCATGTCCATCCCTAATTGTAGAATCATAGAATTACAGAGTTGGAAGGTACCTCCAGGGGTCATCTAGTCCAACACCCTGCACAATGCAGGGAATTCACAAATACCTCCCACACGTACATACATCCCCAGTGACCCCTGCTGCATGCCCAGAAGATGGCAAAAACCTCCAGGTTCCCTTCCCAATCTGGTTTGGAGAAAAATTTCTGACTGACTTCAGAATGTCAACCAGAATTTCCTTGGGTGTGTAAGAAGGGGCCACAAGAAATAAGCACTGATGCAACCCTTCCTACCCTCCTTCTTATGATCTGCCTAATCACAGAATCAGCATTGCTGTCAAATGGCCATCTAGCCTCTGTTTAAAAACCTCCAAGGAAGGAGAGCCCATCACCTCCCGAGGAGAGCTTGTTTGCCTGGGGGTAATTGCTGGCCCCACCTTCTGCTGTTGCTCTGGCTGTTGAGTCAGAGGTGGGTGGGGGCTTGAACCTTTAATTTGCAAGGCCCATCCTTGCCAGAGGCAGAAGTGGCTCAGCTGCAGTAAAGGAAGGTGCTTGGAGCTAGAACAGAGCTGCTGGTGAGTGAGTGTGATTTGCTTTTCTAAAACTGCTGGGGAGGAATACCTAAGGTTGCTATGGGAGGGAACTGTGTGAGTGTTTAGTGCCTGCTAGAGAGGGGTTTCTGATTGCTTTTGTGTAGCTGTTGCTGAGTGAGGAGAGCTTGTTTGCCTGGGAGTAATTGCTGGCTCCACCCTCTGCTGTTGTGCTGGCTGTTGAGTCAGAGGTGGGTGTGGACTTGAGCCTTTAATTTGCAAGGCTCATCCTTTCCAGAGCCTCTTGGCCTGTGGCTCTTAGCCTGGGGGGGTCTAGTCTGGGGGTTCTGTAGAAAAGTGGGTAGTTACTCACAAGTAGTTTCAAGTGGCAGTTGGTAATGGGATTTAAAGAGAAGTCAAGATACAGAAAATTTTGAAATGCATTGCAGCAGCATGGCTGGTGAGGGAACAGAGGCAGTGACGTGTAATGACTGTGGGATGTTTGTATTTCTACCTGAGAGCAGCAACAATTACATTTGCTGCAAGTGTAAGTTAGTGGCTCTCCTGGAGGAGAAGATATGGAGACTGGAGGCATGATTGTCCACAATGCAGTGTATAAAGGAAGATTTTCTTGACAGAATGCATGAAGCACTCTTGAAAGGACAAGAGGAGGGAGAGGAAATGGTATCTCAGCAATTAGAAGAGAACCCAACACAAGAGGAGGGTTCCTGGAAAAATGTAACCCGAAGGAAAAAGAAAATCAGGAGAAGTTCTGAGTCTCTGCTGCTCACAATAGGTTCCAGGATCTCCCCACAGTAACTGATTTTGAACCATTGGAACAGTAACTGATTTTGAACCATTGGAGCCTTGCAAATTAAAGGCTACTTCCCCAGCCTCCACAAAGCATGAACAAAGTTTCTCAGGATCCTGTGAATAAGAAGCCTGGAGCTTCTGCTCCCCAATATAGGAAGAGGAAAGTGGTGGTGATTGGAGACTCCTTGATCAGAGGGGAGGAGCCCAAGTGTGCCGACTGGACTTGTCATCCCAAGAGGTCTGCTGGGTGCATGCATCCAGCATGTGACACAAAGGATTGGAAGATTTATCAAGCCCACGGATTACTATCCTTTCTGATCCACATGGGAACAAATGATACTGCCCGTCATAGCCCTGAATGTATTAGAAAAAACTATGTGGCTCTGGGTTAGAAGGTGTAGGAGCTGGGTGCACAGGTTGTGTTCTCATCATTTCTTCCTGTTGAAGGCCATGGCTTAGGATGAGAAAGAAGAATACTTCAAATAAACGACTGGCTATGTCGATGGTGTTGTCAGAAAAGATTTGAATTTCTGGACCATGGCATACGCTTTCGAGATGGTGGTCTTCTATCGGGAGATGGTTTGTACTTTACGGCGGTAGGGAAAAGGGTGTTTGGTAACAGCCTTGCTAACCTAATAAGGAGGGCTTTAAACTAAATTGTATGGGAGAGCGAGACAATAATTCAAAGCCTCGTATGATGCCAGAAACTGGGGATAAGAACATTAAAGATTTGCAGAGAGTGGCGCATACATTAGGTAATGTGAACTTGCAGGTTTATACGGAAATGAAACCCTCGAGATGCATAAAACGTGGATTCTGATGTCTCTACACTAATGCACAGAGAATGGGAACATAAGAACATAAGAGAAGCCATGTTAGATCAAGCCAATGGCCCATCCAGTCCAACACTCTGTGTCACACAGTGGCCAATATATATATATATATATACATACACACACACACACACTGTGGCTAATAGCCACTGATGGACCTCTGCTCCATATTTTTATCTAACCCCCTCTTGAAGGTGGCTATGCTTGTGGCTGCCACCACCTCCTGTGGCAGTGAATGCCACATGTTAATCACCCTTTGGGTGAAGAAGTACTTCCTTTTATCCATTTTAACCTGTCTGCTCAGCAATTTCATCGAATGCCCACGAGTTCTTGTATTGTGAGAATGGGAGAAAAGTACTTCTTTCTCTACTTTCTCCATCCCATGCATTATCTTGTAAACCTCTATCATGTCACCCCGCAGTCGACATTTCTCCAAGCTAAAGAGCCCCAAGCGTTTCAACCTTTCTTCATAGGGAAAGTGTTCCAGCCCAAACAGGAGGAACTGGAAATCCTAATACAGGAAGGAGACTATGACATAATAGGTCTTACTGAAACTTGGTGGAATGACACTCACAACTGGAATATTAGGATTCAGGGGTACAATTTATTTAAAAGGGACAGGCAAATGAGAAAGGGCGGAGGCATAGCAGTATATATGAAGGAGGTATGTACTTGTGAGGAAATATGTGAATCTGAGCATGGCAGCTCAGTTGAGAGTCTCTGGGTAAAAATAAAAGAAGTAAGAAATAACAGTGATACTATTGTGAGGGTCTGCTATAGACCACCAAGCCAGGCAGAGGACTTGGATGAGACACTCCTACAACAGATTGCAAAGTTCTCCAAGAGAAGGGATACAGTGATCATGGGAGATTTCAATTACCCAGACATCTGTTGGAAGTCCAACTCTGCTAAAAATGAAAAGTCAAATAGATTCCTGACTTGCCTTGCTGACAACTTCCTTTTCCAGAAGAAGGAAACAAGAGGATCTGCTATCTTGGATTTGATTGTCACCAACAAGGAAGAATTGATTGAAGAAGTGGAAATAGTGGGTACCCTGAGCAGTAGTGACCATTTGATTTTGGAATTTATAGACTTAGGCAAGGGAAAAGCTATACGTAGTCAGATTTATAGGTTGGACTTCAGAAAGGAAAACTTCAATAAACTTAGAACTATGCTGGGCAAAACCTCATGGTCAGAAATACTTAGGAAGAAGGGGGTTCAGGAGGGGTGGGAGTTTCTTAAAAGCAAAATACTGAAAGCGCAATTTTAAAAAACGTCATGGAGATGGGAAGTGTTTTTAAAAGTGCTGGCACCAAAATTACAGCGGAGATGTTGGTGCCTACCCTTTAGATCAGGGATCCCCAACCCCCCGGCCATGGACCGGTACCACTCCGTGGCCTGTTAGTGACCGGGCCATGAGTTGTATAATTATTTCATTAATATTACAATAGAAGAAGAAGACGACATTGGATTTATATCCTGCTTTCCACTTCAAATTCCAGAGTCTCTGAACAGCTCACAATCTCCTTTACCTTTCTCTCCCACAACAGACAACCTGTGACATGAGTGGGGTTGAGAGAGCTCTCCCAGAAGCTCTTTCAAGGACAACTTTGCGAGAGCCATGGCTGACCCAAGGCCATTCCAGCAGCTGAAAATGGAGTAGGAAATCAAACCTGGTTCTCCCAGATAAGAGTCTGCACACTTAACCATCATGCCAAAGTAATGGAAATAAAGTGCACAATTGACTTGTGCTAACTATTTACATTTATTTACAAATATACAAGTTTATAGTTGGTCTGGTATACACTCAACAAAGTGCTTCGCCAGACACCATGTTTGAGAGCAGAGGATACACTGTACAAGCTCTTCCCAGTTATATACAAATAGCACCAATCAGCACACAGTGCTGAATCATTCTGCATAGGCACAAGTACTCTGGACAGAACCAGTATGCACCTGTTAAAGGAAGCTGTCAAGAACTGTCGCAGATCATGAACTGTCATTTGCATTAGACTCCAGTCTGAAGTCTTACTAGCAAGCATATTCTGACACTCCCCCTAAGACTTAGGCAGTGAGTCCCAGCCTTTGTTTCAGAATTGCAAATTTGTCCACACTTAAACACTTAGTGAACATGTCTGCTACATTTACATCAGGAGAACAGTACTCTAACATAATCAAACCTCTATGTACAGTCTCCCTGACATTCTGATAGTGAATGTTAATGTGTCTACTTCTTATTTTGACACCCTATGCATTTGCCAACTGTTGAGCAGCAGTATTGTCACAAAATACACATATGGGTAAGTTACATTGCATGTTCAGGTCTATTAGTAGCTGATATAACCAGCTGAACAACACAATCACTTAATGCAGAATACTCTGCTTCACAAGTGCTAGTTGAGACGTGTGGTTGTTTTAAAGATTTCCATAATACAAGAGCTCCATGCACATACACAGCATAGCCTGTTGTGGACCTTCCATCTTTCCTATCTCCCCAGCTAGAATCACTGTAAGCTGTTACTTGTTGTGCTGAAGTAGTGTCTAGCACTAATTTGTTTGCAGCAGTACCTTTTAGATACCTCAATACCCTTTTTGCAGCAGTCCAATCTTTCATAAAAGGGCATGCACACTTCTGACACAACATATGAACTGCAATGCAGATATCTGGTCTTGACCAACATGCTACATACAGTAGGGACCCAATTAATGATTGATACAATGCCTTGTTGTCAAACACTTTGTCATCAGGCTCTTTTCCGTAGCTCGTAGTCATTGG
Organism: Heteronotia binoei; assembly: GCF_032191835.1. NCBI lineage: Eukaryota > Metazoa > Chordata > Lepidosauria > Squamata > Gekkonidae > Heteronotia > Heteronotia binoei. The sequence continues at coordinate 52,734,474 of NC_083235.1, read as the reverse complement.
TGTAGTAACACAGTTTGCATTTGTCATGTTGTATTCTTTAAGCAGCTTTGTTGTTTTATGCTCCTGACTGAGCTCAAAACATCCATTTGTGTTCTTTGTAATGTCTACACCCAAGTAATGCTGAATGCTGCCCAAATGTTTTTTTAAACAGGTGTTGAGTTGTTTGTATAAACCATTGCAGCTGCATATCATCATGGAACAGAAAACATATCCACAAAAACAAACAGATAGCATTTAGTTTTCCCAATAATTTTGCTAAACATACATGGGTCAGCAATTCCCTGTGTGAACCCAAGATCAGTTAAAACTTTGCTCAGACATTGATTCCATGCTCTTGCACTCTGCTTTAAGCCATACAGGGCTTTGTTTAGTGGTATCAAATCCAAATCTGACTGGAGGTATACCCTTGGTACTTCTGGTAGACACTCTAGGTACCTTTTGATCACTCTGTTTGCTCTCAGAAGATTGTTGCCCAGGAGACACAGCCTCTTGTTTCACACTTTCGGTTTGCTCTGATAAGGGGAGTGCAACCTATGAAGGCAATTCATTAGCATGCACTCTGTGCCAATTCTGGTCTTCACAAAAATTGGCAGACCTGCTAAAGCTCAGTGTTTGATGTTCATTAGCAAATCTGTATGCCTTCGTTCCTGTCTGATAGCCTAGGAATAGAAGCTTTTTGGAGCGAGCTCCTCCTTTCCTCCTCTGGTTTAAAGGAATATTCACCCAGGCCTTGGTGCCAAAAATTCTTAAATGTCCCAAACTGGGGTTTTGTTGTACAACACCTTATATGGAATGTTATCTATGGACCTAGTCCAAATCCTGTTGCTTATATAGCATGCAGCTTTCAATGCTTCAACCCAGTAAGTGATAGATAAACCAGCATCAGTAATCATAGACTGCATCATATCTTGCAAACCTCTCCCCTTTCTTTCAGCAAGATGGAGCTGTTTTGCCAGGCCTTTGGTTGAGGCAGGCGAACGTCCCTTCATTCTACTGCTTATACCATCTATTAACCTCCCCCACAATGGGCTATAAAATTACAACAAGCCGGAATATTTGTTTTACCTGAAATATGTGCCTGCCCGCCTATGTATATTTTTTTTGTAGCTTTGTTTTATTGGTATATTATTGAGTCATTACTGTATTTTAATTGTTTTATTAGACTGTGATCCGCCCTGAACTCATATGGGAAAGGGTGAAATATAAATTGACCAAATAAAAACTAAATAAAAATGATTTCCTTCTGGGAACCACTGTTGCCAATCTCCAGATGAAGGCTGGAGATCTCTCAGAATTACAGCTGCTATCCAGATAGATGACAGAGATCAGCTCCCCCTGAGGTGTGGGAGGGGAGTGAATGTCTTCATTTGGGTGGGTGGAAAGACAGCAAGGCTAGGGGGGGCGCTCACCCAGAGGCCTTTAGTGATACCTTTCCAGGTTGGTGGGAAATTCCAGGGGAAGGGTAGTACTCAGGCATCTCTCCTCACCATCCAAGAGAATAAGGCAGCTTCAGTTCATAGGCAGGTGGTCTGGGGGCTAGCCTTCTCCAGAAAAAAGTCAGTTCCAAAAAAAAGAGGGCCCACACCAGAGAAAACTTTCTTCAGCTGAGGCCTCAGCACTCTAGTCCTTGGAGAGACCAAACAACTAATAACAATAATAACAACAACAACAACAATAATAATAATAATAATAATAATAATAATAATAATAATAATAATAATAATAATAATAATAATTTTTAATTTATATCCTGCCCTCCCCGCTGAAGCAGGCTCAGGGCGGCTTACATGGCATAAAATGCAGACATTACAATAATACAGTAATAAAATACACTAATTACATAACAATTATATTTTCAATTAAAATATACTATTACATTAAAACCATCAATTAAAACTATCAAATTTAAAACCAACAAACTAGGCTCCTGTTCCTCCCACAACCCAGTTTACTTTTCTTCCAGTCACTCCTGCATACACTCCTCCCAATATGCAAATTAAGTACTTTCACTGCTCTCCTCAATAGCATATATCCCCAAAGCACTACATATATGTTACTTAGAAATTCTTATTTTGATATGTTTGTCATGATTGGGTATGACTTTTTGTTTCATTCTCTAAAAAAAAAATATTGATACTCTGAGAAATTACTGTTGAGAGATTGTGGAAAATATATAACACTTTCGTGATAGCTATCAAATATCAGAACTGTCTCCTCATCAAAGGCAAAATATAATAGCTGTTGATGATTAATGATTTTCTGATTTCAATACCCCCTTTTTATTGGTATCTCATTACAACAACAACAATAATACTTTATTACAAATGTCAGTTGACTCCCTGAGCTCTTCCCCCCTCTTAGGATTGTGCTGAAAATGCTGTTTTAATTGTTTTTTTTTTAAATCTTAAAAGTATTTTTTATATTTGCCAATTTAGGGACCCTGTTTGTTTGGAAAGGCAGAAACTCTTCTCTGCATGTAGGAAGAATATTATATAGATTGGTTCCCATATGCGGTTCCCCCCCCCCCCGATATATTATATATATATATATATATATATATATATATATATATATATATATATATATATATATATATATATATATATATATATATATATATATATAATAACCACAATACATTTTCTACATTTGAGAATACTGCAATACTGTTGGTGTCACAGCAACCTGTAATGAGATGTTTGACTTCTGCATCCAATTAAATAATCTGGACTAAAAAGATCTAAATTAATCTATTATAATTTCTGCTGTCAGATATCTTCAGGATCTAATAAAGACTATTTATCAACCTTTAAATCTGAAAGTACAAATGAGATAATTGTGAGTTCTGTTCTTTGAACTAAGACCAGCAAACCAGGCAGGAAACCAGAGATTTTATCTTTTACTGGGGGAAAAAAATAGTTCTCTTCTTTATTAGGCAAGACTTTAGAAAATACATGCATGTGAAAATTAACCCTATAGTTACTGTAAAAACAAGTGCCAAACTTATCAATACTCTTAACATTTCTTAACCATATTATAGCAAGTAAAATTTGCAAGCAAGCCAGATTTCAAGTTATTGTCTAAAACTGCTTTAAGGGATTTCCTGTAAACCCAGCATACACATAGACAGAAAACTTTTACCTAATCTCTTCTGATATTTCTATCCAGAAAAGTTTGCTTTTCTTATCACATCAATGCATTTTATATAAACAAATGATCCTTCTATCATAATCATGCGATTATTATCTAGATATTTATTGGTTCTTAAGTATGCATGAGATAATCCAACAGGTGTAGCTAAGAATCCATCTGGCATGTCCTCATTATCCTTTCTAAATCAAAATAATCTAGTTTTTCTGTAATTGTTTAGCTGTCAAAGATCAAAGAAAAACTGTATGCAACCAAACTTTACCAACTAACTATGAACTCACAACTACGTACATGATCAGCAAGAAAAGTTATGTTATAAACAAAATGCTGCTGCAAACTCAGGGCAGGAAATGGGGAAGATCTTACTAGCTGGCAGCAGCTGAGTAACATCTTGCTGAGCCTTTGCTTCTCACAGGTGTAGAAGGCCTGGGTATGCTCTGATGCATGAGCTCTTGAGCACAAGCCAAAGAGCAAGAACCAAAGGGCTTTTGTCCTTCAGCTCTTGAGGGTTAGAGCCTGGAGCACAGAGGCTGTCCTGCTAGCAAAGAGGAAGACCCAGTGCTTCACATATGTAAGTCTTCCCCATCTTCCTGTTTGTTTGCTTTATATTGTACTTTTCTCGTATTGTAAGTCACTATGGTTGATCCCCAAAGGGAGAAAAAGTACACATATATGAAGGTATAGTCACATGACTTCATCATAAAGGAATTCTAGACTCTTCCTCTTCAATTGCTATGTATTAAACTTCTCAAAGCCATTTATTAACAAGAAAGAGACTATGGTACATGTCCCTAAAGCTACTGGAAATCCTAGCCTTCTTTGAACACGGCCAATAGGATTTTGCCAAAATATGGCCATTTGGACTATAGCTTTCATGTTTTCTGTTCTATTGATTTTATTTATTTATTTAGTATATTTAGAACCATAATTCCCAATCCCAACCCATTTATGCTGGAGTAGTGACACTTCCTTCTTTTTTTGAGCAGTGGTTAAGTATGGTGGACTCTGATTTGGAGAACTGGATTTGATTCCTCACTCCTAGGGTTGCCAAGTCTAATTAAGAAAATACCTGGGGACTTTGGGGGTGTGGCTGGGAGACTTTGGGGGTGTGGCCAGAAGACTTTTCCATTCCCTAATATAGAGAAATAAAAATACAGCAGCATGGTTCTCCTGAATACAGTCATTTCCTCATTCCCCAGTAGCTTGCTGCTCTCTCTCTCTTTCACACACACACATACACACTCACTAGGGTTGCTGAGTCCCCTTACCTTTCCATTGGAGGCATTTGGGGGGGGGGATGCAAATAGAGTCTTGGACCACTTCTGGTAAAAGCAGAAGTAGCCCTAACAGGAAATGGCTGGCAGTCATTTGAGTGGTATTTAGGGGGATGAAAACGGACCACTCTTATGGCTGCCAGCCATTTCATGGCTGGTTTTGCTCCTCCTCCCCACTTCTAATGGGGGTGGAGGAGCAAAAATGATCCCTGAAAAAGGGTAGCTGTTAGTCTAAACTGGTTGCAAGCCTGCTCAGTGATCAGAATCACTGAAGGTTTGCAGCCATTTGAGTGGTCCTTTTTGTTTCCCTAGGGGAAGCAAAAGGGTCCACTCAAGTTACTAGCAGCCATTTGAGTGGTCTTTTGTGCTTCCCCACTCAAATGGCTGCTTTGGGGCAGCACTTCCAGTTTTTCAATCCACTTCCAGTTTTATCAGAAATGGCAAAAAATGTCATTTGGGAATAGGATTTCCCCCACTTACCAGCTGGCTGGCGGTGGGGGAGCCCTCCCAAAATCGGGGGATCCCCCACTGGGACTGGGGGATTGGGATCCCTACCCATTCCTCCACATGCAGCTGCTTAGTGACCCTGGGTCAGCCACAGTTCTTAGGTAATTAACATTTTATTGGAGTTTTCCAATACAAAAAGCAAACAAGATTGCAAAGGAACAAGGATGTAAATAACATTGTAAATAACATTGCAGTGCAGTAAATAATATTGACTATAGCTAAGTAAGAAGTATGTATAAACAAGCTGTAAACCACATTGGACAAGAACATAACAGCCACATTATTTATAAGGATACCTAGTAAGTAGATTAACATCAAGTTATTTAAGATGCCATAATCAATCAATTACGGAATTTAAAACCTAAAACCTAAACCTGATTTAAAGAATATCAGTGCAAAGAGTAACGTATGCCTATACTATACTATACTATACTATACTATACTATACTATACTATACTATACTATACTATACTATACTATACTATACTATACTATTACTATTACGTGTACCTTCTGCAATAGTAGTAGCTTGTGCAAGATGTAGACCACGACTAGCACAAACAGAGGAAGAAAGAAGATATTTCAAAGGGGGGAAAAAATTAGAGATAGAGTAAGTTGAGATATTCTGAATTGTATGGTTGGAGATCATGAGTTGCTACATAATCTGCAAATGAAGACCATTTTTCCATGAATTGTGAGTTTTTAGGGCAAACTTCAGAGTGTTGTATGTGAGCAGTGTTTTTTTTCCATGATAAGGATGTCCCAGATTTTGGCAAACCAGCTTGAGGGAGAAGGAGCTTGAGGAGATTTCCATGATGAGGCAATTGCAGTTCTGGCTGCTACTAGGAGACTCGAAATTAGGTCTTGTTTATGATGAGGAATTTGTATTCCAGTCCAGAGGTGTAAGAAAAGTAATTGAGGTGAAAATGGAATTGCAAAGCCTGTAATTAGATGAATATGAGTAAGGACTTCTTGCCAAAAAGTTTTAATGATGAGACACTGCCACCAGCAGTGGGCAAAAGTACCTACTTCTCCACATTTCCTCCAGCATAATGGTGAATGATTAGATGACATTGCAGATAATTTCTTGGACATGAGGTACCATCGTGTCAGAAGCTTATAGGATTGTAGTTTTGTGTGTATTAGAGAAGAAGAAGAAGAAGATATTGGATTTATATCCCGCCCTCCACTCCGAAGAGTCTCAGAGCGGCTCACAATCTCCTTTACCTTCCTCCCCCACAACAGACACCCTGTGAGGTGGGTGGGGCTGGAGAGGGCTCTCACAGCAGCTGCCCTTTCAAGGACAACCTCTGTCAAAGCTATGGCTGACCCAAGGCCATGCCAGCAGGTGCAAGTGGAGGAGTGGGGAATCAAACCCGGTTCTCCCAGATAAGAGTCCGCACACTTAACCACTACACCAAACTGGCTCTTCTCAATAGTTTAGAAGACCATATTTCTGACCAGTTTTCCTCAGTAAGTGTTATTCCATAATCCTGACTCCATTTGCATTGGTAGGGGGAAGGCTGTGTAGACTGAATACAGATCAGAATGTTATAGATTTTGGAGATTAAACCCTTATTGGTAGATTCTGAGTGTTTAAGGACACATTCAAAATCAGAAAGTTGGGCTGTCATGATTTTAGTTAGTTTGAAAGTTGAGACCACATGCTGAAGTTGCAAGTACAAAACCCATGAAATGGGACTATGAAGATCTTGTTCAAGTTTCTGTTTTGATAAAAGGCCCTCAGCAGATGCAATGTCTTTTAATCATGTTAAGTTAGCAGCCCTCCAGCACTGTGCTATTTTAAGGTCATTACCAGGTGGAAACCAGTGTTGAAAAAGGAATGTGGAGTATCTAGATAATTTGGGGAGTAGCTTGTCCCTGAGTGAGTCCCAAATATGAAGAGCAGATTTTAAAAATATATTACACTGAAGTTATTTAGTTCATTTATGAGACTCAGTCCAGTTTGTTTCTGCAAGAGATCTAGGAAAGACAAGCCGAATTAGAGGTTTAGTCCAGTCTGCCTGTAAATCACACTGTAGCATTCGGACAATATTTGACAGCAATGTCGATTTATAGTATGTGAGAAGATCAGGGTAGTTCAGACCTCCTTGTGTAGAATGCCATTTTATTATGGAAAAACTGATCCTAGGTTTTTTGTTCTGCCACAGAAAAGAGTTTAGAGATCGCTGCCATGATGCGATAAGAGGTAGACTGACTGGTATTATGTTTTGGAGGTAGACTGACTGGTATTATGTGAAACAAGAATAACCATTTAGGAAACAAAAATTATTTTATAAGGTTTAATCTATCGGTAAAGGAAAGAGACAATTTGTTCCATTTGTGCAAGGTCTGCTGAATGTCTTGAAAAGTAACAAGATGGTTAAGTTTAATTGTCTTTTAGAACACATGGAATGCAGATGCCCAGGTAGGATAAAATTTTTGTTACCCAGTGGTATTTATAATTTTGTCAAATATAGCTTTTCATAGGGGATGAGACGTGAAGTGGAAGCAGAGTTGATTTGGACTGATTGACCGAGAGACCAGAAATGTTGCTAAAGTGCATAAGCAAAGAATCCAGCTTTGGAAGTGAGGAGACTGGGTTAGTTAAATAAATTAACATGTCATCTGCAAACAGACTTATTTTGAAAGTGTTAGAGCCAATGTTAACACCAGAGATTTCTTGATCAGATCGTATGGCTGCAGCAAGATGTTCAAGGGCAAGGGCAAATAGGGCTGGTGACAGTGGGCAGCCTTGCCTAGTTCCCCTATGCAGCATAATAGGATCAGATGAGATACTGTTGATCTGTACACAGGCAGTTGGTGCTGAGTATATGGAGTTTATAGCCCTCAGGAATGATTTTCCAAACCCCATGTATTGCAGAAGCCTTAGCAAATATTTCCTTTCTAAAGAATCAGAGGTTTTTTTCTATATCTAGGGAGATTAGAAGAGCTTCTGATCTTGTTTGGTCACATGAATGAATTACCATATTTTTTGCGCCATAAGACGCACTTTCCCCCCACCAAAAAAAGTGGGGGGGGAAAGTGTGTGCGTCTTATGGAGCGAAGGTACCGGTACCTACCTTCCGGGGGGGGTACCTACCTTCCGGCGCTTCCTCCATGCCTGCCTGCCTGGCTCCAGCTCTGACGCTTACAGCAAGCACCAGGATCACTCCCTCTGCCCTCCGATCCCAGCGCTTGCTGTAAGCATCACAGCTGAAGCCAGGCAGAAAGGCACGGAGGAAGCACCCGCCCCCGCCGTAAACCCAGCGCTTTGCAAGCGCCGGCTGTGGAGAGGGCAGCGTGCTTCCTCTGTGCCTGCCTGCCTGGCTTCAGCTCTGATGCTTACAGCAAGCGCCAGGATCACTCCCTCTGCCCTCCGATCCCGGCGCTTGCTGTAAGTATCACAGCGGAAGCCAGGCAGAAAGGCACAGAGGAAGCACCCACCCCCTCCACAAACCCAGTGCTTTGCAAGCGCCGGCTGTGGAGAGGGCAGCATGCTTCCTCCGTGCCTGCCTGCCTGGCTTCAGCTCTGACGCTTACAGCAAGCGCCAGGATCGCTCCCTCTGCCCTCCAATCCCAGTGCTTGCTGTAAGCATCACAGCTGAAGCCAGGCAGAAAGGCACGGAGGAAGCACGCTGCCCCCTCCACAGCCAGCGCTCGCAAAGTGCTGGGTTTGCAGAGGGGGCGGGTGCTTCCTCCATGCCTGCCTGCCTGGCTTCAGCTGTGATGCTTACAGCAAGCGCTGGAATCGGAGGGCAGAGGGAGCGATCCTGGCGCTTGCTGTAAACGTCAGAGTTGGAGCCAGGCAGGCAGGCACGGAGGAAGCGCCGGGATCGGAGGCAGCGGATGGCCCCCCAGGAGGAAGGTGCGTCCTATAGTCCGGTGTGCCTTATGGTGTGAAAAATACGGGTATGTGCAAAGTTTTTTAGATGTAATAATAATAATAATACTTTTTATTTGTATCCCGCCTCCCCGCAAGCAGGCTCAGGGCGGCTCACAACACGTAAATACAGTGTACAATAAAACCATATACAATAATTACAATTTCAATTATAAAATCATCCTTAAAATCATTAAAAACTACATTAAGATTAAGATTATGGTGCTATAGTTAAGATCTTCCATAAAATCCAGTGACTAAAACATAAAACATATCCAACAGGACTTCTTGGCTTGGTATTAAGTGAAGGCTATTTTAAAGAGGTGGGTCTTGCAGGCCCTGCAGAATTGGTCTAAACATCGCAGGGCCCGTACCTCCTCCGGGAGTTGGTTCCACAGTAGGGGAGCCGCTATGGAGAAGGCCCGATCCTGGGTGGACTTCAATCTGGCCTCCCTTGGCCCAGGGATATTCAGCTGGTTCTTTCCAGCTGACCTCAGTGCTCTCTGGGGTTCATACGGGGAAAGACGGTCCCTCAAGTAGACAGGTCCTCGGCCATATATGTTTTCTATGAGATCTCGTCCAGGCATAAATCCAGATTGATTTGGGTGAATATAATGGGTAATAAAGGAATTTAATCTCTGTGCTAGAATGGCCATGGATATTTTGTAATCCTGGTTTAAAAGTGAAATAGGTCAATAGGATGCTGGGCTGGAGAAGTCTTTACCTTGTTTTGGAATCACTATGATGGATGCTGAATTCCAAGAAGGTGGGAGAGTTCCTATAGATAAGATCTCATTGCAGGCTTTGGTTGAAGGTTGAACCAGAGTATGCACAAATTTTTTGTAGAACTCTGGTGGGAACCCATCAGATCCTGCAGATTTATTGTTTTTGAGTCTCTTGATAGCATTTATGACTTCCTGGGGTTCAATTGGTTGTTCCATGATTTTTTTGTGATGTTCTTCTATTTTCTTGATAAAAGCATTGGCGTTGAGGTAATTATTGATGTCAGTATCAGCAGGGTTTTTAGAAGAATAAAGTCGTCGGTAGAAGGTTGCAAATATTTCATTTATTCTAGTAGAATTATGATGTAGTTTCCCCTCATTATCACGAACAGCATGGACATACCTGGAAGACTGTTTGTCTTTCAAATTATTAAAGTTATATCGTTGGCATATTACACCAATAAAACTGAAGAAAGTGTATTCCGAAATTGCTGGTTGCTTTGTTGCAGGAAAACAAATTGATACCTTGCAATTCATAAACAAAGTAAGATGATTTGAAATGCCAATGTTTTTTTTCCCCTTCTTTTATGGACCACAGTGTAGAAGAAAGAAAGTGGGGTTTTTTTTGTTAGTTCTAGACTTAGCTGAGATAGATACTCTGATGGAGATATTAAGAGAAGAAATTAACAAATAGACAAATAGATAGAAGGAAAATGGAACTTATTGTATGAAAGTGTATTCTGAACTTGCTGGGGTTTTTTTGTTGTTGTTGCAGGGAATTAAATTGATATTATGTAATTTATAAACCAAGTAAGATGATTTGAAATGCCAAATGTTCATTTGGATCACAGTGTAGAAGAAAGAAAGTATTTTTGGTTGGTTCTAGACTGAGCTGAGGTAGATACTCTGATGGAGATATTAAGAGAAGAAATTAACAAATAGACAAATAGAAGGGAAATGGAACTTATTGTATGAATGGTTATGGGGGAAAGATAATAAGAATACAGTGTAAAAAGGGGTTAACTGTAGAATGTATGATTTGGGTTAGGTTAGAACAAAGGATTTGTATTCTAATGATATAAGTATATAATGCATCCCACGGTCTACATCCCTAAGTTTATGTTGTGTGTGTGTATATTGTTGTTGTTAAATGTAATAAAAAGTTAACCCCCCCCCCCAAAAAAAAAGAAAAAGATTGTTTGTCTTAAAGATTTGGAGGATTTAACTCAGTACCTTTGTTTGAGAAAAATCAGATGTTTCTGATACGAGAGCTTTCTATTGTTTCTAGGGCTTTCCTTTCAGCCAGAAGTTTCCTGTAAATACATTTGCCTCCTTTTCCTTTGTGCAGTTTTTCCAAGTCATTAATTCTCTGCTTTATTTCCAAAGTGAATGCTTCCTTGATTTTCTTCTGATGTGATTTCATAGATATAAGTTGGCCTCTAAGGACTGCCTTGAGAGCATCCCAAGTGATGGTTGCAGAAGTGTCTGTGATACAATTGTCTTTCAGGTATTGTTGGATGTTGGTTTCAATTTTCTGAGTATTCACTTCACTGTACAGGACTGATTTGTTGAGAGTTTAATGGAAGGTTGAGGGACTATCAGAAATAGATTTCAGGCAGCAATCCACCCAGGCATAGTCAGACCAAATGCTGGGACCAATGTTTGATGAAAAAACAGAATTTGATAATGAAGTGGAGAGTAGGATGTAGTCGATTCTTGTATGGACAGAGTGTCTTGGATAAAAGTAGGTGTAGTCTTTTTCAGTGTCATGAGTCAGTCTCCAGGCATCTATTAAGTGAAATTCTATAAAGACAGAGGCAAGTTTTGTTGGGACTGTTTTCTTCTGAGTGGACTTAGTATGTAAATGGGAATGGTCTAGATCATAATTTGCAATGTGATTTAAGTCCCCTCCCAAGATTACTTCGCCCTCTTGGAAAGTGCGGAGTTGAAGTAGAATGCCTTCTAGAAAAGCCAGCTGATTATAATTTGGAGCATATATTGATCCTATGGCGACATGTGTGCCATCTAACAAACCCCCTTATGAAAATGAATCGCCCACATGGGTCTATCTTTGATGCTTGGTGCTGGAATCTGATAGCATTTGAAAGAAGGATAGCCACCCCTCTGAAAGAAGAGCTCACTGTTGCATGATACTGTTGTTGGATCCAAGAGGCTTTAAGTGTATGTTGAGTAATAGAGCATATGTGAGTCTCTTGTAACAGAATAATTCCAGCTTGCAATTTCTTGAGGTTAGTGAGGACACATTTTCTCTTCACCACATTATAAAGACCTCTCACATTGAGTGAGATTATTTTCCAAGAGTTGGGCATATCATAGAATTTGCAAAGTATATAAAAAAGCAAAATATGGTGGGCGAAATGTGCAAATGCAGATATAGTGTATGTTGGTAAAATGTGCTAGAGAGTCTAGCATTAAAAGAAAAGAGAAATGTAAGAAATGACTGATGGAAAAAGGAGTGTTAGTGCTAGTCGTGGTGTTACCTTCCTCCTAAAATGGCCAGGAAGATTAAAAAAATTACAGTGCAATCCCAGCAAGCTTCTAACTTGATGGACTGGATTCAAGTGTCTGGAATGGAATCACAAAATATATCAGCAGACAAAAATCACAGAGAGGGCTAAGATCAGGTACAAATTTTAAATGTAGCACAGAGTAAATTATATAGTATTGTAAAGTATAAATAAGGTAATAAATGGAAATTCAGATATAATTCGGATTAAATGTAAATAATTAATTTCATAGAAACTAGCAGTTAATTAGAATAGGAAGTAATAAAATAAATCAAGTAATATATATAATATTTACAAAGATTTAATATTTCAGGCCTTATCAATGTCAGTTAGCAATTAGCAAATAACTAACATTAGTAAATATTTTCCCTCTTAAGCACAAATATTTTATCCAAGAGAACAATTAATTATGCAATTTTAAACTGGAGAAGTTTTGAATCAATAGCACTATATAACAGTCAAAATTGATTATGTGTGGAAAGGTTCAATATTAAAAAGTACTTTCACAAAGAAGATACTCTAAATAATAAATAAAGATGTGGCAAGACAGAAAGGGTGAGTTGTTATGCTGTTTGAAGTAGAGAAATTTGAAGTTTCTTAGTGTCAGCTAAGAAAAAAGGGGGAAAGTAAAAAAAAAAAGGACTGCACTGCTGTATACTAATTTAGTGTGCAAGAAAATGAGTGAACAAGTATATATAAATGCAGATAAAATATGAAAAGCATGAATAAGAAAAGGAAAGGTGGTTCAGAATAAAAACACTATGAACAGCCTCACTTAACTGCAAAGGAACAGGTCCAATGCAGCTAATAGAGCAAGCTCTAAGTAAAGAGGCTGCTAATAGTAGAACTGATAGTAGATAGCAAATATTCAGGCATGGCAAGTGAGATTTCTAAACTGGGCAATAGAAAGATCTAAGCGATACTTGAAAGGTAAAAGGTAATTAGCATTCAGGAACATTAGTGTGATCAACAATTTTAAGTCTGCCGAATTAGCAGTTTCCGATCTACAGCAGGAGACAAGGATTTCTTCTGCTTCTGTGAACCTTTGCTTGTGTCCATAGGAACTGGGACATGGATGGCTTGTAGCAGATTCAGACTGGCGTCTGTCTCCTCAATCCAATGAGTTTGTCTTTAAAAGAGAACTGAACAATGACCAGATTAGCCCATTTCTAATGAATATGCGCTGCCTGAGGAGCATCAGTCACTGGTTTCAGCACTCTGCGTTTAGTTAAAACATCATGGGGCAGATTTGGGAATACATGAATATGATCTCCTTTGTATTTAAGGGAGCCTTGAATTCTGGCTGTCTCTAAGTTCTTGTTCCTGGTGCGTTGATCTGTAATTACAGCTAGTATGTCTCTAGGGCCATTATTAAACTTCGATCTGGGAGAGCCCAACCGGTACACTGCTGCTATATAAGGCAGAATATCAAGTTCTAAATTAAGCTCTCTTGCAAGCCATTCTGCTAGAAAACTGGTGAGATCTGGAGAAAAGGTAATGTCCTCTTTAAAACCACGAAATTTCAAATTAGGGCATCGAGTAGAGGCTTCTAGGCTAAGCACTCTCTCAGGGAGGCTGCTATTGTCAGACTGCAGTGATTTAACATCTTGTAAATGGAGACTAAGATCTCTCATGTTGTCAGCTGTTTTACTCACTGTGTCAAGAGAGTGTTGTAAGGAAGCACTCTGATCTGTCAGTGGAGCGATCAGAGATTTCATATTGTCTACAATTTTAGCTTCAAATCTGAGAAACATTGCCTCCAATGCACTATCTGATGTTGAGGGAGAAGGCAGGAAACGAGTAGCGCCCTCCATTGCCATTTTTCAGTCAGTCTGTCCCTCAGGGCTAGAGAAGGCTGTAGTTTGGGAAAGAAGTCAGGGATTCCTTTAGAAATCGCTGTGTGTGGAGCTGAGGTGTCAGATTTCAGTTTGCCCATAACAAGTAAGCTGAAGATTGGGTGATCGTTTAGATTAGGCAGTTCTGGTGAAGATAGGCTTCCCAACCCCTGGGTTTGCAGCCTCATCTCCCGCTCTTCAAAAATCGGGAAGAGGGGGGTGGGGGATGGAGGGGGGGAGAACATACCTGTAGGCTTCATGTTATTATAGAGCTCCTGAGCCATTTGTAAAATATATGCCCCTTTAAGGCTGGGCAGGAAACAGGAAGGGCTTGGGAGAACGGCCCCTCCCTTTCTTTTGCTTTCGTTTTCACAGAAAGAGTTCTCCGGAAGAAGATCTGGTAAGTATTTGTGTGTGAGAGAGAGGGAGGGGGCAGGGGATTCCCTGGTTTGGAGGCCCTCCCCCCCTTTAGAAAGCGTGGGGGGGAGGGAAATGTCTAGTGGGCACTCTATTATTCCCTATGGAGAACGATTCCCATAGGGAATAATAGGAAATTCATCAGTGGGTATTGGGGGCTCTGGGGGGTCTATTTTTTGAGGTAGAGGCACCAAATTTTTAGTATAGCATCTAGTGCCTCTCCCCAAAATACCCCCCAAGTTTCAAAACGATTGGACCAGAGGGTCCAATTCTATGAGCCCCAAAAGATGGTGCCCCTATCCTTCATTATTTCTTATGGAAGAAAGGCATTTTAAAAGGTGTGCTGTCCCTTTAAATGTGATGGCCAGAACTCCCTTGGAGTTCAATTATGCTTGTCACATCCTTGTGCTTGGCTCCACCCCCAATGTCTCCTGGCTCCACCCCCAAAGTCTCCTGGCTCCGCCCCCAAAGTTCCCAGATTTTTCTTTAATTGGACTTGGCAACCCTAGGTGAAGAGGGAGATCGGAGATAAAGGTTTAAGCGGCCATTGTCATCAGCTCCGACGCCCTGCCCTCCGGGTCAGCCACAGTTCTTGCAGAGCTGTTCTCTCAAGAGCAGTTCTCTCAGAGCTCACTCAGCATCATCTATCCCACAGGGTGTCTGTTATGGGAAGAGGAAGGGAAGATGATTGCAAGCCACTCTAAGACTCTGAGTGAAGCATGGGATATAAATCTAAACCTCCTCTGTCTTCTTTTGTTTGAAGTAGTCTGTCTGCAAGCTAACTAGCAGATCTTCCTCTTACTTTCTGTTCATCTTCAGAGAGCTGGAGTTTGCCAGTGAATTACCAGGCCTCATGACATCATTACTGGCAAAACATTTGCAGCAGATTAAATGGGGCTTGATGACATCACCCCTACAGTTCCTATCATACAGATGGCTTCTGTACATTGTGCTGTTTGAGGTCATTTTTCATGCTTTTGGTCAGTAGAATTCAAGAAGCTGAGGACCTGCCAAGAAAAACCAAACTTGGAGCCAGTTCAAAGGCGGTTTAATAATTTCATTGATTAGACTGCACAGTTTTTATTTTCCAGATTGAACCATTATGAATCATCAATACATGATAATACACAAGCAACTTGTGGCATGTAGAGGATTAAGTGCTTGAAAACAAGGTGAGGTCTTTGAAAGATGAAAGTTTAGGGGCAGCTTTGGGAGGGGGGAAACTCAAGATAGCTCCCAAAGATTTGCCGAGCATGCTTAAAGTGCGCCAGAAGCTATTTACTTGAGGCAAGTGGATTTTTGTTTATTTTCATATTATACTTGTTGACTTCATATCCTTCATCTTGGCTCAGCAGCATGCTTTTCACCAAACTGAGTTTAGGCCAGAAAGGAAGTACCTTTTGAGAGCCCTCATTCATGCAGCAGCCGAAGACTGAGATAAAGCACCATGTTGGTAGGAAGAAGCAAAATTGGAAGAGGGGGTGGGAGAGAAAGAATCCTGAAGGATGGGGAGAAAGAAGGGGAGAAAAAAGATTTTGAATAAGAAAGTTTATAAAACAGGACAGCTGTGCAGGAGCTTTCATGAAACAAAAATGCAGAGGGGAGTGTTGAGTGATACTCTGCATAATTCAACATCTATTTGCATACATCTCTACATGAAAGTACCAGCCTTCATCTCTGAAGCAAGCTGCATAAACCTGCTCTTGAATCAATAATAATAAGCACCTCCTGGCTGGTATGTTCCTTCAGTCAACAAGAGTGCAAGTCTAACCAATCTCATATGGGCCAGTCCTTCATAACTATCCCCATCTGAAACGGCAGTGTGAAGTAGATGAAAAAAGGTTCCCCTCACATCCAGTTGAAAAAGAACCCCCCTTCCCCCCAAAAAATACAATCTCAGCTCACTATGAAGCATTGAGCCAGTCCCACATTATTGTACAGGGAGGAATGGGTAGGAAGCTCCAAGCAGAAGGTGAGAAGAATAGTGGGAAGACTACATACGTAATCCATATATGCCCTCTCCCCACACTAGCTGCTCCTCACCCAAGGCCAGCCCTGTCACTAGACAAACCAGGCAATTGCCTAAGACACTGGCCTTCTGGGGGTGCCAAACTGGACACCCCTCATGATGTTATCAGTGCAGAGGGGGCACCAGAAGTTAGCCTTGCCTAGGATGCCAGACAGTCTAGGGCCAACCCTGACCTCACCAACTGGGTATCTGATTATTTGTTAATTTGTCTAGGTCCTACACATCCCTTAAAAGGGTGGTATTCTGGTAGTGGTCACCTGAGTGAGAAGGGCAACGATGCTAACGCTACAGGAGCATCCAAGCAGTTGGTTCAACCCCAGCTTTTATGCTGGGATTTTAACAATGTCAGGGGCTACAGCAGGTCATTCTGCTTTCAACATGTGCATAGCAGGTGTGAAGGAAATCACACTTGGTCAATCTGTTTTAGAAAAAGATGTGGCTGTGGGACCCTAGAGGCAACTGTCAAGGCAGGAGTAGGGGGAACCTCAGAAAGGCACCCAGCCTGATAAGATTTAGTTCTTTGCTTTTCATGGTTAGACGGGTATCCAAATACAGTAGATGTGGAGTACTTTGGAAGAGGTTTCAGAGCTGTTTTTTTCAAATGTGCTATTTTGTTTCTAGTCAGTTCTTCAAGGCTAGGAACTTGAAGTCAGTGATGGGCTTGGAGCATGTTGTGTCTGAGAAAGTATTGAAGGAGACCAGGGAAGGTAGGATAAAAGGGCTAATGGGGTATTTTTAAGCATTTAGCTTCTTGAGCAAAAGGGAGTATAGTTAAACACTATCTGTCCTTTCCAAAAAGGTAATCAGTTAATGATAGCATTCTGGAAGAGCTTTGCTGTGCCTTGGCTGTGGATATGGTGTGATCATGCAATCAGAGTGCCATGTTGGCTAAATGTGACAAAATCGGCTTTCTACTTATTTCCAGTGCAACCACAAAATTTCAAACTGTTGTTTTCAATTTGAGCCCCAGTATTTTTTTTATGGTGTTGTCTATGACTGTTCTCTCTCCTGTGCTGCTTTTGAGTACTTTAGTACAATGTTTGAATGGGCCTTTTCTCAAAAGGTTGTATCCAGCAAGGTTACCACTTTTTAGAGGCTTTTCTCTTTGCTGGATTAGCAGGGACTGGGGAATGTGCCAGGTTATCAGTTTCTTATAAGGAATTAGCTTCAGAACTGAATGTCAGTTCTTGGGCACAGTGGCTGAAAATTGTAGGTTGTCCATGGATAAAATACTGAATTATGTGGAGCTTCTTCAAGGTTTATGTGTAAAAAAAAGAGTTCACATTTAAGTGAATGCTGGATTTACTGGGGCACCTGAGCTTTGCATGCAGGGTTGTGGGACCATGTAGGTGCATGATAGAGACGACAAAAGGGGCGAAGAAACCTCACCATTTGATTAGTATTTCTGGCTCAGTGAAGGTAGGTGTACATACTTGGTTAGCATTTCTAACAGTGTTTAATGGTGTATTCTGGATGCAATAGCAGGATTTTCAAGTCCAGTTTACTGCGACCAGGCACCATGGCTTCAGAATTTATTTTCAGAGTCATTGGTGTGGCCAGAGTTGGCCTGAAGGATGGAGACAGAAAGCTTTGTGGAAAGATTTTACATTTTTGAAATAGTTCCTGAAAGAGGCAGTGGTCCGCCCACTCCTGAAAAAGGCTACATCAGATCCGGCCGAATTGGCGCATTACCGGCCCGTCTCAAACTTGCCCTTTTAGGGCAAAGTTATTGAGAGGGCTGTGGCGTTGCAGTTGCAGAGTTTTCTGGATGACGCTTCCACCTTAGATCCTTTTCAGTCCGGCTTCTGCCCAGGCCACGGGATGGAGACAGTGTTGGTCGCCCTCATGGATGATCTCCGGCGACATCTGGATCGAGGCGGTATGGCGGTATTGCTGCTGTTAGATCTATTGGCAGCGTTCGATATGGTTGG